>NW_026652288.1:91814488-92414488 GCF_009828535.3 Hylobates moloch | reverse complement strand
CTGGGCTCAAGCGATCCACCTCAGCCTCCCAGGGTGTTGGGATTACAGGCATGAGCCACTGTGCCCAGCCAGAAAAAAATATTTAAAAAGGCATATATAAAGTAAATGATTCTGAGCAATTTCTGTGTTTTAGGGAGTTCATGATATTGCAGTATTTAAACGTTTAAATAGCCACAATGTTGTTGACATTGTCCCCAAATTGTAGCATAATTACCTAATTCAATTGTCTTTTTGCACTCAAAGATCCGGTGTGACCCTATTTAAGAGATATTTTAAAAAGACCCTATATGGGCCGGGTGCGGTGGCTCACACCTATAATCCCAGCACTTTGGGAGGCCGAGGCAGGCAGATCACCTGAGGTCGAGACCAGCCTGACCAACGCAGAGAAACCCCGTCTTTACTGAAAATACAAAATTAGCTGGGCATGGTGGTGCATGCCTGTAATCCCAGCTACACAGGAGGCTGAGGCAGGAGAATCACTTGAACCCAGAAGGTGGAGGTTGTGGTGAACCAAGTGCGTCATTGCACTCCAGCCTGGGCAACCAGAGTGAAACTCTGTCTCAAAAAACAAACAAACAAACAACAACAATAACAAAAAAAACCCTGCATGGTCTTTTTAAAATATCTCTTAAATAGGTTTTAAAAAGACGAAATCCAGACTTTGGTATCACATAAATGCCTGCATAAAAAATATAAATATAAAACACTGAATGTATATTAACAACTATGGTATTGTCTCTTTGTATTTATTTTTCTGGATTAGTATCACAAGACAGCAAACCTGCAGGAGACCTAATATGCTTACATACAAGCAGCCCTGATGCTCAAATGAAGCCCTTCCTAGTTTACTGTGAAAAATTAGACTGTGTTAAATGGGGCATCATTTGCCCCCATACGGGGCAAAAATTTGATATGCCTATAAAAGATAGATTTACAAAAAAGACAGAATTTAGAGTATAAATTCTTATGAAATAATCTTGAACAGTTAAATGCAGCTTAATTTCCCAGTTTGGTCATGCAAACTCGATCAGGGGTTGGCAAATGTTTCCTGTTACGGGCCAGAGAGTAAATATTCAATTTTAGGTTTTGTGGGCCAAGAGGCAAAATTGAGGATATAGGTAGTTACAGAATGAGAGGAAAAAATCTCAACAAAACTTTCACTAAGTTAAAAATGTAGTGATCATTGAGTATAATTTTTTAAATAAGAGAGGTTTACTAATGAGAAGAATGAAAATATTTCTTTTGGGCAAGGGATAATATTTTGTTTAACTGGGGTTCAAAGTTAACATTGCAAATGTTCATCTGTTAATGTCCACCTGTAACGAGATTTTTACATTTCAATACGACAGAACTGTATGTAATGAGATTTATAATTCATCTTTGAAAATGTCTTTTCAAATAGGTAGCACAGCTAATATATCAATGCATAATAAACAATGCTTTGCCATCTAATTCAAAAATAAAATAATCCCCTATCTACAGTGCTTTAAAACAAAGTGTAATGTTAAAAGTTCACTTTTCTTTTCTTGTTTTGACATGATGGCCATATACTAATAAAAACTGGTAAAATGTCGCGATATGGTGCTATGCATAGCACTCCAAACACTATCACATTATATGTATCTTACTGTGATTTTTAGAGTATCAAACAGCAGTGTAAAGCTGAGGAGAGAGTATTTTGTAAAGTCTCTGCTGCAACTACTCAATTCAGGTGCTGTAGTATAAAAGCACTCGTTGATAATATGTAAACAAATGAATGTGATTGTGTTCCAATCAAACTTTATAGACACTGGAATTTGAATTTCATATACTTTTCACTTCATGAAATATTATTCTTCTTTGGATTTCTTTTCATCTATCAAAACATGTAAAAACTACTTTTAGCTGATAGGCTGTAAAAAACAGGCAGTGACAGTGGGCTATATCATCGGGCCCAGGGAACCATAGTTTGCTAACCCCTGAAAGGTATGATACAGGTTCCTATATTCTTACCTTCTGGCAAGCTGCCTCAATTGCTCAGCACATTCGCTGTCTGATTTCTGGTTTATAAGTTCAAGGATGTTCATCGTTCTATGAAAATGGCCACATGATAAACTCACACTAACAGCTGTTTCATGCTTATCTCCAGTAAGTACCCATACTTTGATACCAGCCATTCTCAATGCTTCAATAGTTTCTCGAACTTTATCCTGTAGTCTGAAAAGAAACAAATTAGTAGTAGAGAATACTTTTATGACTGTATTTTAAGTTAAACTACAGAGTATACTTAAGAATAATTCTAAACTCTTTGACTTGACCTAGGAATGTTATTATACAATATAGCAATATAACTGGAATTTTCTCTCATTAGGAAAAAAACATGAATAAACAGATTGGTGATTGTCTGGTTAACACAAATCAACCAATTAAAATCTACAATTTCATATTTTAAGAACGTATCTTCAAAGGTGCTATTTATAGGATGAAACTATGTGCTCTTCATAAACTCCTGTTTTATTAGGAAGTCTTACATTTCAAACAAGAAGATTTTTCTCTTTTTGTTTCGATTTTTTAAAAAATACCTCAAACCACTCATATAGTTAAAAAATCAGACTGTAGAAAATAAAGGTCTACCTAACTTTAGGTGAGTCTCAGAAATCTCTTAAGGACAACCAAAAAGTAAATGAAAACATAGATTTAAAAAATATGCAAACACCCTTAGGTCTAGGTGGTGGAGGCAAACATAACAAGAGACTTACTCTCAGAATTCAGTCTCAGAATTCAGCTAAATTTAAGAAACTGTGAAACAGACATTGAGATAGGTTCTGGGAACAAAGACAAAGAATAAATGGACTTCAAGGATTTCACAGGTTAACAGAGGAGAAGTCTTTAAACAAATAATTATAATATAGTGCCAGAAAGACAACAACAGAACTACCTACAATGAGACTTCACAAAGAGAATTTTTAATCCTCTTAGGTGTCAGGAAAGGTCTTACTGGAGTGGAGCTAATACCTAAGCTATACTTTATGAACAGGTAGTCACAGAGGGATGGTGAAGGGAAGACTCACCCAGGCAGAAGGCCAACATAGGCACAAAACAGAATAGTTTTAGCTACAGGTGGCATGCAGAGACAGTTTGGTATTGTTGAAACATAAAGCGGAAGGAGACAGTGGTAGGAGGGAAGGCTGGAGAATTAAGCAGGTGCTTCAAGTGTTTGCATGACACGCTGAGCAGTATTCTAAAGATTCAAGCCTATAAGAAAAACCTATAGAGAGCTGTTCCTTTCATCCATTTCAGATATCTGGCTAGAACAAAAACTGTACATACTGACTGGGAAAAATTAAGGCTTTAGTTCTCTACTTTGATCTTAAATATATTAATTTATCATAGGATGTTAGTAAAGAGAATTTATGTCACATATTAGAATACTTGTTTACAAAAATTCCTATGAGAGAAAAATAGTATTTTTTACTTATCTGATACCTGTCTTCTACTGCTGTGGCTCCAAGTAATATCAGATCTTTCTCTATGAACTGGAAAACATCTGCCAATTTCTCTTCCCGCTGCTGCAAGGCAGTCCTGGCTTCAAATATGCGTTTATCTATTTCCTCATACTCTTTTGATGTAAATTTTCTATATGCTATACACAGAGTTCTTAGCCCTTTCTAAAACAAACAAACAAAAATTAAAGACAAAAACTGAACACAAACAACAAACAGAAAATCAAGAAGTCACCATCAAAATACACTGAGGACCTAGTACCAAAAGTCAATCACAGATCATTTAAAAAGTACTATCACCTAGCGACAGGAAATAAATAGTGTCACAAAGCTCTACTGATCTGAGTTATAGGACACATATACCTCTTTCAACTTCTGATGTTTTCTTAAAAAGTTGCTCAAAATGGGCTTGGCGTGGTGGCTCATGCCTGTAATCCCAGCACTTTGGGATGCCAAGGCAGGCGGATCATGAGGTCAGGAGATTGAGACCATCCTGGCTAACATGGTGAAATCTCGTCTCTACTAAAAATACAAAAAATTAGCTGGGCATGGTGGCGGGCACCTGTCGTCCCAGCTACTCAGGAAACTGAGGCAGGAGAATGGCATGAACCTGGGAGGTGGAGCTTGCAGTGAGCCAAAATAGCATCACTGCACTCCAGCCTGGGTGAAAGAGCAAGACTCTGTCTCAAAAAAAAAAAAAAAAAAAGTTGCTCAAAATAATTAAGGTCACTGAATTGTAGAATATTAGAGCCTAGAATAGATCATAAAGACTATCTTATTAGTGGTTTTTAAACTGTGTTATATGGAAAGCCAGAAAGTTCTTAATACCTTCAAGACTGTCAAGAGAAAGACAGCTGCAGGTTCTACCTTCCTGTTTTAACTTACAATTCCATTTTTACCTACTTCGTACAATTTTCTAAAGCAAAGGAGACCATAATTTCCTAAAGATTCATTGTATGACAAAATTTGCCCTTCAAATAAACAAGTCAATAAAATGGCCATTATAAAAAAAACTTTTTAGATTTATCAAATTAAGGATTTTAAGTAATATATCTTCACAAGTGAATTGGAATCAGAATTGATTATCTGGTTCTACTAGGCTCAAAGTTTTCTTATAGTATTCATCTCTGAAAGTTGATATCTAAATCTAAAGACTTATAAAAGTTCCTTTTCTTGCTACACGCATTTTCCTCAAGAAAACTAGTAATAAATATTCTTTTTTATTTTTAGAGACAGGGTCTTGCTCTGTTGCTTAGGCTGCAGTGCAGTGGTGTGATCTCGGCTTACTATAGCCTTGAACTCCTGGGCTCAAGTGATTTTGCTGCCTCAGCCTCCTGAGTAGCTACATCTATAGACATGTGCCACCACGCTTGGCTATGTTTTATTTTTTTGTAGAGAGAGGGTCTTGCTACATTGCCCAGGTTGGTCTCAAACTCCTGGCCACAAGTGATACTGCCTCAGCATCCCAAAGTGCTGGGATTACAGGCATGAGCCACTGTGCTGAGCCCCATAATAAATATCCTAATAACAACTTGGAAAGCGTAGACTTAAAAATACCATATGACACTATTTAGCAGATTTCTTTTTTTTTTTTGAGATGGAGTCTTGCTCTGTTGCCCAGGCTGGAGTGCAGTGGTGTGATCTTGGCTCACTGCAACTTCCGCCTCCTGTGTTCAAGTGATTCTCCTGCCTCAGCCTCCCGAGTAGCTGGGACTACTGGTGGGGTTTCATCCTGTTAGCCAGGATGGTCTCAATCTCCTGACCTTGTGATCTGCTGGCCTCGGCCTCCCAAAGTGCTGGGATTATAGGCGTGAGCCACCGCGCCCAGCCCTATTTAGCAGATTTCTAAATATTGCCATTCCCTGACTTATAAATGACCCGTACCTATAAATGTGCTTCTTTTAATTAATAGTTAAAGAACCATCTGTTATTAATATATGAATTAATTCATTCTATAACAAATACTTACTGAGCACAAACTATGTGCCAGCATTATTTTAAATATTAAAATGGTGATAAAGTAGAACAATGTCTTTGTTCTCACAGATGTTACAATGTGGTGGGTAAACTGGAACATAAACAATTAGGAAACAACGGGAAAAATATCATAAACTGTTATAGAAGGCAGATAAGCAGAGGTGAGTGTGGAGCATACATTTACAGAAATGCAAAAATGAGAGATCATGAAGTTCTAAGACTGAGAGAACTGCATAATAATTTTGCTATTTACATGAATGATGGCTCTTTGTGTTAATAAGATTCCCTATATTTTTAAATTTTGTAAATGAGAGATATAATTCACATACCATAAAATTCACCTCTTCAAACAGTACAAATCAGTGTTATATCGTATATTCACAGAGTTGTGCCATTATCACCACTATCTAAATCCACAATATCTCATTGCTCCCATGAGGACTCTCCTTTTTCCCCTTCCTCCAGCTCCTGGCAATCAGTAATGAGCTTTCTCTGTGAATTTGCCTATTCTGGATATTTCATATAAATGTAGTATTAATATATGGCCTTTTTTGACTGCCTCTCATGCAGCACACTTTTCAAGATTCGTCCATGTTGTAGCATATATCGGTACTTCGTTCCTCTTAACAGCCTACTGATATTCCATTATATGGATATACCACATTTTGCCTACCTACTCATTAGTTGGACATCTGGGTTTTCCATTTTTGTGGCTATTGGAAATAATGCTGCTTATGAACATTCGTGTATAAGTTTTTTTGTGGACATGTTTTCAGCTGTCTTGGGTGTACACCCAGGAGTAGAACTGCTGTGTCATATAGTACCTCGATGTTTACCTTTTGAGGAACTTAGCCAAATTATTTTTCAGTGTGGCTGTACCATTTATAATCCTACCAGCAATATGTGTAGAAGGGTTCCAGTTTCTCCACATCATTAGGATTCCCCTGTTTGTTTAATAAACACTCTTCTAAAATAGCATAGTTTGAGTAGACCTTGTAACCAGAAATGCCCTGACTGTAGAATAGGTTTGAAGAGAAGATATATCTGAGCTTGCGTTAAAAGTCAGTTTTCACAAAAGGAATGTGGAGCCAACACACAGTGTAACACAACTGCAGAATTTCCATAATTTTTGATAAAAATTATAAGAAATAAAGTCTGAAATATTTCATACATATATCTTTTAGAGTTTTTTTAATCATAGAAATTTGAACTCACCAAAGCAAATTCATCTACATGAATTCTGGTTTTTTCTATTTCTCCACCTATACATTTAGGGAGAATCGATGACTCAGCTCCTTTAGCAAATAATAACTTCTCACCTAGAGACAAAAAAAATGAGTCATCAAGCTCTTAATATTACATAAACAAAAATTCATGAAAGTTTAGATTGGTTACCTGAAGGTGCCTGAACAATTACACTCATTCTCCTACGATCTGAATCAAATTCCAGAATATGAAGCAGTTTGTACCTAAAGAAAAGAAAGTAAGAAAGACAAAAACTTCACTTTTTAAAAAAAAAAATGTGATTATATAGAAATAATCCATATATAAGATAAAATGGCTAATTTAGAACAAGAATTAATCTCATTTTCATGATGATAGGTTACATGTCATTAATAACAAAACAGGGAAGAAAAAGAACAGACTGACACTGACTAATTACCAAATGCCATGTATTTTACACACCTTACGTCATTTAATACCCATGAGAAGCAAAGAAAGTAGGTCTTATCTCATTTTTATAGGTGAGGACTATTAACCTCAGAAAGATTAAGTAATCTGCCTAAAGTCAGGTAAGCTTGTGAGTGGCAGAACAAGGATTGGAATCCAGATCTGCCCAGCTACATGTTTTTCTGACTAAAAAAGGTAACTGATTCTCATTGCTTTTTTCTGTCCTAATACACCTGACAAACACAACACACATTAATATCAAAGGCTCATTATAGCAGTGACTGTGAACCTGGGTGTGTGTGTGCAGGGGTCCATTCCCTCGTGCCTCTCTAGGGAGCTGTAAAAGAATTTGTGTGGCTACATGAGGTGTGGCTTAAAGTCTTCCAGAAGAAGACTTTCATATGTAAATCACTTACACAGTGATTTACATATGAAATCTTCACACATCTCACAGAAAAACAGTGAGTTGAATAATGGTTTATAAGTTGATAAAATAAGATAGGCTGTCCCATGAAAGTGGCCAAAAAATGGGCCCTATCTAGTATGGAAAAGCATAGTTTGGAAAAGCACAGCTGGAACTGACATATGATCAGAATTGCTAAAACCATGAAACGAGTAAGTATATTAAGCATCAACTAATTTATCAAAGAATGGAAAAACTAGATATAGACAGCTGTTCCTTCATGTTTGAAAGATAAAAATCACAGGAAATATAAGGAAAGTTTTCTTTATTCAGTGAGTAGAAACCTATAAAACTCACTACCCAGAAGCATCTAAAAATAAACATACAAGTAAATTCAAGAATCATTAAGCTAAAATACAGATGAAATATTCAAAGCAGACTATTGTTATAACTATGATGAGATACAATATAATGTTAACATCATTCTAGAGCAGAGTTCAGTAACCTTTTCTGTAAAGGGCCAGAGAGTAAATATTTCAGGCTTTGCAGCCATATATGGTCTCTGTTGCATATTTTACCTCTTTTTAAAACAATCCTTTAAAAATGTAATGTGGGCCAGGCGCAGTGGATCACACCTGCAGTCCCAGCACTTTGGGAGGCCAAGGTGGGCGGATCCCTTGAGGCTAGGAGTTATAGACCAGCCTGGTCAATATTTCCACTAAAAATACAAAAATTAGCCAGGCATAGTGGCGCATGCCTGTAATCCCAGCTACTTGGGAGGCTGAGGCACAAGCATTACTTGAACCTGGGAGGTGGAGGCTGCAGTGAGCCTCTTGGCCTGAGTGACTGAACTCCAGCCTGGGTGACAGAGCAAGATTCTCTCTCTCAAAAAAAAAACCAAAACGTGATTTGTGGGCTGTAGAAAAACAAAAAATAGGCCAGATTTGCCCTGTGAGCTACAGTTTACTGATCCCTATTCTATACTATATACACTTAACACAGAAAACATTCCAATATATGAAAAATTACCGTTCCAGTTTTCCAAGTGTTTTAACTTCCATAGTTTCTTCAGAATTGCCAATAAACACAACACCAATCCTAGACATCAAAAGGATAAAAAAGTGAGACTTAAGAAATAATATTACATATTTCACGATGTCACTATAGCTTAACTTGAATAAAAACATTTAAAATCAAAGTTCAGAATGCATTTAAAAATATTTCCTTTTCATATCACTACTTTGGTGTCAGGAGTGGTGGCTCATGCCTGTCATCCCAGCACTTTGGGAGGCCAAAGCGGGTTGATCACCTGAGGCCAGGAGTTCAAGACCAGTCTGGCTAACATGGCGAAACCCAATCTCTACTAAAAATACAAAAATTAGCCAGGTGTGGTGCCCTGTGCCTGTAGTCCCAGCTACTCAGGAGTCTGAGTCAGGAGAATGGCTTGAACCCCAGAGGCTGCACTGCGCTGAGATCACACCACTGCACTCCAGCCTGGGTGACAGAGTGAGTTTCCATCTCAAAAAAAGAAAAAAAAAAAAAAAATATATATATATACACACACATATATATTTTATATATGTGTGTATATATATTTATATACACATATATATTTTATATGTGTATATATATTTATATATATTCTTTTATAAAATATATATAAAAGAATATATATATAAATATATATACACACATACACACACACACATATATATACTTTAAAGGACTAGAAGGATTAGAAGGATCAGGGTAGGTGTAGTACAACATATACACAAGCATTTTTCATAAATTCTGTTACACAGATTTTTATAGTAATCAGACTTTCAAAGAGATCTTAAAGACTCAATGCAAGCATGATAATAAAATGACTTCAAATTGTCATTTGAAATTTAAATTGTACTTCTATTTTTATGTATTTATATGAATTCTGACAACTTAAAATGATGAATTTATGTTTGAAAATTTTAAATGATGATTCTAATATTGTTACATTTATTTAAACAGTGTTTTTCCGAAGATTTGGAAATCAGACTAAATTACCTTGCAGCAGCTTCTACTAGAGCCTTTTCATCTGGTGAAGATGCATAGTACTCCAACTGCAAGGGTGCCAGGTTGGATTGCCAGGGACCATCACTAATGCAGTCAGTTTGAACATTGCTAATCTGTACAGTGTGACAGAGACTGACTGCTTTAAAGAAGAGATCATGTTCTTTAATCTGTAAAAATGCAATTAATATTCATGATAAAAATATCATTTCCACATACCATTTAGGAAACCAGAGGCAAAATTCTAAGATCTAGAACAAGAGTGCTACAACCTTGATTGCCTGAATAACAGTTGGTTGTTTCTGCCTTCAAAAATTAAAACGTCACATTTGCTTAGGACCCTTCAACACGTGAGCATCTTTTTAGGAGGTACAACCACATTGCAAGCAGAGGGGAACACTTTTTTATAGAAGAAGTGAGGTCTCAAAAAGTATTAAATAAGTTTAAGCTCTACTTTTCAAAGAAAGTCTTCTTCACTTCAGGGCAGTAAGGGCTTTTCTTAACTACGTTCCATTTAAATACTCAAAGAGCTAAGGCAGACACGTATTAACTAACAAGTTAAACTGGGCTGTAACTACAAATTCTTAGGATTATATTTTATATTGTTGAATCAAATATATGAATTTCAAATGTGTATTCCTTGCTCTACTGACACAAACTTTTTTCCTGCAACTCATCAACTACTGAAGAGAATTATTTCATATGAAACCCTTATTTATTAATTTAAAAATTACTTACTAGTTCAGTTTCATTTTCAGGACTGGTTCTGAAAGAGGAACTGGCTGTAAGATGGGATAAGTTGTTAAGATGGGATAAACTACTAAGATAAGATAAGTTTCCTTCTGAAGAATCTGGTGTTGGTCCTTCGGGTACAAGTCTACCATTGATTTCTTGGTATTTCATGCCATTAATTGAACATTCCCGAAACTGCATCTCATTTTCTGTCAGTGTACCAGTTTTATCTGTAAACACGTACTCTACCTATAGAGATAGAAAACAAAAGAAAATAAACCTTTGTGTTCACAGTCCTATGTTAATAAATAAAAAAATCTCTGTCCTCGCTCTCCTCAAGTCCAGTTTATCTATTAATATTGATATATGGATGCTAAGATTCTTATAATCCAAGCAATTAAATAAAGATGCCAAGGAAAGAAAACAGGGTAATACAAAATAGTGTAAAGCTACACAGATTCTGAAGTTTGTGGCATCTTTACATACAAGTTTATCTGTAGAATTGACGAGAATTTGGTATTAATGCTTCTTTTTTTTTCCTTGGCTAAGGTGTTTTAAGTAGTAGGACTCAAGAATTATCTCTAAAGCAGGGTGGAAAGGATGCTTAATAACATAGAATGGGAAAGGGTATCTGAGTGAGGGGAAATAGTGCAGAGCTGGGAATAGGAATACACAATGATAGCGACAGCAACACAAGAAGTTAGAGGTGCGAATTGTCTAAAACAGACAGAAGTTGAAACTGAGGGCAGAAAACAAATTTAGTGAAAAAAATCAATGTTTAAAAGAAAAGAATATTTTTAAAAGTAAGACAAATTATTTTATTACTTTTGGAGGCTAATTCCAGAAAAATTACTTTAAAAGAAGGTATGTCCATGAAAAAAGAAGGATGTAATAGTCAAGTCTTGATCCAACCAGGATCATCATGAAAATCTGATTACTGCAATAATGACTTGAGAAAAAGTCCTTTAAAAAGGCATGTAGAAATCACAAGAAAAGAAGCTACAGACCAACATCCCTTATAAAGAGATGCAAATCAAATCCAGAAACATATAAAAAGGGTTATATATTACAAATATGTGGGATTTATCCCAGAATTGCAAGATTGACTCAACATTTAAAAAAATTAATGTAATCCATCATATTAATAAAATGGTACCTGGCCTTCATTTTATTAATAAAATAACCACCAAAATAGGTTCAGAAAAATCATTTGATAAAAATCCAATACCCTTCGTGATAAAGGCATTCAACAAACTGGAATAAAAAGGAACTTCCTCAGCCTGATAAAGGGTATCTATAAAAAACTCACAGTTAACATCATACCTCATGGAGACAGATTGAATGCTGTCTTCCTAAGATCAGGAATAAGACTGCTTTTGTCACTTTTACTCAACACTGTACTTAAGGTTCTAGCCATGACAATTAGGCAAGAAAAGGGAAATAAAAGTTAACATGATTGGAAAACAAGAGGTAAAACTATCTCCATTTGCACATAATATGACCTTGTATACAGAAAATTCTAAAAAACCCACTAAAAAAAATAGAACTAATATATAAGTTCAGCAAAATTCCAGGATAAAAAGATCGATATCCAAAACGAAAGGCAGGGTTAAATTTGGCAAAAAATTACTTAACTTACCTAAAGTCAAAAAGCAAATAAATGGTAAAACTGGAAATAAGAGACAGAATACTTTATATTTACTATTTGATATTAAATGTTGCCCAGTATCTATAGCAATGTTGAACTGGAATTTAAAGACCCCATGCAAGTTAATTAAAAAAAACCCACACATGTAGATCAGGAAGAATGAGGGATGAGTTATAAAGAAAATATAAGACATATTAGCAATCAAACAGAAATAATACTCCAGAGGTTACTAGAATACAGACTGCACTATCAGTCATGGAGCATTCTTTAGAAAAAAGATTAGATGGTAGGAATGGATAAAATAAATTAACTTTGATTTAAAAGTATATATATATATATATATAAAATCAAGAAGTTTAATCTTAGCCGGGCACAGTGGCTCACGCTTGTAATCCCAGCACTTTGGGAGGCAGAGGCGGGCAGATCACGAGGTCAGGAGATCGAGACCACGGTGAAACCCCGTCTCTACTAAAAAAAATACAAAAAATTAGCCAGGCGTGGTGGCGGGCGCCTGTAGTCCCAGCTACTTGGAGAGGCTGAGGCAGGAGAATGGCATGAACCCGGGAGGCGGAGTTTGCATTGAGCCGAGATTGCGCCACTGCACTCCAGCCTGGGCGACAGAGCCAGACTCCATCTCAAAAAAAAAAAAAAAAAAGAAGTTTAATCTTTTAACTTTCATGATAAACAGGTCATCGCTGTAAACCTTCCTAAGAGTTGTTTTTTGGATAATATGGAAATGAAAGAGCATAGAAGAATATGAAATAAAGTAGATTTCATTGGTATAAAGACAAAATAGGAATAGAGGCAATAAACATATATTAAATACTTGTAGTTTCAAAAGCAAAAAGAGGGGCTGAGAAAATCAGTAATTAAAGAAATAATCACCAGAAGTTTCTTAAAGACAAAGCAGACATGAGTATGCATACACAATGTGAGGTTCCAGGAAAACAAAAATTCTATCATGAAGGAAAAAGGAGGGGAAGAGAGTTGAGAAAGAAAGGTCAAAGGCAGATTGGAAAATATTTATTCAGAAAAGTAAAAATGGGCCTTTAGGCCTTAAATATATAATACGTAATTAAAGAAATGTGCCATGAATTAACATTTAACATAAATTATTAAGGCCTCCTAAATGTTACTAAAAATAAATGGATCGGCTGGGCGCGGTGGCTCACGCTTGTAATCCCAGCACTTTGGGAGGCCGAGGCGGGCGGATCACGAGGTCAGGAGATCGAGATCACGGTGAAACCCCGTCTCTACTAAAAATACAAAAAATTAGCCGGGTGTGGTGGCGGGTGCCTGTAGTCCCAGCTACTCAGAGAGGCTGAGGAAGGAGAATGGCATGAACCCGGGAGGCGGAGCTTGCAGTGAGCCGAGATTGTGCCACTGCACTCCAGCCTGGGCGACAGAGCAAGACTCCGTCTCAAAAATAAATAAATAAATAAATAAATGGATCAACTTCTGGTTAAACATGACAGATTGAGCACATTTAATTATCTCTGGTTCTCTTAAAACTTCACCATGAGGATAAAAAAACAAAAAAAGAACAAAAATAATGGTAAAAAAGTCAACATGAGAGGAAAGATTGACACAAGTTTGGAAGATGGAAAAGGAGATGAATGAGTGGTAACTGATTTACCAGAACTTAGAATCTGAAACCCAAGTGATAAGGAAACCCATTCTCAGAAACGCTCAGGAAGCAGACCTACCAACTACCCCTGAATGTGGGAGTACAGGATGAGGCTGTAAATACACGCTATCAGGAGTAGTTTAAATTCTGAAATCTCTTTAAAAGTTGCAAACTTCAGAATGCCCCTCATTTATTGGAGCAACAGCTGGAAGGTGTATTCCCCTAGTAGGCTGAAACAGACAGAATCTGGTCTCCGCAAACAGCTGTACACAGAAGCGAGGCAGCGCACTAAAAACAGATTTCCAATGGCCAGCTCTAGCAGTCATAAGCAGCAGAAATATTACCTGCTGGGCCTGTCAGCCCATTACCTTAAGGTGTGGCCCACTGAATCAATAGCTTCTGATAAGCATACTAGTGCCAGTTTTTTTTTTTTTTTTTTCCAGACAGGGTTTCACTCTTGTTGCCCAGGCTGGAGTGCAATGGCACAATCTGGGCTCACTGCAACCTCCATCTCCTGGGCTCATGTGATTCTCCTACCTTAGCCTCCCAAGTAGCTGGGACCACAGGCACACACCACTGCGCCTAGCTAATTTTTGTATTCCAGCTAATGTTTGTATTTTTTGTTTTTGTATTTTTTTGTAGAGATGGGGTTTTGCCATGTTGTCCAGGCTGGTCTTGAACTCCTGGGTTTAAGTGATCCACCCACCTTGGCCTCCCAAAGTGCTGGGATTACACAGGCATGAGCCACTGAGCCCAGCCTTTCGGTTTTGTTTTTTTTTTTTGAGACAGGGTCTCCCTCTGTTGCCCAGGCTGGAGTGCAGTGGTGTGATCATGGCTCACTGCAGCCTCGACTTCCTGGGCTCAAGTCATCCTCTCACCTCAGCCTCCTGGGTAAAGCACTTTTAAATTTGAAATGACAGACAAAGATTAGCATCCATTTGAGGATCACTCCTTATATAAAAGGTAGAATCTGAAACAAATTATAGTCAGTTCTGCTGTAACACCATCTTGAAAACACAAATCTATCCCAGTGCAACTGATACAATAAGGGACAATTTGAGCATAATCAAAACTTTGCTCAAATTTTGCCCAAACCTCAGTTACTAGCTATCTCAGTTCACCACGTGTTATGAGTCACACTCATCCACATCTGGTATTACAACCTTCCCTCTGATTTCAGATAGCCTTCCTTCTAACACTTCACAGTAACACGTAAGTTGCAACCCTTCTGATGCCTATCTTCCACAGGCAAACTTCAGGTCTTTTCCAGATAAGTGCCTTATTTATTGAAATACCTGTGTATTCATGAACACTTTGGCAAGTGCTGTTTTTATTAGGTTCCTATCTTTTAAAAAATGTATTATTAGGCTGGACGCAGTGCCTCACGCCTGTAATCCCAGTACTTTGGGAGGCGGAGGTGGGAGGATCACCTGAGGTTGGGAGTTTGAGACCAGCCTGACCAATACGGAGAAACCATATCTCTACTAAAAATATAAAATTAGGTGGGTGTGGTGGTGTGTGCCTGTAATCCCAGCTACTCGGGAGGCTGAGGTAGGAGAATCGCTTGCAACCAGGAGGCGGAGGTTGCAGTGAGCCGAGATTGTGCCATTGCACTCCAGCCTGGGCAACAAGAGTGAAACTCCGTCTCAAAAAAAAAAAAAAAAGTATTATTAATGTTTTTGTGTTGTACCCCTAATCCCATTCTCTCATAAACCCTGTGGCTTTTACTAGGCAATTTTGCGTTATGCGGTGAATTTTAGGAATGCATATATCACATTATAGCAGAACGGGCTGTTCTGGAAAATGCACTACAAGCAAAGATAATACACAGAGCAGAAGACGTCAATTGACTGTCATTAATATCCTCGGGGAGGTAAAAGAATAGATTACGTTCAAGAAATGGGATAAGAGGCAATTTAAAAAAACTATCCAGAGTATACCAAAATATTAGAAATTAAAAATATTATAGGAGAAATAAATCAAAAGATACTGAAAAGATAAACCAGAGGCATTCTACCAGAAAGTAGAATATAAAAACAAATAAATAAAAACTGAAAATTGAAGTCAGAGAATTAAAGGATCAATATAAGTGATATGACATGCAAATAGTAAGTTTCAAAACAAGGGAAACATAAAAAGACATGTTATCAAAAAAATAGTACAAGAAAATTTCCTAAAATTGAAGGACATGTGTTTCCAGGCTGAAAAGACTCAGAGTCAATTGCCAATGAAACAAAAAATAAAAAAGGAAAAACCAACACCAAGGTACACCATCATGAATTTCAGAACTATTGCATAAGGAGATCCTAAAGCTTCCAGAGATAAAACAACAGATAATACATAAAGAACTGGGAATCAGAATGGAACTGGATTTCTCTAACAGCAACACTGGAGGCTAGAAAACAATAAAATCCCTTCAAATTTCTGAAGATTTCAATCTGGAATGCAATACCAGCTAAATTACTAATCAAGTGTGAAAAGATAATAAAGATATTTTCAGACATGTCAAGTTTCAAAACATTTTCCTCTCATACACCCTTTTTCAGGAAGTTATTAGAAGATGTACAGCACCAAAAGAGAATAAGCCACAGGTAGGAAGACATGGGATGCAAGAAAGAGGAGATCCAAAACATGAGACAGGCAAAGGAATTTCCAGGGTGATGATAAAGGGAAGTCCAGAGTGACAGCTGAGAAGCAAGCCCAGAAAGAATAAAGAATAATCCAACTGGAGCAGAAAGGTGGAAGCCTCCAAAAACATTGCTACCAAAAAAAAAAGGCAGGGAGGAAGAAAGGAACTCCCAGATTACCTGATACGTTTGAATATGTAGACAGATGCTGCACATATTATCAGAGACTTGTTTGTGGCATATGGAAATTAAGGAAATGAAAAAAACAGAGCAATTAACTCTTGGGAAAACAAAATATATAAGAAAGGAAATGTAATTATGGTATTATAGGGCACACCTATAAAACTGGGAATTAGTGAACAATATTAAAACAATCATAATAATGTTAATAAAAATATTTATAAAATCCCAAATTGTGATATGATAGTATTAGGGGGCTATGAAGAAGCAAAGTGGATCTGTGTCTGGGTATGTGTGCGGGAAGAGTAGTATAAGAGTTATGTCTTTATATTCCATAGTAGATAATGTCTAAAACTTAAGAAAAAGAAGGAATATCAAATAGAAATATAGTGGTAAATAACAAAAGAAACAACTTAGGGTTTAAAAATTGGGAACAGCTAGGAGTGGAGCAAAGGAGGGTTGTTTTTGGTATAAGTGTCATAATACCTTGTTACATTAATCTTTGTACATGTATTGCTTTGATAAAAATAACAAATTAGAGAAACAAAATATTAGGATCATTTTCACCTGTCCAAGCTCTTCATTCAGATCGGAAGTATTGACTTGAGCTTTCTGATCTGATTCTTCATGATACAGATCAAGATCCCAGCCAATAAAAAATGATCCAAGAAATTTCTGCATTTCGACTGTCACATATAATGAAATTGGAATGATGAAATTGTAGAGAACCAAAAAAGCAAGGAAGTCTGAAATAAATCTCAGAATCTAGAAAAAAGGAAATAATTGTTTGATAAGAAAAAATAAACTAGAATTTCTTCAGTATTACTGATGAAAATTACCAGAAAGTTTCATGCCTACATAGACCATCAACTATACTCTGAAGTAGAATAGTCTCATGAATTGAAATTCATTTATTGAATTGTCTTTTTAACATTACATTTCCTCTGATTATTTTATTGCTCATTAGAATCTTGATGAAATAAATGATGAAAAGGTTAAATTCAAATAAGTTAATTTGTTACTTTCAGAAGCTAACAAAAAGCCTGGTATGACTGAAACTACCTTTGGCAAAATTACAATTATAATACCAGCAGTGTACTTATCCCATTCTACTATTACCCTTCAAAATCAGATAACTACTAAAAGTTGAGTGTAACTTTACAAAGTTATACAATAATTGCGAGGTTAAAAGTGCTAGAAATTAAAACTCTTAAGTGCAGATTATATAGGAACAGCCTACTTTAATGGCTTTAGCGGCTCCATATTTCAATATGCATTTGTGAAAGGAAATGTACCTAATTGTGAATGATATTAAAAATACAACCCTGTGATTATTTGCTTTGTAGTTTCTTGAGACCCAAATTTGTCTTCCAATACAAAGATTTTAACCTAAAGTGAAATTTGGAGAACAATTATTTACCAAAATTATAGGTTAAATTATCTTGGTAGTCCATGTTTAATCAATTTAAAATACATGACATAATTTGCAATATTAAGACTGATAATAAGCATCCTTGAATTATTAAGACAAAATTAAAAATAGATCCATTTACTCTTTGATTCATTTATTAAGACATAGTAAATGAAAGAGAAAACTGAGTTTGTAGTATTAATGTGAAACGCAAATATAGATGGATTTAAAATTCTGTGACCTCTTTGAACTATTCAAGTCATGCCACAGGGAATACAACTTTTTATGCCATAAACTACAAAAAGCATATCAGTACAAACACACTGGCTTCTCTGCATTTGCAATGCCATTTTTGTCACCCTTCAGTACTAACGGATTTAGGATTACAGTGGTCTCTCCTATCAGAAGTCACTACCAAAGCACTAATTGTGCCAAATAAGTTTCCTTTATGACAGTCAGTAACACCATAAAATACCTTACTGCTATTTCTTTGATGTTCTGTTTTTTGGTTATACCAAGGTTCATCCCATTTTTCTTCAGCTTGCCATGTATACTTCAAGATAGTGCTGATGACAGCTTCAGATATAAGGATTACTAGATAAATTATCAAAAATGTATTCATTGACCTAAAGGAAGAAAAAGATAATATAAAACATACAAATCATGTATTACTATATTCATTTGCTTGAAAATTAGTACTTGCATTAGAGAACATATTAAAACATAGAAGGTATTACTGTAACTATTTTAAAATACACAGTTTTTGTTTTCAAGAAATAACCGTTAAATAGAATTTATTTATTAGCCATAAAAGAACCAATACACACAGGTTACAAGCCCATTTAATATAGCCATGTTACCATTCAAAATGCTTATAGTAAATGACGGTTTTAGTCAGTTATTTTTGCCATAAGTAATTATTCTTTTTTTTTTTTTTACACTTTCAGCACCCATCTTAAGTGTAATAGCTAAAAATAACATTTGTATAGCATTAAAATTTTATAAAATGTTTGTCACATCTACTACCTTATCTAATCTATATGAAAACCCTGGTCAGGCGTGGTGGCTCACCACGCCTGTAATCCCAGCACCTTGGGAGGCCGAGGCAGGCGGATCACGAGGTCAGGAGATGGAGACCATCCTGGCTAACACGGTGAAACCTGGTCTCTACTAAAAATACAAAAAAAATTAGCCGGGCGTGGTGGTGGGCGCCTGTAGTCCCAGCCACTTGGGAGGCTGTGGCAGGAGAATGGTATGAACCCGGGAGGTGGAGCTTGCAGTGAGCCGAGATCGCGCCACTGCACTCTAGCCTGGGTGACAGAGCGAGACTCTGTCTTGAAAAACAAAACAAAACAAAAAAAGAAAAAAAAAACAAACCTGTAAAGGGGAAATTATTATATAATTTTTAACTGACAAAGACCAAAGCCCAAAAATAATTCTGTAAATTTCACAAAATTACATATGTCAGGAATTGACTTCAGAATCCCTCTTCTCTTTATTAGGTAAGCTTAATGCCACATGTCTTTAAGTTTAAAAACATATTAATACAATTAAAGGGAACTCTTATCATTGTAAATTCAAATGTATGCAAAACAAGTGATGTTATAATGAACTCTCACACATCCAACAAATACTGAGGGAAAATGTGAATCACAAGCTTTGTAAAAACTCTTAAAAGATTGAAAAATGCCTGAATTCTGATTTTTCTCCCTAGGCCTTTCATAATTTAACCTAATCTTAACTATGGAGTAAGCTGATATTCCACCATGTTCCAATGTAAACTCTATATATTCTGCAGTGACAGTAAATAAGGAACGTAAGAAAGGAACTGGCTTTTGTTTGGTTATTATGTGTTAGGCACAGTATTCAGCACTTCACCTATAGTACTGCTCGCATTTTTATACATGAGAACATCTGGATCAAGAGAAGAAAACAACTGGTCTAAAGCCCCACAGAGCTAGTAAGGAAGGGATATGACATTCAAATCTACATCTGTCCGAGTCTAAATTTTGACCTCTTTTCACTAAACTAGTCATGTCTCCTTGTGGCAACAAAATGCCTGGTTTATTTCCATCTTTCTTGCTCATGTCTACCCTCATCAGACATATTCTCCTTTTTCCCTATATTATTAACCTGTTTTTCAAAATTTAACTCAAAATCCATCTCCTTCCTAAAGTCTGTCCTAATTACATTGGTTTACATTCAACTTTCCCTTATTTAAATTTAAAACTAGTACCACAGCCCCTATTACCTAATTTTTTTTACTGTGTATTAGTTTTAACTTCCAACTTTACTGAAGTCTCCAAAAAGAGATGGAATTACATCTCAGAAAACCTACTACAGCAACAGATACACAAAAAAGCTCAATAAAGATTTCTAGGACATTGGGTTGTTTCCAGTTTTTTGCCGTAACAAATAAAGTGGCTATGTACATTTCTGCTTGAAGTTTTGTGTCAGCATAAAACTCATTTCTCTGAGTTAAATGCCCAAGAGTACAACTGCTGGGTCATATGGTAAACATGTTTAGTTTTGTAAGAAACTCCCAAACTATCTTCCAGAGTGGGTATACTATTTTTAATTCCCACCAACAACATACAAGAGATTCAGTCTCTCCACCTCCTAGCCATTTAGTATTACCACTATTTTTATTTTAACTATTCTAATGCGTGTGGTGACATCCCAATGTGGTTCTAATTTGCTTTTCTCTAACAGGTAATGATGCTGAATATCTTTTCATGTGCTTATTTGTCATCTGCAGCTTTTCTCTGGTGAAATATGTATTATGCATTTGGTGAAATATGAAATATGTCTTTTGCTCATTTTCTAATTGGATCACCGAATTACTGTTGAGTTTGAGAGTTCTTTATGTTTCTAAACATAAAGCCTCTGGAAGATTTGTGGTTTGCAAATATTTTTCCCCGGTCTGTAGCTTGTCTTTTCATCCTTTTAACAGGGTCTTTCACAGCACCAAAGTGTTTAACTTTGATTAACTACAACTTATTAATTTTTTTGATTTAGGAATTACGCTTTTAGCGTCATGTCTTCTAGCTCTTTGTCTAACATTAAGTCCTGAAGATTCTGTTTTCTTCTAAAAGTTTGTTTTACATTAAATCTATGCTCCAATTGAATTAATTTTTACATACAGTGGGGGTTTGGGTTTGTTTGTTTTGCTATGGATACCCAATTGTTCTAGCACCATTTGTTGAAAAAGATTACCCTTCCTCTATTGTATTGCTTTTGTGCTGTTGCCAAAAATCAATTGGGCCTATTTGTGTTGGTCTGTTCTGGGGTTCTCTATTGTGTAACACTGATCTATGTATCTATTCTTTAACCAACACCAAATTGTCGTGATTACTGTAGCTTATATAGTAAGACTTAACATCAATAGCAATTCTTCTCACTTTTTCATTTTCAAAACTGTTCCTTTGCTTTTCTATCTAAATTTCAGAATAAATTTTCTACTTATACAAAAAAACTTGCTGAGATTTTTATAGAAATTGCATTGTACCTATTAATCAATTTGGGAAAACTGGCACCTTTACTGTACAAGTCTTTCAACCCATGAACATGATATATTGTTCCATTTATTTAGATCTTTGATTTCTTTCCTCAGTGTTTTGTAATTTTCAGCTGAAAAGATGACAAAAGGTGGTTACCTTCCACCTTTTGCCCATTTTTTAAATTGGCTTGTTTCTCTTTTCATTGTTGATTTGTAGGCAGGTGTGTGTGTGTGTGTGTGTGTGTGTGTGTGTGTGTGTGTACACACATGTACATATATATCATTATATACTCAGGATACAAGTCTTTGGTCAGATACATGTTTTGCAAATATTGTCTCCCAGTTTGTAACATGTATGTTCATTTCTTTAAATGTTTAGCCTGATGAGAAGTTTTTAATTTTGAGAAAGTCTAATTTATCAATTTTTAATTATTTGTTGTATCCTAAGAAATCTTTACCTACTCTTAAGTCATAAAGATATCTTTCTAAGTTTTCTTCTAAAAGTATTTTTTGTTTTGTTTTGTTTTTTTTAGATGGAGTTTCGCTCTTGTTGCCCAGGCTGGAGTGCAATGGCACGATCTCGGCTCACCACAACCTCCGCCTCCAGGGTTCAAGTGATTCTCCTGCCTCAGCCTCCCAAGTAGCTGGGATTACAAGCATGCACCACCATGCCCAGCTGATTTTTGTATTTTTAGTAGAGACAGGGTTTCTCCATGTTGGTCAGGCTGGTCTCGAACTCCTGACCTCAGGTGATCTGCCTGTCTCGGCCTCCCAAAGTGCTGGGATTACTGGTGTGAGCCACCGCGCCCAGCTCTTCTAAAAGTTTTGTAATTTTAGCTTTTATATTTAGGTCTATGACTTGTTTTCAAAACTTTTTGGAGTACAGCATAAGGTAGAAGCTAAGTTTCTTGTTTTTCTCATTTGAATATCCAATTGCTGCATCATTTGTAGAAAATACTAATTTTTTCATTGAATTGACTTGTTGCTTGGTTGAAAATCAACAAACCCACACATGAATGGTCTACTTCTCAACTCTGTATTTTATTCTATTGAACTATCATCTTTGTTAATACCACACTGTAATTACTGTAGCTTTATATTAAGTATTTAAATCAGGTAAGGTAAATCTTTTAGCTTTCTTAAGAGATTGTTTTTGCTGTGCATCTGAATATGCATTTTGGCTATTGCATTTCAATATACACCTTAGTATTACCTTGTCAATTACTACAAAAAGACTGCTGTGATTTTGAGACTGAGGGAATATATACAGTAATTGACAGCTTAATAATACTGAGCTTGACAATCTATTAATGTGATTTCTCCATTTATTTAGTTCTTAATTTCTCTTGCCATGTTTTGTAATTTTCATTATAGAAATCTTGCACAAGTTAAAAAAAAACTTATTCCTAAATATATTATGCTTTTTGATACTACTGTAAATATAACTTTTTAAAAATTTCATTTTCTTACTGTTTCTTACTATTATAAGATATAAAAATGATTTATCGGCCGGGCACAGTGGCTCACGCCTGTAATCCCAGCACTTTGGGAGGCCGAGGCAGGTGGATCAAGAGCGCAGGTGGATCAAGAGGTCAAGACATCCGGCCAACATGGTAAAACCCTGTCTCTACTAAAAAATACAAAAATGAGCTGGGTGTTGAGGTGTGCACCTGTAGTCCCAGCTACTCGGGAGGCTGAGGCAAGAGAATCGCTTGAACCCAGGAGGCGGAGGTTGCAGAGAGCCGAGATCACGCCACTGCACTCCAGCCTGGTGACAGAGTGAGACTCTGTCTCAAAAAAATAAAAATAAAAAAGATTTCTCTTTATTTACCTTGTATTCTGAGACCAACTGGCTTATTATAGTTTTCTTATTGAATACTTATGTCTGTTTACATGAAAAATCACGTGTCTTCCAGGAGGACAATTTTACTTCGTGCTTTCTAGTACTTATGGCTTTTAATTCCTTTAACTTGTTGCACTGAATGAAGCTTCTCGAATAATGTCAAAAAGTAGTGAGACTGGATACTCTAGGTACAAGTCCTTTACAAGATACATGCTTTGCAGACATTTTCTCTGGTCTATGGCTTGTATTTTTAAATTTTTTATTTTAGTTTCTGGCATCTTCACAACATAAACAGTGCCTTTTTAAGTGCATAAGTCTTACATTTCGATGAAGTTTAAGCTATCAATTTTGGTGGTTCCTTTTCCATACATTTCCCATCTAAGAAATCTTTACTTAACCCAAGGTCACAAAGATTTTCTCCCATGTTTAACAGATTTAGTTATTATGCTTAGATCTTACACTTTGAGTCAGTTTTTGTATATGCGGGAGATGGGTAAGGGTGAAGATTCAATTTTTGACATACAGACGTCCAGCTGTTCTAGCACCATGTGTTGAAAAGGCAAATCTTTAGCGTAGAGACATTTTTTAATAATAAGTTAAAGCTATTTGAGAGACTTACGGTTATTTAGACTTTCTGTTTCATGCTGGGCCAATTTTGGTAAGTTACCTGTGTTTTCAAAGAATCTGCCCATTTCATCTAAGTTGTAAAAGTCAGTGACAAAAAGTTGTTCACCATAGTTCCTTATTATCCTTGGATATGTGTAGGATCTATGGAGCTATCCCCTCTTTCATCCCTGACATTGGTAATTTTTTAGTTTCTCTTATACCACTTCTCTTTTGCTTAATCAGTCAATCTCAGCAGGAATTTATCAACTTTATAGCTAGAAATTTCCCTCAGGCTGGGCGCGGTGGCTCACGCTTGTAATCCCAGCACTGTGGGAGGCCGAGGCAGGTGGATCACGAGGTCAGGAGATCGAGACCACGGAGAAACCCTGTCTCTACTAAAAAAAATACAAAAAAATTAGCCGGGCGTGGTGGCGGGCGCCTGTAGTCCCAGCTACTCGGAGAGGCTGAGGCAGGAGAATGGCGTGAACCCAGGAGGCGGAGCTTGCAGTGAGCCGAGATTGCGTCACTGCACTCCAGCCTGGGTGACAGAGCAAGACTCCGTCTCAAAAAAAAAAAAAAAAAAAAAAGAAATTTCCCTCTAAGCTGGACTTTGCCTTGAGTCTGCAAATGTAGATGTGTTGGGTTTAAATTACCATTCTATTTGAAGAAATTTAAATTTCCTTTGTGATTTCTCCTTTGACCCATGAGTCAGTTAAAAGAGTTGTTGTTTAATTTCAAAATATTTGCAGATTTTGTTATTGATTTTTAATTCAAAATCTTTTGGGATTTGTTTTATGGCACATATGATCTGTCTAGATGAACTTTCCAAGTATAATTATGGAACTATTCTAGTTTTCAGTTTTCATAGGCTTACAATATACATAGTGTATCTTTTGATGTCAACCTATTTATATCTTTGTATGTAAACTGTACTTCTTCTAGACAGCATATAGTTGGGCCTGGCTCTTTTATCCGATCTGACAATCTCTGACTTCATTAGACTGTTTGATGCATTTATATTTCATGTAATTTTTGGTCAAATTTAGGACCACCGTTTTGCTATTTGTTTTCTATTTGTCTCATTTGGTTTTTTGTTTCACTGTTCTTCCTTTCTTGCTGTTTACTGTGTTTATCAAACATTTTAATATTCAGTTGCTCTAACTTATTAGCTATAAATCTTTGCCTTACTGTTTTTAATGGAAGCTCTAGAGATCAGAATACGCATCTTTACCTTACTGTAATTTATTTATAGATGCTATTGTATTACTTCATGTAAAATGTAGGACCTTTGTAACAGTTCATTTAAAGCCCCCCATCATCTTTTGTGCTCTGTTTATATAAGAGAAAAAGAAAGCTTAAAATTAATCATTTGAGTTCATCTAGCACCATAAGAAGTTAAAGAGGAATAATTAGTCCCAAATTGAGAAGAAGAAATAGAGGAAATTAATTGAAGATGTGAGCTGAAGCCAAGGGAAAAGAGAAAAAAATACACAAAATTAAAGCCAAAAGTTGGTTCTTTGAAAAATATTAATAAAGTGTCTTTTTTTATTTTTTGAGATGGAGTCTCACTCTGTCACCCAGGCTGTAGTTCAGTGGTGCGATCTCGGCTCACTGAAACCTCTGCCTCCTGGGTTCAAGCAATTCTCCTGCTTCAGCCTTCCAAGCAGCTGGGACTACAGTCGCACACCACCACACCCAGCTAATTTTGCATATTTAGTAGAGACAGGGTTTCGCCATGTTGGCCAGATTGGCCTTGAACTCCTGACCTCAAGTGATCCGCCCACCTCGGCCTCCCAAAGTGCTGGGATTACAGGTGTGTGCCACTAATGAAGTGTCTTTCTGTGCTTGCTTGTATCACTTAACATAATGATCTTCAGTTACATCCATGTTGCTGCTAATGACACGATTTCATTCTTCTTATGGCCAAATAGTATTCCATTGCATGGGTATGTATACATTTTTTTTAGGTATGTATACATTTTTTTATCCATCCGTCTGCTGATGGACTGTTAGATTGAATCCTTATCTTTGCTATTATGAATAGTGCTGCAATAAACAAGCAAGTGCAGATATTCCTTTGATATACTGATTTCTTTTCCTTTGGATAAAACCCAGTAGTGGGATTGTTGGATCACATGGTAATCATGTTTTTAGTTTTCTGAGACATCTCCAGACTGTTTCCCATAGTGGCTATCCTAACTTACATGCCCACCAACCACATATAAGAGTTTTCTTTTCTCCATATCCTTGCCAGCATCTGTTACTTTTTTTTTTTGTCTTTTTAATAATAGCCATTCTGGTTGGCAAGATGACATCTCATTGTGGTTTTGATACACATTTTTTTTTGTTGTTTTGTTTTCTGAGATGGAGTCTTGCTCTATTGCCCAGGCTGGAGTGCAGTGGCACGATCTCAGCTCACTGCAACCTCTGCCTCCCGGGTTCAAGCAATTCTCCTGCCTCAGCCTCCTGAGTAGCTGGGACTACAGGCAGCCGCCACCACACCCGGCTAATTTTTGTATTTTTAGTAGAGACGGAGTTTCACCATGTTGGCCAGGCTGGTCTCGAACTCCTGACCTCAAGTGATCCTCCTGCCTTGGTCTCCCAAAGTACTAGGATTACAGGCATGAGCCACCAGGCTCAGCCTTGAGTTGATTATTTATATGGTGAAAGATACGAATCCAGTTTCATTCTTCTGCATGTAGCTATCCAATTTTCCCAGTACCATTTCCTGAAGAGGATGTCCTTTCCCCAATGTCCTCTGTTGTTTCTGATGAGAACTGGTTATCACTTATATTGTTATTCACTTGCATGTGATGCATTTCTCTTTGGCTCCATGAAATATTTTCTTTTTCTTTGGATTCTAGTATTTTGACCATGATGTGCTTTGGTGTGGTCTTTCTTTATATTTCTTTATATTTTTCCTACTTAGAGTTTGCTGATCTTGGTAGTGTAGGCTGAAGTTTTTTCCTCAAATTTTAGAAATTTTCAGTCATTATTTTTTCAAATATTTTTATTCTGTCCTTTTTTCTCTTTTTTGGGGAATCAATTACACATATGCCAAGCAGCTTAATATTATCCCACATGGCTCTGAAGCTCTGTTCATTTTTCCTAATCTTTTTTCCTCTCCATTCTTCGACTGAATAATTTGTTTTCTTCAAGTTCACTGGTCTGATATATTCAGTCTGGTGTTGAGCCCACCTAATGATGTTTCCATTTTAGTAATTATATTTTTCAAGTCAAGAGTTTTCATTTCTCTGCTGAGTTTTCCCATATGTCCATTCAAATTTTCCTTTAGGCCCTTGAACATATTTATAATAAATTTATAATATCTGCTTTAAAGTTCTTGTCTGCTAAATGCAAGATATGGATCATTTTGGAGACAGTTTCTATTGAGTGCTTTTTATCTTATGGATGAATTACATTTTCTTCATATTCTGCTTATTTTTTATTGCAGACTGGACTTTATAATAATACATTATAGACAGTCTGTATTCTTTTATGTTCCTCAGAAGAGTGCTAATTTTTATTCCAGTAGGCAGTTAACTTCACCTAGTTCAACAAACTGTGTCTCCAATGCAATGGGCAGCAGTAAAATTCTGTTGAGTTCTTTGTCTCCCTTGCACGTGCATAGTTCTAGCAGTCAGCCAAGGACTTGGGCAGAATTTATGTGCAGTTTTTAGAGTTAATTCCATTCTGTAGCTTCCATCTCATTGCTTACAGAAGGGAATTAACGCTAATCCCCTTACATTATTTTCCCCTAACTTTCCAGCTGTTCTTCCAGCTATTAACCTTGTCCTCTGATACTTCTATCCAGTAAAGTTCAGACTTTTTGATGTCCCAAGCAGCACATAAACTGGGGAGTGCCCTCAGGCAAAAAGCTGTACTTTTAAATTTTCCCCCTTGCTGTTATCATCTTTCAGGATTACACTCCTTGCCCATTTCTATTTGATTCTGGTTTGTCTCCAATGTTTTCAAATAGTTATTTAAATTTTTTTTTCAGTTTTAGAACTGTTATCTGCGTTAGTCTGATTAAGTGATTCCACCATTTATCCAATAGTATTTATTTTAAAAGTCATACTATAGAGCATTTACTACATGCCCAATACTGTGCAAAATGTTACTTGTATGTAAAAATATAAGAAACTATCACTGTCCCCAGGGTTTTCATTCTATTTACGTAATGTATATTTTTATATACATATTTTATACCAAATGAATAAAAAATGTATAGTTATATTACATATAAATAAATGAAAACAGTTTTCTTACTTTTCTACTGCAGATCGTTTCTGTGATTTGCTCTTGTAATTTAATGCCATCTTAGTTTCCATTCCAGTGTATACCGCAACACCTGTAAAATAAAACAAAATTGTCTCTTAAAATAATCCTCTAGCATGTTTCACAAGAAATAAATATATTTACCAGCATGAAAGCTTTTAGTGTACTGTCTGACAGTTGTTATAATTTTGCTTTTCTTTAAGTCTTTTCAGAGTATTAAAAGGCTTTCTGAGTCCAATTTTGGGAAGCCTCAGTCACTCAACTGGCTAAATGGGGGAGGGCATGGAGTCCTGTTCCTGAGTTGTAACAGATATCTGAATGACAAATTTATTTTTCAATTGGAATTGATAGAGGAAAAGAATCCGGAAAGATAAAAGTGTCAGGGAAGGCCATTACAAATAGAGCAGTGTTAACAAAGACAGATATGGAAAAGCACTTTCTGTTAGGCTGGGACAATGGACTGTGGCCACAGTGTGAAAAGCCCTGAATGCTGGAATCGGGGGTCTAGACATTATCCCATAACCACTGGAGAGATAATATGGAAGTCTGTCAGAGTAAATCAAGTAAGCACATGGAAAGTGCTATGTAAAAAATGTGCGTCTATTGAATGACTTTGAGATGAGCAAAGATGACAGTAGTAATGGGACTAAAACTGGACAACAAATGGAATTAGGTGAGACCAGCTCATAAAAAAAACTTTGCAGCTAGACCTTGGTTTGAATTCTAGCTCTGCTACTTATTAGTTCTACATCCTCGGGTAAGTAATTTCTGTGAGTCTCAATCTTCCCATCTTTAAATGGGAAAAAATACCTCATAGAGTTGTGAGGTCTGTATAACAAATTAACAAAATGCCTAAAAACTGAGAGATGATCAATAAATGTTCATTCCCATCCCTAAATAGTACAATTTGAAAAGCAATATAGAATCTTTCATGCCCTCTTCCTAAATATTTGTCCTGGAAGTTTTATCTTGACGTATTCCTTAAAGGCAGGGTATTACAACTCAAATAGAGATTACAGGAACATGGTAAAATAGCCAGAATGATCCAATAGTGAGAAGCGGTACTGAGGCAAAACAACAGAAGACAGACCCATCTGAAGGCATTCAAATCTACATTTTCTTTTAAGAGTGTACAAAATTTGGACCACATTCATTATGGTTTAAAGTAAACAGGAGTGATGAAGTTACTACTAGAAAGATGTGTTGGCCGGGTGCAGTGGCTCACGCCTGTAATCCCACCACTTTGGGAGGCCAAGGCGGGCGGATCACTTGAGGTCAGGAGTTCGAGACCAACCTGGCCAACATGGTCTACTAAAAATACAAAAATTAGCAGGGCATGGTGGCACATGCCTGTAATCTCAGCTATTTGGGAGGCTGAGGCAGGAGAATTGCTTGAACCCGGGAGGCAGAGGTTGCAATGAGCCAAGATTGTGCAACTATACTCTAGCCTGGGCAATAGAGTAACCTTGTCTCAAAAAAAAAAAAAAAAAAAAAATTTTAAAGTAGAGTGTTATATTAGAGGATCTAAAATAAAAGCCCTCAAGGTTTACTCTGGTTTCTGCTATTAGAACATTTTTACAGATTTCTTTTTAATTGTGGAAAAATATACATATTTACCAGTTTAAAGTGTACAATTCAGTAGCACTTACTACATTTATAATTTTGAGAATATTTTCATCACCCCCAAAGAAAACCCTGTACCCATTAAGCAAACATTCCCCATTCTCCTCCACTCCCCAGCCCCTGGAAACCACTGGTCTGTTTTCAGTCTCTATGAATTTGCCTATTCTGGGTATTTCAAATAAACAGAATCATACAACATGTGGCCTTTTGTGTCTGGCTTCTTACATTCAACATAATATTTTCAGGGTTCATCCATATTGTAGCATGCATTAATACTTCATTCCTTTTTATAGCTGAATAATATTCCATTATATGGATATACCATATTTTGCTTATTCATTCATTATCTAATGAACATTGGGCTGTTTCCAACCTTTGGCTATCATGAATAGTGCTGCTATGAACATTCTTGTACAAGTTTTTGTTTGAACACTCATTTTCAGTTACTTTGGGTATGTATGTAGTGTGGGATCATTGAGTCATATAATTCTATGTTTAACTTATTGAAGAACTGCCCAAACTATTTTTCAAGGCAGCTGCAATGTTTTACATTCCCATCAGCAATGTACAAGGGTTCCAATTTCTCCACGTCCTCACCAACACTTGCTATTTTCTGTTTTTTTTTTTTTTTTCTCAATATATGGACTTCTTTATCAGAGAGTCTAACACTGAGAGATAAGATATAGTACAGGTAACAGAAAAAGAGCAAATGAGAAAGAAGATCTCACAAGCTGCAGATAGCCATTGGGTAACACAGTGGGCCAAGATACTAAGGGCCATTCCTGAAATGTGAGGAGCTAGCTAACAGCTAAAGGTTATCATCAACTTCACAATTTGCTTATAGTTGACTCCGAGTGTACTGTATTAATTTAGATCTCCAAGGCAAGAGCAGAACTTATTCATCCTTTTGATCCAATCAGTGTATGTTCTAATAGTACCTAGTATATATTCAGATATCAGTAAGAAATCTGTTGAATGAATGTATGAATGAATAAATCTGCAGTTATTAATCCAATCTAATAATCATAACGAAATTATAGAAGTGGTTTACCGTACCATGATGCCAGATTATATTGGTTCTCACCCACCATTACTAGAAGTGTTATATAAATTATCTGCACTCAGTTTCACCAGTATCCATAAAGATAACATAAGATCAAGGTTCTAGTCTACTATTAAAAAACAGGGATCATCAACAAAACAAAAGTACAATACACGACTACTTTAATAGAAACTTTAAAGAAAATTATCATAAATGACAAATAATTAATAAATTATTGAACCAAAAGACCACAAACATTGTACTTTTAAAAGTACTTCATATAAAGCATTAACACAAATCAACAATTTAAAATGTTTAAATATGTACAAACCAAAGATTTCTTTTGTGTTTTTTAATCTGGCTCCACGAAGCAGGAGACTCTCCGGCCCCAGAGGTCTAGGAAAAAAAGAAAATAACCATACAGCACTGAATATATTAAAAACTCAATTCGATTCTAAAATGGCGTCTTCAGCAGAAGGTACTTAAGCTATAGCCATAACACTGCTTTCATATAAAACCAAAATCCCAGCTAGTATAAAGCTGCCCAGGGGCTGGGCGTGGTGGCTCATGCCTGTAATCCTAGCACTTTGGGAGGCTGAGGCGGGCAGATTGCCTGAGCTCAGGTGCTCGAGACCAACCTGGGCAACATGGTGAAACCCCGTCTCTACTAAAATACAAAAGAAATTAGCCAAGTGTGGCAGCGTGTGCCTGTAGTCCCAGCTACTCAGGAGGCTAAGGCAGGAGACTTTTTTGAACCCTGGAGGCGGAGGTTGCAGTGAGCCGAGATTGCGTCACTGTACTCCAGCCTGGGCGACAGACTGAGACTCCAACTCAAAAAAAAAAAAAAAAGGCTGCCTAGGCCTAGGCCAATCATGATGTTAGTTATTGTAACAACAAACACCTACTTTAAGATTGGTGGCTCAGAAAAATGATTATGCATGTAAATACAGTCACAAAGCCACTAGTTTCAAAATTTTTAAACATAAAATTCAGCAAAATCAAAGAGTAAGCAGTGATTTAAAAATGTGTGGCAGAAAATGAAATTTCAAAATTTTAAAGCGAAGTTAATAAACAGCTCTGAAAGGGAAAATAATTAGAACACAATGTAAACATAAATTGTAGTATGATTTGCACATAAATGCATGAGTTCTGCACAATTAAAATTATACTGAATTATAAAATACAATGTACAAGGTATGTTAGTGCTTTTTCTAGGCAAGATCGCACAGTATAACTTGACTACTTGCATTGCATACTTCTTGAAGCACAGGTCTTCTTGCTGTTTGAATTTCTCTCCATAAAGGAGATATAAAACGACAAGGAATAACTAGAAAGGAAATTGATCTTCTTAGTGATAGCAAAATAAGAATCTTCTATAGATAAGTTAAAAAGTCATTCTTTTGTTGCTATTCCTTATCGTTTTCTGAAATATCCATACACAATTATCCAAACCAAACAGAATCTGAACCATTTATGAAGACACCTGCAAACCCAAACACTGTAAAAAATTGCAATGAAGCAAGGAGAACCAATACAGTCATATTTGGAGTACACTCCATGGATAGTACAAATCAATGTGAAAACTATTTTAGGAGCTATAAAATAGCTCTTTTTCACTCGGTGTTGCTTCTAACAATAAACAGAAATACTTTTAGCTCACATTGGCATGTAAAATTGGGATATAATGACAACTTCAGATTAAAAGATAATTCATCAGTTCGGTCAGGTTGTTTTAGTAGAGAACATGGTTCATTTTTTTAACCATTCTAGGGGCTGAAGTAATGTAACTGCTATTTTCCTTTACATATTAATGCAATTCAGACTATGGATCCACACATTTCTCACTATTTCCCTATAAAAATCAAAATAAACCTAGTCACAGTTACTCAGCAGGGATCCTACAAAGATCTTGCTACAGAGTTTACTGAACATGCTCCTATGTTAATGCTTATTAAAAATGTGAATCAATGTGAATGTATGGTATTTTTGCTGGCTTATCTTGAGGATTTCATTAAAAAATGCTCAACTCTTTCTGTTATAGTGACTTATTTCATGCAGCCAGTATAAACTGAACATGTCCCCAGAAAAGAGGTAGAATGTCAAATACGATTAGAAACTCAAGAGCTGATTCCAAGATTGATTCCAAATTAGGTTAACGCTCATGAGTAACAATGTAATCATATCCCATCAGCATATCTTTGAACTGACACAAAGCCTTTCATTTAGGAGCCATTCATTAACCCAAATATTGAGGGAAAACAATCTGAAACAACCAACTAAGAAAAAAAAAAATCAGAAAAGTAAGTAAGCGGTTCTGGATTGACCACTAAACACTCCAGCTTGCACTGAATGATTCTGAAGTGAAGAAGAACATAGCACTTATACTTGTTAAACATTATATAAAACATTTTTCATATTCTAAACTTACTAAACATCGTGGGTTTAAATGCATAAGGAGTGAATAAAAGCAGCTATGTTTCCTTTTAATATTACTACCTAGTATTATTAGAAAAATGCAAAAACACAAATAATCTTACTAAATTATTTTGATATCATTTCATGGGATTTGTTTCATCTTCACTTGCTGCTGCCACAAATTACTAGCAGATGAAATGCGAAGTGCTTTTAAATTAACCCTTTCCTGGAAAAGTTTGGGTATTAATGGAGAAAAGGAGAAATAATAGCTGAGGGTAAATGAATGAATAAATGGGTTACAAGTCGCAGGAAATCCAACATTACATTAAAACCTTGAAAGAGGCTCAGAGCAAGAGATTACATTGTCTCTTAGCTCAATAATACCAGATGCCTGAAAGAGTGAAGCTGTATATTTGCTGAGACCACTGCTACTTTTGGAATCTGAGAAGACTGATAAGAAGCCTACAAACCTGAGTGACCTTACTCTGAGAGATACTTATCCACTATGATGGACTGGACTAATTATTAACAACTGAATGGGATTCTAGTAATGCGGCAATATCTTCTGAATTGTATATTCTTTTGATGTAAGGGATTTGTGTTTGAAAACTAGGGGATGGCCTGTGATGTTATGATATATACATTAGTTTTCATTCATGGTCCCTGGCTCATAACTCCCATAGCGCCTGTTACAGTCTTCTGTTATAATGTCGGGTGTGTTCAGCCTCAGGAGCAGGCTTCTGACCTTCTCCTGCCCTCCTTTCACCCCAAGGTAGGACTCTACTCTTCCCTCACCTTTCTAATTGTGGGTCTTAAGGCCATCCCCAGAGAGGGTCCTTCCTGCCCTATACTCTGGGGTAAAGGAAGCTGACGTCATGAAGCTTCTATAAAAAAACCAAGAGAAATGGGTTGGGAGGGCTTCCAGAGGTTTCTGGAGAGTGGCACACCCAGGGAGAGCACAGAAGCTCCACAACCCTTCCCCAATACCTGGCCCTGAGCATCTCTTCATCTGTATGCTTTGTTTACATTTAGTGGTTTATTATAAAGGATATGATAAACCAATCAGAAAAGTAAGCAGTTCTGGGTTGACCACTAAACACTCTAGCTGGCACTGAATGATTCTAAAGTGATATAATAAACCACTAAATGTAAACAAAACAAAACAAACAAAAAACAACACAACCCTTTCCCATGATGGGCTGCTTATTTACGTAATCTCCCTTTGGAACTTCTAGTCCCTCCCCCAAACAGTTCCCATTTAAAGGTAATTAGATAACACAAATTAATTCTTACCTTACAATTTCTTCCATTTGTTGGGTTATGATCATTCGTCCCATGAATCTATCAAAAAATTCACATTACAAAAATATATAATATCACTTATGACATCAATGACTGTTTTTTTGCACCATCCTTTTTTTTTTTTTTTTTTTGAGATGAGTCTTGCTCTGTCACCCAGGCTGGAGTGCAGTGGTGCGATCTCGGCTCACTGCAAGCTCTGCTTCCTGGGTTCACGCCATTCTCCTGCCTCAGTCTCCCAAGTAGCTGGGACTACACGTGCCCGCCACCACACCCGGCTAATTTTTGTATTTTCAGTAGAGACAGGGTTTCACCGTGTTAGTCAGGATGGTCTCGATCTCCTGACCTCTTGATCTGCCCACCTCGGTCTCCCAAAGTGTTGGGATTACAGGTGTGAGCCACTGCGCCAGGCCTGCACCATTCTTATATATGAAACAAAAATCAATCATTTGTATATATGAATGGTCCAATATTCTTGCTGTAAATTATTTTAAAAACACTAATCAGTCCTTAAGCTTTAAAAAATTTAGAATTATTGCTATCTCTACTCCAGCTATGAATGAGGTAATGAATAAAAAATGTTTTCAAAATGGCAAGAATCTGGATCATTTTGGATTTTCAATTTTTGGATTAGGGATATTCAACCTGTAAATCAATCAAAGGGTATACAAGAATGTTTACTCTATCAACTGTCGACAAATACACAGTAAGGCCTGCAAGATGACAGATACTGTTCCAGGTGCTTGAGATCCATCAGTGAACAAAATACACAAAGATGCCTGCTCTAGAGTTTACATCCTAGTGGGAGAGATGGTAAGCAATGAACATAATAAAAAATGAAATTACACAGTATACTAGAAAATATTATGTATTATGAAAACAGAAGAACAGAACAGAAGAAGGATCAGGGTACAGTTCTAAGTAGCTAAGGTAGGCCTCATTGAGGAGGTGATTTAAGCAAAGACTTGAAGGTGTTACTCAAGAGTTAGACAAGGGCTAAGTCTAGTGACCAGGTGGGAGTATACATGGTATGTTCAAGAAGTAAGGAGGTCAGTGTATGTGCAGGATGAGCTAAAGGTGGAAGGACAGCAAACAGGGCAGAGAAGAAAGGTTGGGGATGGCGGATGGGGGCAGATCCTAGAGATGGTTATAGAGATATGGGCTTTGACTCTGAGTGACATGGTGAGCCAGTACAGGGTTGAGCAGAAGAGTCACATGATCTGACTTAACATTTAAAAGGGAACATTATGACTGCTTTTGTGAGAACAGACTATAAAATAGCAGTAATCCAGGCAGGAGATGGTACTGGCTCAGACAAAACTAGGAAAAGATGGTCAGATTTTGGATGTATTTTGAAGGTAAGCCTTCAGAATGTTCTGATGGGTTGGGGTGAGATGTGAGTAAGGAGGTGAAGAAAGACGAAGGGAGAGGAGATGTGAGGAGTCACGGCTGATTCCAAGGTTTCTGGCCTGAGCAATTGGAAGGATGGACTGTATCAACTGAGATGAGAAAGACTGCTGGTAGAAAAGGTTCCTTTCAGGAAGATTAGCAGTTTAGTTTTCAGCTTGATTATTAATTTGAGATTTCTACTAAATATCCAGGTGTAACTGTGGAACAGGCAGCTGAAGTTTGGGAAAGAAATCTGGGATAGAGAAATAAATCCGATAGTCAGCAGCATGTAGACAGTCTTTAAAGCCAGGAGGTTGGGTCAGATCACCAAGGGAGTGAGGGTAGATAGTGAAAGGTAAGGTAGAGAAGGAACAGTGCAAGTCCTGGGGCACTCTAACAGGAAGAAGTCTGGGACAAGAGGAAAAACTAGCAAAGGAGACTGAGACAGAGGGAATAGTGAGGTAGGAGGTAAACCAAGAGAGGGGAGTGTTCTGGAAGACAAGTTAGCAAATTGTATCGAAGAGGAGAAAGCAATGAACTATTCAACCACTAGATTCTGAATTGGTGAATTTATTTGTAATAAGGTACCATACAGTATTTCAAACAGCAAAACAATGAAAAGAGTCAAGTATGAAGGTTGGGGAATGGTTAGGTTCTAGTACATGCACTTGGACTATTCATAGCCATTTAAAATGATCATTAATTCAGCTTCCTGCAATATTTAAAAAAAGGTCAAGAATACCGTTTGGTATAATGGGAAATACTTTTTAAAATCACAAAACCAATCCACATTCTTAAAAGAAATATTAGGCTGGGTGGGGTGGCTCACACCTGTAATCCCAGCACTTTGGGAGGCCGAAGTGGGCAGATCACTTGAGGTCAGGAATTTGATAACAGCCTGGCCAACATGGTGAAACCCTGCCTCTACTAAAAATACAAAAAAATTAACAGGGCGTGGTGGCACACACATATAATCCTATCTACTTGGGAGGCTAAGGCAGGAGAATCGCTTGAGCCGGGGAGGCGGCGGTTGCAGTGAGCTGAGATCGTGTCACTGCACTCCAGCCTGGGTAACAGAGCGAGACTCTGTTTCAAAAACAAATAAAATAAAATAAAATATTAAAAAATATGGAAAAGAAAAAGATGATTAAAAATCAGTAGAAATCTTACCACGAGAATATTACTAAATTTTGATCTACAATTCCTCCAGGTTTTTCTTTCTGCAGCTATCAATTATTCCATCTTGTCACCTAACTACCTATTTAGTACATATATACACACATTTATTTACACATTTAGGTTCAGGGGTACATGTGCAGGTTTGTTATATAGGTAAACTTTGGTGTCACAGAGGTTTGTTGTAACAATTATTTTGTCACTCAGGTACTAAGTCTAGTACCCAACAGTTACTTTTTCTGCTCTTCTCCCTCCTCACACCCTCCATCCTCCAGTATGCCCCAGTGTGTGTTGTTCCCTTGTGCCCACGTGTTCTCATCAGTTGGCTCCCACTTAGAAGTGAGGACATGCAGTATTTGGTTTTCTGTTCCTGCATTAGTTTGCTAAGGATAACAGCCTCCAGCTCTATCCATGTTCCTGCAAAAGATGTGATCCCTTTCTTTTTTGTGCCTACATAGTATTCTATGGTGTATATGTACCACATTTTCTTTATCCAATCTGCCACTGACAGGCATTTAGGTTGATTCCATGTCTTTGCTATTGCACACACATTATTTTTACATAACTGGGATCATATGAGAGCCCCAACTTTGTATCTTATTTCATTTAACATTATATTTCAGTATGTACCTATATCATTCAATTCTTTAAAAAAATTTTAAGGCCGGGCGCGGTGGCTCAAGCCTGTAATCCCAGCACTTTGGGAGGCCGAGGCGGGCGGATCACGAGGTCAGGAGATTGAGACCATCCTGGCTAACGCGGTGAAACCCTGTCTCTACTAAAAATACAAAAAATTAGCCAGGCGTAGTGGCAGGCGCCTGTAGTCCCAGCTACTCGGGAGGCTGAGGCAGGAGAATGGTGTGAATCTGGGAGGCGGAGCTTGCAGTGAGCCGAGATCGTGCCACTGCACTCCAGCCTGGGCGACAAAGCAAAACTCCGTCTCAAAAAAAAAAAAAAAAAAAGATTTTAAATATCTACATATATACCTATCTAAGCATTTTCCTACTTGGACATATAAAATGTCTGTAATATTTGACATGTAATATATGTGAATATATATATATAAAATATATAGCACATATATGTGTTACAAGCACATAATAAAATGAAAGATACAATTTTATATAAATACTGTCTCTAACTTCTATGAGTTCCTCCAGGAGGGAAACTATTCCTATTCATCTTATTCACCTATCACAATGAGCACATAGATGCTAAACAATAATTTGTTAAATGAATGAACGAATAAAAATGGCATTCAAAGATTTTAAGTAGTGATATAATTACGAGTTTTCTTTCTACTATAAAAGCCTGTTGCAACGATTACATTTTACTTATATTTAAAACAAAACACATAATTCCAATAAGAGAAACTATTTAAAAAAGTTTTTTCAAACTTTCTCCCCATATTCCAAGATAATGTAAAAACCATATACCAAAGCATTAGTTATACTTCATCTCATATTAATCTTATGCTTGCTTAGTTCTTAGTTGTCCATTTTCTGGTTTTTAATAATTATTTTATAATCTGCCATTGCCTCAGACCAGGATATAATAGCAATATAGAAATCTTAAAATCTTCACAGTTAAATATGTCTTACAGTCAGTCTATCAAGTGCTTTTAAAGCATATGATTCCAAAGTTTTTAGTTAATTGGCAAATTCTATACTGCATTTGACTTTGATGAAAGTATACAATTTTTATAACATCACATAGAGAAAACCTCCATTATAAAGATAGATCCAAAAAAAAGATACGTAAGAAGTTTGGAAAAGCCAATGGCTGAAGACTCTGAAACATTTCAATCAACAGGGGGAGATATATAACAAGAAGCTGAGGGTGATTTTTTACAAAGTGGCTGTAATTTATAGTCTACCACCATTTATTGAGTAAAAATGAACTTAATTTATCATTTAATTTTTTAATAATAAAAAGTTGTTTCCATTCCACAGCCCACATATAATTGGCAGGATTACTGCAGATGGGAATCACTGAAGGTACACAACACTGTGTTTAGCGAACCGTAATGTTAAAAGAAGTTCCTCTGTTCCTTTCTCTCCTTTCAGAAACAAGATCTTTAAAAATCTAACAAACTAGAAAAACATTTTTTATTGTGTTCATTGTGATAGATAAGATGAATAATAGTTTCTGTCTTTGAGAAACTCATAGCTGTTAAATATTTATAGAAAATTATTTTTTACTTTATTATGTGCTACGTATAAGTAAAATACTGAAAACTTTTTAAGGTTCTAACTTAAAAGTAGTATCCTCTAATTTAAAAGTAGTATCCTCTATAGTGGTAAAAACAAAGACATAGTCCCTGGCTTCATGGAGCTTACCAAAAAAAAATCATTCTTTTCTTCTAAGAAAATAATCTTATGTCTACTATAACTACTGTTATAGCTACAAAGTAAGCATGCTAGTTCATAGCAAAATAGAAGGTAATGTGAAGAAACTTGTGAATAAAAACTCTGGCTTTGAACTATTATCTTTTGCTTAGAATTCTAGCAATTTCTGCTCTTAGTTTTTTTCATCATTAATTGCATCTCCCACCAACCCACCCCACAAATATTGTTTCCAATTAGCTAAAGACTTCATTTTATGTTTATGGTTATTTAAAAATGAGGTCTGTAAATAGGACTTAAAATAAGTATACTGAATATCACACCATACCTGTATAAGTCTGCTTCTGGTTGCTGGCATTCTATTACAGCTACTAGAGTGTCCAAATTGGCAACTGTTTGTAATAATGCTGTTTCTGGAACTGCCACATGTGTCTGAAAAAAATGAATTAAATTGTAGAGTTTTCAGATCCAAATGGGACCTTCAATATCAGTTATTTCAAATCTCTTTTATAGGTAAAGTAATGGCATACTGTACTTGAGATCACTCAGCTAGACAACAGAAGAAAAAGAAACATGTAAAATAAACAAGGGGCAAAGGAAGCTACTATCATTATCTGTCTACAGAGGCCATTTGCATATAAGGAAATTAAGTCTGTGTGCATAGTCACTATTACTTTATCATAAGTAATTTAATAGGAAAAACTGTGAATTTTCACCTTTGATTACACTCTGAAAACTGAGAAAACATAAATTTGTCCCTTATCTTTTAAAAGTACCACAAATAGTAAAAGATTATATTTTTCCTAAAAACATCTTCTGTTTTTAACTTGGATTAAACCCATGTGAGGCTACCCTTGAAATAAAGATATAACATCAATTCTTTCTTAAAACCTTTTAATTTTTGAAATAATTTTAAAAACTTCCCCTTAATCTGGTCGAACTTTACTACTTTAACCAAAGTTAAGTATAATTATAATCCAAAGACACTTTGTTCACCAAGAGCAATACTCAAACATATGCAAGCAAACCTTCAGGTTAGTTTCTCCATCCAAACTAGCAGTTGTAACGTGACAGGAACCATCAAGTCGATCTGAGGACAGAAGCACCAAGTCTGCAGGAAAAATTTCATCTTTGGCTATTCGAACAATATCACCCACCTATAAAGAATTTTGGGGAAGAGTGAATTTATAAATTTTAAAAGGCAAGGACTTCCTTTTATTGGGCTCTAAATAAGCAGCCTATCACAATATTTTAGCATAGGAAAGTAGGCTTTTAACCAAAACGTAATATCAAGATTAGAATTATGTCCTATGATATCAAGATAAAATTGATTTCCATTATTTACCAGATGCATACCCGAATGTTTTTTGATCTAGTTTTTACAAGGCCACCACTTCGAACAACATAAACAGGAGCTCCATTTACTTCATTATCTGAGTTATGCCGTAACCAATCTTCATATCCCTGTAAATATCCAAAGGGTAAAAAATAATTTTTCAGTATAATTTGAAGATACTTTTATCAAATAAGAAAAAAACCTCAAAAACTTCCCTAAAACACTACATTCCAGAATCATATTAGGCTATTTGGATGCATATGCTCATAGGTATTTGATATTTGTTCCTACAAAAAAGAAACACTTGCTTCTTTTTTGTTATATACATTTTCCTGGCTTTCACAGGACCTCTAGTTATTTCTTCTCAATTTCCTTACGGAGGCTCCTTCGACGTCACCTTTATGGATCCTTTTCTCACATTTCTCTTTCTCACTAAGAGATTTCTTCTGTCCCTGTGTCTTCAAATAGTATAAATATGCTAGTAATTCCGAAATGTGTATCTCCAGCCATATATCTCTTTTGAACTCCAAACTAGAATATCTAATTGCTTTATTAATATCTCAATTTTGATGTCTCATAAATGTCTTAAACATATTCAGAACCAAACAGATGATGTCCTGAAAGTGTGTTGCATGTCCAGTGTTTCCCATCTTGACAAATGACATCACCATCTACCAAGCTGTTCTTGCCAGAAATCTGGGGAGTCATTCTTAACTCCTACCCTTTTCCTAACATCTATGCAATCACTAAATTCTATTGTTTCTATGTACAAATGATATTTTAATCATAAAGTATAAATTCACAGAGCATTACAAACAATAAGTAGAAAAAAATGAGCAGATTTTTGGAACCGAGATTGTGTTCTTTTACTTTCTTAAACAATAGACTGACAGAATTATAATTAGTACAGTTGACCCTTGAACAACACAGGTTTGAACTGCACAGGTCCACAACCCATGGATTGTTTTCACTAAAAGTTATATTGAGTGTACCTAAATCATCTTCCTCCCTATCCACCTCCTCTACCTCTTGTGTCTCTGCCACCCAAGACAGCAAGACCAACCTCTCCTCTTTCTCCTCAGTCTACTCAATATGAAGACAAGGATGAAGACCCTAAAGACCATCCATTTCCACTTCACGAACAGTAAATATATTGTCTTCCTTATGATCCTCTTAATAACATGTTCTTTTCTCTAGCTGACTTTAAGAATACAGTATATAATACATATAACATACAAAATATGTGTTAAACGACTGTTTTATGATATTGGTAAGGCTTCTGATGAACAGTAGACTATCAGTAGTTAAGTTTTGGGAGAGTCAAAAGTTATACACGAATTTTCAGTTGCATAAGGGGTTCCCCTAACCCCTGCATTGTTCAAGGGTCAACTGTGCTTAACAAAAATATGTTAGCCCGTATGGATCATCACTAGGAAGGAAACAGACACGAGCATTTCACAAAGAATCTTTTGATTAAATATTAAGGAATGGCGATCTTTTAAGTGGAAAAGACTTCCTATGCCATTTTAAGAAAATTCAGGAACTCAGAGATACAGCACAAGTATAGATAATGGAATCTTATCTAAGAGAGAGTTAAGTGAATAAAAAGATAAGGTACAGAATAAGTTTTGTTCTATGTCACCATTTGTGAAAAAATATGCTTGCCTATATGAACACTTTGCATAGATATCTGGACTAACTTACAAATAATTGCTCCCTGGGTAGGAGAACTAGGAGACTGGGGGTTAGGAGTCTAAGACTTACTATATTCTGTTTTGTGCTGTTTCCCTTAAAAAAAATGTGCATCTATTATTTTTAAAATATAACGAAATTATAAAATAAAAAGCAAAATATGAAAGACTATTTTGAAGGTATACTGTTTCCAGGTGGAAACCTTGTGGGAAAGCACTCTTAAGACACCTAAATTATGTTGCCCGTATTTAAGTTGCAGTATGTCATTTTAGAGAAATTTAATTGAGAGTCAAAATATTTTTTCTGAAACTGTCAAAAGCACACTTTCCTTTACAGTCAGATGACATTAATAGCAGAGCAATGATAATTCAAACATTACCTTTTTTTAATACAAGTTCATAAATTCTAATCCATCCTACACATTACTACCAGATGAATCTTCCCAAAGCATTGTCTTGATTCACTATCCTGCTCAGAACCCCTTCAGTGATTCTCCACGCTTACAGCAAAGCATCTTCTGGCTTCCTTAATTTAGAACCAACCTATACTTCTATTATCTTGTAGTACTTTCCTAAATAGGATCAAACATTAGTTAGACTTACAATTCCCCAAAATAGGTCTTGCCTTTTCTTGCACTTGGGCCTTTGCCCAAGTAGTTCATTTCTACCTCATCTTCTTCCTCAACTGTCATTTTACCCATATTCCAAAACTCATCTTAATAATATTTCCTCCATGAGAATTCATATTTTCATCTATTTATCAGCAATTTGCATTTCTTTTCTTGGAGATGATCTGTGCCTTTTTCTTATTTATGTTGAAGAGAAAGGTATGTGCTCTTGGTAAAATATCTTTTAAAATTAAGATCAGCTGGGCATGGTGACTCAAGCCTGTAATTACATCACTTTGGGAGGCCGAAGCTAGAAAATCGCTTGAGCCCAGAAGTTGGAGACCAGACCCGGCAACATGGCAAAACCCTGTCTCTACAAAAAAAAAAAAAAACAACAAAAATTAGCTGGGTGTGGTGGCACACAACTGTAGTCCCAGCTATTTGGCAGGCTGAGGTGGAAGGATCACCTGAGCCTGGGAGGTCAAGGCTGCAATGAACTGTGATTGCACTACTGCTCTCCAGCCTGGACGACAGAATGAGACTCTAAAAAAGATAAAATTAAGGACATAGGCCCTTTGTTATATAGAACACAAATTTTTCAGTTTCCTTTTTGCTTTTAATATTATTCAGACTTTTTTTAAACACTCACATTTTATTTTTCCTATATGATATCTTTCCTTGCTTACACCAGTATATTAACTGATTAATTCCCAAATTGAAAATGAGATAAAATTTCATCTGTATTTACTTCTACTATTTTGTAGTTACGTATATTCAGCTTAGTAATCCAAATGAGTTTTATTTTGCTATATGGTATCAAGTATGAATCCAACTATTTTTTCTAAATATTCAAGTGATTATCACATCACAATTTATTGTCTGATATTTTACCTACTGATCTGAAATATGACCCCTTACTTGAATAAATTCTTAAATTTATTTTAAAAAAATCATAATAATATTTCCTCCACAAAACCATCTCTGATCATCCAGATGAAGTGTTCCCTTCCTCCTCTGAATAGCTAGCTACAGCTCACTGGATTTTACTACTACTCTATTGAACCATAATTATTTTTATATTTGGTCTTACCTTCCTATTTCATAGGTTTTAGAATCGTGGAGGGCAAAGATTATCTTATTTCCTAGAACACTATATCTCGCATTACACAACTGGAGAGAAGACTTAATATGTAAATACAGTTGAGAGAAGCTAAAAACAAGCAAACAACTGACAACCTCATTCATATTAAAGTGTAAGTAATTGATAATGGAGCCTTTTCCTATTTTGATAGAAGTACAAAGGGAAAAGGCAGACTAAAAGGGGAGAAGACAAAGAAAAGTTGGAACATGGCAACTTTCACTTTTACAATTTTTCCAAAATTTGTTCTATTGATCTATAGTAATAAATAGATACATAAAACTGAACAATATATGGAAGTATTCTGTGTATTTAAAAGAGAAAAAAGGAATAGGTGTTGCAAAAGAGAAAACTCTGTCAAAATTTTGTTTTGAGTTAAGGAGAAAATCTTTGTGGTTCAAATTTTCTCTTTGAAAACTATATGACCTTTTATATTTCCCCCTTTTGCCTTAGTTATGAAGCTCTCATCTAAATTTAGTACTCGTATTTAATAATCACACTAACATAGGTTCTAGGCATAACCTTTTTGCTTTCTGCCTTTACTCACTTTTACTTAAACAAATTTTGGAAGGAGATTGTCAATTATTATTATGATTATATTAAACTCTTACTTGCAGATAAAAATTTACCAACTTTTTTTCAACTCAGTTAATGGTATCATATTCCAATTAAATGCAGTCCATACTTGGCCAAATATACATTGGGAAATAAGGACAAGAGGTATTGCAACATTTTACATGGCTTTAAAAATATCCAATAAGTTCATTCATTCATTTATTCATCTGTTAAACAACTACTGAAGGCCCAATATGTGCATGGTCTTGTTCTGCTAACTGGAAATACGCAGGTATATAGAATAAATTATATGGCATCATAGAGTTAGACATTCAAATCAAAGTGACGGATAAACTACAATACCAACATTTATCAATAGAACAAAAGAATAAATGATATGAAGGAAAAAAAGGCCAGACTAAGAAATAAGAGTGGCATGGTGGTCAAAGTTTAAGTATAGAGTAAAATGAAATGAGAATGCAATTATCTGGCGGAAGAACTTTCCAGGAAGAAAGTACAGCAAGTTATAAAATCTTGAGATAGGAGCATGCTTACTATGTTCGAGGACAAGTAGAGGAGTGCAGCTGCAGCACAGTGAGTTTAAAAAAAAAAATGGAAGGAAACGAAGAAGGAACCAGGGACTAGACTCTGTACGTCTTTATGTCTTTGTAGATGACTGAAAAGACATGTTTTGGTCAAAGTGGTGATGGGAAGCTACTGAACAGTTTTAAGTGGGAGGGTAGTGTGATCTGATTTTAAGAGATCAATCTGGCTGCTCTGTGAAAACCATATTAAGAGTAAGAGCAGAAATGAGAGAACTCTTCAGAAAAGAATGCAATTGTCCAGACAAAAGATGATGGTGGCTTGGACTAATGAGAGAGATCTTGAAGGTAGGGATAAAACAGAACAGTCAAAGGATGACGATGTCAAGGCTTGTGGTGGTTGGATAGGTAGTGCCATTTAAAAAACTGCAGAATAATAAGAACTAGTAGTATAGTTTTCGAGGGGGAAAAAAATCAAGAGTCATATTTAAGATTCTTGTGAGATGACAAAGTTGAAATGTTGTACAAACAGCTGTACATGTGTGTTTGGAGTTCAAAGAATAGTTTTAGGATAAACATAAATTTGGGAACCATCATCATAGAGATGGTAACTTCAGTCTGCTGGATGGGATGAAATTACCTAAGGTGAAAGTATATATAGAAAAGAGATCCGAAGGACAAACATGTTACTTTGTTGAAATAAATGACATCTGTTTGTCATTTATTTCATCAAAGTAAATATTCATCAAGTGAATAATTATATGGAGTGATATAAATGCATTATCGACTGATATACACACATTTTAATCTCCAATGGAAGAGTGAAGAAAGTAAAATCGAACTTAGAGCTGTGGCCTAGTATTCTCTGACATGCAGATGCATAATTTAATTGTTAATCTATAGGCTCCTCTATCTTTCTTATGTATGCAATAAAGAATATACTTCATCCCAGAACTGTAAAATGTTTGTCAATTTTATTTCCATGTCAATTTATGCCTTATCCCTACATCTTATAAAATGAAATATTTACCACATTTACCTGAGAAAATTCAGTTAATTCTCTTGCAGGTAGAATGAATCATCTCTGTATAACTGAAACTCTGCCAAGACCTTTTTGAGAAGTAGTAGCTAAATCAACACGACATTTCTATGAATTTCTTTCTTATTCTATATGTTTATCTAATAACCTTGTTTCTCTATACCTAGATTTTAATGTCAATTCATGCTCTGATTGAAGCTTTTTCCCCTAGGGGGAAAATACATAAAAACCAACCTCATAAGAGAAAGTTTTAAACAGTAGAAAAGGACTATACTTTTTTTTTTTTTTTTTTGAGACAGGGTCTCACTCTGTCAACCAGGTGGGAGTACAGTGACATATAATCACGGTTCACGGCAGCCTCCACCTCCTGGGCTCAAGCGTTCCTCCCACCTCAGCCCACCAAGTAGCTGGGACCACAGGTATGTGCTACCACACCCTAATTTTTGAAGTACGTAATTTTTACTCACAAATGTTCACACCAGAAGTATATACTCTGCTCTCTATAAACAAATCTCTTTTGAATTGCATTTCTTTTACATATCACCAAACTCTACAAAGATGATCATAATTAAGAAATCTATTTCATATATAAATGGTCTATATATATATATAATACTTGTTTTTGGATGCTCTCTAGCTCTGTCAAAGGAACAACATATTTTAACGATGTTAATCATTCCATGAGTCATCAGGTACCTGAAATATAACAGAGTGGCTAATTCAGTTTAATCTTACTACATATCAGACAAATTTGCTGCTTTCTTATGGAAATTATTTTCACAACAATAAATGTTACTTTGGAGTGGAAATATTTGGCAACTTCTAAATGACTTGGAGGAAAATAAAAAAAGTATTTCATACCTGCTTTATGGCAGTTACTGTTATCACAAAGAATAATGGAAGTCCACTGGTAATTGGACTGGTAGGTGTATCAATCATAAGCTAGATTTACAAAAAAGAATACAGAATATTATATTTTTATACTGTGCACATCATACTATTAACATCTAAAATTTCACATTACACAGTGAGTATACTTTAGTTCACAATTTCCCTATTATGTGGGGTTGGAAGACTACTTAAATCTATTGCCTATCCACATACATGGCTAGACTGGACTCAGCAATTCTGCTTAAACACAAAGTTCTTCAATATTCGCCAAAGAGTGGAACTACAGCTACTCAGATCTCATTTCACATTTCTTTGCACATCCTGATAGATGCTGAAGACTCTGTCAGCAATTTTTACCCTTGGATTCAGAATGATATCAACACTAGGGAAAGAAAACTAGGAATGGGACTATGGAAAGAATTTTTTTCTATAAGTGATTTTGTTACATCCAACAGAGCCAGAGGTGGATAACTAGGAAAATGACGTTCCTTTACTCTGGATAGGCCCATTAAATTTGTTCTATTCCACAGACAAGCTGAATTCATCTAAGCTAGGGATTTCACAAATGTATGGATGTTACGTGGATATGGTTAGTATACATTTCTTGCTTTTCCAAGAAAGCCAAGCTAACGGTCTATGGGCACAAAATCAGAAGTTCCTTCTCTGTTCATGAAAGAAAGGAATTTTTTTTTTAAAAAAAGCAAATGTTTCCTAAAGCATTAAAATGATTACTTGACAAGTTTCAATTTTTCATTTGAAATCCCAGGTTCTACTGAGAGAAGAGTTCAGAGTTTATACATCTGATGCTACACTGAAATTGCAAGTTTTATTGGAAAAGAATAATTTCTTTAAAGGAAAATGGCAATCACTATTTTAAAATCTTGATTTATACTCAAGTTCTCTTCATTTTATATATATATATATATATATATATATATATATAATTTTTTTAAGCACAAGGTGAAAATTAAGAAACTGTCTAACAGCCTATAATAAACACAGACTTAAGCAAAGAAAATGGTCTCCTGGAAAAAAAAAACTTTACCCACAGTGATACTTAAAAATTACAATTCTTTTAAATAACTTAAATTTAAGTTAAATTTAAATTAAAAAATTAAAAGCCAAAGAAAAGTTTACTTTGTACAAAGATGATTCCACAGGCAGAAATGTACCAAAAACATGAACTACATATTAAAAGCCTAAACATTTATGTTCTGAGGCAGAATATCTGAAAGATATTAGGTTACATTCTTAGCTAAGATTATGGTTAATCTAAGTACTACAGCACATTATTGATGAAACAATATACAACTGATCTTAAAGTTTACAGGCTATTTCTTTTAGAAATCTAGATATGACAGATCATTGTATTCACTGAATACAATGCAGAAGCATTGCAGAAAAAATGGTCACATGGTCAAATGATTAACAACACAATGTAATTTTTCTTTGTTCTAAGACATATTTTTAGAAACTATGTTTACAAACTTAATATTGAGTAATAAAGCTTACCTGAACCAAAAATATAATAAGAAAATAAAAGTTTGCCACTCTTCTGAACTGTTCAAATAAATTTTTTGGAACAAAATTCCACACAGTGTACTAAAAAGAAAGAGAAGAGATCAATAAATTAATATTTAAAAATAATATCAAGTATATAGACATAATATTAAGAAATAAAGTAAAATCAGATTTACTAACCCCTTAGACAAAAATTCTGTAAGTCTATATGCTACAGAAACGATCTGGCTTTTAGAGTTCAGGACTTTTATTCTACTTCCCTTTTTTCTTCCTTTTACTATTTATTGGCAATTTTAGTATAATTTTGAAAAATGAAATAAGCTGAAACCCAACAATTTTGCTACTAAATTCTGGTTTTTTTAGAAGTTAGAGAAAGCAGATCTAAAACAACATTTTAATAACTTATTTTGGATTTTGGTATACAAAACTAAACCTAATACTAAAGATAAATATGAGTCGATAGAAATGCAGATACTAGATACAATTTATATTTTAGTTAGTTTAGCATCAGAAACAGAGGAAATAGTTTGTTTAGTATGAAATATGAGGAAATAACCTAGAATGTTAAAGAAATAAAAATGCTTTAGATAAGTGATCACTGCGATAACCACCAAGAAAATTTCATAAAGGATATGAAAATCTGTCACAATACCAATTTTAAAAGGTAAGACAGTATAGTACAACAGTTAAAAGCATAGATGCTTGGGGTTAAACTGCGGTGGCCCAAATCTTAATTTGTAATACTCACTAAATGACCTTGGACTTAATCTCTCCGTGTTCCACTTTGCTCCTCTATAAAATGAGGATAATATTAATCATATCTTATAGAGTTTCTATAAACATTAAATCAGCTAACATACTGAAGAAGCACTTAGGACAGAACCTGGCTCATACTAATTGCTATAAAAGTGCTTATTATTATTACTCAGCCCAAAAACCTATAATGCTGTATTACAAGGGGAGAATAATATGCTGCAAATTTTAATTTGTGTTACAACTCACAACATAACTTCATACATGAAACAGGGAAATTGATTTATAGAATTTTTACTTTATGTACATTCTCCCAGAAGAATATAAGATCCCTGAGGCCAGGGATATCATTTTATTTACTGTTCTATCTCTAGCACATATACTACTCCTTGGCACATAGGTGGAGATCAAATACTTTGCAGAATAGATTAATGAATAAATAAATATGGATGACAATGGGTTTTTTCTGATATAATATCCTGATCTCAGGCAATGAGGCCTCAATGGTTATTGACCAATTCAAGATTTTCAAAGAGGTACTTTACGTTACCTAGTGTCATGTCAGATGGCTCTAATTTTTGGATTTTCGTTGTCAAAAGTTAACTTCTTAATTAGCTATTTGAGACCTGAAACACTGTTTCCCACATGAACAACCTTATAAATAGAGTTAGGTTCCCAGAAAAGCCCCCAAAAGCCTATCTGACCCAGGGATACGGAAAGACTAGTCCAATACCAACAAACCTTCTTTCTTTGGTGAAATTATATTTTCAGTTTGAATCTGGAATATGTGAAACATATTTTCCCCGAGTAGTGGCAGCAGCAGTGGTTCCAGAATCTGAGGATGGGAAGTATGTTTAGGGCTCTAGAAAGAAGAGAGGTAGATACTTCCTGGAGCCAAAGGAAGTCAATGTTCAATGTATACACATGAGATGGTAATTGTGTGTCAAGTCACCTGCAGGTGATCTTAATTGGAATTAAAAATCAGTTATCAGAATATCTCCATATAACTTCTTCAGTCACCAAATGTATAATACCTTATAAGGAAGGTTGGAAGTCTCCTAAGTTTACAGCAATCTATTTGAAACGTAACAGCAACAATGTATTTTGTATTCCAGAATCCTGAAGAGAACAGCTATATAAATTGGCAGTAAAGTAATTGGTTTCAGGGTGTTTTCTTTGGCTAGTTCAATAATACAAGGAACAACTCAGAACAAATACAAATTTCATATGAAAACTAGCACATAAATGGTAGCAATTGTTTCTAGTTTTTCTGAGATACAAACATAATAGATTGTGAATGAGTCTAAATTCTGTGCTTGTCCTATTGTACAGAAAGGGAGAACTCTAGTAGCATAATATCAAACATTATGAAAATACTGCTAAGAAAATAATGTATTATGCTTTAAAGTTCTCTGTTATGTAATAATGGTTAAGATAAATGAATTAGAAGTGTAACTTCTCTATAGTCATATATGACTTTATAATTGACCTTATTTTCCTCCTAAGAAAACTAAAACATGGCTATAAAATTAAATATTTTGCAAGAAGGTTATTTTATTTTATTTTTTTTGAGACAGTCTCACTCTGTCTGCCCAGGCTGGAGTGCAGTGGCGCAATCTTGGCCCACTGCAACCTCCGCCTCCTGAGTTCAAGCAATTCTCATGTCTCAGACTCCTGAGTAGCTGGGACTACTTGCATGCACCACCAACCTGGCTAATTTTTCTGGTTTTTTTTTTTTTTTTTTTTTTTTTTAGACAGAGTCTCGCTCAGTCGCCCAGGCTGGAGTGCAGTGGCTCAATCCCGCTCACTTCAAGCTCCGCCTCCTGGGTTCATGCCATTCTCCTGCCTCAGCCTCCTGAGTAGCTGGGACTACAGGTGACCACCACCACACCCAGCTAATTTTTTTGTATTTTTTTTAGTAGAGACGGGGTTTCACCCTGTTGGCCAGGCTGTTCTCAAACTCCTGGCCTCAAGTGATCCGCCCACCTTGGCCTCCCAAAGTACTAGGATTACAGGAGTGTGCCACTGCACATGGCCAAAGAAAGCTTAAATTTAAGATAATGTAGTTACTATGGCCAATTAAAGATATACCACACAACCACAACATGCAAGACACTTCCACAATAAGAGAAACAGAAATAAGATGTTTAATATTAAGTAGAAGAGATTAAGAACAAAATATTAATAGCTGTATTCAAAGGTAAAGTATATGAAAAAAATTTAACAAAGACGGTCATATTTGACATGTGCTTTAAAAGAAGAACATTCAACAGGCTGAAAATCCAGAGCAAATAAGGGAGAACATTTCAGGAAGCTAGGACAGCATGAGCAAAGGGACAAGAAAAAAGCTCATCATGGCTTTGTGAGATAGAAAACAATGCAGTCTGGAAGGAGACCAAGAGAATAATAGGGGAGTGAAAGGTAGTAAAATGAGAGTAATGAGAAGCAGGCTTCACTTATGCTCAGGAAAAAAGTGACAGTATCTGTATAAATATTTACATTCTTGAAATTATGGTGAAAGATATGAATTCTACCTTTCTACAAAAACATAAAATCTACCATGTCCACAAATACATAAAATTTACATTTTAAAAATTGTGGCTAACAACATGAAATCAAAGCAAAGGCACAGTGGTAGGAAAGTTCAACATGAGTTTGTGGAATAACAGGCAATCTGTTTTGGAAGGAGTTTAAGAAAGCAATAGTGGCATAATAGGTAGTAATGAGAGAGACAGTCTTCATTTATGGTAAACATTTAAAAAGGCAATACTTCTTTAAACATCCACATTTTTAAAAATATGGTCAAAAACATTAAACCAAATACTTCTGTGTACAAAGACAGTCATATAAAGATACTTATTTAATCCCAAAAGCTTTCTAGGAGGACACTCAGTTTCCACTATTGACAAAGAAGTGGTCCTGTGGACTCCCAGCAGATAAGAATTATAAAGATTACATTTTAAAAACTATGTCAAATCCTGGAAAATGTCCAAAATATAGATGGAAACGGGAAGAGAGTTTAATCTCAAAAAACTGCAAATGGAAGAAGTATAAATTGTGAATTTTTGGCTTCTTAGCTTGGAGACAGTATCCACCTACCACACACGACAATGGCTGCAAAACAGCTGGGGAAAGCTACAGCCTCATCAACAACATGTGACCGAGATTAGAGTTCAGGGCTGGAAAAGCGGCTGGAAATGTAAGGGGAAAATACTGATTGTCAGAGAACCACACAAAAAAAACGGCTTATATTCAAAACATTAACTACACAATTCCAGGCTGACAGCTAAACTACGCACTAGAAAGGAATGAACTACTGATGCTAATACTTGCAACAACAAAAATGAACCTCAAAAGCATTATGTCACAAAAAAGAAGTCGGGCACAAAAGACTTGTGTTGTATTATATGAAATTCTAGAAAAGAAAAAGCTATAGTTACAGAAAGCAGATCAGTGGTTGCTAGTGCCTAGGGGGTAAGGAGGAGGGGGACCTGCCGCAAAAGGCCATCAAAGAATTTTTTGGAGCAATGGATATATTCTACATCTTGATTACGGCGGTGGTCAGATTTGTCAAAACTCATCAAACTGCACACTTAAAACTGATAAATTTTACTGTATGTAAATTATACCCTAGGTTAAAAAAAAAACCTAAAGTTTTCAAGAGCTTTTATTTCTTGCATAATTTATTAAGAACTGTGTCACTACAAACAAATGGATGAACATTCCATGGTCATGGATAGGAAGAATCAACATCGTGAAAATGGCCATACGGCCCAAGGTAATTTATAGATTCAATGCCATCCCCATCAAGCTACCAATGACTTTCTTCACAGAATTGGAAAAAACTACTTTAAAGTTCATATGGAACCAAAAAAGAGCCCCCATTGCCAAGACAATCCTAAGCCAAAAGAACAAAGCTGGAGGCATCACGCTACCTGACTTCAAACTATACTACAAGGCTACAGTAACCAAAACAGCATGGTACTGGTACCAAAACAGGGATATAGACCAATGGAACAGAACAGAGCCCTCAGAAATAATACCACATCTACAACCATCTGATCTTTGACAAACCTGACAAAAACAAGAAACGGGGAAAGGATTCCCTATTTAATAAATGGTGCTGGGAAAACTGGCTAGCCATATGTAGAAAGCTGAAACTGGATCACTTCCTTATAACTTATACAAAAATTAAGTCACGATGGATTAAAGACTTAAATGTCAGACCTAAAACCACAAAAACCCTAGAAGAAAACCTAGGCAATCCCATTCAGGACATAGGCATGGGCAAGGACTTCATGTCTAAAACACCAAGAGCAATGGCAACAAAAGCCAAAATTGACAAATGGGATCTAATTAAACTAAAGAGCTTCTGCACAGCAAAAGAGACTACCATCAGAGTGAACAAGCAACCTACAGAATGGGAGAAAATTTTTACAATCTACCCATCTGACAAAGGGCTAATATCCAGAATCTACAAAGAACTTAAACAAATTTACAAGAAAAAATCAATCCCATCAAAAAGTGGGCGAAGGATATGAACAGACACTTCTCAAAAGAAGACACTTACGCAGCCAAAAGACACATGGAAAAATGCTATCACTGGCCATCAGAGAAATGCAAATCAAAACCACAATGAGATACCATCTCACATCAGTTAGAATGGCGATCATTAAAAAGTCAGGAAACAACAGATATTGGAGAGGATGTGGAGAAATAGGAACACTTTTACACTGTTGGTGGGACTGTAAACTAGTTCAACCATTGTGGAAGACAGTGTGGCGACTCCTCAAGGATCTAGAACTAGAAATACCATTTGACCCAGAGATCCCATTACTGGGTATATATCCAAAGGATTATAAATCGTGCTACTATAAAGACAGATGCACACGTATATTTACTGTGACACTATTCACAATAGCAAAGACTTGGAACCAATCCAAATGTCCATCAATGATAGACTGGATTAAGAAAATGTGGCACATATACACCATGGAATACTATGTGGCCATAAAAAAGGATGAGTTCATGTCCTTTGTAGGGACACGGATGAAGCTGGAAACCATCATTCTGAGCAAACTATCGCAAGGACAGAAAACCAAACATCGCATGTTCTCACTCATATGTGGGAACTGAACAGTGAGAACACTTGGACACAGGATGGGGAACATTACACACTGGGGCCTGTCGTGGCGTGGGGGCAGGAGGAGAGATAGCATTAGGAGATATACCTAATGTAAATGACGAGTTAATGGGTGCAGCACACCAACATGGCACATGTATACATATGTAACAAACCTGCACATTGTGCACATGTACCCTAGAACTTGAAGTATAATAATAATTAAAAAAAAAAAAAAAAGACCTGTGTCACTAATCTAAAGTTCATCCATTATCCTGGATTCTGACATCTCCTCTTCCTACTTTTTGCTTTAGAACCATCATCCAAAATGAGAGATGGCACTAAGGGTATGTTACACACATAAAGAATGAGAAGGCAGCAATATGGGGCAGGGCAAAGAACTGCTGACCTAAGACAACATCCTTGGGAAAGATGAGGTTAGGATTAGAGAAAAGATGTTAGTTGCTTTGGAAGAGAGGGAAGAAGCAATGCAAAGATGCTTCTTAAGGTGCCCTTTCAGGCAATAGTTACGATATAAGGAAAACTTTACCCTCAGTCTCTTTGACTCATATCCTCCTATAACTGTACCGTCCAAGCCACTAGTCACATGTAGCTACTGACATTTAAATAAAAATTAAATTAAACTTCAGTTCCTGAGTTGCACTAGCCATATTTCAAGGCCTTGATAATCTTGTATAGTTTATTGGCCATCATACTGGACAATTCCATCATGACAGAAAAGTCTACTGCAAAGTACTATTCTACAGTCTTTAGCTTCAGAATAACCTAAGACAACTTAAAAATGCCACAAGAAAAAATGAAACAAGGAAGAATATATAAGAGTGAAGCTGTACTTTGGCACCATAAAATGTGTACAAATGAGTGATAAAATTGGAGGAAGCAGGCTTTAAAGCAACACAGAACTGAGTTTAAATTCCAATCTATGGCCGGGTGCGGTGGCTCATACCTGTAATCCCAGCCCTTTGGGAGGCCGAGGTGCGTGGATCATGAGGTCAGGAGTTCAAGACCAGCCTGGCCAGGGTGGTGAAATCCCATCTCTACTAATAATACAAAAATTAGCTGGGCTTGGTAGCAGGTACCTGTAATCCCAGCTACTTGGGAGGCTGAGGCAGAGAATGGCTTGAACCCAAGAGGTGGAGGTTGCAATTGGCTGAGATTGCACCACTGCATTCCAGCCTGGGTGACACAGCGAGACTCTGTCTCAAAACAAAAACAAAAACAAAAATCCAATCTAGCCATTTACTAGTGAGCAACCTTGGGAAAATTATTCCATTTCCTAGCACTTCAATTGAGGAAACTGATTTAAAATCAGTATAACACTGCTTTGTAAAATAGATTTCATAAAAGCTATCTCATAGGGTTGTCGTAAGGATTAAATGATATGAGAAGTACTTAATATAGTTTCTGGTACATAGCATAAATATTAGTTCCTTAGTTTACTAGCAACTAAAGATAATTTTTTGGCATGTGGGCTACTGGTATCAGCAATTAGCCACTCCCTGTATTCTACAGTTAACCATTTTGGTTAAGATAAATCCACCACCATTTTCTTGAATTTGTAACGATATAAATAAACATATACACACACATATAATCACTTTTAAAAATAAAATTATCCATATCTACAGTTTTAATAATAATTTTTTTTTGAGACATGGTCTCACTCTGTTGCCCAGGTTGGAGTGCAGTGACACAATCACAGCTCACTGAAGCCTCGACTTCCCAGGCTGAAGCCAGCCTCCAGAGTAGCTGTCAGTACTCTGGTGTGCCACCAGGCCTGGCTAATTTTTTGATTTTTTTGTAGAGACAAGGTCTCATTATGTTGCCCACACTGGTCTCAAACTCCCGGGCTTAAGCGATCCTCTCGCCTTGGCCTCCCAAAGTGCTGGGATTATGGGTATGAGCCACTGCACCTGGCTAACAATAAAAATTTTAATTCTTACCTTAGATGAAATGATCCTGTTATCTATAAATTTCTGAGGTGTGTAAAGGCCATTCTGAGGAAACCTGTTGGCTACGTAGATGGTTCTTGTGTCACTCTGATGTGGTGGGTCAAAACCCTAAGACCAATCAAGCAAGAGAAAAAGAAATACTAGTCAACCAGGTTAGTTATGATACTTTACTGTTAGCTTTATTTAGCTGGTCAGATTACATATATTACTATTGCCCTTAAAATGCATATAGACTCAATATATTTAATTAGAAGAGCTATGCCACCTATTTTTTTTTCTTTCACAGGTAAACAGGTACATTATCTCCAGATAGAAACTTAACTAGGTAATGCCCTTAGTAATGAAAAACAGTTCATTCTCTGTCAGAAATACTACTATATTGAAAAAAAAATCATATGGGAGACCTATAGAAGTATTTGAGGACAAATTTTCTATCCCTACTGCATTCCTTCCCTTTCATTTCTGTGGATGGATTTCTACTCAGTGATGTGGAAGTCCTGTGTAGCTACAGCCTAGTAAGCACCTACCACATCTGATGGCAAAGGTTTATATTTATTTTACGTTTTCCATCCCCAGACTGACTTGGTTGCAAAGACCTTTGTTCCCAGATGACTTACAGTGCATTAGGCAGGGTCTTGCCCAGACTCATTCCACACAATCACTTATTTGTGCCATTATAGTATCAATTGACTTACTGAAATAGAGATATGAATATGCTGTAATTCCTGGCCTTCAGGAACTCATATCCTGACCTCAGATTTAGAAGACCATCTGTCAAGGCATATTAGTAATCACCTCCAGTAGAAAAGATTTCACGGGCAACAAGAACACTGAAACTTTATTCTTAGAGGACTGTACTTCCACTTCCACAGTTGCAAGTGAATCTTCAAGACACCTTTAACATTTGGCATATTGTCTAGGGTTTTGAAATATAAGAAGAAAGAAAAAAAGACTCTTTTGGCAGATCTTGGGAACTCACTGATAGGCTGAAAGCAATATCCAAATGAAAGACCTTCTTTCTTTGGTTCTAACAGGAAAATGATTCAAAACTCCTTAGGTTTTTTTCTTTCTTTCTTTCTTTTTTAAATAGTGGTCATGGGCTATTTACTAGTACTACTAAGTAGTTATTAAAAGGTCAATAAAACTTGGTTATTCATAAGCTACGATGATCCATTTTTAGATATTAGTAAAGGCTCTAATTTAGTAACCTGCTACGTAAGTAATCTGGCTACCATTCAACGCTTAGCATCCTTGTAACATTTCCATTAAGCACAGACATACACGAATAGTGGGAGATCCCATGTAACCTAGACAGATATTTTGCTTAGTTCATTGGAATATTAAGTGTTATGTATGGTATTCAACTGTTACTATTCTCGATTTTAAAGTTTTATTCTGTGATCTCAGAAACAGCTAGTACAGGACTGTACAAATGCATTTGTATGCATCATAACAAACATGTTTATTTGTTCGGACTATTTAAAGTCCTAAGATTTTTCTACCCTGCTTTTGCAACACTTTGCAATAGTGATGAACATACTTTGTAAATGCGAATATGGCATTATGTGTCTGATTTCAAAAGCAGTCTCTTTAAGGAAAAAATACGGTGGCATAAATATTTATTTTCCTCATAAGGTGTCTTTAAAATTTTTCACAATTTGGTAAATAAATGAATAAGTGAACAAATGAATGAACGAATAGTTTCAAGACTACTCCTTTAGTCTAGGGCTGTATTTCTCAACAGAGGTCCACAGGAAGTTTACCTATAAACAGGTATCTGGAGCATTAGACTGCAGGAGGCATATTTATTCAGCATCCGCTCCATAAACATGTTAACATCTCCCCCCATACACTAGCTCCTGCCTCTTAATATGCTTTCTGCCATCTTTCTCTCCAGCATCACTCTGCTTTCAGCTCAACTCAACAGATTCAGATGGACACCTTTTTAAGAGCCTGTTAAAACAGATAAAATATTACTAATATGTTATTACTTCTCTTTAACACTAATTTAAACACTGATTTATAGCTTCTGGGATAAAGTTTTTTTAAAAAAGAAAGTAAATTTCAGGGCCTCAAACAATACATAAATCTTTAAGATGTCAAGACAACTGAGACTGAGAACCACTTAAAGAAAAGTTTATTTGTTTTTTCTTTTTTTGAGATGGAGTTTCGCTCTGTCGCCCAGGCTGGAGTGCAGTGGCGCAGTCTTGGGTCACTGCAAACTCCGCCTCCCGGGTTCACGCCATTCTCCTGCCTCAGCCTCCCGAATAGCTGGGACTACAGGCGCCCGCGACCACACCCGGCTAATTTTTTGCGTTTTTAGTAGAGACGGGGTTTCACTGTGTTAGCCAGGATGGTCTTGATCTCCTGACCTCGTGATCCGCCCGCCTCAGCCTCCCAAAGTGCTGGGATTACAGGCGTGAGCCACCGCACCCGGCCTTTTAAAGAAAAGTTTAATTTTTTGCTAAATTCTCACCAAGACTAGAATTTATGTACATCTAAAGTTAAGAAACAAAAAAAAGAGACCCAAAATAACAGCAAGATAACTACAGCAACACCTCAGTTATGACTAGAATTTATATTAACATATAAATGCACATACTTTATATGAAGCAAATGCTCATCATTTCCCATTTACCTCTACTGGATGATAAGAACCAATGACCACATACTAAAATTTTGGAACTCCTGAGGGTTCTATAATTATTTCAAAGGGATATATTAAAATGTTCCCCCTGGCCAGGGGCGGTGCCTCATGCCTGTAATCCCAGCACTTCGGGAGGCTGAGGCAGGCAGATCATGAGGTCAGGAGATCGAGACCATCCTGGCCAACATGGTGAAACCCCGTCTCTACTAAAAATTAAAAAATTTGCCAGGTGTGGTGGCACGCACCTGTAGTCCCAGCTATTTGGGAGGCTGAGGCAGGGGAATTACTTGAACCCAGGAGGTGGAGGTTGCAGTGAGCCAAGATCGCGCCACTGCACTCCAGCCTGGCAACACAGCAAGACACTGTCTCCAAAAAAAAAAAAAAAAAAAAAAAAAAATTCCCCCCAAAATATATTATAAATTAAACTGAATTTTAAAAAGCCTATAGAGCAATTCTATATTCCAATTAAAAATAAGATGACAAATCTAAAAGGAGAATGACAAACTTTTCCATATTCCCAATGATGATATAATATCTACCTATGCATTCTGAGGTTTTTCATCAATTCACATAATCTCATTCAATCATATTATAGTCAATGGCATGCATTTGCGGGCACGTACATGTGTTATTTTCTTTCATATGCAAAATAGGTGAATTTAATATACATGTCTATAGTATAAGTATGGCCAAATGTCCCTTACGGATATTAAACCTGTAACTTTAGTTCATTAGTATTTAATATCAACTTTGCTGCAACAAATTAAACTAGCCACAACCTAAATAAAAAGAACAAAACTATCCAAAAATGAAGAAAGTGACTTAGAGCAGGATCCATAAATGGGCTTCAGTTCCATGAATCCCTGAAATTGTGTGCAAATTTGCATATATGTGCATTTTTCTGATAAGCGTGTACATAGGTTTCATGAGCTTTGCATGATGAAAAGAAGCTTAAAAGTACTTAACTTAAAATCTTGCTTTGTAATTAGTTCTCTAGCTTGAAATTCTATATTTAAAACTACCTCAAGAGAATCTTTATGTTTCAGTAACACCTTTATCTTCTTTAACAGGAGTCAAAACAAACTATTAACAAAATTATTTGTGTAACTACACGTTTAGTATGAAGTTCAAGCATAGTTTCACACTATTCTATTAAGCATTATCAGCAATTCTATGACACTGGAGAGGAAATATAATCTGAACTCTCTAATTACTAGGTCAAGGCTACATGGCAAGGTTCAGAAACCTTTGGCACATAATACATTTTCTCTTGTTATCCCAGGCTACTCATTCACACCCTCAACCCCTTGATGCTTGCCTGCTCCTTTCTTCTCTGATTTTATCTTGTCCCGGGCAAAGGAACTGAGATAGATCAATGCTATTCCAGCCACCCTGGTTTTATGTTAACGTCTACTAAAAAGTAGAGTTTAGGTATTGTAGGCACACAAATTTAAACTATTTGAAAGCTATTATATTCTTAAAAATTATGAAATTCAAAATCCCTTTTTTTCTTATTGGATTTGTGAGCATATGTTAAAGCCATAGGTACTCAAAAAAAAAAGTGGGTGAATATTTAAAGGGGAAAAAGTCTCATGATGACAGATAGAGGAAGTACTGTTAATACACAAGACAGGATTGATTTGAACGAGACTCCTCTTGTAACCAAACTGAATGAGACCTGGAGAAATCAAACCAGCAAACAGCTATATCAATTTTAGCAGGAGGTCTCTGGCATAAAACAATACTTAGGAATGAATCTCAACATTTTCCATTTCAGGCCAAGTATATTAGCCTCTGCATTATCTTAAAATCCCAAAGATTTTTATAAGCATTACAAATAAAAGAGCTAAGAAGAGACTAAAACTATAGTTATGAATAATTTAATTAGTCATACTTCTTTAATATAAGTAAGAAAACATCATCCTTAGAGTTCACAGCGCCTTCTAGCATTCCTACATATGATCTATTTGCTCTATAACAGAAGGAAAAAGCATCAAAACAAACAAAAGACCTCAAAACAACAAAAACAAAAAGCAGCTTCAGGGTCAAAACTGTATTAGGTTATTAAAATAAATGAACAGAATTTTATTTAGATCACATTCATGACAGAAAGTGATTTTTGCTGGCTATAGGTTTCAAAGTATACAGGCACATGAAAATGCCTAGGAAAAAAAAATATGCTTCTGGGGAAGAATTATTTAATGCCTTTTACTGAAACCTACAAAGTTAATTGTGAATTACTGTTTCGTAGACATAAACTTTCAATAAAATATACCTATTCAGTAAAATATACCTATATAAAGGTACCATCAGGGTAAGATAATGTGACACTGTTAACAGACCAGAGTAAGGTGATAGAGAAAAATTTAAAACACCCACAATGTAAACAGTTATAATTTACCTTAGCTTTTTGCTTTGTATTACATAACTTTCACTTCAGGATTTAAGTTAGTTTGCCATCTATCAGACCAGTCCGGTCTTCCAAGAACCCTGGCTTAGTGCAGGGGTGAGTTGGGACTGGATTTTTTCAAGCTGTAGGATATAAAATCTAGAGTAATCTTAGCGAAAGATAACTCAAAAATTCTCAAATCATTTGCCAAAGTTTTACTAAAGGTAGCTCATCTCTTATAGGTTGTAATATTACTTCCCAAACTTGATTTCCTATTCCAACACTGGCTCCAAGAAAAGCCTACTCATCCTTCATTTTTCAGCAAGAGTTTCCTTCTCAGTGGAGCTTTAGCTGATGCCGCTCATTCCCCAGAGACAAAGGAAGGCATGTGTTATGTACTACTCCCACCAAACCTTTTATACAGTTCCGGTATAGATTTCATTACACTGAATTGTAATTGCTTGTCTCTGTATCTACCTCCCCCTCCAGACTGTAAGATTCTTTTGAGATCAGGTCTTGCTCGGTCACCCAGACTGGAGTGCAGTGGTGTATTCACGGCTCACTGCAGCCTCAACTTAACAGGCTCAAGCGATCCTCTCATTTCAGCCTCCCAAGTAGCTGGGACTACAGATGCACACCACCATGCCCAGCTAACTTTTAAAATTTTTTGTAGATATGGGGTCTCACTGTGTTGCCCAGGCTGGTCCCAACCTCCTGGGCTCAAGCAATCCTCCTTCCTCAATCTCCCAAAGTGCTGGGATTACAGGTGTGAGCCACTGTGCTCTGCTCAGATTGTAAAATTCTTAAGGGCAGCACGTGCTTAGATGTCTGACACAAATTAATTCTTTAAAGAATATTTACTCAATGGATTAAATTCTCTAGTTTTCACATTCTGCGTTTGGCTTTAAAATATCACTAAAGGCTGGGAACAGTGGCTCACGCCTGTAATCTCAGCACTTTGGGAGGCTGAGGTGGGTAAATTACCTGAGGTCAGGAGTTTGAGACCAGCCTGGCCAAAATGGTAAAACCCCATCTTTACTAAAAATACAAAAAAAATTAGCCGGGTGTGGTGGTGCATGCCTGTAATCCCACCTACTTGTGAGGCTGAGGCAGGAGAATCGCTTAAACCTGGGACGCGGAGGTTGCAAGTGAGCCAAGATTGCACCATTGTACTCAGGCCTGGGTGACAAGAGCAAAACTCGTCTCAAAATAAATAAATGAATAAATACATAAACATAAAATATCACTAAAAATAAATGTCAGCCAGGCGTGGTGGCTCACACATGTAATCCCACCACTTTGGGAGACCAAGGCAGGTGGATCACTTAAGCCAGGAGTTCAAGAACAGCCTGGGCAACATGGGAAAACTCTGTCTCTACAAAAATAGAAAAATTAGCTGGGAGGGGTAGCATGTGTCTATAGTTCCAGCTACTCGGGAGGCTGACACAGGAGGGTCCCTTGGGTCCAGGAGGTCAAGGTTGCAATGAGCCATAATAATGCCACTGCACTCTAGCCTGGGCAATAGAGTAAGACCCTGCCTCAAAAAAATAAAAAATAAAAATAATAAAAAACAAATGTCTACCAAACTGAATTTAACTTTTATGTTATTTAATTTGGAAATGGAAAAAATTTTAAAGCGGTTCTGTAGAGTGAAATATACCATACTAGTATAAGAGGGGCTAGCAGGAAACTTTTTATTCTGGTGTTCCTAAATATGTCTTATTCTTATCAAAGCTATTTATTACAGTTTTACAGTTGGTGGCGATCCATTCCTGAAGGTCAAAGAAATCAACTTCCATTAGGGGAATACAAATCAAAACCACAAGGAGATAACACTTCACATCTATTAACAAAGTTATTACAAAAACAAAACAAAACACCCCACAAAACAGAAAATAAGTATTGGCAAAAATGTGGAGAAACTGGGACCCTTGTGCATTGCTGGGGGGAATGTAAAATGGTGAAGCTACTGTGGAAAATGGTATGGCAGTTTCTCAAAAAATTAAACACAGAATTAACATAAGATCCAGCAATTCTACTTCTGGGTATATACTTCAAAGAAGTGAAAGAAGGAGCTGGAAGAATATTTCTACACCCATGTCCACAGCAGCATTATTCACAATAGTCAAAAGGTGGAAGCAACCCAAGTGTTCATCTACTGATGAATGAATAAACAATATGTGGTATTATACAGGCAATGAAATATTACACAGCATTAAAAAGGAAGAAAATGTTGGCACATGCTGCAATATGGATCAACCTTAAGGACATTATGCTAAGTAAAATACGCCAGTCACAAAATGACAAATATTGTAGGATTCCTCTTATATAAGGAATAAGAGTAGTTAAATTCATAAGACAGAAGCAGAAAGTGGTTGCCAGGGGTTGAGTAAGGAAGGGAATGGCAAGTTTATGAGTACAGAGTTTCGGGTTGGGAAGATAAAAAAGTTCAAGAGATGGATGATGGTAATGATTATATAACAATGTGAATATACTGAACGCCACAGAACTGTACACTTAAAAATGGTTAAAATGGTAAATTTTATATTATGTGTATTTCACACAATTTTTAAAAATCAACTTCATTCATTTGGGACTTCACTATGGATTTTCTGCATCAGGCAAGTCCTATTTGGCCATAATTCAACCATGATAGTAAATATCCCTTATATGCTGGACTGGTAGTTTCCATGTATGGAAACACAGAGGTATTTATGATAAAAATAAATGTGTAAGGTTTAGTTTACATCAAATTTAAAGATCACAGGTTTTAGTAAGGGAGAATTTAAGGTTTCTATAAGCAAGAACGCTAAATTCGAGTTCTTTAATTTGCCTATCCAGTTAACCACTGTCTGGATAAGGAGTGAAACTAGTAAATTTTATAGCTGCAGTATCCAGATTGGAGATAAACGGGTAAAAATACATTTCCACTCATATCTAAAACACTTCTGAGCTTCCTCCTTCTCCCCCAACAATCATAAACAAAAATGGCAATGAAAATGGCTTTCTAAATCCTCCCTGGCATATCAGCAACAGCTGGCTACAACTCTGCAAAGAGGCTGGAGACACAGTCAATGAATAAACATATCTTTTTCACAATATCTTCAGTTTACTATTTAAAAAACATACCAGTCACAAATGTATACCACAAAATTCTAAACAACATTTAAAAATGTATTGAGGTACAAAAAGATGTCCTGGGTGAATCCTATTTGGTTATTTAGACAAGAATTAACACAAAAAAAAGTAAAAAAAAAAAAAAGTAGAAAAAAGGTGGATGGAAGATATGCAATTGTGCTATTAATTTTACATGCTGGAAATCTGTTTTCAGTAATGTCTGAGCCAAGAAACCATTACTAAATAAATAACAGCAGCAGCAGCAACAATAAAAACCAACTACCTTGTACCAGTCTCACCACAATCTACTTGTCCTACTTTTCATCTTGCCATAATCATAAACACTTTTAATGTTTCTCAAAATACATAATGCTCTTACCTACAATGAAAGTATATGCTGTTCCTGTTATCAGATACGTACAGTGTAATATAAACAATTTACATTGGGCAAACCAACCAAAATAATAATATCACTGAAATAATGTTCCCGAATAATCATATACTTACTGTTCTACAGGCTTTTCTATCCACCTATTATTTTCTGATTGGTTGCTTAAGTGTGTTTCCCTATTCTCATATAGAAAACTGTATGTACCAGTTCTATTATAGCTAAGAGGTGTATGCCTCAAAGTCAAAACTCCTTTTGGGGGGATGAGCCAAAGGAAGGAAGGTGGACTTCTAGGGAACTTTTCAGAAATAAGGTTGGTATTGATTTTCACAATGACTGGGGGGGTGCCAGTGGCATTTAGTTACTGGGTGGGTGAGGCAGAAATATTAGACATTCTGCAATGGATTGCAGAGTCTTGCCAATGAAGAACTGTCCTATGAGCATCACAACTTCCAGATGCCATGTCCGCAAAAATCCCTTTGAAATAATCCAAACCTTCTATTTAAACATAAACAAAAAAATTTTATATGGATTTATGAATTTTCCAGGAATGTAATTACCAGGAAAATTGAAGAAAGATTATACTTTTTGTCAGAACTTTTATGAAGTGGTGTTTACTGTTTCAGAAAATCACATCACCAATGAAAATGTTATGAGTCACCATAACAATATATTTTTAGCAGTATATTTTAGAGCCAGAGCATTCACAATGACTTCAGCATCTGATTATTCATTATGTCTGGTGTAGTCATGATTGTTTACATACTGAAATAGATTTTATTTAACATAAATGTATTCATTTATTTTTCCTTCATATGACAATTAGGGTGGTAATGTGGATTTTTAAAAAAATTGCTTGTATAAGCAAGTTATTTAAATTTTATTTCGGGATTTTAAAAAGGAAGAAATATTTATAAAATATTTGATAGGAACAGGGGAAATACATCTGACAGCGCTGAGAATCAACTATGTACTTGGATGTTAAAATGTAAGTTATACCACAAGTATTCACTATCTCTCAAGTTAGAAGGTGCTGCTTATCTCACATGAGCAGTACAGACAGTACTCAAACCAGGAAACTACTGTACAACAAGTATTTCCAACTACAGATTTAAAAATAGGATAAAGTATAGGTAAAAACATTCTCAACAGTAACAGCACAAAAAATATACTGAGGTCAAAGAATAAAGATGCTAGGTGAATCCTATTTATTTAGAAAAGAATAGACACAAAGGTAGAAAAAAGTAGGGTGGGAGGAAGATGCACAATTGTCTAATTAATTTTATATGTCAGAAATGTGTTATCAAGAACCTGGGAAATATGCTTCGAAAGAAAGTAAAGCATGTCTACACAGGGTAAAAAGAAAAAAAAAAGACTCAGTAAATCCCAAACTACTGCTATGAAAATTAAACTTTAAGCAGAGAAATGATTACTTAGCATCACTGGATCACACTAACATAATTCTGAAAAATGTATTTATTTATTTTGAGATGGAGTCTTGCTCCATCACTCAGGCTGGAGTGCAGTGGTGCCATCTCGGCTCACTGCAACCTCCGCCTCCTGGGTTCAAGCGATTCTCCTGTCTCAGCCTCCTGAGTAGCTGGGATTACAGGCACCCACCACGATGCCAGGCTATCTTTTGTATTTTTATCAGAGATGGGGTTTCACCATGTTGGCCAGGCTGGTCTTGAACTCCTGATTTCAAGTGATCTGCTCGCCTCGGCTTCCCAAAGTGCATGAGCCACCGTGACCGGCTGAAAATGTATTTTTAAAAAACAAAAGAATTTTAGCTTATTTTCAGTTATTTCAAAAAGCAGCTCATTTACTCTGCATAATAACTAAGAAAGTTCTACTGCTGATCGGCAATTGTTGCCTTTTAATATCTTCCTGTATTCAATTTTTTAAAAATGTACTTTAGCAACCAATCAAAGAGTACTTACTGAATACTTACTATGTGCCTTGTAATGTGCTAAGCACTAATGATGATGAAAGAAATACATGACTTAGTCCCTGCCCATATGGAATTGATGAAATCTTAGTGATTTATGCCTTAAGCTATTTCATCTCAGATGCTTAAGATCAAATCAGGATTGTTTTCTGTTTTAAATGTGAGACAACAAGCATGGATATCTAACAATCTGGTAAGCAACTGGATATACTTGTTTGGAGCTTAGAAAACAGGGCTGGACTTGATATTGGAACCCAGCAAGCAAAATAGTGACAGATCAAGCAAAGTATGTGTACAGGATTGCCTATTAGTGTACAGAGCTGGCAGGGCGTGGTGGCTCACACCTGTAATCCCAGCACTTTGGGAAGCCAGGGCAGGCAGATCGCTTGAGTCCAGGAGTTCAAGAACGGCCTGGCCAACATGGCACAACCCTGTCTCTACTAAAAATACAAAAATTAGCCAGGCGTGGTGGAACATGCCTCTAGTCCCAGCTACTTGGGAGGCTGAGGCAGGAGAATCGCTTGAACCCAGGAGGCGGAGGTTGCAGTAAGCGGAGATGGCACCACTGCACTCTGGCCTGGGCGACAGAGCAAAACTCCATCTCGATAAAATAAAATAAAATAATTAAAATTAAATAAAAGAAATAAAATAGAATATAAATAAAATATAATTAGGAAACTTAGTCTGTAATTGTTAATGGTTATCACACTGACTTCTAATAACCAAAGGCATTGGTTCTCAGAGTTTTGGATTTCTATTTTTTTAATCTCCTATAGGAGGGAACAGTTTTGGATTTCACAGATCGGTAAAACTTTTTTAAATTAGGAAACTGGCATAGGGTTGCCAACTTTTTATTTTTCCAACCAAGAGTATTAAGAAAAAAGAAAGCAAGGGAAACAATCTAAGACTTTAAAAAGTCTGAGAAACTAAACCAGAAAAAGAACATTAGGGAAAAACTAATAAAATTCAAATAAAGTATGCAGTTAAATAACAACACATCAATATTGGTGTAACAAACACTGCACAGTAATGTAAGATGTTAACAATAAGAGAAACTGGGTGGGAGAGGAGGGTACAGGAATCCTCTCACTATATTTGCAACTTTTTTGTTAATCAAAAACCATTCTAAAATAAAGTTTATATTTAAAATGTTAAAAAAATTACTCAAAAACAAGGACATCTATAAATTTATGCAAACACACAGATTACACTGACTTCATTTTTCTCATTTTGCCATAGACCACTGAGAGCTTTATCTCAATCTACGTGAAACATCATCATTACAGAACCGATGGGCTGGGAGACTACCAACTAAAAAAAACTGTTAAAAGCATTCTTTAGAAATTTTGACTTTCCCTTTCTCATAATACATTCCTAAGATACTTCAGCTTTTCCCTCTTTTAAAAAAAATACTACAAATATATGCTGGAAAAAAAATGTTGATCAACATTGGCAGGTTAGCACTGCATCAATTCCCTTTAACTTTGCATAAAGATTTGGATCCACAAAGTATGAGGGTCTCCTGCATATCTAAGTTAGAAACCAATTCCTTTACAACACTGGAACTTCAACAGGAAAACACAAGATTAGAGAACTACTTTACAGTCTCTCCATAGTAAACAATCAGGTTCACTCTCACTGTTTCTGAACTTATCGTACCTTAAAGAGTATAGTGGAGAGCTAAGATAAGCAAGAATATCTACACTCCCCTTCTAGTTCAGGAGAAGAAAAAGTGAAGAAACAATTTTCTAGGTAACCTATGATTAAGACTTGAACTTACCATATTGTGCTCAAGCTTTACCTCATTGCAAAAGACTCTTCAAAGCAAAATCTTACAATACCAATGTGTATCACTTATAAAGAAAAATGTGTTTGCTACTCAGTTAAAATGTTTGATCATTCTGAAATATCAAGCCACTTAGTATTTCATCTTATAATTCAATTTATAAGTATCACAAGCAAGGTAAGAACTATGGAAATACCAAAATGAGAAAACCATGCCCCTCCCCTGAATAAAACTTCATTTTTAAAAAAAGCCTTTTTAATAAGCACAAAAAGTAAAATATGTAGAATGAGTACAATTTTGACTAAAATAGCATTAAATCATAGATGACTCACTTATTTTCCTACAGATTATAAAATATAATCAATAGATTTAAAAGTATGACAATTTCCTTATGGATATGATAAAAGCTATTATTAAAAATGGGCAACCACCTTATCTCTTTGCTGCAATTCTAATTTCTATTTCAAGGTCACAAATTTCTCAATGTCAAAATAATTTTTGAGCTCCCAAGGAATTTAAAACTTGAAAACTCTAAAAAATAATTTGCCACGCTATTTAAAATCAATGTACACATTGCCATTTACACTATATAACATTTGTAAGAGGAGATATACATTAAGATATAAGCCAGGCCTAACTAATAAAATATATTTCACCTTGAGAATGGCCATGGCTGGACTAGAAACTCTTGATCATTTTTTTTTCTTTTTCCTCTACAAACTTCTCACCACCATCTCCAGAATACCACTGCTAGACATTGCTTCCCCTAATGCATTCTGTAGTCTTATCTCATTTTCAGGCAGATTTATGAGATAACGGTGGAAGCTACTGTTATTTCACTCTCCCCACTACGGCTAATTCTATTCTACACTACTAAACTCCCTGGAAAAACTCTCTAGGTTCAAGTCCTGGCTGTCACACTAATTGGCTATCGGCTTTGGGAAGGTCTACATTTTTTTTTTTTTTTGGGGGGAGATAATAATCTTACTTTATTGAAAAAAAAAAACCTCTCATGTAAATTGATGAGAAGCACCAAACTTCCTTGACTTCATAGCCGCCAATTTTCCATTCCCTCTCACAGTCACACATCACTGAAGATGTGTCTGCACATTTTATCTCCACTGTCCTACCTCCTTGATGTTCTCAACTTGACATCCACCCACACTGGTCCATTGAAACCAGTCACCACTGACTTCCATGTGGCCACACCAGAGGTGGTAATCTCCTTCTCCCTCTCCCTCTCCTTCTTCCTCTCCCTCTCCCTGTCTTTCTTCTCCTTCTCCTTCTTCCTCCTCCTCCTTCCTCCTCCTTTTTCCTTACTGCTCCTCCTTCCTCCTCCTCCTTCTTCTATCTCCTCCTTCTTCTTTCTCTTCCTCCTTCTTTCTTCTTCCTCCTCCTCCTCCTTTGGGAAGGTCTACATTTTGAACTGTTCCCTTTACTTCACAAAAGCAAAGACAGACAGTCTTTTTTTTTTTTTTAATTAATACTTAGCCAAGCTTAACATAAGATAATCATTTCTGTAATCAGGGGCTGAGCCTCTGGGACTCTCAGTGTGGAAATAAGCAGTTTGAAGTTCAACTCCTATAGGATAAGAATAGCTGGATAAGAATCAGCAGTACCCCCTCTGCACCACGGTTCTAGAGTCAGGTTCAATTAGTAGTATTGTGCTTGGGTCCAAACTTGCTCCCACCTTTGAAAGAAGGCTGGAAAAAGCTGGGTACCTTTAAAATAACTATGTTTAAGATCTCCAAAGGAATAATGGAATAATATTTTTAATGAAAAATTATGACACAAATCAGGCACATATGCAGAAAGAGCAGACAGAAATGAACAAGGTCCAATAACAAATGCTGAAAATGAGAAATTGTCATTTAGGTAAAAATTCAGAAGACAGGATAAACTCTACAGTGAAAACAAGAATTGGTGGACTAGAAGCTAGAAATAAAAAATTTCTGCTGAAAACAGCACAGATAGAATATGAGACGAGAATAAGAAAAAAGCCATAGAGAACAAATTAAGAGGCTTCAACATATGTCAAGCAAGAGTTCCAGAATGAGAAAACTAAAGGCTGAGAAACAATATTTTAAAGAAAAAATGGCTAAAAATTTTTCTGAATTGTATAGTCTTCAGATTGAAAGCACATGCAAATGCAGAGCAGGAAAAACAATATGAAAAAACATGATGGATACATCATAGTAAAATTACAAAATATCAAGGACAAAGGGATAATCTTAAAAATAATGTGAAAGATATTACCAACAAAGTAATGACAATTAGATTAAAAGCATATTTCATAACAGCAATAATAAATGTCAGAAAGTAATGGAATAAGTAGTATCTCCAATATGTAGAGCTAAAGTAACTACTAATCTAGAATTCTGTATCTAGCTAAATTCGCATTCAATAGTGACTATGAAATAAAAACATTACCACTCATGAACCCTTGCTTAAAAACTAAAGAAGTTATTCAGCAAGAATAAAATTAAATCCAGAGGAAAGAGGTGGTATGCAAGAAATGATAATGAGTAAAAGATATCACTAAATCCTTGTGCTAAATCAAAATTACCATATTAATTAAAAATTAATGCTAAAAAACATTGAGTTTAAAAAGAAGTAGGACTACAACCCACATTATGGGAGAAAATATTTGCAAATCACATCTCATAAGGGTCTTATATCTAGAATATATAAAGAAGTCTTAGGCTGGGCGCGGTGGCTCACGCTTGTAATCCCAGCACTTTGGGAGGCCGAGGCGGGCGGATCACGAGGTCAGGAGATCCAGACCACGGTGAAACCCCGTCTCTACTAAAAATACAAAAAATTAGCCGGGTGTGGGGGCGGGCGCCTGTAGTCCCAGCTACTCGGAGAGGCTGAGGCAGGAGAATGGCGTGAACCCGGGAGGCGGTGCTTGCAGTGAGCCGAGATTGCGCCACTGCACTCCAGCCTGGGCGACAGGGCAAGACTCCATCTCAAAAAAAAAAAAAAAAAGAAGTCTTACAACTCAAGAATTTTTTTAAAAACACAAGAAATAACCCAATTAAAAACAAGCGGCCCAGCGCGGTGGCTCACGCCTGTAATCCCAGCACTTTGGGAGGCCAAGGCAGGCAGATCACCTGAGGTTAGGAGTTCGAGACCAGTCTGACCAACATGGATAAACCCCATCACTACTAAAAATATATATATAAAAAAAAAGAAATTAGCTGGGCCTGGTGGCATGCGTCTATAATATCAGCTATTCGGGAGGCTGAGGCAGGAGAATCACTTCAATCTGGGAGGCGGAGGTTGCCATGAGCCGAGATCGTGCCATTGCATTCCAGCCTGGGCAACAAGAGTGAAACTCCGTCTCAAAAGAAAAAAAAAAAAGGAAAAATATCTGCATAGGCATTTCTCCAAAAATAATACACAAATGGCCAACAGGTACATAAAAAAAATATTGGACATCATTAGTCATTAGGGAAGTACAAACCAAAATCACAGTAAGATACTATTCATACCCACTAGGATGACTATAATCAAAAAGACAGACAAAAGTAAGTGTTGACAAGAATATGAAGACATTGGAACCCTCATACATTGCTAGTGGGAATGTAAAATGGTCCAGATAGTTTGAAAAACACTTTGGCAATTCCACACAAAGTTAAAAACAGAGTTACTATATGACCCAATAAAAGTCTACTCTATAGGTATAAGCCCAAATGAAAATACACATCTAAATAACAACTTACAGATGAATGGTCAAAGCCATGTTATTTCTAATACCCAGAAGGTAGAAACAACCCAAATGTCCATCAATTGATGGATGAATTAAAAAATGTGGTATATCCATAAAATTGAGTATTATTTGGCAATAAAAAGAAATGAAGTAGTGATACATGCTACAACATAGAAAAACCTTGAAAACATTATGCTAGGTGAAAGAACACTGTTACAAAATACCACATATTGTATGATGACATTTATATAAAATATTCAGAGTAGGCAAATCTAGAAACAGAAAGTGGTTGATTTAGGCTGGGGGCTTGAGGTTTGGGAAAATGGGGAATGAGAGTTAATGAGTATGGAGTTTCTTTTGGGAAGAAAAAATATCCTAAAATTAGAGTGTGGTGATGGTTACACTAACCTGTGAATACACTAGAAAAAAACTGAATCATATACTTTATAAGGGTAAATTGTATGGTATGTGAGTTGTATCTCAATAAAGCTGGTAAAAGAGAAAAAATAGACTACTATGCAACTGTAACGCAGAAGATGAGAAAGAACACTGGAGCTGAGAAACCTAAATTCCTGCCAGGTGCAGTTGGCTCACACCTGTAATCCCAGCACTTTGGGAGGCCGAGGCAAGCGGATCACGAGGTCAGGAGATTGAGACCATGGTGAAACCCCGTCTCTACTAAAAATACAAAAAATTAGCCGGGCGTGGTGGCGGGCGCATGTAGTCCCAGCAACTCGGGAGGCTGAGGTAGGAGAATGGCATGAACTCGGGAGGCAGAGCTTGCAGTAAGCCAAGATCATGCCACTGCACTTCAGCCTGGGGGTCAGAGGGAGACTGTCTCAAAAAAAAAAAAAAAAAAAAAAAAGAAATCTAAATTCCTATGTTATTTGTAGATGTACAGAGATGCTCAATGACTATAGGCATAACTAGCAAAATAAATAAAAATGAAAATACAATCCATAGCTTATAATCATCAAAGGGAAAAATATGAAGAAACTTAACTTCAGTGCAAAGCTAATCAAAATCTAGAACTATTTTCCCCTGGAGCTAGACAAACACTGTAAGTGGTATATGGAAGAATAAAGGTCAGTATAATTGTAAAAAGAAAAAAAAAAAGAAGGTGGGGGTTCTGCCTGCCAAATACCAAGACTTATCATTAAAATACTATAATTAAGACAGAGCATTATTTGTGCACCAACAAATGAATGAAATGGAATAGAGAATCTAGAATGAGACCAAGGTATATGAAAGAGAATGCTGGTATGTGACAGAGTATGTGAAAGAGAATGCTGGTATGTGTCGTAAATGTGTCACTTATGACAGAGAAGGCAAACAACACAGACTCATGAAGGAAGGATGCCTCATTCAATAAACAGCATTGACACAACTTTCTACATGGGAGAAAACAAATTCCCTACCTTATTCCATATACGAAAATTGATTCCAGGTATCTTTAAAGATCTAAATGTTAAAAAACTAATTTTAAAACAATTTGAAGAAAACGCTAGAAAAACACCTTTATGATCCTAGTATAACAAAGGAATTGTCAAATATGTAATAAAAAGCAGAAATCATATGTCTAATAAATTTACTTACAAATAAATTTAAAATTTCTGTATAAAAAAAAGATACCATAAACTAAATTAAATACAAGGGACAGACTAGAAGATATTTACAACATATACAACAAAGAATTAGCATCCAGGCTATAGCAAGAATTAGGAAAGGCCAAACTACCCAGTGGAAAACAGGCAATCTATTCATATGAATGAAATTGAGGATACCTGCATCTCACTAGCAATCAAGAAAATGCAAATTAGAACAAAATGAGACACTGTTTCACACCCATCAGACTGGTACATTTTTTCAAGTCTGACAGTACAAAGTGTTGAGCAAGATGTAGGGAAAGGAGAACTCTGTTTTAGAAAATACTTTGGCAATATTTAGTAACAGTCATAAGGTACATGACCCATGACCCAGCAATTCCACTTCTAGGTATTTCACTTCAAAATAAATAAATAAACAAACAATAATAGTCATTGTAACACTTTTTGTAACAGGAAAAAACTGGCAACAATCCGAATATACATTAGAAAAGAAGAACCCCCGCATAAGATTGGCTGGGGCAGGGATTACTTCATTCTGGTAGTTCCAAAGCCTAGCAACAAACATGCTATCACAGAAAACTAATACACTTACAGAAAATGAATGAATTCATCAATACATGAAAAAGAAATGGTGTCACCTAAAAGGCGATGCAGAGTTGAGAAATGGCTTTTGTTAAATGGAGAACAAAACTAAAGCAGACAAAATCCCTTCCTTCCTGAGATAAATGAGACAAGCAAGTTTTGGAGTAGGTTCAATAGCATTAAGTGCTGAGAAATCAAGCAAGGAAAGGCAACAGGGAAGTAATGGGGAGGGTCAGAACATTATACTGAATGGATGAGAAACGGTTCACTCATGAATAATGCAATACTTGAGTAAACACTTGAAAGGAGCGAAGGTACCAGTACCATGCTGTTTTGGTTACTGTAGCCTTGTTGTATAGTTTGAAGTCAGGTAGCGTGATGCCTCCAGCTTTGTTCTTTTGGCTTAGGATTGACTTGGCAATGCGGGCTCTTTTTTGGTTCCATATGAACTTTAAAGTAGTTTTTTCCAATTCTGTGAAGAAAGTCATTGGTGGCTTGATGGGGATGGCATTGAATCTATAAATTACCTTGGGCAGTATGGCCATTTTCACGATATTGATTCTTCCAACCCATGAGCATGGAATGTTCTTCCATTTGTTTGTATCCTCTTTTATTTCATTGAGCAGTGGTTTGTAGTTCTCCTTGAAGAGGTCCTTCACATCCCTTGTAAGTTGGATTCCTAGGTATTTTATTCTCTTTGAAGCAATTGTGAATGGGAGTTCACTCATGATTTGGCTCTCTGTTTGTCTGTTATTGGTGTACAAGAATGCTTGTGATTTTTGTACATTGATTTTGTATCCTGAGACTTTGCTGAAGTTGCTCAAATGATGAGTTCATGTCCTTTGTGGGGACATGGATGAAACTGGAAAACATCATTCTCAGTAAACTATCGCAAGGACAAAAAACCAAACACTGCATGCTCTCACTCACAGGTGGGAATTGAACAATGAGAACTCATGGACACAGGAAGGGGAACATCACACTCCGGGGACTGTTGTGGGGTTGGGGGAGGCGGGAGGGACAGCATTAGGAGATATACCTAATGCTAAATGACGAGTTAATGGGTGCAGGAAATCAACATGGCACATGGATACATATGTAACAAACCTGCACATTGTGCACATGTACCCTAAAACCTAAAGTATAATAAAAAAAAAAAAAAAAAAAGAAAGGAGCGAAGGAGCCAGCAGATGTTTGCAGGAAGAACATTCCAGGTAGAGGTAGTAACAGGACAAAGCTCCTAAAACTGAAGTATGCCTGGGACTTCTGAATTGCAGTAAGGCTAATGTGAATAAAGACTGAGAGAAGAGTGATGAAGGATGAGAAATGGATTGGAAGAAGTGTAGGGGTTGGCATACAGATCAAGCAGAGACTTTGGCTTTTACTCTGAACAAAAGAGCAAGCACTTGGAAAATCTTAGGCAGAGGAATTATATGATCTAACCTGTTTAATAACATCACTCTGGTGGGTATATTGAAAACAGACTGCAAGGACAGAAGGGGAGAAACAATGAGATGAACTAGGAACCTTCTGCAATAATCTAGCTAAGAGGTAGCAGTAGTTCAGTCGAGGGTGGTGGCAGAGAAAGCAGACAGAAATGGTTCTGGGTATATCATTTTTAGCAACAACAAAAAGGGAGATACGATTTGCTCCCCAAACACTTAAATGCATTCATGTTATAAGTAAAACACTTTTTAAAATGCATTTTTTAAAAAATTGACAAAAATTCTGTATATTTATGGTGCAAAACATGATGTTTTGAAGCAAAGCATTTTTGGATTCATGTGTCTTTCTTTGATTTCTTCTCCCCACAGAGGTATCCATAGAAAAAGAGCAGTTGACTTTTAAAGAACTACATCTCCTGCTTAGAATTTGACAGATTCTTGATAAATTTATCAGCAATACGTATTATGCATGTACCTTTTGTTATTAATATAACTGAATTAAATCAAGAGTTAAGGGGAGAGTTTTTTACATTAACTTATATTAATAATCACTGATGTAACTGACATAAAATAAAATTTCTACACTTGTAAAAATAAGAATTTGAGAATGGAAGGAAAGGAAGAAGAGATTTTGGAGATAAATACAGAAATATTTATGGGTAAAATTATATAATGCCTGGGATTTGCTTCAAAATCACTAAAGGGAGTGAGGATAGCGGGTGGGGGGAATAGATAAAACAAGATTGGTCATGTGCTGATAACTGTAAAAGTTGGGTAAAGGATAAATTATACCATTTGCCCAACTTCATACCATAAAGGGGCTCATTATACCATTATCTCTACTTTTGTATGTGATTGAAATTTTCTATAATATAACGTTTAAAGAAAAAATTAAAATAATCTGTACCAGCTTTACCGGCTTCACACAGTAAGAATAAGCTACATATATACAACATCTGTTTCTGCTCCTAACTTTTCCAAAATGTAGGGGAATGAATGAATGATTGATACCTATGCATATCATCCTATTCTTCCTCCTTTCCTGAGGGGGAACTTCTCTTCCAATTAAAATGTGGAGACAGACACAGCTTAACTAATATCCTTAATCTGGTATTTCATCTAAATTTTGGATAATCTGATAGTTTTAAAGAGAAACAAGTATGATTATCTGCATAAGCCATAATTTAATGTTAAGGAGGATAAACTACATGCTAAAAATTTCAAAGGAAGGCCTGGTGGGATGGCTCACACCTGTAACCCCAGCACTCTGGGAGGCCAAAGTGGATGGATCATCTGAGGCCCAGGGTTCGAGATTGGCCTGGCCAACATGGCGAAACCCGGTCTCTACTAACAATACAAAAAAATCAGTTGGGCATGGTGGGACGTGCCTGTAATCCCAGCTACTCAGGAGGCTGAGGCAGGAGAATCACCTGAATCTGGGCGGGGCGGGGGCAGAGGTTGCAGTGAGCCGAGATCGGGCCACTGCACTCTAGCCTGGGTGACAAAGCGAGACCGTCTTAAAAAAAAAAAAAAAAAAAAAAATCAAAAGAATTTGCCAATACCATGTATAGGATAAGAAAATAAGAAAATTAAAAATTGTACAATTTTAAGTGAGCTGGTCAGCAAAAAATTTTAGTGTTCTAGTTTTCTTCTAAGCACACCCAAGAGTCAAACAGTTCCCTCAGAGCTATTCCCAAGTGCTGAGAAGTAACAGAAATTCAATGCATGTCATTCACAATATAGGTGAATGTTTACTGAATGCATTATAACCACATCTGCAAAAAAATTAAATACAAACATTGTCTGGGCACAGTGGCTCACACCTGTAATCTCAGCACTTTGGGAGGCTGAGACAGGAGGATCGCTTGAGGCCAGGAGTTTGAGACCAGCCTGGGCAACACAGTGAGACCCCACCTCTATGAATTTTTTTTTTTTTTTAATTAGCTGGGTGTGGTGGCAAATGCCTGAAGTCCTAGCTACTCAGGAGGCTGAGGCAGGAGGATCATTTGAGCCCAGGAGTTTGGGGTTGCAGTGAGCTATGATCACATCACTGCACTCCAGCCTGGGAGACAAAGTGAGGCCTTATCTCAAAAAAAAAATTACATATATATTTTCTAACTTGAAGTATTGGCTTAAAAATAAGTCTCATAGTATTTCCCATATAAATATCCAATCAAGAATGTTTTTGTTTCTTTTTTTTTAATTTTATTTTTTAGAGACAGGGTCTCACTCTATCATCCAGGCTGGAATGCACTGGCACAATCATAGCTCACTGCCGCCTTGAACTCCTGCATTCACGCAATACTCCTGCCTCAGTCTCCCGAGTAGCTGGGATTAAAGGCAGGCACCGCCATGCCCAGCTAATTTTTAATTTTTGTAGACACAGGGTCTCACTATGTTGCCCAATCTGGCCTTAAACTTCTGGCCCAAAGCAATCCTCCTGTGTGTCTCCCAAAGTGCTGAGGTTACAGGTTTGAGCCACCACACCTGGCCTAGAATGTTTTTCTTATACTAAATTTTATTAACAGAGAAACTCCAGGAAAAAAAGCAAAATAAAGAATACCCGAGAATAAAATCTTTCAACTATGTTTATTATATAAATTCAAATCTTGAGTTTCATTTTGATATTTTTAAAGAAATACACATTTACTTCCTTTTGAGAATAAAAAAATTAAAATTAAACAATAAAAATGCACATTTCTAGTAAAAACTAAGCTAATTATGAATATTATCTTGCTTAGAATGATCAGCACTCAGGCCAGGCACAGTGGCTGACGCCTGTAATCCCAGCACTTCGGGAGGCCGAGGCGGGCGGATCATGAGGTCAGGAGATCGAGACCATCCTGGCTAACACGGAGAAACCCCATCTCTACTAAAAATACAAAAAATTAGCTGGGCGTGGCGGAGGGCGCCTGTAGTCCCAGCTACTACGGAGGCTGAGGCAGAATGACGTGAATCCGGGAGGCGAACTTGCAGTGAGCTGAGTTCGCGCCACTGCACTTCAGCCTCCGTCTCAAAAAAAAGATCAGCACTCAGACAACTGCAGAAACAAAATGAAGAATAAACAGCATGGCTAAACCTAGAACCCCACAGCAGTCAATGTTGACTTGATAAATTATTTCCAAGGGACCAGATACAGTTAGTCTATCAGGTAGCTTCTAGTCTCTTAGATATAATGCAGACCAACACTCTGAAAATAGAAAACTCACAGAAAAAAAGCCTGGGTAAAATCATAAAGTCCTTAAAATCAAAAACTTTCTTGAATCTGCCTATGCCAGGTGTTATATATTGTTACCATAATCTAAAACAATGCTGTCGAACAGAAATATGGCCTAAGCCACGTTAATTTTCTTAGTTTCCCCATTTAAAAAAAGGTAAAACTAAGTAGCATTTAATATTTAACTAAATATATGTATATTTATATAACCCAATATAATTTCAACATGTAATCAATTAGAAAATGAATGAGATATTTTACATCCTTTTTCCAAACTAAGTCTTCAAGATACATTGCATATTTCATTCACACACATGTCAATTCAGAGTAGACACATTTCAAATGCCTACATTTCAACAGCCATATGTGGATACCATGTTGAATAGCACAGGTCTAGAAAACATTTAATGACAATAATGGTAATCATAAGGCTCTTTAGAGGATCTGAAGCAAGGTACCCACTTCAGTGTTGCTGGGAATACCTGAGATTCCTCTAATGCTCTATCCTCTTCCTAACCAAATGCAAAACCGCGTATCTAAGAATATATGTCTGAAAATAGAGATAAAGCAACACATACTCACAGATCTAGGTTCTTAAACATTAATTCTTGAGGTTGAAACTTATCCACAAAAAAAATACCACCATAGGCCAGTGCTTCCTTTTTCTATTCCTTCATTCATTCCTTGGAAAAGAGGCAAAGAATGCAGGTATTTTCAAACTGATGCTGAATTAGATCTGATACTCATTCATTTATTCAACCAACATTCGGCGGGTGAATACCTACAATGGGCCAACTGCTGTCTTGAGTGTAAGGAATATAAATCTAAGTAAGATACAGTTCTTATTCTAAGATATTTACAGTCTAGTCTAGTAAGTGAGATATCTAGACTTCCATAATGTGTTCTGTAAAAACAGGAGCTCACTATTCTTTTCAGACGGTCTCACTCTGTCACCCAGGCTAGAGTGTGGTGGCATGATCATGGCTCATGCAGCCTCAAACCACTTGGGTCAAGTGACCTTCCCACCTTAACCTTCCAAGCAGCTGAGACTACAAGTCAGTACCACAATGCCCAGATAATTTTTTTTTCTTTCCTAGAGACAGGTTCTCACTATTCTTACCAGGATACAGGAATTCACTTTTAATGTTATACAGCAGCACTAATAGAAACAGAATATGAGCAACAGATGCAAGTCACGTAGGTAACTTTAAAATTTCTAACCACTTAAAAAAAAAAGTAAAAAGAAGCAAAATTCTAAAAATTTATTTTACTTCACCTATATATGTAAAATATTATAATATTTCAACATGTAACTAATAAAAAAATGAGAGTTCTTTTTTCTTTTTTTTTTTTTTTTGAGACGGAGTCTCCCTCTGTCACCCAGGCTGGAGTCCAGTGGCGTGATCTTGGCTTACTGCAACCTTTGCCTCCCAGGTTCAAGTGATTCTCCTGCTTCAGCCTCCTAAGTAGCTGGGATTACAGGTGCCCACCACCACGCCAGGCAAATTTTCGGATTTTTAGTAGAGATGAGGTTTCACCATGTTGGCCAGGCTGGTCTCGAACTCCTGACCTCAAGTGATCCGCCTGTCTCAGCCTCCCAAAGTACTGGGATTACAGGCATGAGCCACCTTGCCCGGCCAGGTTTTACATTTTTTAATACTGTTTTTGAAATCCAATGTGTATTTTATACGTAAGAATACCTTTACTCAAACTAGCCACATTCCAAATATATCAGCCAGCACACTTTTATAGATGTTTTTCAGAAAATTAAAAAGAATTTGGCAGTTACGGGTACAGGAAAAAGTAGCAAAGAGAGGCTTGAACATGTTCACAAGTTAAGAGAAAAGGTAAAGAGAAAGAAAAGAAACATACTAATGATAACTGATGGAGTATGGACAGCAGGATGAAAGAAAAGGATTAAAAGCTTAAGTGGAATTGTTATCTTGGAAAAGAGGGTTGCATCTTCCTTGTGACTGTGGGAAAGAAGGGGAGAATTAAATACCAATATAAAATATAAGCAAGTTTGGTGAGTGTGAGAAAGAACAGAAAGTTGAGGGAGTTCAGATTAAGACCTTCTCATTTTTCTCAGTTAATCAGAAGACAATCTTAGCAGCCTCCTACCACCATCGCCAATACAATCTAAAGGGATTACATTTATGGAACAATTTAAGAAACAGTTATCCTAGTAATACTGTTTTTATGTAATTACTCATTTTCTAACTTTTTTCTGGGCTAGTCAATCTTAAATTTGGTCATTTTTGTCTCTAAACACAGAAACAACACTACAGATTCATTCTTTCTTTCCTCATCTATTAATTATTTGTTCAGCAACATGTACCCAATGTCTACTCATGTAGAGTAAGTGTGACCCTGACCAACATTTGTATCCCCGGTATTCAGCATCTGTTAACACTAGCACACAGCAAGTGCTTTAAAAATGTAGTATTACATTCAAATATGTACTGACACAGACTTTCATTTAAAAGTCTAAATTGGTGCTGTCCAATAGAATTTTCTGTGATAATGAAAATATGAACTGTCCAATATGGCAGCCAATGGCAGCCAACAGACACATGAATTCAAATTTTAATTTTAATACCCACATGTGGTTCCAATTTTAATTTTAATGGACACTTGTGGCTAATGGCTACCGTACAGGTCTAAATATTAGAATACAGTGAGTAGCTAATGGCATTTCCATAATTATAATCAAGGTATTGTCATCTCTAATGAGTTAATACATAAAATATGGTACTGAAAAATGAGTACACTTTGAATAATACTAACTGTACCACAAAGACACCATAAGAGAATTTTCTTAGTGTAAAATAACTTTAACGTTGTGTGCCAAAAAGCAAAAAACAAAAAAGAAAAAGATATTCCAATCTTTTCATTTTCAGTCTACTTTCCCAATAGAAAAGATCAAGCTTCTGTCAACCTTCTGATTTTTTCCATCTTCTCAAGTAGTGAAAATATTTTGCCATCACAAGGAGTCACACTTTTTTTTAATTAAAAAGAAATTACTAGAGCACAGGCGTTGTTTCTGTAATAAAAGGACTTTTTTTGTGAGACATTAGTTGAAAATCGGGATTCATATAACGAATTAAATATGCTTGTAACTCCAACCTGTCCTTAGGATTTGCTTGTCAATTTCCCCAAATTTGTCCTAGTTATCTGCATTTTAAAATAAACCCATTGCTGAAAGTCGTGGTGATTCAATCCACTAAGCCACTGGAAGTATAAACTAAACTAGCTTTTACCTGAGTTGAATAATTTCTAGTGCAGTAACTAGAATAGCTGTTTATGACTGGGATAGTAAAATATACTTTCATTACTCTGTATCCAGTGTCCTTGATGTTTTAATTTATGTGACCATACAAACTTAACCAGAGACACAAAGTCCTACATTGGCCCAAGTATGATTCCATACTTAGAGGATCTGATAACTTAAAACCAGTGAGGTGAGCAACTAAATGTCAGAGATAGCATTTTTTATGCACAGCAACTTGTTCAACTCGTTAACCATCCCTGTTAAGACGACTGCCTTGTAAAATAACCACACACAACTTCCGGCCCTTCCTTTTAGCTGTGTTCATTTGAAGCCATTTTAAAAAACATTACCAGATTTTCTGTCTTGAAGATGAGCGTGGTTATACAACCAGGATTTTATTCTGGCTAAAAAATACCTAACAGTGAGAAAGGATGTCTCAATATATTTAAAAAAAAGCTTCAAGAGAACCACTTTAAAATGATCTTCCTACCACACAAAAACACCATCAGGTAAATCAGCCCTCTATACACCAAGATTTGGCAAATCAAAAGCATAAGATCAAATCTGTAATAATTAACTTCCTGAGTAAAATTACCGTGCTACAGCTTACTGCAACAAAGCCAAAGTATTACAACAAGATGGTATTATAACGACATCATTAGCTTGGTTTCCTAATAAAGCACATATCTGGGATATCTGAATTTACAATGCTAAAAATAAGAGAGCCAACATTTGTAGGAGGGAGTGGTAGGCAGTTCTTATTTATAAATTTTTTTTTTTTTTTTTTTTTGAGAATGATGCCCACTGCAAAACGAAGTAACAGAAGGCTGGCTCTGTAACACCACACTTCTTGGTCTTAACGTTAAAATGCTTTTCTAGAGCAGAAGGGAAAAAGGTATCAGTGCTTTCGTCCCACAAAAATAGTTTGTTTCACTAAATTTTACCACTGCCTTTAGAATTAGTAAATGAAAACACTAACTTGTAGAAGCATTAAGTTAATGCGATTTAGAAATTAAATAGTAACCGGCCTCATCACACAGATAAGGTTAGGCTTCTTCAGCCAGGGGCAATTTCTGTCCTAATTGTCACAGCTGCCTTAGTGCTGTACTTTCTGCGCTGTAGCTGCCAGGAGGCAGAAAAGATTTTTCTCTCTGAATTAATTCTGGGAAAGGTGGCGCTTTTTATAGGCCTTAAATCACCCTTTTCTAAGATTTTCTGTTGGTGGTGTCCAGATGTTCCAATAATACTGGAGAGTTAACTCTTCCTTCCAAACCTGTCTCTTTCAAACTGCCTTGAGGAGAACGGGAAAAAAGTAAGGTTCACACTCGAAAAGTTTCACTCGGGGTGGGGTGACGACGAGGTAGGAAAGAAACGACAGTACGTACCGGTCATAACTATCGTACAATACGTATCGTTTCCGAAGCTAGACCGGGAGCTGGCACAGTCTTTCCCCTTTCCAGGTCCTGGGGAGAAACGTCTCTGGTTGAGGGAGTTAGACTACCTACGACAGCCTCCTCCTCGGGAATCAACACAGCTGTGAATCGTGACACGCTTCCAGAAGTCCGTGACGAGTGGGGGCAGAAGACAGGTTCTTCGCTTCCCCTTCACCCAAACACGTCCCAAATTGTTCGAGGCAGGAAAAGCACACCTCTCTCATCTCCCCAAGACCTACTCTCGCTCAGCTCCCTCGCCCTGTTTCCTCAGGGGGCACCGCCACCCCGCTCGGGACTCCCGCCTCTGGCCACAGCGGCCCCGGAGCGGCAAGGCGGAGGAAGTAACGGAGAAGCGCCGGCTAGAAGCGGCCGCCTCCCGCCGCTCGGCGCCAGCCTCGGCGGCCCAGGCTTAGAGGCGAGACGAGCCCGGGGGCCGCACCGGGCTTCTCCGGCTCTGGGCCCCGCGCCCGTCCCCGCTGCGGCCTAGCCGGACGCCCGCGCCCTGGCCTCCCGGCTCGGCGCCGCCAGCCTTTCCCCGCACCCCGGGCCGAGAGGCCGCGCGGGGGCGGACGAATGGAGGTGGAGGGGCGGGGGCACCTACCAGCTGCTGCCGGATCCAGCGCCACATTCCCCCGTCGTCGCCGTCCCGGTCCCGCGGGGCGCGGAGGCCGCGGGGCTGCAGGTGGAGGCCGACAAGACAGAGGCGGGAGCGGGCGAGCCCCTCCGGCCGAAGTTCCGCTTACCACCGCCGCCGCCACTGCCTCACTCCCCGCGCCGCGTCCCCATCCCGCGGCGTCGGCCCCGAGTCTTACAGGCGCGGCCGCGGCGCCGCCCCCGCCCGGCGCAGCTGAGCCTGCCGCCGCGCCGCAGCCACCTTCATTATTGACCGTTGTTACCCGAAGCACCCCCGCAACCCCACCCCCGCCCCGCCCCGCCCCGCCCGGCCCCCCGTCTCCACCCAGGACCGCCCCCGGCGCCCCGGCCCGCCCCCGGACGTGACGAAAGGGGGTGCGCGGACCGAGGGGGGCCTGGCGCGCCCCGCCGCCGTTCCGAGTTGGGGGGCTCTGTGTTGTGGGTCCGGGAAGAAGCGAGCGTGGAAAGGGGCCGAGTTCTCAAACGCTGTTTCTGTCCACTGCCACCCTCCTCCCCGTTCTGGGAGTGGGATTAAGTCGTGTCTGTGGGTCTGGCCATCTCCGGAGTCTGCAGCTTGGGGCGGATTCCGCGGTCTTTACCTCCTGTTACTGGTCTGTTTCAGGCTCTCTGGCTTCTTTGGTTCACGCGTCTCCCGACACGCATACGCACAGTCCTGAGCGTACGTGACTGAAAGTTAATCCCCAGAGGTCCCAGTTTGGGTTCCGTCAAGTTGTCAGAGCTTTTGTGTCAACACAAGTCAGGCCTCTTCTTTAGCAAATGGCTGAGACGGGGCTAGGGAAATCTTGATCACACCCATTAAGTGATTGGAAAGCGTTGCAATTCCCCTGAGCCTGGTACAGCCTGGACCCGTGTTTCTAGGAGAATGGATGAGATATTCTGTCTTGTCGTGTGCTAAATTGGACAGGTTCAGGGGAAGATAATTTGTATAAAAAGGTAGTTCTTTGCTGTTAACTGCCAAACTTCTGCAATCAAAAACACCCGTAGAAGTAATTTGACCTAGATTAAAAAAGTGTGTGGATGACAAGCTCAGAAGGAATATACAAGCAACTGGAACAAGGCTTTGATTTAAAGGTTTGGCGTTGTTTAAAAGCAGCCCCGTATACATATTGTGTTATGTATATGTATTGAATGCTGTATTTTTGCTGAATTAAAGCACACTTCACCGACAGACGTTTGTGGTTAAAAAAAAAAAAAAAATTAAGCGGCTGGGCGTGGTGGCTTACGCCTGTAATCCCAGCACTTTGGGAGGCCGAGGCGGGTGGATCACGAGGTCAGGGGATCGAGACCATCCTGGCTAACATGGTGAAACCCCATCTCTACTAAAAAATACAAAAAATTAGCCAAGCGTGGTGGCGGGCGCCTGTAGTCCCAGCTACTCAGGAGGCTGAGGCAGGAGAAGGGCATGAACCCGGGAGGTGGAGCTTGCAGTGAGCCGAGGTGGTGCCACTGCACTCCAGCCTGGGCGGCAGAGCGAGACTCCATCTCAAAAGAAAAAAAATATTTAAGCAAGAACAAATCTAAATGAGATTAGCATGACTAGGCAGGTCGTTGAATATGTATCCTCAATCTTCTAGTTTCAGTAGACATTTCTTACTATATAATGCTTATCCAGCACCACAAATAGAATCTTTCTTTGGGGATATTTGTGATCTATAAAACCAACATGGAATTTTATATTACAAATCATCCAACTTCAAAAAATAGCTAGATATTTGAAAAGTCATCTTACTTTTATTCTTATGGCTAAACCTTACTTTATGACCCTAAAAGGAAGTTTGAGATGTATTTAGTGACAAAACCTTACTACCACTCATGGAGCACTGTGTCCTGTATCAAGTTCTTCATTTGTATGCTGTAATTTAACTCCAATCAATCTCATGAAGTAGGTATTATTTCCATTTTGTATAGATGCAGATATGGAGGCTCACACTAATTTGGCAAAGCTAGGATTCAGATTCTGGATTGTCAGGCAATAGTGCTCACGCTCTTAAGCTATGTCCAGAAATAAAAATATGGCCACGCTTACTTTTATTCATCTGCAAATGGTTTGGTTACAAAGTAGGCCTGGAAATTTTTATTTATATACCGCTAAAATTTTTCAAGATAACATAAGAAATAGCAATCTGGAGAACACTTTGGGTATCATTATTTAATTGTGCCCCAAATTTCAAAAGGAAGAAGTTGGGAGAAGGAAGGGGTTGATTCCTAGTGCTCTGGTGAAATATGGTAAGAAGTAATCTCAAGGCAACTATGTAAAGATCAAATTGAAGCTCAAACTGTCAGGAACAGAATGAGCAGCCCAAGTAGTGTTTTAAGCCTTTTTTTTTTTTTTTTTTTGAGACGGAGTCTCGCTCTGTCGGCAGGCTGGAGTGGAGTGGCCTGATCTCTGCTCGCTGCAACCTTCGCCTCCTGGGTTCAAGCGATTCTTCTGCCTCAGCCTCCCGAGTAGCCGAGTAGCTGGAACTGCATGTGCACCACCACGCCCAGCTAATTTTTGTATTTTTAGTAGAGACGGGGTTTCAGCATGTTGTCCAGGATGGTCTTGATCTCTTGACATCGTGATCCACCTGCCACGGCCTCCCAAAGTGCCAGGATTACAGGCATGAGCCACCATGCCCGGCCATTTTAAGCATTTTTTTAAGAGCAGTACTATACACCTCATGTTCGTACAAGGAGCATAAGATAGGAGAGCGTTTTTATACTGCAGGGGACAAGGGAAAGCTCTCCCCTTGGCCCTCTGAAGATTTGAAGAAAAATCAACTTGCAAAAGGCGGATTAGAGAAAAGGCGTATAAATTTATTTAATGTGCACACAGTGTGCACATAAGGAGAATCATAGAGTGATTGCCAACCCCCTAAGTGGTTGACAAGCTTATATACCATCCTGGCTAAAACAGCTTATGGGAGTGGGGAGAAGAGGAATTCTGTTGAGGAAGTTACTAGGGAAGATGAATGGATCAGGGAACAGAGATTAATTAACTTGTATGTTATTTTGTCAAAGGGTCTATTAGGTGTGGTTGCATCCTTGGTCTTACAGGAAGGGGAAGGAAAAATAATTGTTCCTTTTGATGGTTCTAGATCTTGGGCAGATAAAGGAACTTCAACTTCATCATGTGCTTTGGGAGAGATGGTGGGGGCAAAGAGGGGAGGCCAGAGAGATTTTGCGGCTTCTTCAGTTCAGCATGTCAAAACACTATAGTTGGGATATTGATTTCTGAGCCCCAACAATAGTATAATTATAACCACTTGGTGGTGAAATCAGTTTAGTGTGTCATGATCTGTATTTTAAAAAATAGAATAGAAAACATCAGAATACATGGCACAGAGTAAGTACTTACACGTATTGTTTTGTGAATTTTTCATACACATGTACCTCAGGTCACAATATAAAAGCAATTTCCTCCTATTGGTTATGGTTAGAAAGGTTTGAAAAACATTGAGATGGCTAAATACAGAACTTAAGGACTTAAGAAGGCAGGCACCAGCTATAAAGGAAAGGGAAAAAAATGCTTGGAGCCAGTGGTAATTCATTCAATCCACACTTATTTCTTACATGTATTGAGCATCAAATGTATGCATAACAACTGCCTAAAACTAGGAGGAGACACAAAGGCAACTTTTAAGGTGAGCCTGTCTTCTCTGGGTAGTTTAAAATCTAGTTAGAAAAAGAGGTTGAAGAGGGGAATCAGTTAAATAACAATCCAAGTCAGTATGGGATTAAGTCCTAAAGAAATATACTGACAGTAGACACTAATTTCAGAAAATTGATGTGAGCAATAGCAGTTGGGGAAGGCTTCAGAAGAAAGGAACTGAATTTAAGCTGAACTTGAAGTGGGAGAATGAAGGTAGGAGGGAAAGACTTTCCAACAGGAAGAAATGCAGGAGCAAATACAGAGTCAAGAAAGCTCAAGATGTTTGAGGTACAACTAACTTGGAGTAGTTAAGAGGTGAGATTGGGTAAGTAAGGGGAGGCATAGTGTGGGTTGAATTTCTGTCTAGTCATAAGAGTTTACAGGAAATGGGCAATCTCTGGAATTTTCTAATCAGGTTAATGGCAGGTTGAAATCAGAGTATTAGTCCATAGACACTATATGTGATAGGTTGGAGAGAGAAGAAAGGTCAGATAGGAAGTTATTGCAAGAGTGAAACATTAAGTTGAAAAGTGCTGGACTGGCAAAGAACCAGAAGTAACAAACTGTTACAGGAAGCTGTGCCGTGATGCAGGGAAACGAAAGTTAAGCTGTACCAAGTGAAGTAACAGAAACTCCGAGAGAGTAAGTTTACCAGCATCTCATAACAACCACTGAATAAATGGTAAATATGGTTCTTATTGTTGAGTAAACTTGCTAATGTAATTCTGTGCTAGTTATTCTGTGAGACATGTTCATTCCCAGGAGAAAAACATCTCCTAGTTCAGTACAATATTCTCAGCTGTAACACAGACAAAAAAAAGAGGGCTGTTTTTCTTGATGAGAACATCTTGGACCATCAATAGGAAGCACAGACTATGATGTTGTTAAGGTCGACATTTGTGGCTCATTCATTCTGGTACCCACAGCGTCTAAGGAGTACTCAGTAAATGTAAAAGGAACTAAGAAAGCCAATGACTGAGTAGATTTGGAGAAAAACATCAAAGTGATATAGAGCCAAGCACACTGAATAGCTTTAGTAGATCCCAAACTATGCAGTAAGACCGGTGGTCACCATCCTTTAGATCCAGGGCACTTCCTGTTGTGTGCCTTTCAGAACTCTTCAAGGGTCAGTCTGCTTGAAGGACACAGCCTCGCCAATCTGTTGCCCTAAATATTTCTATACTGATAGAGCTATCAGATGGGCATCAGAATCTGCTCTATCTCATTTTTTAAAAGGATAACTTTTGGCCGGGCGCAGTGGCTCACGCCTGTAATCCCAGCACTTTGGGAGGCTGAGGCGGGCAGATCACGAGGTCAGAACATCGAGACCATCCTGGCTAACATGGTGAAACCCCGTCTCTACTAAAAATATAAAAAAAAATTAGCTGGGCGTGGTGGCGGGCACCTGTAGTCCCAGCTACTCAGGAGGCTGAGGCAGGAGAATAGTGTGAACCCGGGAGGCAGCGCTTGCAGTGAGCCGAGATCACACAGCTGCATTCTAGACTGGGCGACAAAGCGAGACTCTGTCTCAAAAAAAAAAAAAAAAAAAAAAAAGGACAACTTTTCACTTCCTCAAAATCATCAATCTAGTACTAGGTTACAAATTACTACGTTTAAAAAGCATTTTCCTTCTGATTATCATTTCAGGACTTCCAGACCAGACTTTAGGCAAAGAAAGAACAGACTTTAAGCAAACTTTTCTGTACTGAACAGGATTATATATTTTATCACCTTGTGAAGAATTTCATTAGAAACAACATCTCATTGCATATTTGCATCTTTTCTTGAAAATTCCTCAAATATATCTATTGTGGGCAATTATATAAATTCATCTTTATTTTTAGGCTACTTATGCTTACACAGAACTGATACTCAAAGCCAATGTGAGAATTAGAACTCACAAAAATGATCACTTTTTTTGAAAGGTGAGAAAGTACACAAAACATAAATATGTTCTGTACCTTCCTTCTTCCTTATTTTTAAGTTGCCTTTTAATAACTTGACACTATCTTTGGATGAACTAGATGTGGGATTCTATTACCTCTCTTGTGAAAGACAGAATGGGAAAAAAAGGAATGAACTTTGTTGTATATGTTTTTGGCTTAAGGAGGGGAAGTTAAATAGCCAAGTGGCTTCTGATGAAATTACTGACAGAAATATTGGTGGCCTCAGATCAGCTGCAGCAAAACTAAAATTGTTAAAACTGTTATCGTTAAGACAGGCTGCGGTGCTTAACCAACTTTTGGGGCTATCTGTGCTGCACTGTAGATCAAATTGCTTAGCCATAGGAGGCATTAGTTTTACAATAGTTTATCTTATAGATGTCACAAGTTTCATTTTTTGAGGTTAGATATTTTATGAGTTTTTTTTCTGATTAAAATGACTGCATTAGCTAGGTATTTGCTAACAGCTGCTTCATAGATTTTCTGGGCTAAAGCATTCACAAGTTGTGTTCAATGGCAAAAACCTCTGGAGTCCTTGCCCTTATATTTCTATTAGAATAGATCCAAAATTGCTTTCTAAGGAAAATCTTGGCTTACCCCACAAATGTTTCCTCTGTTTCCTTAATTTTTATAACACAGCATTAACTCCATTCCTAGTTCTGATGACTACTAATGCAAATGAATATGCTCTAAATCGTTGACACGACTCTGCTTTTTGGATATTTTCAGAAATGCTGAGTCGCGAGAAGTAACACTTCGGGAAGATTTCCTGAAATCTGCACTGTATTTGGGTGATCTAATTTTTATCTTTAGATTAAAAAAATTATGAGAAGTCTTTTTTTTTTTTTTTTGGATAGTCTTCTTTTGATTCCTCCTATGATTACTTTTACCGAACTGCTGTTTAGGATCACACAAATACCCTAAGTCTAGGGATGGTAGGAGACGCAGCCTCAGAAACCCCTGACTGACTGTTTTTACTGTGGAGATGCATCTGAGAACACGCTAGCTTATCAGACTGTGTTCTCTTAACAGGAGCCTGCAGAAATTTAGTACCACAAATAACTGCTTTTTTTTCTTTTCTTTTTTTTTTGGAGACAGGGTTTCACTGGAGTGCAGTGATGCAATCTTGTCTCACTGCAACCTCCACCTCCCGGGTTCAAGCTGTTCTCCTGCCTTAGCCCCCCAAGTAGCTGAGACTACAGGCATGAACCACCACACCCAGCTAATTTATGTATTTTTTGTAGAAATGGGATTTCACCATATTGCCCAGGCTAGTCTTGAACTCCTGAGCTCAAGCAATCTGCCCGCCTTGGCCTCCCAAAGTGCTAGGATTATAGGCGTGAGTCACTGCGCCTGGCCAACTGCTTTTCTTGAGCAACTAGTTTTATAATCTTGTGGGCATTTTGAATTATATAATTGAATGTGCTTCCTTTCGTTGTTGTGTTGGTTGTTCAAAAATTCAGAGGCTTACTTTTAGCAAGTGCCCAGACCCTCCGGTGTACATTTTGTGAATTACTTTTACCCCAACTTCTTATTTTGTCTATTCTTGGTTTCTTTTTGGTTGGTTACTTCACTTCCTTTATATCTTATTATACTATATATATATATTTTAAGCCACCTTCAATATTTTTTGAATAGAAGAAATAAAGGACAATGTAAGACATAATTATTCATGATTATGCCACAAAGATTAATTTAAAAATGAGGTAATGAGCTTCAAATAATCTAATCTGAAGATTATTCAATTTCCTTACCTCCACCATAATTACACGTGTATTTTCACTATTTTACAATGACTGTACATGTAATTTGTATGAGTAGAAGATTGACAGGAAAGAAACAAAATGATGAGTAAAGGCTGAAGCCAGGTAAGGCAGGGTGTGAAAAGAGGGGAAAAAATGTAAGTGAGAGGGAAATATGCTGAATCCAGGAGAAAACAAGCACCGTTCTTTCAGGATGCAAGGAGTAGCATGGGTTGGAAGTGGAGAACTGGGAAATACTGATTCAAAGAGACTGCTGTGTGGGATGCAGGAAGAAAGTGGCTAGTTGTTCAAGAGATTAGCATTCCCACAGTATCCAGTATCTCTCCAAGTACTTTGCACATTGGTCATCATGTAATTAATTGTTTGCTGTAACCTCTTTAATGTCTGTCTTTCCCATGAGACTGTTCTGGAGGGCAAGGACTCAGTTTGTGGAATTCATCAAGAGCTCAAGTGTTCGTTTGTGTGACCAGCTGTTCTATAAAGAATAAGTAAATTTTATGGCTAGGTGCGGGGTGGCTCAGCACTTTGGGAGGCCACGGCAGGCAGATCACTTGCAGGAGTTCAAGACCAGCCTGGCCAACATGGTGAAACCCTGTCTCTACTAAAAAATACAAAAATTAGCCGGGCATAGTGGCGGGTGCCTGTAATCCCAGCTACTCAGGAGGCTGAGGCAGGAGAATCACTTGAACCCAGGAGGCGGAGGTTGCAGTGAGCCAAGATCTTACTACTGCACTCCAGCCTAAGTGACAGAGCGAGACTCCATCTCAAAAAAAAACAAAAACAAAAAACAAAACAAAAAAACAAAACTAGCTTTTAAGTGATCGGTGAAGAAATCAGGGAATTTTCTAGACATCAATGATAAAATGGACTTTTATGAATTAAAAAGGGTAAAAGAAGATGACTTACTAGTTGAAAAGACCAAATGAAGAGGCGTTTTCCTATACAATACTGATTCAATCAGAGACTTCGCAGACTATTCAGTGTTGCTATTCTGGTGAGGTAAATTGGTTTCCTGTAGATAATTCCTAGTGAAATACAACATAAATGTGTCATTACAATCAATTGCTGACAGTTTTATATGGCCCATTCATAAAATCATACTAAGCACTTTCCTATTCTGGTGTTCAGATACTAACCTCTGGACCTCTCTCTCCACCATCACCTTTTCTGCCACCATTCAGTTATTCCACAAATGTTTGCTAAGCATGTAGCAAACACTAGCCATTGTCCTAGGTGCCTGGGTGAAGAGTCCCATAGGCCTTGCCTTCAAGGAGTTCATAGTTTAAGACCTGGGACACTGCTTCAGAATTAGGTTATTAACAGCAACACAATTTTATGTCTACCATCTTGAGTATAATAAAAATATTGTAGGTGAGAGTATTCAGAAAGGTACTGACCATACCTGTGTTGGAAATTACAGATACATGGAGTAAAAGATAAAGTTTTGAAATTGTTGGTTTTGTCAGCTCCCATTTAAGACTTTCTTGTTCACTGACCAGGTCCTTAATGATTCAACGGAGGCATGATAACTTTATTGGATGGAGCAATACTTCTTGCTAATCAGCATATACACACCCAGTGACCTTGCATGAAGAAGCAGCCTGTCTGCAGAAGATTGCATCTCATCTATACAAAGCAGGAGTGATGTTGTCAATGTGTGTGTGTGCATGCATTTATTTATCTGTATGCTTGTGCAGAGAGGGGAAGATGGGGGAGGGGATGTGGCTTTGTTACTTAGCTTGCTTGATTTTTATCCACAGTTATTAAGAGGTAAAATATTGCAGCTCAACCCCTAGAAGTGGTCGTTTGCTTTACAGAGAGGAAAATCTCTGCCCCATTACCATGGCTTGCACTTCCAGCCCCAAAAGGCAAAAAGAGGGAGCACGTAACTCAGTGGAATCAATAGCATGACCAGAAAGTCAATTCAGTCATATGATGGTGGATCAGTATCATCACTGTAAAGGAGAGGAGATCGCTGTACTGTTAGATGCATCACTTTGACTTTCCCCCATCACTGTGGAAAAAGGAGGGAAAAAAACCCTCAATCATAATGGGAAAGGTAAACAGTTTTTCAAACTTACAAACGTATGTACATGTCTTCCTCTGTATCATTTTATATATATTATGTATGTACCTGTACAAAAAGATGTAAATATCACTTAACCTTGAGTAATATAATACATGTGAAATCTAATTATTAGCTTTTAGTTCCACTAAGTATTAATAATTAACAGTAACTTCATTGAGTGTGAGAATTCCACAAGGTTGCGTTAGAATTCTAAATGACATTTTGTTTTTGCTTTATTGGGCTCTGATATGTCAGACAAGAGAATTCAACTTTTCTCCTGTGTGAATGAATTCAATAGTCTGTTGAGAGAGATGCCAGTTTTTAGTTTGCATCCACCATTTTTATTTTTAGCTCCATCTGTTGTCTTTTATCAAGTTGCTGTTAAAACTCTGATAAAATGCTTGGTTTGTAGCATTGATATTGTCCCCACCAGCTTCCCTAAAATGAGCGCTCCAATTCTAATCCCCAAATATGTTTGAATTTGTCTCCAGTTGACATCCAAAAGTCTCATCTTCCTGGATTTCCTTCCTCCTCTTGCCCCCTCTGCCCTTTCCCACTATCCCAGTTCCTAGCATCTCCCTGACCCTTGGGTTAGAGCCCAGGGAGATGGACCACTGAATCCAACCTGGGAAAATGACAGGAAGTACGTGCATTCTTCAAAGTGAGGTATTTGCTGTTATTGAGCATCTATTTTAACATAACTTGGATGCAGTAGTATTAATTTGTATATGAATATTTCATTTAATAATAATTATTGAGACTGTCCTCTATATCAGAGGTAAGCATATACAGTACAGTCTGCTCTTTAACTCCTTTTTCCTCATCTGACTCAATTTTCTGTTGATTAAATGTTAGACTGAGAATAAAAGTATACTTGTTAGATTTGTCTACTTATTGAAAGCTGCAGTTTTGGCTAGGCATAGTGTGGCTTATACCTGTAATCCCAGCACATTGGAAGGCCGAGGTGGGAGGATGGCTTGAGACCAGGAGTTTGGGACCAGCCTGGGCAATATAGCAAGACCCCGTCTCTACAAAAAATAAAAAAAAAAAATGAAAAGAAAACTGCAGTTTAAATGTGACTCTATTCACACTATTAAACAGTGTACATTCTTGTAACTAATACAGAAGTGTCGTTCATAACAAATTTAGTTATTAATAAATGAGGCCTCTATATGGTAATCAAAGAAAATACTTGTGGAATGAAAGACATCTTTTGTGAATATACAGTGAGGGGAGTCTCAAAGCCTGTTACTTCTTTATAGTTCTCTCTCCAACGAAATATTATCTCTGTGGATGACAGTAGATCTTCAATATCTTGCTCTTACCTATCTTTATTATCTTTATTCCCAATTGGCTTCAGTTTCCCTCCTCTGCAAGCAATTGTCTTTATTTCATCATTCAGATAGACTGAGCCTTTCGAAAGCTGATGGATCAACAGAAGCCAGAAAATTATATATGCACACTGTATGTTTAATACTGGTGTGTGATCTGATTACTGTAAGCACAATGTTTTTTAAAAAATCTGTTCAAACAGAGTTTATATGAATAGCAACCTTTGTTCTCTCAGGCTTACTTGAGTGGAAAAAATCCTTTTGAGGCTATAAAGGAACTTGTGGTACAATATTGATTAATCAGTAATGCAAATTAGCTTTGAGTTTACCATTCAAATGTGGAAAAATATCTTTGAATAAAAAAGTGAGACCCTCACTTCTGGCTCTGTGCTTCTTTTGGTGGTCGATTCCCTCAGACATACCTCCCTCATAATGATGATGAGGATTATTACCTTATGAATTTAAAAAAATCATCTGTTGACCTTTACTATCATGCCTGAAATAAAGCTCCTAAGAAGAAAATATTAATTTCAGTTGAAGGTAAGTTCAATAGAGTTTCACTTCATCTCAACCACATTTTCCAAACCACTAGGCCACTAAATGTTCACTGGAGACTTTAAGATCATGGTAAAATTAGCAGTTTGGTAATAATTGATTTGAAGGCCAAGATACAATAGAGGCTCAAAACCCACAAACCCCAAATCTATTAAATTATCCTGTTTTGAATGTTTACTTTAAAAAAAGAGTAAGCAGATGATTTTAAAATAGTCACTTCATTTTGGATTGTATACCCTTCTGAGGAAGGATTAAATTGTATAGTATAACAAAGCTTTCTGAAGACTCAAGATTTGAGCTGATGTATTTTAATAAGGAAAAATTACTACCTGCTTGTTAATTTGGTCAAAAATATTATTTATCTATTTTTAAAAAATTAGCTGGGCATGGTGGTGCATACCTGTAGTCCCAGCTACTCAGGAGGTGGAAGTGGCAGGATTGTTTGAGCCTGGGAGGTTGAGGCTTCAGTGAGCCAAGATTGCGCCACTGCACTCTAATCTGGGTGTTAGAGCAAGACCCTGTCTCAAAAAAAAAAAAAGTTATTTATCTCTGAAGTCCCAGAGATGTGAAAATATATCATTAAATTTTAAATTATCAGTAACAATCAAGATTCAAGTTGCTTCAAGAATGCTAAAATTGACTTTATTTTATTGTCAGTTCCTTTATATTGTGCCTTTTCTGGATTTGTAGCCAATAATTTGTTAGAGCCAATTATGCTTGTTAATTTTCTTTTTCGCTATGACAAACTAGATGTATTCCCAGATTATCGTTTTGTAGGAATTACTCTTTGTTTTTCTTAAAACTATACACTGGTTTTTTATATGATTTTCCATGATCTTATTTAATCTCACAGCATGAGTTTAGTAATTATTTAGTAGCTATATGCCCACATTTTCTTGGCCCTGATTGACCTTTTAATCCACTATATACAATTTAATCCACATACCAGGCATTAAACAACAACAATAGAATCAATAATAATAATGGCTACTATTTGTTGAGGACTCACTAGGAGCCAAGCCCTGAACTAAATACATAACACATTATCTTATTTAATCCTCTCTAATCCCAACGAGGGCATTATTATATTCCTGTTATGACAGTATTAACTATTATATAGCTGCCATTTGTTAAGCTTGGTGGTATGAACTAAGTGCTTTACATGTATCATTTAATTCTCACAACAACTATATTTTGTTTATAGTTACATCAGCCATATGGTTAAAATGGTGGTTAAAGTACTAAAATACTTCCACAGTGGTCAGTGAAAAGCTGCTGCCCTGAGTTCCCCAAGTATCCTCCACACCACACCCTGTATCTCCAGTGGCTCAACTCTTCTCCTGGGGACCGCTCAACCTTGTCCTCAAATTCAGAAACTAAAGGATTAACAATGGGCACAGCAGGTGCTCCCAACATCGGGGCAATACCAGAGTCCATTCTGATTGGTTGGTGCCCAAGATGTATCAGGCATTAAATATTTTGACTATTAACAGGAACGTAGGTATTATAGTTCCCATTTTGCAGGTGAGGAAAATCACATAAGTACACAAAAGTTAAGCAACTTGCCTAAGATCACCCATCTAGGAACTGTCAGAACCGGAACACAAACCTAGGTCTCTCTCAGGTTAAAATCTCTGCTCTTAACTAGTATAGTGTGCTAAAAAATGGAGAATACCAGCTGACCATTGATGGGGACTTCCCAGGCCCAATGTGAATAGCTTTGGAACTCTGTACTCTGTGTCCGGCTACTTGTACGATGGATTTAATGTTTTTCATTCTTATCTTAAAGCTGTGAAAATACTGTTCTCTTAACTGGTTCCCAGACATAATAATGAGCATGCAAGTACTGGATTGATAATGGGTATTGCTTTGCATTATTTTGCTCTCATCCTATATTCACCAATTTAGCCCATGCTGTGTTATTTTGCAACAATCTCTCTATAAGTAAAAATTACCTTATTCGTTTTATGACTATGTCCCCACATAAACAGCCTTGGTATTCAGGCTAATTGTTAAACACATCAAGAATTGTAAGTTATAAAAGTAACATTTTAATATACTTTTAAACTATGCTTACTTTTATATAATTTAATGTCTAAAACCCAAAGACCAAAGGCTGAAAATCTTTGTTATTATGTTTTGCTTCTCTACTTCTGTGTCTCATCTACCATGTCTTTCTCTCCATTCCTGATAAAAAGCTAACTTCCAATTTAGTGTACATCATATCCAAGTCATTTATACAATCTTGTCCTTAATATTTAAGAAAATTATAATGCTATTATTACAGTTCTGTACATCTTTTAAAGTCAGTAACTTAGACCGACACATGAACCAACAATTCTGCCAACTACAAAGCACACTTCTATTTAACAAAATGCAGCAAATTCCCAGAACTGAGTATGCCACATCCATTCACCAAAGTGGGAAAATTTGACTAGGGGAAAAAGCAGAAGTACTGTGGTCATGGTGAAAGGGTGGTATTTGGAGATAGAAGAGGCAGACCTCTTGAAGATATGTCTGGCATCAAGTCACAGAGCCAAGAAGTTTTCTTTTTGTTTTTGTTTGTTTGTGACAGGGTCTCACTCTGTCTAGGGTCTGCTCACTCCAGGCTGGAGTGTAGTAGCACAAGCATAGCTCACTGCAGCCTTGACCTCCTGGACTCAAGGGATCCTCTTGCCTCAGCCTCCTATGTAGCTGGAACTACAGGCATGTGCTACCATGCCTGACTAATTTTTAAATATTTTAGAGAAACAGGTCTCACTGTGTTGAGAACTCCTGGCCTCAAGTGATCCTTCTGCCTGGGCCTCCCAGTGTTGAGATTACAGGCAGGATCCACTGTGCCAGGCCAGTGCCAGGCCTTCTTAATGGAGGCCTCAGCATTATATCTAAAGGCATCCTGGCTCTTTGGGACAGCATGTATCTATTGGTTGCTCTGATATTGCAAAATATATATTTAATCTTGTCCCCCATTTCCTGGCATATTGCTCCTAAAATCCTGTATGCTAATGAGATTTTATATATATATATATATGTATATATATATATATACATATATATATATATATATATTTTTTTTTTTTTAGATGAGTCTTGCTCTGTCACCCAGGCTGGAGTGCAGTGGCACAATCTCTGCACACTGCAACCTTCTCCTCCCGGGTTCAAGCAATTCTCCTGCCTCAGCCTCCCAAGTAGCTGGGATTACAGGTGCCCACCATCATACCCAACTAAGTTTTGTATTTTTAGTAGAGATGGGCTTTCACCATGTTGGCCAGGCTGGTCTCGAACTCCTGACCTCAGGTGATCCACCTGCCCTGGCCTCCCAAAGTGCTGGGATTATAAGTGTGGGCCACCGCACCTGGCCTGTAGTATCCTTTATAATAAACCAGTATATGTAAATATGTATTTCCCTGAGTTCTGTGAGCCACTCTAGCAAATTAATTAAGCCTGGGGGGGTGGGGCATGGGAACCCTGATTTATAGCAGGTCAGTCAGAAGCACAGGCCACAACCTGTGCTTAAAACTAGCATCTGAAATGGAGGGGTTTCCTGTGGGACTGAGGCCTCAACCTGAGGGATCTGATGCTATCTCCAGGTAAATAGTGTCAGAATTGAATTGAATTGGAAAAGCTACACACATATGGGGTCACAGAAGTGTTCTGTGTTGTGAGAGTATAGTAGGAGAAAATGAGTTTTTTTTTTGTTTGCATATTCTTACACTTGCATTCAAGTTTGCAGTAGGATTTTGGCTCTATCTGAGGCTCCTGGGACCAGCAGAGGAGTCAATCCCCGGCAGCACCAAGCAACCTCACCCCAAAGCAGCAGCAGGGATGAAATACCCACCTGCTCTCTCTCCTGGGCCCTGAGCAACACCTGGGGCCCTAAGGTTGTGGCTGCACAGCTCTCTGGTGACGTTTAATCTTGGGACTTTTGGTAGCATTTGGAAAGGAATGCAGTGTGCCCCAGCATCATCTTTGCACAAGTTCAAGGTGGCTGCAGGAAGGATCTGAGCTCAGAAAGTTGTAGGAACACAATTAAAGCTGGAGTTTTTCCTCACCATTCTACCCAAAGGGATCAGGATTGATGGGGAGAAGCCAAGGTGGAAGCTATTTGATTGCTGAGTACTGGAGCAAGCACTTTGTGGGAATTGCTTGAGGACCTAATGGAAGACAGAAGGGACTTGGAAGGGGAGGGCTGAATCTCTGGTACTACCCTGGAGAGGCCTGAGCCAGTGATGATTGTGGTATCCTCATTTCCTTGCATTGTTTTTTTCCTGGGAACCTCAGGAGTATCTGGGGGAAAAAAAGTCACGGGGAGGAGTTTTAAGATGGCTGACTAGATACATCTAGTATTTGTCTCTTCCACAAAGAGCACCAAAGAAGAACCAAAATGGCAAGTAGATAAATATGCTTCGAATAGATCATCTAAGAGAGAACACTAGAATTCAAGAGAGAAATGGTGGGAAATACCAAAGGCAAGGAAAGAGAGGGATGTGAGGCAACCTGCTGAGCTGGGATTGGCTGGGAGCCTGGAGAGACTTCCTAATGCAGGAAAGGGCAAGTTAGAGACCCCTCAGTCCACATTCCCATGGTGGATTCCTGCAATCCTAGCCACAGGAGAGCCCCTTGGCCCTTTTGGGCTGCCTGGAGACCACCCAATGGTACCCAATGGTACTACTCTAGAGAGGAAGCTCATACTGGGTCCCACAAATCCCAAAATCCTAAGCAGCTACAGCATGGTGCCATTTTGAGAGCCCAAACCCCATCAGATTGCATCTTGCCCTGGGGCCAACACCCCTGCAGCACTGAAGTGTGAGTAAAGGCACGTTCACCAGCCACCTGCCTATGGCTACCCCTAATGAGGGCAACTTCACCCTCTCTAGTAGGAGGGCCACAGTGGAGCCACTGCAGCCCCCACCTGAGCATATCACAGATGACCAGAAGGTCACCCACTTCTACCTACCATAGCTAGTGCCTGCATGCACAACTGGTGGAGGGACCTGAGGACAGGTCCACCCAGCCTGGCTCTACCACCCTCCCAGTACCCAAGCATGCCATCCAGGGATCTAGGGATTGCCCAGCCCAGTTCACCACCATTTACAGCTGAGTAGTCCTCCCAGGGTCTGAAGTGGGGCCTACACAATCTGCTGCTACTACCACAGCTGGAACCCACCCTGTGAGTCTGGGGATTGGTTCACCTAGCCCATCACAGCCACAACCAACACCAATGCAGACTGCTTGAGTCCCAGAGGGTTGTCCCACCACTGCTACTGCCATCACTGATGTTGCACCTGCTGCCCCATGGCCTGAGAACCTACCTACCCATCCCATCACCACCATTCCTGGCATCCAAGCAAGCCACCTGGAGACCCAAGAATTGGCATGCCTGGACCCACTAATACTGGTACCAATTTGCAATGCCCTAGGGCCCCAGGACAGGCACCACTGCATCACTGGGGCCCAAAGAATGTCCCACCTAGTGTCCCAGTCCCCAGCAAAATTTTACCAGAGCCTCCACTGACAATAAGTACAAATTCAAATAAATACAATTCTAAAAGATCTTCTCCATGGTATATTGCAGTCAAACTCAAATGTCAAAGGCAAAGAGAATTCTAAAACAGCAAGAGAAAAGCAACTACTCACTTATAAAGGAACCCCCTTCAGATCAGCAGATTTCTCCACTTGATCTCAGCCAAAAGGCTGAGAAGCAATAACAGATTTCTCTATAAGCAGAAACTTTACAGGCCAGGAGAGAATGGGATGATATAGTTAAAGTGCTGAAAGAAAACAGCTGTCGGTTGGGCACGGTGGCTCATGCCTGTAATCCCAGTACTTTGAGAGGCTGAGGTGGGTGGATCACTTGAGGTCAGAAGTTCAAGACTAGCCTGACCAACATGACAAAACCCCATCTCTACTAAAAATACAAAATTAGTTGGGTGTAGTGGCAGTCACCTGTAATCCCAGCTACTTGGGAGGCTGAGGCAGGAGAATCACTTGAACTCGGGAGGCAGAGGTGTCAATGAGTCAAGATGATGCCACCGGACGCCAGCCTGAGTGACAGAGCGAGACTCTATCTCAACCAACAACAACAAAATAAAACAACTGTCAATCAAGAATACTATATTCAGGCTGGGCGCGGTGGCTCACGCTTGTAATCCCAGCACTTTGGGAGGCCGAGGCGGGCGGATCACGAGGTCAGGAGATCGAGACCATGGTGAAACCCCGTCTCTACCAAAAATACAAAAAATTAGCCGGGCGTTGTGTCGGGCGCCTGTAGTCCCAGCTACTCGGAGAGGCTGAGGCAGGAGAAGGGCGTGAACCCGGGAGGCGGAGCTTGCAGTGAGCTGAGATTGCGCCACTGCACTCCAGCCTGGGTGACAGAGCGAGACTCCGTCTCAAAAAAAAAAAAAAGAATACTATATTCAGAAAACTTCTCCTTCATAAATGGAGAAATAAAATCTCTCCCATGTAAGCAAAAACTGAGAAAATTTATTATCATTAGACCAGCCCTTCAAGAAATGCTTAAGGGAGTCCTACAACCAAAAGTGAAAGAACAAGATCTACCATCATGAGAATATAAAAACCATGGGTAGAGAAGACACACAACAAGGAGGAGAAAAATGCTCCAATGTTACCACTGCAGAAAACCACCAAACCACAATGATAAACAATTAGCGAGAAAGAAAGTAACAAAGGACACACAAAACAACTAGAAATCAATTAATAAAACCACAGGAATAAGCCTCACATAACCCTCACATATCATTAATAACCTTGACAGCAAACAAATTAAACTTTCCACTTAAAAGATATAGACTGGCTGAATGGATTAAAAAAACAACAACAGCACAGCACGCAACCATATGCTGCATACAAGAAACTCATCTCACCTGCAAAGAGACGTATAGACTGAAAGTAAAGGAATGGTAAAAGATATTCCATGCAAACAAACCAAAAATGAGCAGGAGTGGCTATACTTACATCTGATAAGATAGACTTTAATTCCAAAACAGCAAAAAGAGACAAAGAAGATAATTATGTAATGGTAAAGACATCAATTCAGCAAGAAGATGTAACAAGTCTAAATACATATGCACCCAACACTGGAGAACCCAGATACATAAAGCAAATATTATTAGATCTAAATGGAGAGATACACAATATACAATACAACAATAGTTGGGGGCCTCAATCCCCCACTGTCATCATTAGACAGATCACCTAGACAGAAAATTAACAAAGAAAGATCTAAACTGCACATTAGACCAAATGGACCTAATAGATATTTAGAGATCATTTAACAAAACAGCTTCAGAGTTCATATCCTCTGATTAGCACATAGAACATTCTCCAGGATAGGCCATATGTTAGGACACAAAACAAGTCTCAATAAATTTTTAAAATTCAGATCTTTCACAGTATCTTCTCAAATCACAATGGGATAAAACTAGAAATCAATAAAAAAGAAACTTTGGAAACTGTTTAAATACATGTAAATTAAACACTATGCTCCAGAATGACCACTGGGTCAAGGAAGAAATTAAGGAAGAAACCAGAACAAATTTAAAAGTGAATGAAAATTGAAACACAACATACCAAAACCTATGAGAGATGGCAAAAGCAGTGCTAAGAGGTAAGTTTATAACAATAAATACCTAAATCAAAAAAGTAGAAAGGTTTCAAACAACCTAAAGATGCATCTCAAGGGACTAGACAAGCAAAAACAAACCAAACCCCAAATTAGTAGAAGGAAAGAAATAACAAAGAACAGAACAGAAATAAACAAAATAGAGACAAAAAACATTCAAAGGATCAATGAAATGAAAAGTTGATTTCTTGAAAAGATAAACAAAATTAATAAATCACTTGCTAGACTAAGAAAAAAGAGAGAAGATCCAAAGAAATAAAACCAGAAATGAAAAAGGCGACATAACAAGTGATACTACAAAAATGCAAAAGATAATCAGAACTATTATGAGCAACTATATATGAATACATTGGAAAACCCAGAGGAAATGGATAAATTCTTGGTCACATATAACCTACCAAGATTGAATCAGAAAGCAATAGAAAACCCAAACAGACTAATAACGAATAATGAGATTGAATCAATAATTAAAAGCCTCCCAACAAAGAAAAGTCCAGGACCAGATGGCTTCACTGCCAAATTCTACCAAACTTTCAAAGAAGAACACCAATTCTCCTCAAACTATTAAAAACAAACAAACAAACAAACAACCATGATAAAGTGGGATTTATACCAGGGATGCAAGAGTGGTTCAACATTTGCAAATCAATAAACATGATACATCACATCAACAGAATAAAGGACAAAAAATATGATTATCTCAATAGATGCAGAAAAGGCATTTGATAAAATTCAACATCCTTCATAATAAAGACTCTCACAAACATGATGTAGAAGGAACATACTTTAACATAATAAAGGCCATATATGACGAACCCACAGCTAGCACCAAACTGAATGAGGAAAAGCTGAAAACCTTTTCTCTAAGAACTGGAAAAAGTTAAGGATGTCCACTTTCACCACTCCTATTCAACACAGTACTGGAAGTCCTAGCCAGAGCAATCAGGCAAGAGAAAGAAATAAAAGGCATCCAAATAGGAAAAGAAGAAGTCAAATTGTCCCTTTTTACTAATGATGTGATCTTTTTCCTAGAAAAGCCTAAAGATTCCTCCAAAAACTCTTAAATCTGATAAGCAAATTTAGCAAATTGCAGATACAAAATCAAAATACAAAAACCAGTACCATTTATATACACCAATAATAAACCAGCTGAAAAAGAAGACAATCCCATTTACGATTGATACAAAAAATCACCCAGAAATAAATTTAACCAAGGAGATGACAGCCTCTACAAAGAAAACTACGAAATACTGATTTAGAAATTGAAGAGGATACAAACAAATGGAAAGACATTTCCATGCTCATGGATCAGAAGACTTAACATTGTTTAAATGACCATACCACCCAAAGCAATCTGTAGATTCAATGCAATCACTAACAAAATGCCAATGCCATTTTTCACAGAAATAGAAAAAATAATCCTAAAATATGCAAGGAACCAAAAAAGAGCCCAAACAGCTAAAACAATGCTGAGCAAAAAGAACAAAGCAGAGACATCATACTACCTGAGTTCAAAATATATTACAAGCTTATAGCAACAAAAATGGCAGAGCATTGGTGTAAAAACTAAGAGATGGACCAATAAAATAGAATAGAGAACCCAGAAATAAATCCAGATATTTACAGCCAACAGATCTTCCCCTAGAACATACACTGGGGAAAAGAAACCCTCTTCAATAAATGGTGCTGGAAAAATCGGATAGCCATGTGCAGATGAATGAAACTGGGCCCCTATCTCTCACCATATACAAACATCAACTCAAGATGGGTTAAAGACTTAAACATAATACTCAAAACCATAAAACTTCTAGAAGAAGACATGGGAAAAACACTTCAGGACAATGGTGTAAGGCCAAGCTTGTCCAACCCACGGTCCGCAGGTCACATGCAGCCCAGGACAGCTTTGAATGCGGCCTAACGCAAATTCAGAAGCTTTCTTAAATATTATGAGTTTTTTTGTGATTTTTTTTTTTTTAGCTTATCGGCTATTGTTAGTGTTAGTGTATTTTGTGTGTGGCCCAAGACAATTCTTTTAATGTGGCCCAGGGAAGCCAAAAGATTGTACACCTCTGGCCTAGGCAAGGATTTTATTATTAAGATCTCAAAAGCTCAGGCAACAAAAACAAAAACAGACAAATGGGACTATATGAAACTAAAAAGCTTCTGCACAGCAAAGGAAACAATCAGCAGAGTGAAGAGACAACCTGTCGCATGGGAGAAAATACTTGCAAACTATTCATCCAATAAGGGACTAATACCCAGAATATACGAGCAACTCAAACAACAACAGTAAAAAATAAATAATTTCATTAAAAAGTAGGCAAATCAACATGGTGAAACCCCGTCTCTACTAAAAATACAAAAATTAGCAGGGCATGGTGGTGCCCTCCTGTAGTCCCAGCTACTCGGGAGGCTGAGATAGGAGAATTGCTTGAACCCAGAAGGTGGAGGTTGCAGCAAGCCAAGTTTGCACCACTGCACTCTAGCCTGGCAACAGAGCGAGACTCTGTCTCAAAAAAAAAAAAAAAAAAAAAAAAGTGGTCAAATCATTATATTAAGCAAATTAATGCAGGATCAGAAAACCAAATACTGCATGTTCTCACTTAAAAGAGGGAGCTAAACATTGAATACAAATGGACATAAAGTTGGGAGCAATAGACACTGAGGACTACTAGATGAGAGAGAGGGAGGGGATGAGGGTTGAAAAATCACCTGTTGGGTACCATGCTCACTACCTGGGTGATGGGATTATGTATGCCCCAAACCTCAGCATCATACACTACACCCATGTAGCAAATATGCACATGTACCTCCTGAACCTAAGAGTTGAAAAATTTTTAAAAGTGGGTATCAGAAGAAGATATGCAAATAGCCAACAGGAATATGAAAAAAGTGTTCAACTTTTTTTATATTAGCAGGAAAATGCAAATCAAAACCACAATGAGATGCCATCTTTCCCCAGTTAGAATGGCTATTAATAAAAAGACAAAAAAATAACAGATGCTGGCAAGGATATGGAGAAAAGGAAACTCTTATACACGGTTGGTGGGCATGTAAGTTAAGATAGCCACTGTGGAAAATAGTCTGGAGATGTCTCAAAAACCTAAAAATATGATTACCATATGATCCAACAATCCCACTACTGGGTTTTATCCAAAGGAAAAGAAATCAATATATCAAAGGAATATCTGCACTTGCATGTTGATTGAAGCACTATTCATAATAGCAAAGATAAGGATTCAATCTAACGTTCATCAGCAGACGGATGGATTAAAAAATGTATACATATACAGTGGAATACTATTTGGCCATAAAAATAATGAAAACATGTAATTAGCAGCAACATGGATATAACTGAAGGTCATTATGTTGAGTGAAATAAGCAGGCACATAAAGACACATATCACACATTCTCATTTATATGTGGAAGCTAGAAAAGTTGATCTCATGGGGGTAGAGAGTAGAGTAATAGATATCAGAGGCTTGGAAGGGTGTGTAGGTGGGAGGGGGGATGAACAGAGTTGGTAAATGGATACAAATATATAGTTAGATAGAAAGTATAAGTTATTTTTTTTCCTAATCTGGTCCTTGATTCAGGATTTTTTATTATTATTTTTTCCAAGGCATAAGTTCTAATGTTCCATAGCAGAGTAGAATGACCATAGTTAGCAACAACGTATTGTGTATTTCAAAGTAGCTAGAAGAGAGGATTTGAAATGTTCTTACACATAAAAATAATAAATACTCTAGGTTATGGATACCTCAAATACCCTGACTTGATCATTACTCATTCACGCATGTAACAAAATATCACATGTACCCCCATAAATATATAAAATATTATGTATCATTTTTTAAAGTCAAGGAAATAATGAGAAGTTCTGTTTTCTTTAGGGCCACATTCTGGAAACTAAATGATCCAGTCATGTGTTAGTAGTCAGGAAGAGAGAAGATACTCTCAGGATGGCAAGCTGCCTCCGTCCATCTTGTGGGAGACCATCATATTTGTGCAAGTGCAACCATCATTTTAACACATATTTATGAACACCTTCTATGTGCTAGGAGCTGTATTAGCTATGACATAGTTCATTGGCAATGGAATAAGTGAGGTCTACACAGCCTGAAGGAAACAGTGAACTTCCGGATGTCATCCTGTACATACCCGTCATGTTTATAATACATTCTGCAGCTGAAGTGTGACCTGGACCACACCCTGTTCACTAGGTGTGAAAATTTTTGAATAGAAAAATTTTGCTTGACATTCATCAATACAGAAGGGATTACCTGGGAAAGACTTGGAGAAATGATTGTTTATTATAGAGTCTGTTCCAACATCACAGGATTAGCAAACTTGTCTCATCAATATTTTGAAGTTGATCAAATGTAGAATGTTCGGTTTAGCAAACCTTCCAACAGAATGACATATGAAAACAGAAATATGTTTTGTTTTGTTTTTTTGAGACAAGCTCTCACTTTTTTGTCTAGGCTGGAGTGCAGTGGTAAGATCTCAGCTCACTGCAGCCTTGACCTCTTGGGCTCAAGTGATCCTCCCACCTCAGCCTTCCTAGTAGCTGGGACTACAGACATACATCACCACACCTGTGCATTTTTTGTGGAGATGGGGCTTTGCCATGTTGCCCAGGCTGGTCTCGAACTCCTGCGCTCAAGCGATCTGCCCACCTTGGCCTCTCAAAGTGCTGGGATTACAGATGTGAGCCACTGCACCTGACGTTCCATGTACTATTTTTCCCCTTATGTACTATTTATAAGAGCAGTTGTTGAATGTTTAGCTATTAATTATTTTGATTTAATTTTCAATTGTATATTAGTTTCAAAAATAGAAGAAATAGGGATAATGAAAATACAGTGTGTCAATAACAGGCTAGGTTTAATATTAGAGTTTCCTAATACCTAAGCCTTTGATAAATTCACTAGCTTCAAAAGTTAATTCTCTATTATTATTACTGTTTTAATGAGCATGCTTGTTTAATTGGGCACTAAGGTGCCAATTAAAAGAAGAAAAGTCCACTGTATCCTAGGGAAATAACTGATTAAATTTCCTAGAAATAAAATCCATGGGAAATAGAAAATGTTCCGTAGAATCACTGTCACCTGGGCTTTCTTTCACTGTGATTGTGTCTCCATGGGTCAAGAAGATTGCTAAAGCCAACAAATTGTTCAAAATAGGTAAGCAAAAATTCTGTCAGTTTTAAACAAGCTAAAGTCAATTTGGTTCCTTGCCAATGAGAACTCTGACTCCAGTGCAAGGTCTAGACTGGGGTCAGGTCTGGCTAGCTGTTCTGTGAATGTCTTCCCCAGAATCCCCTTCTGCTCTTGCATGCCCCTCTGGATTCTGCCAGAGCCCTGGTTAGGCTTGGAAAATCACCCCCCACCCCGGAGGAGGATCCATTGACCTATATCTGGATTGGCCACAGGTTTGGCTGTCAAATCCACTGGGTTTTCTGACGGAAAAACAAAATAAGAGGGAATGTCATCATGTATTCCAACCCCCAGGGAAGCTTCCTCCCCAAAACATTGCCCCCATTCCTATTCTCAAGAAATCCAATGAAATAATTAATGTTTGCTAAATAAATTGATTTTTAGAACTGCTTTTTTGTAAGAAAAAAAAGTTTAATTTATATTCACTCCATTTATCCCCCTAAATAGGAATGTATAGAGGCTAATAGTTGTGTTATTCCCAATTCCAAATGCTATGGTCTAAATGTTTGTCTCTCTCCAAAATGTATTTGTTGAAACATAACATCCAATATGATAGTATTAACAGGTAGGGCTTTTGTGGAGGTGATTAAGTCATAACCAAAGGAATGGGATTGTGGTTAAAGTATATTCAGTTCAACTTCACAAAAAAGGAAATTAAAATGAGAAATGTTTATATGCCTTCCTACTAAGCCAATTCATGAAAACTGAGAATTCACCAGATTCTGAAATGTCCTGCTCCCATTATAGTTATCTTGTTCAGCAAAAATATCTCTTCTACCCAAGAGGAAATATAATTAGTAAATAAATACATGGAAAAATGTTCATTCTTGATGGTAATCAAAGGAACGCAAGCGAAAACAACTTTGAATAGGATTTTATGGCATTTTATTAAAGAGGCCTGAGGAACTTGTTTGCCCCTTCCAACACGTGAGGATGCAGCAAGAAGACACCGTCTATGAAGGAAAGAGTGAATGCTCACCAGATATGGAATCTGCTAGCACCTTGATCTTGGACTTCCCAGCCTGTAGAAATGTAAGAGATACTTCTGTTGTTTATAAGCAATCCAGTTTAATATATATTGCTACAGCAGCCCAGACAGACTAAGACACCAGATTCAGGGATATAATTGAATGTAAGAAGATTCAGGGATAATCTTGGGTTAATTTTTAGTTTGTAATGCTAAATATGTATTTTAAAGTTATGCTTTTAAAAATTCCTAATGTAATTATTGGGTACACCCTTTTTCACAAGAATTTAAGGTATGTACACTCATGGAATTTTCTGAATAACCTTCTGTTGTGGCTAAAGTGTATTCAGTCCAACTTTACAAAAAAGTAAATTAAAATGAGAAATATTTATATACCTTCCTACTAAGCCAATTCATGAAAACTGAGAATTCACCAGATTCTGAAATGTCCTGCTCCCATTATATAGTTAGCTTGTTCAGACATGCTTTTTCATAGTTTAAGAAAAATATCTCTTCTACCCAAGAGGAAATATAATTAGTAAATAAATACATGGAAAAATGTTCATTCTTGACAGTAATGAAAGGAATGTGAGCGAAAACAACTTTGAAATATCATTTTATATCTACGGAAAAACAAAAACGTAGAGCTTTTTATTGTAACCATTGTCAATGTTAAAGCAAAATTCTGTACTTATTTATTTATTTATTTTTTGAGACAGTCTTACTCTGTCTCCCAGGCTGGAGTGCAGTAGCACCCTCTAGGCTCACTACAACGTACGCCTCCCAGAATGACGTGATCCTCCCACCTCACCCTCCCAGAATAGTTGGGACTACAGGCACACGCTCCCATGTGGGGTGAATTTTTATATTTTTTGTAGAGATGGGGTTTTGCCATGTTGTCAGGCTGGTCTTGAACACCTGGGCTCAAGCAATCCACCTGCCTCAGCCTCCAAAAGCGCTGGGATTACAGGTGTGAGCCATTGGAGCTGGTCATGTACTCATTCTTGATGGCACTGTAAATTAATACAATCCTTTTGAAAAGAAATATGGCAATAAGGAACAATAGCCATAATTATAGTAAAATCCTTTGTTCTAGTAATTCTAATTTGAAATAATTCAAAAGAAATGAAAACATAGATACATGAATATCCTCATCCATTACATCTTTATCCATGATAATAAGACATTTGTGTAAACTAAATAATTAATATTAGGCTACAGATTAAAATTTCGATTGATCATCTACCACACTCCTTCATCAACCTTAATTGAAAATGAGTACCTATTTCATAGGCCAGGCACGGTGGCTCATGCCTGTAATCCCAACACTTTGGGAGGCCGAGGAGGGTGGATCACCTGAGGTCAGGAGTTCGAGACCAGCCTGACCAACATGGTATTTTGTATATATATATATATACAAAAATTAGCTGGGTGTGGTGGCGGGCGCCTGTAATCTCAGCTACTCGGGAGGCTGAGGCAGGAAAATGGCTTGAACCTAGAAGGCGGAGATTGCAGTGAGCCGAGACTGCCCCCTTGCACTCCAGCCTGGACGACAAGAGTGAAACTCTGTCCCCCTCCACCCAAACCAAAAAAAAAGAAAAAGAAAAAAAAGAAAATGAGTACCTATTTCATAATACAAACGTGCATTATAGAGACTATAGACACAATCCAGCAGCTGACAGTGAGTAACTGATTGATTCTACAAGGTAATGTCAAATTTATAAAATTTAGTTACCAAACTTTTAATAAGGGTATGGTTTCAATAGCCATTGATCCTAATATGACCTGTGCCTCAAAGTAACCTAATGGTTGATGAGAGAAAGTTTCTGTTTTATAGCATTATAGCCAACAAATAAAGAAGGAATAGCAGAATCAGAATATCACTAGGTATACATTACTCAATATGGCTGCTAGCATCCCAGGGAGACAACCAGACACTGTAGCTTCTGATGGAAGCACCTAAAACCTATGAGGTAATCTTGTCCTTCACCAAAAACAAAATCTAAAAATTATCAAGTTTAAGATTTTAATTTATAGAAAATACTCAGGGTACAAGAACATGTTTAATGTCTCCATAGGTATTGTCAGCAAATTCAGACAGTGGAGACTTCTGTAAGACTATGACCCTTTTTCTTCAACAATAAAATTACAAGAGAAAAAACAGAAAAATTTAGGGAGAAATTTATGGATTAAACAAACAAACAAACTTCAAGGTATATATCAACCAATAACAGGCAGACCTTATTTGTATCTAGATATGGACAAACTGTTTTTTTTAAGTGATTGTATAGTTACAATAAGGAAAATGTGAGCACTTGATATTTAGTACCATTAAATAATTTTCCTTTATTCTTAGGGGAGTGGAGGCACTGTAGCTATTTAAAAAGGGAAGTTCTTTTTATAGATGGATATCAAAATATATATAGAAGAAATGATGTATCTTAGGTTTGCTTCAAAATAATCTGGAGTTTCTTTGAATAGAACTGACATGAATTTTGTTATGTGACTAAAGCCTGTAGAATGCTGTTAGTGTGCTCCAGATCTTTCCATTTGTAAATTTATTTATTCCTTTGAAGGTCCTTATCTTTCTTCACCAGGGCCTATTTAGAGCTTATTTCTGCTTCATGGATTTTGTCTAGCGTCCTCCACCCTTCAGTAGCATATGAGCTATTTTTTACATTGGTTTCTTTTTAAAACACACGTACACACAATGACAAATTTTGCTATTAAAATATACCCCTGGCCCTGGTATTCTTATCATAAAAGTAGAGTCATAGAATCTGAGAGCAGTTAAACTTATCAAATGCACATAATGCATTAAGCATAGAGTGTGATTGAGAGAGGCTGAAGAAATCTGCCTTGAAGAATAGAGCATTTAGTCAGAGGAAAAAATCATACAGAAACAACTATAACAACAATTAACATTTATTGACTTCTTACTGTGTATGTGCTCAGTACTTAGCTAAGTGCTTTATGTGCAGTTAATCCTCAGAACTCCATGAATAGGTACTATGTACTATTATTACTCCTAAAATACAAAAGAGGAAACTGAAGTGTACAAACTTTAGATAACTTGCTTAGTGTCGCACAGATAGTAGATTGGCATAGTAGATCCTAGACCCCAGGTCTCTCTGAAGCAAAAGCTCATGTTAGGTACAACTGCACAAAACTAGCAGTATCCTTTTCAATTGAGATTTACTCTGAACCTTCATTCTGCAGAGCAATACACAGCAAACCTTGCCTATTCCAACACTGACACATGAATGTTGTGATAGTTATTTTATGTGTCAACTGGTCAAACATCCAAAAACACCCTCAAAGACCACCCAGAATAATGAGATTAACATTTTAATTGGTAGAGTAAAATAGGTTGCCCTCCATAATGTGGGTGGGTCTTGTCCAAACGGTTGAAGACCAGACTAGAACATAAAGACCAGCTAAAGACCCCTGTAAGAGGGAATTCTCCAGAAGACAACCTTTAGACTTCATTTGCATCATTGGATCTACTCTTGCCTCTCTGCCTGCTGGGCTCACAAATCTGCCTGCAGATTTGGACTTGCCAGTCTCCATAATCATATGAGCCAATTCCTTATAATACGTCCCTTTCTAGAGAGATAGAAGGATACTCCTATTGGCTTTATTTTTTCTGGAGAACTCTGACTAATACAAATATATTTCAAGAAACCCAAATAGAAAGAAGGTAATATAAATTACCACTAAATTTTGCAACACTGACATATAATAACTTTCTAGGAAAGTGGTCTTTTCTTCCTATGAATCAATTCCTGAAGTAACGTGCTTCCAAAAATCATGAGCAGATGGTCCTACCTGTTATGTTTGATTTTGTCTTGGATAAAAGGCTAAAGGAAATAGGCTTAAGTTTTGTCATCATCATTTTTTTCCAATATAATTCCATTGATAGAAAGGCAGACCTTCTACTATTTCATGAAATAAAATAATTTATTAATTTAGTACACATTGGCAGACCCTATGCTAGGCACAGCAAATAGTCCCTGACCCCAAGCAGCTTAGTTGGGAGCCAGACAAGCTAAAACTGTGACACTATAATACCTGCTGTATTGGAGGTATGTACCAAGTGCAATGGGTACAAAGAAGTGGTGTCTAAATCTGTAGGAGAGTCAGGAAGACATCCAGAAATAATAGTTTTAATACAAAAATATATTTTGGTAGGGTATCACAGACAGATTTTTTTCTTTCATACCTTCACCTAAGGCAAGCTCCACGTTGCATCAACACAAAAGAAATACCTATTCTACTTTTTCTTTTTTCTTGCTGCTTGGCCTTCTCTACCTAGTTGTAAAATTGATAAGGATTCTACTTTAATATCCATGAGGAACTCATGTTTTCCTAGGCAATTTCATTTTTTCTCTTTCGGGCCTTTACAGAGTTTTTGAAGGGTGGGTTTCTGAGCAAAATTATGCTGAATAAAAATATGCGTGTCCAAAATGGAGTCACAACCCTTTTTCTTTTATCTTAGATCAATAATATCTGCTTCTGACTCCAGTAGCAGATCTCTGATAGGGATTCATTTCTCTATTGGTTTTTCACACACTAATGCAATTAAGGATTGCTCACAATAATTAACTCCAAGCTCTTCTATTTTCTCCCTTCTCTGAATTGGTTTTACTTGGGAGCCAAGCCTGAGAGGTCATATTTAAGAGCTTGATCTTTCCGGAAGAGCAAAGTGGTTATACAGTAGGAAGGAAGGAAGGAAGGAAGGAAGGAAGGAAGGAAGGAAGGAAGGAAGGAAGGAAGGAAGGAAGGAAGGAAAAGAAGCCACTGTTACCTTACAAGCAGCTCCTTTATGCCTACTTGCTCAATCATAAAGAAGTTTAATCACTTCAATGCATGCTGGAACTAGACTGCTCTCAAATTGGACTTCTTGCCAATTTGTGTCTCCTGGAAACTTTCTTGATCCAATTGGAATCTCCACATTAGACTTTTAATACTTTTTTTTACATCTATTGATAAGACAGTAGAAAATAAGCTGGGTGAGGTGGCATGCTCCTGTAGTCCCAGCTACTTGGGAGGCTGAGGCAGGAGGATCTCTCGAGGCCAGGAGTTCAAGGCTGCAGTGCACAATGAAAACACCTGTGAATAACCACTGCATTCCAGCCTGGGCAACATAGTGAGACTCCATCTCTAAAAAAGACTTTTTTTCTAGCCGGGTGTGGTGGCACATGCCTGTAATCCCAGCTACTTGGGAGGCTGAGGCAGGAGAATTGCTTGAACCCAGAAGGCAGAGGTTGCAGTGAGCCAAGATCGTGCCACTCCAGCCTGGGTGACAGAGCGAGACCCCGTCTCAAAAACAAAAAAAAAAAAAAAAGGAAAGTTTTGTTTTTTTTAAAGAGAGAGAAAGAAGTAGAAAATAATGATCAGATGATCAGATTTTAGGCATAATTCTATTATTTAAAACTGATCTAATTATACATGTATAACTTATATATAAAAAGTTCAAATCAAGAGAGGCTAGGGTAGGTACATTTCATTTTCATTAAAAGATTTCTGCCCCTCACTCTCCCTTCTTCTCTCACAGAATGACATTCTGGATGAATGGCATTTCTGGAATAAAGGAAGAGAGATTTTGAGCTGAGGCAGATTTGTGACTTACTGGCTAATGATATTCTGACTAGGGTGTACCTGTGGTGGTTTGGAAAGCATAACAGCTTGACAATACCTTGCTGAGGTTGGAGGGTGATGGCATACAACAAAGATCAGTTTGTTTTATGCAGGGGTCAGTGGCCAAACGCAATCCAATTTGAAGGGACAGAGCAGGCAGCAGTAGTTTTGGATGCTGTGGGGACTAGATTGTAAACCAGAGAGGTGTGTTCATGATGGAATGAGACATACCATAGTCCAGCTCTGGAAACGGGGCCAGCAGTACCCAGGAGACAGTGCGGTCCCCAGCCAGCTTCCTGGGGTTCAGAGCTGGGCTCCAATCCCACAGAGATTCAGGAAGGGGGTACAACCAGGCACCAAGGGCCAGCTATGAACCCGGTCATTTTTAGTGAAATTTCACTCTAAAATTTTAGATAGAAATAGTGGCTCCTTGGTGCTCATGTGGGCATCCAGGGCTCGCTTTTCATCACGGGGAGCTCAGGGGAGCAGATGAGCATCAGCCCCATGGGAGAAGCCAGTAGGAGTGAAGCTGAGGCTGGGGAGGGGTAAAGGTTTCAGCCAATTGTGATGGATTTCTTTGTTTTATTTTATTTTATTTATTTTATTTATTTATTTTTTTCGAGACAGAGTCTTGCTCTGTCTCCCAGGTTGCAGTGCAGTGGCGCGATCTTGGCTCACTGCAAGCTCCGCCTCCTGGGTTCACACCATTCTCCTGCCTCAGCCTCCCGAGTAGCTGGGACTACAGGCGCCCAATTGTGATGGATTTCTTTGTTTTATTTTATTTTATTTTATTTTATTTATTTTATTTATTTATTTTTTTCGAGACAGAGTCTCGCTCTGTCTCCCAGGCTGCAGTGCAGTGGCGCGATCTTGGCTCACTGCAAGCTCCGCCTCCTGGGTTCACACCATTCTCCTGCCTCAGCCTCCCGAGTAGCTGGGACTACAGGCGCCCGCCACCACGCCTGGCTAATTTTTTTTTTTTTTATGTTTTCAGTACAGACAGGGTTTCACCGTGTTAGCCAGGATGGTCTTGATCTCCTGACCTTCTGATCTGCCCGCCTCAGCCTCCCAAAGTGCTGGGATTACAGGTGTGAGCCACCGCACCCGGCCTGTGATGGATTTCATAGTTAGAGTCATTCTAGTCGGGATGGCCTGAGAACTAAGAACCAGTGCCTCAGAAAGGAGGCCAGTAATGCGAGTTGATGGTACACAGGAGAGATTGCTGTTAATACTTTCCAAAGTCCCATGTAACATTTCTGTCTTTTTTTTTTTTTTTTTTTTTGGATGGAGTCTTGCTCTATTGATAAGATAGTAGAAAATAAACTGGGTGAAGTGGCATGCTCCTGTAGTCCCAGCTACAGGGACTGGGACTATAGGCCCGAGTGCAGTGGCGTGATCTTGGCTCACTGCAACCTCTGCCTCCCAGGTTCAAGCAATTCTCTGCCTCAGCCCTTCTGAGTAGCTGGGATTACAGGTGCCCACCACCACACCTGGCTAATTTTTGTATTTTTAGTAAAGACAGGGTTTCACCATCTTGGCCAGGCTGGTCTTGAACTCCTGACCTTGTGATCCACCCACCCTGGCCTCCCGAAGTGCTGGGATTACAGGCGTGAGCCACCGTGCCCCGCCAACACTTTGTATTACAATCTCTATATGCTTTGTAAGAGCATTGCCTTTGTCTTTTTAAATCCTAACTGCCACTTACTAGTAGTATGATCAGGAATAAGTTAATTAACTTATCTGAACCTCAGTCCTAGTATCTGTGAAACTGGCATATCATTACCTAGCTCACAAGTTTGTGAAGATTAAATAAAATTCATGTATGTAGACTAAATACGTGTTGGTTTCCCTTGTCATGAAGTTTGTCCTGCTTTTCCCCTGACCACGTTCCTTTACCATTTTCTTGGTGTTATTTTGATTCTTTGATCATGATTACTAAGAGGGATTATCACAGCTAGGTCTTACTCATGCAGGCAAGGAGGAGGAATTATTCAATCCAATTAATCCCAAGCTCTGTATCCTCAAGGAATGGAGTTGGTAGTGTAATGAAACAGATTAAATGAATTCTTTCTATTTAACAATTATAGGTTTCATGACAACTTTTGAAGAAATGTATTAACTGGTATATTTCTAAATATGGAGCCATAAAAAGTTACATATGTCATCCTGAAAACAAAATTAAGGTTGTAGTTTATTAAAAACAATTATGTTTTTTGTGTCTGCCCTAAATGAAGTTCACAGTTTATGGAACCTAAACACTGCAATTGTGTTATGGCAACATTTTTCTCTTGCCCTGTGACATTCACCTGTTAGATCTCATTATAATCATGGACTCATAACTTTGGCTCCAGCTCTTGTTTGCTAGTGCAGTGTTGAACTTAGATTAGATATGAACTCTTTGCCAAGCTCAGTGGTGGAGAAAGTCCCTTTAGAATTGCAGGACTTTTGTTCTCTTTTTGACCTCTTTGCATTTTCTTCCTTATCTTGGTAACCGTAGAAACAACTTGGAGAGGTGAAGTCGCACCAGATCCATTTTTTTCATTGTATGGAAGGCGACAGTTGCATCAGTGCATTGTCAATGATGATTTGACCCAAAAGGTGATGGACTTAGAACGGCAACTAGCCTGGCTTTTAAAGGCGTTTGGGAACGAGGCGGTTTATTACCCCTGCAGTCTGTTTCTGTACTCACACATCCCTGAGCCCCTTCACTTCTCCCTCCGCAGGCCCCTGGTGCCCGCCCCTACGTGGTCACTCTCTCGCACTTAGACTCCTTTGTCTGTATCTACTTCCGCTGATGTGGCTACCTCAGTGTCCTCTCTCAAGGTGTGCAGTGAATGTGAACTTTGGATTATAGCAATCTCTTATGAACAAGGGCACCTGATTCTCAATTTCCTGCTATATATAAAGGAAATAAAGCCTACTTCTCAGAGTTATTTTAAGGATAAAATGAGGAAAAAAAAGGTGTGTTTGGCTGGGTGCGGTGGCTCACACCTGTAATCCCAGCACTTTGGGAGGCTGAGGTGGGAGGATCAGGAGGTCAGGAAATCGAGACCATCTTGGTCAACATGGTGAAACCCCATCTCTACTAAAAATACAAAAATTAGCTGGGCATGGTGGCAGGTGCCTGTAGTCCCAGCTACTCAGGAGGCTGAGGCAGGAGAATCGCTTGAATCTGGGAGGCAGAAGTTGCAGTGAGCTGAGGCCACGCCACTGCACTCTAGCCTGGGCAACACAACGAGACTCTGTCTCAGAAAAAAAAAAAAAAAAAATGGAAGGCTATGCAGAAAAGCTTCACATACCGGGGAATTACCAAGGAACTAATGAAAGCACCTCTGAGAAAAAAACACCCTTAAAGAAGTGGTCCAGGAAGCTCAAAGAGTGTGAAGCCAATGTACAATAGTACCATCTAAGGGAGAACATACCTGCCCTTCTTTCATGCCCTTCACCCCAACCTCAGGGCAGTTGAAACAGCAACTAGGGAGTGAGAATGGAATTGACTAGGAAAAATAAAAGATGCAGGCCACACTTTTTACCCAAAGGTTGCCAACCCACCTGCAAATGGCCCTGGTTGGGGGAGGCCAGGCAGGAGTTTCCCTTTTAAAAGGAGATTGATGAATTGATGTGTTAATTAATATAAACCTTTAATTCTAAATTCTGCATCAAGACTGTGTGTTCTTTTTTCCCCCTAATTCCCCCTCCTATATATTCTCTTTCTTGATTTAATACCTCATTTCAATAGTACATGTGTTCCAGTAGCTTCGTGTGAAAGAATTCATAAAGTTTTTGAGTAACATATATGAAATGACTATTTAATCTCATACTTGATTAATAGCTTGACTGGATATAGAAACATAGGTTGGAAATCATCTGTGTTTGGAATTTTGAAGGCTTTGCTTTATTGTCTTTTATCTTCTAATGTTATGGTGAGAAGTCAAGTGTCAGTCTAACCCTTGATTTTCTGTATGGGACATGTTTTTTTCTTCATGGAAGTTTTCAGCATCTTTCGGTATGCTCAGAGATTCTGGAATTTCACAGTCACTTGCTTTGATGTCCATGGTTTTTCATTCATTTTGCTGAGGACCAAGTAGCTTATTTCTATCTAGAATGTCATGGTCTTCTGAAACATTTACAAAATTATTTCATAATATTCTTCTTTTCCTCCTCACCCCATTTTATTGTTCTCTCTTTCTGGAACTCTTTCTGGTTAGATATGTTTGTCTTCCAGGTTTCTAATCTTATCTGTCCTGTTCTCTACCTTTTTGCCACTTATTCTGGTAAGTGAGATTTCCTCAACTTTATCTTTAAACATCTATTGTATTTTTAACTCCTGTTGTCATCTTTTTAATTTAAAATAATCTTTTGTATTAGTCATTTATTGTTGTGTAACAAATCACCCCAAAAGATAGCAACTTAAGCCTTCAAGTATGTATTGTGTCAGTCTCTGTGGCCCAGGAATTCAGGAACAGCTTAGTTGAGTGGTTTGGCTCAGGGACTCCTGTGAAGTTGTAGTCAAGACATTGGCCAGAGCTGCAATCATCTGAAGGCTTGACTGGGGCTGGAGGAAGGGCATCTGAGATGGTAATCTGCATAGCTATTGGCAGAAGGCCTCACTTCTTTGTTGTGTGGACTTATTTATAAAGCTACTTGAGCAACCTCATAACATGGCAGCTAGCTTCTCACAATTAAGTGGCCTGAGAAAGAACAAGGCAGAAACACAATGTCTTTTATATCTCAGTCTCAGAAGTCAAATAACATCACTTCTGTTTTATTCTATTGGTCAAGAAGACCAACCCTGATACAGTGTGGGAGGAGATAACATAGGCTTTTGAGTTTTAGGAGGTGGGAATCAATCACTGGGGACCATCTTGGAAGCTGGCTGCTGCACATTTCCTGTTCTCTAAGAATTCTTGTTTTAATGTGAGCCTGTTTTTGTTTCATGGATTCAGTGTTTTATCTTTTTTCTCCAGAGATACTAATCATAGCCTTTTTGAAATTTATTTATACTCTGCAGTATCCTCTATCACAGGAAACTATGTTACATATATATGCATCTCCAAATAGAAAATGGTATTTTTGGTTTTGTGTGTTTTAGATTTGTATTTCAAGTACATTAAGTGAGTAATCATGTATAGATTGATATAAAAGCATTTAACCCAATGATCTGAAGGTAAAAATTATTTTAAAAGGAGAGTAATATGCTGTTTTTCCAGAGTGGACTGATAAAAAATAATTTTATGCTAATTGTATGCTCCTGAGATGTGTGTGATACAGGGTTTTAGAAGTGATATCATGTTTTAAAAGCATTAGGATATGCTGATAAAACTTTTAGTAAACTTTTTTTGAAAAGTGAAGAGTTGCCTGATAGTTTATCTGTTTGTGGCATAATGAGATGGTTAATAATATGGGCTAAGAGATCAGAATGCATGGTTTTGAATTATCTTTACAACTTCTACGTGATACTGAACAAACTTCTTAACCTCTCAGAACCTCCGTAAGATTAGAATAATAATGATATCTACTTCACAGCTGTCATGGGGATAGAATGAGAAAATACATGTAAAGCACATAGAACTATTCCTTACACATATTTAGTACTCAGTAAATGTTAGCTATTATTAACACTTTTTGTATAAAACAAGGCACCACAGGGAATAATCATGGTATAAAATCCACCATCCTACCAATTATTTACAAACAACTGTTATTCATTCTTTAGTGAAAAAATTATTGTGTATGATATATTTCACATATTTACTTCTTATGATAACAATGAAGTTTCAGAAAATCCACAGTGTGTTATCAAATGTGATTGTCTTCAAGTGCTATTGAGTATGATCTCAATCATTAGAGTGGAAAAAGTTCACTTTGAGATCACATGGAATACCCCATGAAATTCTCTGATAAATACCCACCTCTTAAACAATACCCACACCTTCACATATATAGTGAAAGGTACTGTTTGTCTCATTGTATGCGTGCTAAAAAGCAAACAAGAAAATCTATGTCTCCGAAAATATAATGTTGGCTTTTTATGCCAACACACATATTTTTACTTGGGGAACATCATTTAGTACAGAGGCATTCAAATTTTACAGTTGCTCATTTGTGGCTCTGTATTTTAACTTAGCATCTCAGTCAACCTTTCTGAAGAGTAATCTGTTTTCTTCTTTCTTTAATATTAGTCCTAGCTGGGCGCAGTGGCTCATGCCCGTAATCCCAACACTTTGGGAGTCTCAGGCAGGAGGATCACTTGAGCCCAGGAGTTCAAGACTAGCCTGAGCGTCATCCTGAGGGCCTGTCTGTACAAAAAAATCAAAAAATTAGCTGGGCGTGGTGACACATGCCTGTGGTCCCAGCTATTTGGGAGGCTGAGGTGGGAGGATTACTTGAGCCCGGGAGGTTGAGGCTGCAGTGAGCTGTGTTCCCTCCACTGTACTCCAGCCTGAGTGATAGAGTAAGACCCTGTATAAAAAAAAAAAAATTGGTTCTAATAGCAATGGTGCCTAATATTGACTGGCCAATTACTTCATGCCTGTGCTTTCCTTTTATTAACTTGAAACAACCCTACGAAGTGGATACTGGTTATATCCATTTTGGAGGTGAAGCATTAAAGTTTGAGTAACTTGCCTAAGGTCAATAGCTAGTGAGTCATAGAGTCAGGATTTGAACCAGACAGTCTGGCTCTTAAGCCAACTCACTTAACCACTATACCATACTATACACCAAGGTATCTGTTAGTGAGTTAACCATATGATGTTCCATAAAATGCCTTATTAGGGTTTGCATTTGCCATTAGCTTGGGTTTAAATCGTGTGAAAATCAGAAATCTGATTATGTTACAACAAATTTTTATCATATTTTTGTAAAATATTATATTGAAATATATATATATGTTTTTTTCTTTTTCTTTTTTGAGATGGAGTCTTGCTCTGTTGCCCAGGCTGGAATGCAGTGGCACTACCTCAGCTCACTGCAACCTCTGCCTCCCAGGTTCAAGTGATTCTCCTGCCTCAGCCTCCCAAGTAGCTGGGACTACAGGCACGTGCTGCCATGCCTGGCTAATTTTTGTATTTTTAGTAGAGACGGGGTTTCACCATGTTGGCCAGGCTGGTCTCGGACTCCTGACCTCATGATCTGCCAGCCTCGGCCTCCCAAAGTGCTGGGATTACAGGCGTGAGCCACTGCACCTGGCCTATACACACGCTATATATATATACACACACATTTTTTATATATGTATATATATGCACATTATATATATATGCACACACACATTTTATATATATGTATATACACATTTTTATATATGTATATATATGCACATTTTATATATATGCACACACATTTTATATATATGTATACACATATTTTTATATATATACACACACACATTTTATATACATATATGTGCAACTAAGATTGTGCAGATGCACTTACACACTCAAAAGTAGTAACTATCCACAGAGCAGTAATCGATAGTATTTCACAAGGTAACATGTATTTGCATTTCTATGGAGAGCAATCATTTATGAAAAGACACAGGCCTTTATAGAATCAGAATACCAAGTAGGCTGTGCCAATAAGGCTCTCATCACCTTTTTTTTTTCTGGTCCATTTCAAAGTCATTCACATTTTTTCCTGGCACTATGGTCATACGTTTTTAAAAATTTCAATAGTCACATATTTAGCCATAATAGATTGATTTGGTATAACTTTCCACTCCAACTTCCCCTCTATAACACTTTCCCCCATGGCCTTGGAGGGGCCGTGAACAGTTTTGGGATCCAGCTAACAGAGGGTTAAGCTAGGAATATAGTTAGTGAAGATTTTAATAAGATATATTTGTATGTTCACTGTCACCCCCATGGGTAAAGTTATTGCTAGCCATTCCAGTATAGAAACGGAATGGCTTTGAACATCTTGCTGACTCACTTGTCATTCTTCACCCAAAAGAGCAGGACCAGAATTCTCATCATGATACTTGTATATCCCATAGCACCCAGCACCAGAGGCAGTGGGTTGTGGAGAAGTAGCAAAGTTTAAAATATTAAGAGCCAGAAACTAGTCTGTTGAAAAATTTTCAAAGCCTTAAAGATCATAGATTTTTAAAAACTTGATAGTAGCACTTTCCCCAAATTTGACAGCATTCTAAATATTTATCTGACATTACCAAATATGAATTATGAAGCTGAAATATGTTTTGAAATATATCAATAATAAAAAAGCAGAAAAGCTCACCCAGGCTAGAGGAAATACTGAATTACCTTTCTGTTTTCTTTACAAAAAATATTACAAAGTGATTGTCAAATGAAGAGCTGATTAAAGAGTACACAGCCAAAAATGTAGCAAACAAGTATTATAGTGGGGGGCCAGGCAGTTAATTAGTAAAAATATTGTTGCTTTTTGGATCTTGTAATGTTTGTGACATGGCAGCTTTTCAAAATTAATAATTAGTTGTGATTTATTTTCTCATTCTAAATAAGTATTCACTTTCATATAAACTTTTTCTATCTTTATCAATCTTTTGGTTAAGTGTTTACTATCTGACAACAGACCCGGTCTCCTATCTGACCAGCTGGTAGTCAATCAATATTAATTGAGTCAATAAAAGCATAAAGTATTGCAATCTGGGAGGGTTAAGTAGACCAGAAAGAGGGTGGCCTAATCTTGGTTTTGGAGGATGGGTAGAATTTGAAGACATGGTAGGGCTAGTGACATTAACAAGGGTATAGAGATAGGAAAGACCGTGGAGATAGAAGGAGATAACAAATAGTTAAGATTGGCTCAAGCGAAAGCTTTGCATTGAATAAGGCATGAGAAAATAGGAAAGGAAGTTTTAGGCCACATTGAATACAAGGATCTTGAATGTCAGTCAGACTAAGGGAATTTAACGTCACCAGGTAGTCATGGGAGAATCAACTGGACATTGGTTGTTTTTGTTTATGCAGAACCATGCTCCCTTTTGATACTAGTATCTTTATATTCTATGGGAGACATGCTTTTTCTACTCTTAATCCATGCGGTGGGTTGACATTACCCTCCTGATTCAAGGGTTGGGCCTATGACCCTGCTCTTTCTTTCTTTTTTTCTTTTTTTTTTGAGATGGAGTCTCACTCTGTTGCCCAGTATGGAGTGCAGTGGCGTGATCTTGGCTCACTGCAGCCTCCACTGCCCGGGTTCAAGTGATTCTCCTGCCTCAGCCTCCCGAGTAGCTGGGATTACAGGTGTGTGCCACCACGCTCGGCTAATTTTTTGTATTTTTAGTAGAGATGGGGTTTCACCGTGTTAGCCAGGATGATCTCGATCTCCTGACCTCGTGATCCACCTGCTTCACATTCCCAAAGTGCTGGGATTACAGGCATGAGCCACCGCACCCGGCCGACCCTGCTCTTTCAAATGGAAGTCAGTGTCAGTACTTCTGCTGGACAATTGGGAAAGAGTACTCTTTCTTTCTGCTAATGATGCTACACTTTCACAGTATCGGTCTACAGGTGGTAGCTGCTCTTTCCTCACACTCAGGAAGAATGTGTCTGAGAGTGAAGCCAACCAACAGCCCAAGGGTGTGAGGGGAGAGATTCCTAATGACGTTGCTTATCTAGATTCAACCATGCTTGAAGATTTTTGCTTTTCCATTTAAGTGTTTGCCAAATTTTCTTTATACATTTTTGTTTGAACTGGCATTTTTATTTATGATGGAAAACTTCTGACTAATACAGGCATTAAATGTTTGTGACTGGTGTTTTATGAAGATTAAGCTAGCAGCAGATGGGTTACGGAAAGCAAGGTGGTGGCACTGGAAATGGTAAGGAAAGAAAAGAGAAGTACAGAGAAAGAACTAAGAGGGCTTGGTAGTTAGAACAGGAGGAGGGAGCAAAAATGACTGGCTTTTGAGATTGACTAAATGAATGATAATGACATTGATAACATTTGTCAATATTAAAATTAAAATATTGGCCTGGTGCAGTCGCTCACACCTGTAATCTCAGGACTTTAGGAGGCCAAGGCGGGCAGATCACTAGCTCAGGAGTTCGAGACCAGCCTGACCAACATGGTGAAACCCTGTCTGTACTAGAAATAGAAAAAATTAGCTGAGCGTGGTGGCACGGGCCTGTAATTCCAGCTACTCAGGAGGCTGAGGCAGGAGAATCGCTTGAACCTGGGAGGCAGAGGTTGCAGTGAGCTGAGATCGTGCCACTGCACTCCAGCCTGGGTGGCAGAGTGAAACTCCATTTCAAAAAAAAAATTAAATTAAATTAAATTAAAATATTAAAATTAAAAATATTTTAATTTTATATAATTTTTATAATTTTTAATAAAATTAAAATATATATTAAAATATATCTTTGTATAATTTAAAAATTATAAAATTAAAATAATTAAACAATTAAAATTTAAATTAAAAAATTAAAAATTGATAACATTTGTCAATATTAAAATTAAAATATTAACATTTAAAAAATTAAAAGGGCACATAGCTGGCTGTACACCTTAGCTTTGTAACTTTCAGTGACAATGGGGCAACTGTCTGTGTTGTCATAACAAAAAGTAGGTAATGCAATCTCATCATGACATAATATAATAATGTCAGAAAGGGTACCATGTTCCCCCAACTCCCCCATGACTAAATACATTTATTCATATGCTTTGAGTTTGAAGTGATAGGCAAAGCAAGGGGAAATATTTAGGAAGTTGTTAAAATGTAGAACTACACTTCAGGAGAAAACTCAGGGTCCGAGATACAATAAATAAATGTGCTGCCAAGGTGGAGCAATGTGGTGATGTGAGAGCGGTGAGTCTGTAACAGCAGAATGAGCAAGGAGCTGATGGACAGGAACAGCAGGGAGAACAGGGCTAGGAATGAGTCAGGCCTTTTCTCCCAGCCAGACATCCAGTCTCCACCTGCTGCCGTTTAGGAAGCAAAGTCTGTGAAATAGTGACTTGCCGCTTAGATAGGCACAGCTACTTAAAAGTGCCCTGTAAGGCTTGAATTGAGCAGTCGGAAGACCTGAGTCTGGGTGAGATTTCTGGGGGAGTAGTTGTAGAGAAGAAAGGGATGAAGAGTGAAGAAAACAGAGATGGGAGGATTAGAAAATGCTCTTGGAATTCAAAGAAAGAGAATCCTTCAAAAAGGGGATCATCAGCTTCAGAGAACTGCAGATAGACAAGATGAACATCACTGGACAATGTAGATTCACTGGAACTCGAGGTTGAAGATGATTAAACTGAATGGATGATATAAAAGTGGAAGCAGTGGGTGGAGAACAGAAGTTTGGCAGAGAAAGGAAGGAGAGGAGCAGGGTAGTGTACTAATGGAAAAACTTCACCAAGGTTTTTTGTTTCTAGGGCAGAGGAGGCTTTTTTTTTTTTTTTTTTTTTTTTTGAGGTGGAGTCTTGCTCTGTTGCCAGGCTGGAGTGCAGTGGGCAGAATCTCGGCTCACTGCAACCTCCGCCTCCCAGGTTCAAGTGATTCTCCTGCCTCAACCCCCTAGGTAGCTGGGGTTACAGGCACGTGCCACCATGCCCAGCTAATTTTTGTATTTTTAGAAGAGACAGGGTTTCACCATATTGGCCAGGCTGGTCTCGAGCTCTTGACCTTGTGATCTGTCCGACTTGGCTTCCCAAAGTGCTGGGATTACAGGCATGAGCCACCATGCCCAGCCAAGGAGGCTTTTTCTGAAGGGTAGAGAGAGAGAAGAAGCAGTGAACCAGAAGACATTAAGTGAAGTTACTAGAAAGAGAGAGAGAGAGTCAATGGAATAAGGAAGAAGGTAAGACCGACAGTAGTGGAGAGAACAGATAAAGAGGGGAGCAGTACATTCCCTGTCTGAGACTGGTGAAGAGGATGAAAGAAAGGGTATAAGGAAAGATGCTTGGAAGCCGAAGGGAGAGGAGATGAGGCATCTCTAGTGTGTTTCCAGCATAGATAAGACAGTAACATGAGATGTCTGCTGCATTCAACAGAGTCTGTGGATCAAGTTGCAGTGGGGATGTCCAAATTGCTTTACTCCCCATGAGACCTCACAGAAGATTATGTTACTGCAAACTGATGTTTGAGCTAGGAAAAAAATTTAAAAGGGCACACAGTCTCTGCTGTATACCTTAGCTTTTAACTTTCAGTGAAAATGGGGCAACTGTTGGTGCTTTTATGACAAAAAGTAGATAATGCAATCTCATCATGACAATACGTACAACACAACTTGTCATCACTTATATAGAGTAAAAATACAGATTTAATTGAAGGTGACATAAATTTCGTAACTGTGTGCTGTGAAGGATGTACACCTTTTTCTGGGAGAATCCCAGAGAAGTCAATTATCAAGTTTGGCAGCTGTGGTTTACTTTGGTGAGTAATAAATTCATCACAACAAGAAGAAAAACTTGCTATGATTTAATCAGAGGCAGAGCCAGGAAGTAGTCCACCCTTGATTCTTACTATCAGGTCAAACTATTGAAAGGTGGAGGAACTGGTGAAACCTGCTGGAAAGGAGCGAGTCATTATGCCTTGTTTGATGAAGGTTGCTGCATTCTCTCTCTCTCTCTCTCTAACAAAATTGAACTATTCTTCAAGGCAATACCTTTTTCCCCAGAAATGTAGCCTGTGCTAATGGTGTGCTGTGATGGCTCCCGCCCAGTTCCTCCCTTTTTGATCCAGTCATTTGGCATGTAAACCTCTTCAACATTGTCCCTTCCTGGCACCTTCTGCGCTCTTGGGCACACCCCTCCTTGGGTCTATATAAGGAAATAAAAAGTACAGATGGTAGAAGGACTGGGAGGGCAGGTGAGTAAAGCAGCGCAGAACTCTCTTATTAAAACTTTCTTGCTTAAAGACAGTTACTTCAAAGAAGTGTGAGCCTAAGGGAACTCGCCAAAAAGTCCACGCTGGTATCTGTAGGAGCAAAAGAGTGTGGGAAAACAATTATTTCTTGCAAAATAAATCGCTGAAACCACCTCAGTATCATGAACTAGTGATGACATAATTGAGTCAGATCATCTGACTATGATAGATGAGGTTACCCAGGGTCAAAGGGTTGTAATAAGTGCACAACTTGTGGGTCTCTGCTGGGATGGGTCAACACCGTCAATGGGTGTTTGGACACGTGTGGGGTGTCTAGCATCTAGAACCATGCCTTTCATATATTAGGTGTTCGCCAAATATTTGTTAATGGAAGAATAAATTTGTTTTTCTTTTCATGATAGCTCTGTGAGATAGGCAGAGAAAATATACTCAATCCTATTTCACAGAGATTCTGAACTTACCAAAGTCACATAAATGGTAAAGCTAGAGCAGAACCTAAGTGTTTTAAGTCCCCTACACTGCATATTCTGTTTGTGTGTGTGTGTATGTGTTTGAGACGGAGTTTCACTCTCGTTGCCCAGGCTGGAGTGCAATGGTGTGATCTTGGCTCACTGGTTCAAGCAATTCTCCTGCCTCAGCCTCCCTAGTAGCTGGGAGTACAGATGCCCGCCACCACACCCAGCTAATTTTTTATATTTTTAGTAGAGATGGGGTTTCACTATGTTGGCCAGGCTGGTCTGGAACTCCTGACCTCAGGCGATCCACCTGCCTCAGCCTCCCTAAATGCTGGGATTACAGGCATGAGCCACTGCGCCTGGCTCTGCATTCTGTTTAATAGTTCATAAGCAGTTCATCTTAGCTATCTTAGAGGATAGAAGAGGAAGGAAGTAGAGTGCTTGGAAAGGTTACAAGTCATACCCTATATACATTCTCATTCACAAAATTGTAGCCACAGATAGAAAAGAGGGAAGGTTTACATCTACCACGGTTGTTCTCTCCCATCTCCACATTGAATCTATGTGTAGCACAGCTGGAGGAGGCAGTTACTTCAAGGAAGTCTGATGGTCCATGGTGGGCTTTAGAGGGAGACAAACCTGGGGCCTACTCCTAATTCTTTTTTGTTTTTTTGGAGATGGAGTTTTGCTCTGGCTGCCCAGGCTGGAGTGCAATGGCATGATCTTGGCTACTGCAACCTCCGCCTCCCAGGTTCAAGCGATTCTCCTGCCTCAGCCTCCCAGGTTGCTGGGATTACAGGTGCGCGCCACCACGCCCAGCTAATTTTGTATTTTTAGTGGAGGTGGGCTTTCTCCATGTTAGTCAGGCTGGTCTCGAACTCCCGACTTCAGGTGATCTGCCCACCTTGGTCTCCCAAAGTGTTGGGATTACAGGTGTGAGCCTCCGCACCCAGCCTCCTAATTCTATTACTTACTTGCTATGTGTGTCTTTAGATAAATTAGTTACCTTTTCTGAGACTCAATTCTCTTTCTTATAAAATGGGAGGGCCGGGCGCGGTGGCTCACGCTTGTAATCCCAGCACTTTGGGAGGCCGAGGCGGGCGGATCACGAGGTCAGGAGATCGAGACCACGGTGAAACCCCGTCTCTACTAAAAATACAAAAAATTAGCCGGGCGCGGTGGCGGGCGCCTGTAGTCCCAGCTACTCGGAGAGGCTGAGGCAGGAGAATGGCGTGAACCTGGGAGGCGGAGCTTGCAGTGAGCCGAGATCGCGCCACTGCACTCCAGCCTGGGTGACAGAGCGAGACTCGGTCTCAAAAAAAAAAAAAAAAAAAAAAAAAAGGGAATAACGCCACTGACATTTTAAAGTTCTTTGAGGGGTTAAATTAGAGACAGTGTCTAATGTTTGGTGTAGAATAAGTGCTGGATTAAGAGGGTAGGGTCGGAATGTTATGAGGACAGGACTGAATGCACCTAAGAGAAGTGAAATTTTCCAGCATACTTCGCTTCACCTACAGATATGACAGGAAAGTTAATTCCTAGCATTTAGAACTGATAGGACCTTGAAACTAATCCAGTTTAGCTGCTTAGTTGATACTTTGAGGACACTCAAGACTAGAGAAGGTGGTGACTTGTCTGGGTTCACTTGGTGAGTGGTGTAGGAATTTGAGGTGGAAATAGAACCTGAATAGACTGACTCCTGTTTGTGACTCTTTCTGCTCATGGTTGACATCACAAGGCATGGGAATCTAAGATTTTCACTTACCCTTTTCCTCGTTCGGTGTATACAGCAGAAGCCAGAAGGGTCCCGTTAGGGGAAGATAGGATTATACAGATAGGGGCAGAGCCTACGGGCTCCTGGTGTCCTCCTCAAAGCCCACTTACTGGTTGTGTGACTTGGGCCAGTCACTTTCTCTCACTGAGTCTTAGTTCCACCATATATAAAATAGGGATAATAATAGTACCTACCTCTTAAGGTTATCACAAGGATTAAATAAAATAACCCACACAAAGTTGCCTGCAGCATAGCAAACACTCAATAGGAGACTTATTTCTAAACTTTTTTTTTCTTTTTTTGAGACAGAGTCTTGCTGTGTCACCCAGGCTGGAGTGCAGTGGTGCAATCTCTCGGCTCACTGCAACCTCTGCCTCCTGGATTCAAGCAATTCTCCTGCCTCAGCCTCCTGAGTAGCTGGGATTACAGGTGCCCACTGCCACATCTGGCTAATTTTTGTATTTTTAGAAGAGACAGGATTTCGCCATGCTGGCCTGGCTGGTCTCAAACTCCTGACCTCAGGTGATCTGCCCACCTCGCCCTCCCAAAGTGCTGGGATTACAGGCATGAGCCACTGTACCCGGCCTTATCTCTAAACTTTTATTAAAAGTGATTTTAAAACATTTTTAGGGGAAGATATAATTTTGTTTATGTAATGCGGTATAACATATCATATTCTATTAACTTTTGAAAAATATAAAACACATAGCTCTAATGAAATATGTTGATTACCATTAAATATTGGTACCTAAAATAGAAATAAAATATCACAAACAGACTGGTTAATTAAGCCTTCTGCCATACATGTGGTGATGCAAAAGGAAAAATAATGGAACTGTACTAGTACTAAGAAGTGAGTTACAATACAAAATATATTAGAATAAATTTCTGCATAGTCTGTAAAGAGTAAATATGTCAATAAAATGGGCACAAAGCAGGCAGCAACATAAATTTGAATGCCTTTCTATATAGGTAGTGACAGCACATGTAGCCAAATAAATAGTTCAGTAAAAGCTAGCATTAAGTATTGGAGCAAATCACTGCATTCGAAGGAATGCCAATATCATAGTCATGCAGGCAGTTATATCCAATATTTTGCAGAATGTTAGGATACAGAAAGCAACAAGGAAATAGACTGAATTCCAACAGACACCAGCACTATAATTCATACCATATTCCCATAATAAACAGACACATGAAAAAAGGCACCATAGAGGTTTCACTCTTTATTCTCAGAACCTAGGAAGACTTCTTCTTTAACACCAGCCAGACATCAAGCCCATACCCTTTGTACTGCTGAATCTTCATCGCTGGCTGTCACTGCCCTAGAAATGGAGCTGACATTCCTTAAAAACAAGAAATCCACATTTTTAACAGACCGATATCACCACTATCTTTTCCTTTACAATAGAGTGCTTACTATCAACTCACTGCTATTCTTACTGCTTTCTCCAAGTCTTTGTAATTTTCTTGATTGTTATAAGATCCGAATATTACTCGGTCCTTTCTCTCAAAGTCTTAAAATACTAAACTGATTTCAATGTTAGAGAGATGCCTTGTATTGCCTTTGAACCACGAGTTATGCAAAAGAGAGAGAGATAACTATAAAGAGAAATAGAAATTATTACAGGGCTAATACAAACTCTACACGGATCAGCTTTGTGCCCTATGACACAATTAATTGTAAGATAACTCTTAAAGAGTGTTTTATGTTGCAGCAGCCTGCCATTAGGAGGGTATCATAAGCACTATTGCCTGTCATTCACTACAGTCCTTGCCTCCTGGTACTGAGCTTTTTTATTGGTAGTATTTAATTTGACACAGGATAATTTTGGGGTACCTCTTTCAGTGGGAAAGATACAAAGTATACGTTAACTTATATGATAGTTTAAATCATTTATGTATATATACACTTTAAACCCCAGGGGGATACTTTTTTTAACGGTAGCCTATTAACTGAGCATGACAATAACTAATTTCAGTGCTTTTAAAAACCTGGTCCACGGAACACTTGCATGAGAATTTCTTGGGGTATTTGTTAAAAATCCAGATTCATGGTCTCCATCCCCTGTTCCCCTCCAAAATATACTGAATTAGAATCTCATTTTTTAGAAAGTCCCCATTGATCCTAGGCCCACCCACTAAAGTTTGAGAACCACGGCATTTCAGCTTGGAGTTGTTCTTCCCTCTGCCATGTCTCAGTGAGCACGTAAAAGCCGCCTGAAGGGAACAGTCCTCTTTGGTATTTGCTCAGATGGCCTATCCAGTTTTGGCTCTGCTGGAATCCCCAGGTTCTTTAAGCTCTTGGGTTTGAACTTTGACTTGTGATGTTTGCCATGGACCCTTGTTTGATCACCTTCCTGAACAGTCTTCTCTAGAGAGTTACCTTTTTCCTGACCCCAGACCGCACACACTCCACTGGCTGCTTTGCCCGGTATACTCCCTTCATTTGGATACACCTCACCTGTGGCTCAGGAGAGGGAACTCCCTGTTAGCGGGGTCCTTCTTAGGCAGCCTCTCTCCTCAGCTCAGACAAGCCAGGGAAAGGGGTACTTAAAAAGATAAGACATGTAGTCTCCTCGCTCAGGGAGTAGAGCTGTAGGCATCCCAAAGAGGAACTTGTGACCGAAGACCATAAATTAGACTTCAGTGGGATGGAGAATGGATGCTCTTTTGTGACCAAATAACTTTCTACAATATCGAAATGAAGAAGTTTCGAGCTCCTCTCCACCTCAAATTCAGGGCACATTTTTCATGATGAAAGTTTACACAAAAATCTGAGTTTTTGTGGTACGTTCTTCAGTTCTGGCCCATTTTTAAACAAATTAACTATGGTAATCAGATCATTTAGGAAGGAGCTAGGCAAATGTGCCCTATATTTAGGGACCAGAGTGCCACTTGACCATGAAAGGATCTAGGAGGATTCTGATTGGTGATGTGGAAGATGCCATGAAGTCACCTGAGTTTTTTGGCTACTGAAATAGTAATCTTCCATTATAGGTACTTATAGTCATTGCTAGGTAGGGTTTTCTTAAATGTTGACGGATGAGTCTTGGTATATAGCAGCGGGTTTGCATCACAACAGTAACTGAATATGACAATGGTCTTCCAGGTTAATGACTGTTAATACAGCAATGAGTGCAAGTTGACCCATTCAAATGTGGAAAGAAAAATATTAACACTTCTAGCTGCTAAAATATCATATTACGAATGTTCACTTTTTAAAATATTTTTCAGATAGCCTCTAAAAACTAAACACAGGTTTATTGAGGGTATCTGGTCAACAGTTTTTTACTAAGATACATATTCAAAAAAATATTGGAGACCACTGGTCCATAAGGCAATCACTTGGCATACAAAGCAGAATAGATTAGACTTTAGTTTGCTGAGCAATTTCTCAATTGTGTGCTATTTACTTGTCATTTAGCCATTGGGTTGGTGGCTAGGAGTACAAGCCTATGAGTAAGGAAGAATCCACTGCTGGTAATTCAGGAACTCCCAAGCGAAACCACGGAGTCACGGCCATGGTTGGCTGCTTTCTCCCCTCCCCTTCCCTTAGGTGGAGGGATGCAGTGAAAACACGGTGGCTTAGGAGGCAGACACACTTCAGTATGACTCTAAACTCTGCCTGTTACTAACTTTATGATTTTGAGAAAATAACAACCTATAACTTAGCAGAGCCTCAGCTCCCTCATGTGCATGATGTGTGTTTGTAAGAACAAAATTAAATAACGTAAGTAAAACCCCTACGATAGTGCTTGGTGCATAGTAGGCACTGAACAAATGTGGCTCTCTCTGCTTCCCTCATTTCTCACTTGTAGATCTCCTCACACATACTGAGAGCATCCCTGAGTCTGTAAGGTATGGCTAAGTGAAATATTTGAGAATGACATGGCTTGGGAACTACATGGCCATAAGCCTTGCCAAATTAAAAGCAAAAACACTGCAATTAATCATGAAAGGGAACCATGCTAGACGGTGCTGTCTAAATGGAAGCTCTTTATCTACACAGAGGGCCTCATACACTCAGTCTCCACCCAACGGAGAGGACAGTACAGTATGTAGTCCTAATCTCTGGTGCAGGCCTTGGGTGGCCTCTGGGTGGGTACTCCAGAGGAAAGAATCCCCCCGCACCCCCCCAGTGCCTTTCTCTGTTGGAGTTCCACCACCTGCCTGGACATTCTGGCATTTGCAAATAGAGCCCCAGCTGGGCAGGCAAGGCAGGGGTGACAGAGCAAAAGCAGCAATGACTCTGCAGAGCTACTTTCCCAGGCTTCGTCAAGACTATGCTATGACGGGGTGACTTATGAAGCTTCTTTTTTGATTTGCCATAGCCAGGATAGAAGTATTTTCCTATGCAGCTGATTTTAACCCAAGATGAAGTAAGATAAGGGAGAGACAGGTTGGCAGGATCATTTTGTGTTCAATGTACTTGATGAGGTTTTTAAAATGTCACTGGATTTCCCCTTCTCCCCTAAAGCATACTTTGTAGATTTCCCCTTTCTCCCTTAAAGCATACTTTGTAGATTTCCCCTTTCTCCCCTAAAGCATACTTTGTAGATTTCCCCTTTCTCCCCTAAAGCATACTTTGTAGATTTCCCCTTTCTCCCCTAAAGCATACTTTGTAGATTTCCCCTTTCTCCCCTAAAGCATACTTTGTAGATTTCCCCTTTCTCCCCTAAAGCATACTTTGCTGCTTTTGCTCTGTCCCCTGTGCCTTGCCTGCCCCACTGGGACTCTGCTTGCAAACGCCAGAGCGTGCAGGCAGGTGGCGGAGCTCCAACAGAGAAGGGCATGGGGGTGGGGGTGGGACTCTTCCCTCTGGAGTACCCACCCAGATTAAAACCTGGATATATTTGAGGCCATTATACAGCCTGTATCAAGTTGCAGCCTGTATGATGGCCCCAAAGATAGCTAGGTCCTAATCTCTGGAAACTTACAATGTTATTTTACATGGTCTCTCAGTCCATTTGTGTTGCTGTAAAGGAATACCTGAGACTGAGTAATTGATAAAGAAAAGAGATGTATTTGGCTTATGATTTTGCAGGCCGTACAAGAAGCACAACACCGGCATCTGCTTCTGGTGAGGGTTTCAGGAAGTTTCCACTCATGGCAGAAGCGGAGGCGGAGCCAGTATATGCAGAGGTCACATGGTGAGAGTGAAACCAAGAGAGAAAGTGGGGAGGTGCCAGGCTGTCTTTAACAACCAGCTTTTGTGGGAACAAATGGAGCAAGCACTCATTACCATGAGGAGGGCACAAAGCCATTCATAAATCATCTGCCTTCAAGACCTAAACACCTCCCACCCTCCCGTTAGGACCCATCTCCAACACTGGTGGTCACAGTTTTTTTGTTTGTTTTTTGTTTTTTGAGACAGGGTCTCACTCTGTCACCCAGGCTGGAGTGCAGTGGTGTGATTACTGCTCACTGCAGCCTCAGTCTCCTTAGGCCCAGGTCATCCTCCTACCTCAGCCTCCTTAGTAGCTGGGACTACAGGCGTAAGCCACCATACCAAGCTAATTTTTTTTTTTTTTTTTTTGAGACGGAGTCTTGCTGCCACACCCAGGCTGTAGTGCAATGGCTCGATCTCGGCTCACTGCAACCTCTGCCTCCAAGGTTCAAGCGATTCTCCTGCCCCAGCCTCCAGAGTAGGTGGGAGTACAGGCATGCGCCATCATGCCTGGCTGATTTTTTTGTATTTTTTGTGGAGATGGGGTTTCACCATGTTGCCCAGGCTGGTCTTGAACTCCTGAGCTCAAGCAATCCTCCTGCCTTGGCCTCCCAAAGCATTGGGATTACAGGTGTGAGCCACTGCACCTGGTCTGTGGTCACAATTCAACACGAAATTTGGAAGGGTCAAATATCCAAACCATAGCATATAGCAAAAAAGATTTATTTACATACTCTTCTTGGATCCCTACAATGACTCTATGGCATATATACTATTAAGCCATTTTATAATGGGGAAATTGAGGTTCAGAGACGTTAAGTAATGAATGGCCTAACATCATTCAGCTGTAAGTAGAGGGACACTGGGATTTGAGCCCAGCTCTGTCTCACTTTAGAGAACCTGTCCTGTTAATGATTATGCACTTTTACTTATCATTATGTACATTTTACTGTTGAGAAACAAGTCACAAAGAGGTTGGCATTTGCCTGATGACATAGCAAGGAGGGGTTGCAGATAGAAGCTAATATTACTGATTATTTTCTAGGGTCCTTTACCAAGATATGAAGAGTGAGGAGAAGGTGGGTAACAGACGTTTACCTTCCCTTTTCTCAGACTGTTTACTTTCTTTTTTTTTTGAGACGGAGTCTTGCTTTGTAGCCAGGTTGGAGCACAGTGGCGTGATCTCGGCTCACTGCAGCCTCCGCCTCCCAGGTTCAAGGGATTCCCCTGCCTCAGCCGAGCAGCTGAAACTACAGGTGTGCACCACCACGCCCGGCTAATTTTTTGTATTTTAGTAGAGACGGGGTTCCACCATGTTGGCCAGGATGCTCTCTGTCTCCTGACCTCGTGATCTGCCCTCCTCGGCCTCTCAAGGTGCTGGGATTACAGGGGTGAGCCACGGCGCCTGGCCTACTTTCAGAAAAAAGAGTCACACTGAGTCTTTTAGATGTGCCTGATCGGGTTGATGTAAGGTTGGTGGTTTCCTATCTTTTTTTCTGTCTCCAAGTTTCAGTTTTTGTGTTTGGGTCACAAACCAAAATCAAGAGTGACTCTTTTCTCTGGGTTGCTCCTAGTTTGTGAGCAAAGAGATAGAAACTTTAGGATACAAAGAAATTAAATCAAAGTGTTGACTGCCATTTTTGCATCCATTTAAACCAATGCTAAACAGCAGTATGATACTTTGCTCTTTCTAGCCCTCTGCTTGTGAGACCTTTTCCTCTTCTTCATCCTTCTGAATGTCTGAGAAATTTCGCTTCTCAATTTTCGGGTTTGGGGTCGGGAGGGGACTTTACTTACAAGACTGGGCAGCAACTAAAATACTGCTTCTGAGAAGGGAGTTTGTTCCCCTTCCTCACCTCCCTTTGGGAAGCTGAGATTGGTGATGTTGAGATTCAACACTAAGTCTACTCCCTCAATGCACAGGTCCCACAGTTTTTATTTATTTATTTATTTATTTTGAGACAGAGTCTCACTCTGCCGTCCAGGCTGGAGTGCAGTGGCGTGATCTTGGCTCACTGCAACCTCCGCCTCCCAGGTTCAAGCAATTCTCCTGCCTCAGCCTCCCGAGTAGCTGGTATTACAGGCATGCGCCACCATGCTCGGGTAGTTTGTGTATTTTTAGTAAAGATGGGGTTTCACCATGTTGGCCAGGCTGGTCTCGAACTCTTGACCTCGGGTGATCCGCCTGCCTCAGCCTCCCAAAGTGCTGGGATACAGGCGTGAGTCACCATGCCCGGCCTCACCGTTTTTAAATGAACAACAACATGAAAGCATTAACTTGGGACACAGGCAGCTCCTCTCCACCCCTAGTCCCCACAACCAATGGACACTTTGAGTGACAGCCATACTGGGGTGGGGGGTAGGGTCCAATGGTCCATGTATGGATTTCCAACTAATGTTCTGCTTTTTGACCTTCACAGCATCTCTTGCCTTCTGTGGCTCCCCACTGTAAGCTTCCTGACTGTTATACAGTGCAAAGTGGTTTGCTTTTACCTGGGATCCCCTCCTGCAATGTGGTAGCTCTTTCCTGAGAAATGAGCTAGACAATCTGCTTTTTGTTTTATAAAAATGTGTTATGTCTGCCGGGTGTGGTGGCTCACGCTTGTAATCCCAGCACTTTGGAGGCCGAGGCAGGCGGATCACGAGGTCAGGAGTTCGAGACCAGCCTGACCAACATGGTGAAACCCCTGTCTCTACTAAAAATACAAAAATTAGCTGGGTCTGGTGGCGTGCGCCTGTAATCCCAGGTACTCGGGAGGCTGAGGCAGGAGAATCGCTTGAACACAGGAGGCGGAGGCTGCAGTGAGCCAAGATCGTGCCATTGCACTCCAGCCTGGCAACAGAGCAAGACTCCATCTCAAAGAAAAAAAAAAAGTGTTGTGTCTACTATTGTCTCTTCTCCTATTCTCTTTGTCCTTATGGATTTATACATTTTTCCTCACTAAGTGACATTTTAGAAAAGAAATAGATGTATGTGTTAAACTATTAGTTTAACCAGAAATCAGCCTTTTCATTTAGTGGTTCAATTTGTTTTTAATTATGTCTCTTCAAGACAATGCGTGATGGAACTTAAAAAAATCATTTTGTAAGGAAGACAGAACTTAACCACTATCCTCTTAAAGTTCCTAGGTGGGCCTGAGAATTAAATTGTCATAAAATAGATTAACAGAAGAAAAGCATACAATTTAATATGTTTTGCGTGACACTGGAGCCCTCATAAGGAAATGAAAATGCAAAGAAGTGGGAAAACCCAAATGTCTTTATATTAGGTTGAACAAAGATAGCCAGTTACGCAGATAACTAAATTATATGGGAAGGTTAAAGGAAGATAAGAATTGTTTTAACAAGGTCTGTTTGTACAGAATTCTCTTGGCTATGACTCCACCATCGAACAAGGAGATACAAGGAGGGCATCTTTAACAAGGGTGTTTTCCTTTCTCTCTGTTTTTTTTTGTTTTTTTTTTTTTTTTTTTTTTGAGACAAAGTCTCGCTCTGCTGCCCAGGCTGGAGTGTGGTGGTGCGATCTCTGCCCACTGCAACCTCTGCCTCCCAGGTTCAAGTGATCCTCTTGCCTCAGCCTCCCAAGTAGCTGGGATTACAGGCACCCACCACCATACCTGGCTAATTTTTGTATTTTTGGTAGAGATAGGGTTTCACCATGTTGGCCAGGCTGGTCTCGAACTCCTGACCTCAGGTGATCCACCTGCCTCAGCCTCCCAAAGTGCTGGGATTACAGGAGTAAGCCACCATGCCAGGCCTGCACAAGGGAGTTTTTCAGGAAGAAAAGGGGAACATTAGAATACTCTTCTGAATCTGCTGTTTTTTAAGTGCCTTTAGCTCAAAATAATTCTTATGTCAAAGTGGCATATTTTGGGGAAGCTAATCTGCCACCTTCACTTTCCGTGATCCATCCACCCATCCATCCATTTATTTATTTATTTACTTATTTTTGAGACAGGGTCTTGCTCTGTTGCCCAGGCTGGAGTGCAGTGGCACAGTCACAGCTCACTGCAGCCTCAAACACCTGGGCACAAGTGATACTCCCACCTTGGCCTCTCAAAACACTGGGATTACAGGTAGGAGCCACCGCACCTGGCCCCAAGATCTGGCTTTTTAGTTTTAGTCTTCTGAATATTTCTATTCCGCAGCTGCAGATTTGATTGGATTATCTTTCTGCCCTTCGTGAAATTTCAACCTCCCAAATTCCCTATTTTGTTAGAAAATTTTGTCAATATTTTCCACTTGACTAATTTCACCTATGAGACATTTTATAAACAATACAAATAAAAAATATTATAATATGTATCTAGATTGTAATATTATAATATGCATCTTTATTGCTTTACAGGTGTTTTAATGCATACCATTTAATTTTCTTGTGCCAACAACCTGTGAAGGAGGCAGTGAAGATATTCTCCAAACTGACAAAGGAATAGAGGAGGCTGGGAGGGGTTTCATGACTCCCCTAAAACCCCTATCTCCGGGAGCCACAGCCAGGCCCAAGTTGTTATAGGAGGCAGAAAGAAATTATTTAGGTAGACAGGGTAAAGCGAGTCCCCAGCAGAAAACTTTCCTTTTAACAAAAAGCAGCTCAAAGATAGTTCCCTTTCTAACTTCATGCAGTTCAAAGAAGTCACTTCTCTTCTAACAGCAAGCAGCCTGAAAGAGCAGACAGTAAAACTCAGGTAAGGCAGCTCGGACACAGAAGGGGTGAGGCAGTGGGGGATGTCTCCTGGGTAATCACCAAACTTCACACTTATACAGTGGGCCCCAGTGAAACAGTGGGCCTTAATAAGCACATTCCTTTCCCTTTATGTGTACTAAGATAGGGAGCTAAAAGCAGACTTGAGGGGTATGCCTGTAGCTGCAAGATGATGTATGGGTACACACACAGAAACTCTCCCTTCCAGATAGATTAGGCAAGACAAAGAAACGCAGACTAAAAGTCAGCCTATGTGGCCCAGAAATGGGATGAGAGCTGATAAAACCTCTGCTCGATACAGATAGCACATCTGGTCCCAACTGAACGGTCGGGCCCTGGGAGGATAAGACATCCCCTCCTCACGAGCCCCCTCCTCACTAGCCCATTTATAAAAACCCTGACATTTTTACTACAATGTGGCAACCCGCTCAGGACCCCTCTCTGTAACGGAGAGCTGTTCTTTCCCTTTGCCTATGAAACTCCTGCTCCAAACTCACTCTGTCTGTGTGTGTGTGTCTGTGACCTCAATCTCCTTGGCCGTAAGACCAAGAACCTTGGTATTTACCCCAGACAATGAGGGTGCTTCCTTTTGGGGTCCAATCTGGGATTTGAAGGTGAATTCATCGGAAGGGTGAGTAAGGGAGTGGACTCTGTCCTTTCACTTCCGAGGCTTCTCATCCTCAGTTTTTCATTCTCTCAAAGAACTATCGAAAACACTGGGCATCTGATGGCCGATTAAGGAGCCACGAGAGCCTGCCCCCGGTCTTAAAGACTCGTGTGAGGCTTGCTGGGGAGGACCTAGTCAATCCCCTGGTGCCCTCAGGGTGCCGGGAATGTTGGCTCTGTCCAAACTGTTTGTTTATTTGTTTGTTTGTTTTGTTTTGTTTTCACGGAGAGCCTGGCGGTGGTGCTGGAATAGGTCTTGGAGCAACTGAGAATTTCTGGCCAGGGCCACACCCTGGTGTTATTCAAAAGGTTCCTGGACTGATCCCAGGCTCTGTCCGCCCGACTGGGTGTCAGCCACAGGATCTCCAGGCTTTCCTATCGCAAATTTTTTTTTTCTCCTTTCCTTTCCGGCGGTCACCATACCTCCCATCCTCTCTCTCTATGCAATGCTGCGGGAGTTTTTACAGCCCAGGGAAATAATTCAATTAGGCAGGCTTAGCAACCACCTTAGCAACGAGGAATGCAGGTCAAGGGATTGCTGTTTTTGTGACTCTTTACAGACAGGAGGATTTCATGATCCAGATCTCGGACTCTGTAACTCCTAATCATAGCACTTCCTGGGGTTGGGTGGGAGGTTACTTTCCCCCCAGTAAAAGCTCCTCTGTCCACCTAGGCTGTTTCTTTTCCCATATGAGGAGGCAGCACTGCCCAGTCGGACTGGATAGTCCCTCTGGGATGTGAATTAACTTTCTCCTGCTAGGAGGTATGCTGTGGGGACAGATTGCCACAGGTCAAACGTCTGTCTCTGTCCTTTGTTTAAAGAGCACAAGGAGGCAAAGTTACTGCCTGGTATTCCACTAGCGTCACCTAGTAGAAGGGGAATCCTCTCCAGGGGGAAACTTGCGTGCCCTTTGCCAAAAGCCTCTAGCTTTCCAGTTCTTCTCCCTTTTATGCTCCTCTAATAGAGACCAAACCTTATGCCCCCTCTGCGGGCGGGAGAGACCAAACCTTATGCCCCCTCTGCGGGCGGGAGAGACCAAACCTTATGCCCCCTCTGCGGGCGGGAGAACTCTGCTTTCAGCAGTGAGGAGGAGCATATCCTCCAAATCCGAATTTTAGTCTCAATACTCTATTAGCAGGAAGGCCACCATATGACCCTTATGTTCTCTTAAGACACCTATTTTACCTAAAACTAGAATGGCATCTAAATAGAAAGGGGATTTATTTTTATTTTATTTTTTTGAGACGAAGTCTCTCTCTTGTCCCCCATTCTGGAGTGCAATGGCACAATCTCAGCTCACTGCAACCTCCGCCTCCCAGGTTCAAGCAATTCTCCTGCCTCAACCTCCTGAGTACCTGGGATTACATGTGTGTACCACCAGACCCAGGTAATTTTTTGTATTTTAAGTAGAGACGGGGTTTCACCATGTTGGCCAGGCTGGTCTTGAACTCCTGACCTCAGGTGATCCGCCCACCTCGGCCTCCCAAAGTGCTGAGATTACAGGCATGAGCCACTTCGCCCAGCCAGAAAGGGGATTTTATGTTGGGAAGTTAACTGAAACCACCACCTAAGAATAATTTCTCTAGTCCGGGCCATAATAGCAGAGTACAAAGCTCAGTCCAGTGCACTCCCTCCACTAAGGGGCCTTGCTCAAAGCAACTGTTACATAATCTCTCCCCAGACCCATCCATCAAGGAGCCATGCAGGTCACACAGGTCTAGAAGGTTAGAGGGTAGTTGCCCAATTATTAGGCAAAGGACTGAGCTCACTTGGGGTAAACATGACTAGCCCCATTGATTAGGTCCTCTGGTACCATGTTTGGGGGTCACGCCTGCAACCATGGGGTACCAATTATGGTGCCGGGACCCAGGGACTAGGGAGGGAGAACAGTCAGGAGGATGCTCACACTGTGTCCCCTCCACCCTGGGTCACATTGACAAGAACCAGGAGACTGAGGAACACCTCGATTCTTGTCTCTTTTTTAAGATGGGTAACAAGCCATCTTCGGCCTGCACTCCTCTGGCGTGCATTCTGAAGTACTGGGACTCCTTTGACCCTGAAACTTTGAAGGAAAAGCCAAGAAAGGCCTAGAAGAACTAGAAGAAGCCAGGAAAGGGCTAGAAGCTATTATTAATAATAGCTTTTTTTTTTTTTTTTTTTGCACAATGGTGTGGCCTTCTTACCATCTCAGGAATGAACAGACCTTGCCAGCTGAAGGGAGCCTTGATTTTAATCTTATCCAACAATTAGATCTTTTCTGTAGATGGGAGAGCAAATGGCCCAAGGTCCCCTATGTACAGACTTTCTTTGCCCTGAGGGACAATCCAGACCTTTGCGAGTGTTGCACAATTGGCTCAGCCCTCTTGGCAATCATATCGGGCAGGTGTCTGTGGAGAGTAGTTCCCCTAAGTTAGAAAAGCAAGTTTTGGAGGAGCCATTGGAGGCGGCTTCTAAGTGTCCCAATCCTTCTAGTTTTCCTTATCCGGGGCTTCTCCAACTGCACCATCAGCTCCTCCAGCTCCACCATCTGCAAAGCTCCCCACTGCCCCAGCTCCACTCCGACCCCTACAAAAAAATGCCAGATGGAAGGGGCATCACTAGGGTACCTGTTCCCTTCTCATTATAGAACCCTAGGCAAATAAGGGGAGACTTGGGCTGATTTTCTGATGACCCTGATAGGTATATCGAAGCCTTCCAAAATGTAAGTCAAGTGCTTTACGTCACATGCAGGGACGTTATGCTGCTTCTAAGCCAAACCCACACTGCAGCTGAAAAGCAGGCAGCTCCAGATATTAGACGGAAGCTACAGAAACAGGCCATAGGACCACGTAGTACCTTGGAAGACCTCCTGAAGGTGGACACTTTGGTCTTTTACAATAGGGACTGGGAGGAGGGACCAGGAGAGAAAGAGAAAGCACAAGAGAAAGACTAAAGCTCTAGTTGCTGCTTTGCAGCCTTGCAGAATTCAGGATCCCCAAGGAGCATCCACTAATCGCTATCAGTGTGGCAAGCCAGTGCACTTTAAGAAGAATTGCCTAGGCAACAAGAAAAAGCCACCTCAATGCTGTCCAGCATGTGCTGGAGATCACTGGAGATCAGACTGCCCCTGGGGACAGAAGTCATCTGGTCCGGAACCAGTCTCACAGAGGATCCAGCAGGACTGATGGATTCTGGGGCTCAAACGCCCGGCTCCAGCAGCTCAGGAGCCCCGGTTGATTCTGGAAATTGAAGGCCTGAGGGTGGGCCTCCTCCTGGATACTGAAGCTAGTCTCTCTGTTCTCCTCTCCAATCTAGGCCTCCCCTCTTCCCATAGCACAACCGTGGTGGGTATCTCAGTAAAGACTCTAATCCGACATTTCTCTCAACCCCTTAGCTGTAGTTGTGGGTACTTATCCTTCTTGATTATGCCTGACAGTCCCACTCCTTTATTAGAGACATTTTAGCCCACATGGGGGCCAGCAGCCTCATGGCCCCAGGATAAACTCTTTGTCTTCTCTTAGTGGAAGCCAATATTAATCTAAAAGTGTGGGCAACTCAAGGAAGAATGGGTTGAGCTAAAACTGCTAGGCTAGTTCAAACGCGCCTTAAAAATCCCACTTCTTTTCCTAATCTGAGACAATATTCCCTAAGGCCAGAAGCCAGGAAAGGGCTAGAAGCTATTATTAATAATCTGAAAATGCAGGGCCTCCTCAGACCCTGCAGCAGTCCTTGCAACACCCCGATACTAGGAGTGCAAAAGCCCAGTGGGGAACGGAGACTAGTTCAGGACCTTCGTCTCATGAATGAGGCCATAGTCCCAATTCATCCAGTGGTCCCTAATCCCTGCACCTTGCTGACTCAGACACTGCAGGGAACTAAATGGTTTATAGTCCTAAATTTAAAGGATGCCTTTTTCTACATACTGTTACATCCTGACTCTCAATATCTGTTTGCCTTTGAGGATTCCCCCCAGCCAGACCGCCCAGTTAACATGGATGGTGCTGCTTGAGGGATTTCAAAACAGCCCTCACTTGTTTGGACAAGCACTGTCAAAGGACCTTTCTAAGTTCTCTCATCCTCAGGTCGGGGTCTTGCAGTGTGTAAATGACGCTTTCCTCTGTGCCCCAATCAAGGAAGGCTCAGGGAGGCACTTAGACTGTCCTCAATTTCTTAGCTGAAAGAAGTATAGTGTCGGCCGGGTGTGGTGGCTCACACTTGTAATCCCAGCACTTTGGGAGGCCTAGGTGGGTGGATCACTTGAGGACAGGAGTTCGAGACCAGCCTGGCCAACATGGTGAAACCTATCTCTACTAAAAATACAAAAAAAAAATTAGCTGGGCATGGTGGTGGGCACCTGTAATCCCAGCTACTCAGGAGGCTGAGGCAGGAGAATCTCTTGAACCCAGAAGGCGGAGGTTGCAGTGAGCCGAGATCACACCATTGCAATCCAGCCTGGGCAACAATAGTGAAACTCTGTCTCAAAAAAAAAAAAAAAAGAAGAATAGGGTCTCAAAATCTAAAGCTCAGCTCTCTCAGAATTCAGTAAAGTACTTAGTTCTGGTCTTATCAAAAGGGACCAGAGCACCTGGTGAGGAAAGGATTAAGCCCATTTCCTTTAACAGTTAAGAAAATTTTTAGGCATTATTGGATTTTGTAGACTGTAAGTACCTGGGCACAGGAAAGTAGCTCATCCTTTATACCACCTCATAAAAGAAACTCAAACAGTTAAAACTTAACCCCCTTTAGGAACCTAAAAACACAAAAGCCTTAAACTAGCTAAAGCAAGCCTTACTTAAAGCAACAGTTCTGGCCGGGTGAGGTGGCTCACGCCTGTAATCCCAGCACTTTGGGAGGCTGAGGAGGGCGGATCACAAAGTCAAGAGATCAAGACCATACTGGCCAACATGGTGAGACCCTGTCTCTACTAAAAATACAAAAACTAGCTGAGCGTGGTGGCACGTGCCTGTGGTCCAGCTGCTAGGGAGGCTGAGGCAGGAGAATCGCTTGAACCCAGGAGGCAGAGGTTGCAGTGAGCCGAGATCACGCCACTGCACTCCAGCCTGGCGACAGAGCGAGACTCGGTCTCAAAAAAAAAAATGGACCAGTTCTTAGTCTTCCCATAGGGAAGGTATTTAATCTTTACGGATTGAAAAGGAAGGAAATAGCCCTGAAAGTTTTAACTAGGGCTTGAGGTCCAGCTCAACAGCCAGTGGGTTACTTAAGCAAGGATCTTAACTTGGTGGCTTAAGAATAGCCTGCCTCCAAGTAGTTACAGTGGTGGCTTTGCTGGTGCCAGAAACCACTGGGTTAACCATGGGAAATAACTTAGCTGTTTAACCCCACACAATATAACAGGAATGTTGTCCACTAAGGAAAGTCTCTGGCTAACAGACAATTGCCTCCTCAAATATCAAGCTTTGCTGCTAAAGGGATCTGCAGTTCAGTTAAAAACCCGCCCTTGCCTGAGCCCAGTCACTTTCTCCCAGAGAAAACTGGAGAACCTGAATATAATTGTGAACAGGCAGTGGTGCAAACTGGAAAAACAAATGGTAAGAATTACTGTTTATCTTATCTGCAAAGTGTTAATTAGTGAAAAAAGATTTTCTTTTTTTTTTTTTTTTTTGAGACGGAGTCTCGCTCTGTGCCCAGCCCAGGCTGGAGTGCAGTGGCGCAATCTCGGCTCACTGCAAGCTCCGCCTCCTGGGTTCACACCATTCTCCTGCCTCAGCCTCCCAAGTAGCTGGGACTACAGGCACCCACAACCATGCCCGGCTAAGTTTTTGTATTTTTTAGTGGAGACAGGGTTTCACCGTGTTAGCCAGGATGGTCTCGATCTCCTGACCTCGTGATCCACCCATCTTGCCCTCCCAAAGTGCTGGGATTACAGGCGTGAGCCACCGCGCCCGGCCGTGAAAAAGGATTTTCTTAAAGAGCACTCAGCTTAATTAAAAATGGATATCCAAGCTATGAGTACATTCAAAAGGCCTTTATGTTTTTCTCTTCGTAAATCTAGTTTTCCTGGAAAAGGTTTTTTTCTCACTCGACTGAATTACTTTTCTGTACTCTGTCTTGCCACTCTTGTTGCAAGAATGAAGGACCCTAGAATGACTTCTGGTGGCCTGGGATGCCTTGGGAAATCAGAAAAGGTGCCACAAATCCCATTTTGGGAAAAATCTCTGTTTTCCTTATGGAACCCCTGGAATTAGAGGTGAATAAGTACCTCTCCAAATCTGTCCTTGTCTTCTGGCTATGCTTATTAGGCCCCGGAAATTGTACTCCTAACCCTGTTCTTATAGGGCCTCACCCAGAGGCCAATAATCCAATTGGGAAATTGGCAAATGTAAATTTTATAACTACTGGATCTTATTCTGTTTGTCTGTGTGGTTATATATGTGTTATGTGTGCAATGTCTATTAAAAAGAGCTCTAATTAATTGGCCTAAGAAAAATAAGCGCTTAAATCAAATATTTTTAAAGGAAAAGTAAAAGCTGTGGTAACTTTCAGTTCATAGGACTTTAATCTTTAAAAATAAAAATGGTCTTAGGAATTATTGGTAAAATACAAATGTCTTCAAGGTGTAAAAATGTGGTCTAAATTATGCAGGTCAGATACTAGGTTTGCTAAATGTTTTAAGGTTGTAAAGTGCTTTTTTTTTTTTTTTTTTTTTTTTTTTTTGAGAGAGTCTCGCTGTGTCACCCAGGCTGGAGTGCAGTGGCCTGATTTCGGCTCACTGCAAGCTCCGCCTCCCAGGTTCACGCCATTCTCCTGCCTCAGCCTCCCGAAAAGCTGGGACTACAGGTGCCCATCACCACGCCCAGCTAATTTTTTTTGCATTTTTAGTAGAGACAGGGTTTCACCCTGTTAGCCAGTATGGTCTCGATCTCCTGACCTCGTGATCCACCCATCTCGCCCTCCCAAAGTGCTAGGATTACAGGCATGAGCCACCGCGCCTGGCCGTAAACTGCTTCCTTAGCCTTTAAAAACTGTTAACTTGCCTGCTTCACGATTGGTAAGGCCAAGAACATGTGGAAGTAGCCATGTCCCTAACTATGCTGGAAGGAGTCAAACTTCATCTGCATCCAGTGCATAATTTAAAAAACATTAGCAGGTTTTACATTAAAGTTAAAAATTGCTAAGCATTACCATTATGACATGTAATTAAAACATGCAAGGCATATAAAAACAGTAAAAAATGTTTTTAGTTAAAAATTATAAGAAGGCATGAAAATATACATTTTGCTTAGGAATAAAGAATTGTCTTAAAATTAAATAAAATAAAGTGGATGGTTTAAGCAAATTGTGAGGAGACTGTAAAAATTAGTCCTGCAAAGGAAACTCTGTGTGTGACCATATTAACTAATTCAAAAGGGTATTTTTTTTTTTTCTGTAAATTAAACACAAAAGCACGACAAGGTTTTCTTACAATGCTAATCTACTCTTTACCAAAACTTGTCAAGGGTTACAACAGGTCTGTGAAAATCTCACTTCATGGTCAAACTGGTTAAAATTAAATAGGATTATCTATAATGTTTCATTAAAAATTAGTGTTAACATTAATAGCAAACTAATGCAAGGGTAAAATTTAACCTTCTCTCTTGAACAGCATTTTCATGTAATAGAAAAGGCTGATGAATGGTTTTTGCTTTTTCAAATTTTTGACTTATTTTGGCAAAACAAAACAAATAAAAAAAACTTATGGTAATCTAAAATTCTATTTCATAATATCGAGTGTTTTGAATTTTGAACATATTTAACAGCCTTCGCCAAATCAAACTTTAGTTTGAAGCTTGTCTTTCCTAAACTTTGGCTTTGGGGTGTTGCAGAGGGCCCCTGGAGCATCCAGGAGAGAGGTAAACAGGATTATTTAACATGTTTAGGTACATGGAATTGCCAAAATGATGTCTAATAGGTTATATTTTAGGGAATAATATTAACATATGTTCCACAACTGTATGGGATGTCTAGGGTTCTAGTGTCTGAATATGTGCAATGAATCACAAGGTTGTTATGCTGGGTTATTGTAAATCACAAAAAAACAAATTTCTTTGTCAATTGTGTTTCTGACAGTATCCAAACTGGACATTTTGTCATTTACAGATAATTGTTGTTTTGTTTTAATTCTCTTCAAAAGATGTTTTATAATCAAGCTGTGGGACTTCACAAGTGCTCTCAAATGTGGATTTCTCATAACAACAACAACAACAAAAATACAGAACTCATGAAAAGCTGGAATGTTTATAAATATCAAGCAAAACACAAGTTAATAGAGTGCACTGAACTAATGGAAAACAGAAGCAAGTTTTGGACTTTTGCTTGGAACACTGCTAATCCTTATTTTATTTTTCAGAGTCAAGGAAACTTGTCTTGAGCTAGCTACAGCCTTTAACAACTAAGTAAAGTATACTCCTGTAAATAGGATTTGAAGTGTGTTTGTTTCTCTCTGCCTAGTTCCTCTAGAATTTGAAAACTAGTTATAAGTATTCTTAAATTACAACAATATAGTTGTTTGCATCAATGCAACAAGAATCCATTTTCTTTTGCAACAGGACACAATTGGAAAAACTGGTTTTACCAAGGCTTTGACTGGAAGGGTGTGTTCCCCTTTAAGGAGTCAGGCCTGACTAGCAAAGCCAATAAAAAGCGCCTTAGGAAACTGGCCTCAAACCTAGACTACAGCTTCTCAGTACAGGGCTCCTAGCCTGCGGTGAGTAAAGAATGTCACTTTATAACAGGCCTAGAAACCCCATGCGCCTGAAACCTCAAGAAGAAAGAAGTTTACCCAATTCGCGTGTATCTAAAGGTTTCAACCCATTCCTGGGCTTGGCTTTAGAAGGTCCTATCTGAGACTCCTTATGGAAAAAGTTTCCATCAAAGCTGTTCTAAAAGATGGTTATTCTTGCTGGACTTTATGCAAATAATCAGACCAAGTTTAAAACTAAAGTCTGTTTTGCAAACAGCTCAGTCCTACTGTAAGTTGTTTTTAACAAAAATGAGGACTAAAGAGAGAAAAAGTTTTAAAACTTATACATCTGTCACTGACTTGTAGTCTCATTAATTGTTTTTAAGTTCTTGCCTACATTTTAAACTAACCCTGTTTATTTCTGTCAATCTCTGGCTGCAGCTCAAAGGAAACAAAAAGGCACAGGTAATGTAAAAATCTGGAAACATGTTCTAGTTCCTGGCAATTATCCTACAAATACTGACAGGTAACCTATAACCCCAAGGTTTCCTTTTTTTCGGGGAAAGTGAGACCAAGGAAGCTAAACAAAGCCAAGCCCCATACACCCACTTACAATAGCACAACCCATCTAAATGGCTTGCAGGTATCAAACAAACTCAGTACTCATGGTTATGGCCTATTGTGCCCCCACTAATAATGGCAGTCTTAATACTCATAGTTGAACCCTATATTCTAAACCCCCTTGTAAACTTTATCTCTTCTCACCTAGAAACCACCAAGCTTCAAATGATGCTTTAAATAAAGCTGAAAATGAAACCTCCCTTCTACCTGGAACCCTTAAATCAACCCCAGGAGGAGCCCTAGCTGCTGTTCCCCACACAATGCCCCTCTCCAGCAGGAAGTAGCCAGAAGTGATCACCCAATTCCCCCTAACGGCAGTTAGGGATTCCATTTCAGAGCGGGGAAATATGTCATAGGAGGCAGAGAGAAATTATTTAGGTAGACAGGGTAAAGTGAGTCCCTGGCAGAAGACTTTCCTTTTAACTAAAAGCAGCTCAGACGTAGCTCTCTTTCTAATCTCATGCAGTTCAAAGAAGTCACTTCTCTTCTAACAACAAGCAGCCTGAAAGAGCAAACAGTGAAACACAGATAAGACAGCTCTGACACAGAAGGAGCTGGGGAAAGTCTCCTGGGTAATCACCAAACTTCACACCTATACAGTGGGTCCCAGTAAAACAGTGGGCCTTAATAAGCACATTCCCTTCCCTTTACGTGTACTAAGATAGGGAAGCTAAAAGCACACTTGAGCTTGTAATCCCAGCACTTTGGGAGGCCAAGGCGGGTGGATCACGAGGTCAGGAGATGGAGACCATCCTGGCTAACACGGTGAAACCCCGTCTCTACTAAAAATACAAAAAAAATTAGCCAGGCGTGGTGGCAGACGCCCGTAGTCCCAGCTACTCGGGAGGCTGAGGCAGGAGAATGGTGTGAACCCGGGAGGCAGAGCTTGCAGTGAGTCGAGATCGCGCCACTGCACTCCAGCCTGGGAGACAGAGCGAGACTCCGTCTCAAAAAAAAAAAAAAAAAAAAAAAGCAGACTTCAGGGGTATGCCTGCAGCTGCAAGAAGATGTATGGGAACACACACAGAAACTCTCCCTCCCAGATAGATAGGCAAGACAAAGAAACACAGACTAAACGTCAGCCTATGTGACCCAGAAATGGGATGACAGCTGATAAAAAAAAACTCTGCTCGATACAGATAGCACATCTGGTCCCAACTGAATCGTCGGGCCCTGGGAGGATAAGACATCCCCTCCTCACGAGCCCCCTCCTCACTAGCCCATTTATAAAAACCCTGACATTTTTACTACAATGTGGCAACCCACTCAGGACCCCTCTCTGTAACGGAGAGCTGTTCTTTCCCTTTGCCTATGAAACTCCTGCTCCAAACTCACTCTGTCTGTGTGTGTGTCTGTGACCTCAATCTCCTTGACCGTGAGACCAAGAACCTTGGTATTTACCCCAGACAACAAGGTTGCCTCAAAGTCACCCAGTTCCTCGTGGGGTGCTCTTTTCACTTCTAAATCTCTGACATTTGTTCTTCACAATAACCAATCAATTTTTCACACGCATTGCTCTCTACTTCCACCATCTCAGGCCAAACCCTTCAAACCTCAAGCCTGATTTACTGAGAGTCTCCATTCCCCCTGCTTCCCCTCAGTCTCCTCTGTCCACACGCTGATCTACTGCGCTTTTGTCTTCATCCTACTTTCCTGAGGGTGCCTCCTTGCTGCTTACTGCTCAAACTTTTCAACTGATTTTCAAGGATCTCCGAAATCTCTACTAATAGCTAACATTTATTGGGTGCTTTCTGTATGTCAAGTGCCACACTGTTAATTCTTTTTTTTCTTGAGACAGAGTTTTGCTCTTGTTGTCCAGGCTGGACTGTAATGGCATGATCTCGGCTCACTGCAACCTCTGCCTCCCAGGTTCAAGCGATTCTCCTGCCTCAGCCTCCCGAGTAGCTGGGATTACAGGCATGCGCCACCATGCCCGGCTAATTTTGTATTTTTAGTAGAGATGGGGTTTCTCCATGTTGGTCAGGCTGTCAGCTGAACTCCTGACGGGCTGTCAGGTCAGTTGAACTCCCGACCTTGGGTGATCCGCCCACCTCAGCCTCTCAAAGTGCTGGGATTACAGGTGTGAGCCACTGCGCCTGGCCTCACACTATTAATTCTTTTAACTTTCTTACCCATCTTATGAGATAGGTACTACTTTATTACCATTATAATTCCTGTTTTACAGAGGAGGATAGTAGACACACTAAGATAAAGTTATTTGCAAAGCTAACCACACACCTACTAAGTGGCAGAGCTAGGGTTTGAACCCATGCTGTATGCCTTTGGACATTCTAAGATGATAGACTCTCACTTTGGTATGACTTCCATCTGCGAAAGCCCCTCCTACAAACCCCTCACTGCCACTCCGTCCTAAAATCCAGATGGAGTCTCGGACTGACCACAACTAGTTCACTTTTTCTCTTATTCCTTCCCCACAACTTAGACACTCAATGATCTTGTAGTTCCCAAAGACTAGGACTTTTTCAGTCTTTTTCTCACCACCTAATCCAAAGAGATACCTATGGTCAGTTGGACCTTGTGGCTAACTCACTGGAGAAATTGCAGTTGAAGTTGAAGGGCTGCTCTTAACCTTCACATTTATCTTGCTCTCTTGATCCCCACAGCACTAGGCATGGTATGTTCTTTGGAACACATGCCCAGTGAGTCCCAAAGTCACAAGGTTATTTTATTTATTTTATTAGCATAAGCTTGCTTATTGGCTCATTTTTAAATGCAATGTATTATGTACAATTCAATGTACTATGGACAGGACTGCTTAAATTAATTTGAACTAAATGTATAAAAATGTTAATGGTTAAACACTTTTTCTTTTTGAAAACAATTTTTAAAAATTTTAATTGTGGTAAAAACTTACAATTTAGCATTGAAACCATTTTAAAATGTGTAGTTCAGTAGCGTTAAGTATATTCACGTGGCTGTGCCACAGATCTCCAACGATTAAGCACTTTTAAAACAATACAGTTCTAGGGGGGATATTACTATTGTTTTTGTTAGGAAAGAATAAAGTGTCTCAAATATTGTGAATTTAGACAACTGGAAAATATTGGTAGAGAACTTGGGAGGCTGAAATTGGGAAATAGAAAATGTGGGAAGCTAGAAATAGGCAATTTGGGAGGTGGAAATTTTGGGGAGAGGCTATGGTTATCTCTGAGTTGTAGTATTGATGATTTTTTGTTAGTATTTTAAATTTGATGGCTTTCCTATACTGTACACGGGTTACTTTTTGTTTACCAGGAAGCACAGCTTCCTGGCAGGTGTCAAACAGTAGACCCCAGTAATTGTTCAACAGTAGGATATTTTTAGGCGTATTTTTGTAAGAGAACTTTTCTGTTCTTACCCAAGATGAAACAGTTTCAGAAGTTTGGGCACAAAAGGTTCGAGGAAGCTGCTTACAACTGAGGTTTCTCAGGGTTATTCAGTTAGTTCAGAAGATCTTGCTTGTATTCCTAGGTTTTCTGACTAGCTGGAGCACCTTGTCCAAGGCATTGAGCTACAAATTAAAACATCCTTTGGTGCCACCTTATGCTAAATGGGAGAAACTGCACCTATTTAAACTGATTTCACGATTAGGCTCAGTAGCTATAATCTCCAGGAATTAGAGAGATAAGGAACCTATTTCCCTCCCTCTTTCCCTCCCTCCCTCCCTCCCTCCCTTCCTTCCTTCCTTCCTTCTTTCCTTTTTTCTCTCTCTCTCTTAATAATTTCAACTTTTATTTTGAATTCAGGGGTACAAGTGCAGGTTTGTTACATGGGTATATTGTGTGATGATGCTGAGGTTTGGGGTATGGATGATTGCATCACCAGGTAGTGAGCACAGTACATAGAATGAGGTAGTTTTTCAGCCTACACTCCCCTCTCTCCCTCCTCCCTCTTGTAGTACCCAGTGTCTGTGGTTGCCATCTTTATGTTCATGTATCCTCAATGTTTAGCTACCACTTATTAGTGGGAACATGCGGTATTTTTTTTATTTCTGTGTTAATTCACTTAGGATAATGGCCTTTAGCTGCATCCACATTGCTACAAAAAACAGAATTTGTTCATTTTTATGACCGCATAGTGTGCCATGGAGCACGTGTACCACATTTTCTTTATCTAGTCCACCATTAATGGGCACCTAGATTGATTCTGTCTTTGCTAATGTGAATAGTGCTGCAACGAACATACAAGTGCATGTGTCTTTTTTTGTGGAACAATTTATTTTCCTTTAGATATATACCCTGTAATGGGATTTGGGATTGCTGGGTGGAATGGTAGTTCTGTTTTAAATTCTTTGAGAAACCTCCAAACTTCTTTCTACAGTGGCTGAACTAATTTACGTTCTCGCCAACAGTGTATAAGTGTTCCCTTTTCTCTGCAGCCTTTCCAGCATCTGGTTTTTTTTTTTTACTTTTTAATAATAACCCTTCTGGCTGGTGTGAGATGGTATCTTATTGTGGTTTTGATTTGCTTCTCTGATGAGTAGTGATGTGGAGCATTTTTTTCATATGTTTGTTGGCTGCTCGCATATCTTTTGAGAAGTATCTGTTCATGTCCTTTGCCCATTTTTTAATGGGGTTGTTTTTTGCTTGTTGATTTAAGTTCCTTATGGATTGTGGATATTAGACCTTTGTCAGATACATAGTTTGTGAAGATTTTCTCCCATTCTGTAGGTTGTCTGTTTTCTCTGTTGATAGTTTCTTTTTTTTCTTTTTTTTTTTTGAGATGGAGTCTCGCTCTGTCACCCAGGCACCCAGGCTGGAGTGCAGTGGCACCATCTCGGCTCACTGCAAGCTCCGCCTCCCGGGTTCACGCCATTCTCCTGCCTCAGCCTCTCCGAGTAGCTGGGACTACAGCCCGCCACCACGCCCGGCTAATTTTTTTGCATTTTTAGTAGAGACGGGGTTTCACTGTGGTCTCGATCTCCTGACCTCGTGATCCGCCCACCTCGGCCTCCCAAAGTGCTGGGATTACAAGCGTGAGCCACCGCGCCTGGCCTGATAGTTTCTTTTGCTATGCAGAAGCTCTTTAGTTTAATTAGGCCCCACTTGTCAATTTTTGTTTTTGTTGCAATTGCTTTTGGGGATTTAGCCATAAATCAATGCTGATGTCAAGAAGGGTAGTTCCTAGGTTTTCTTCTAGGATTTTTATCATTTGAGGTCTTACATTTAAATCTTTAATTGATCTTGATTTAATTTTTGTATATGGTAAAAGGGATCTAGTTTCATTATTCTGCAGATGGCTGGCTAGCTATTCTAGTGCCATTATTGAATAGGGAGCTTTTTCCCCATTGCTTATTTTTGTTGACTTTTTTTTTTTTTTTTTAGACTTTGCTGTCAGGCTGGAGTGCAGTGGTGCAATCTTGGCTCACTGCAACCTCCGCCTCCCTGGTCCAAGTGATTTCCCTGCCTCAGCCTCCCAAGTAGCTGGGACTACAAGCCAGTGCCACCATGCCTGGCTAATGTTTTGTATTTTAGTAGAGGTGAGGTTTCACCATGTTGGCCAGGATGGTCTCCATCTCCTGACCTCATGATCTACCCACCTCGGCCTCCCAAAGTGCTGGGATTACAGGCGTGAGCCACTGCGCCCGGCCTTTATTTTTGTTGATTGTTTGAAGTTCAGTTGGCTGTAGGATAGTGGCTTTATTTCTGGGTTCTCTGTTCCATTGGTCCATGTGTCTGTTTTTGTACCAATACCATGTTGCTTTGGAGGAACGTATTTTTCTAACTATAGATGTTAGTTTCTTTCAGTTTTAAAAATGTATTACTAGGTGATGTGATACTTGTATTCTTTGATACTAGGATTCATGATTCAGTTAAATATTGTTTTGGACAAATACCTGTGTGAAATTTATAAACATTGGTATCATGTCCTAAGACTCATTTGGGATGATACACATAAAAGGACTTTGTATATGACATGATTGCCAGGGGAGGACAAAGGAGGAAGTCATGGCTAAATCAAAGGAGGAAAAGTGCTGCCTAACAATGGCATGATCAGTCATTAACAGCAATGAGAACCAACACTTATATGTGCTTACTATGCACCAGGCCCTGATCTAAGCACTTCTAATGCATTAGCTCAGCGGTCCCCAACCTTTTTGGCACCAGGAACCAGTTTTGTGGAAGGCAATTTTTCACAGAAACTGTGTGTTGGGGAGATGGTTTCGGGACCAAACTGTTTCACTTCAGATCATCAGGCATTAGTTGGATTCTCATAAGGAGCACACAATCTAGATCCCTTGCATGCGCAGTTCACAGTGGGGTTCACACTCCTAGGAGAATCTAATGCCCCTGCTGAGCTGACAGGAGGCGGAGCTCAGGCAGTAAAGCTCGCTTACCGTGCACCGGGGTTGGAGACCCCTGCATTAGCTCACTCAACCCTCTTCACAACTCTATCAGGTAGGTACAATCACTGTCTCTATTTTAAAGACCAGGAAATGGAGGCACAGAGAGATTTAGTAACCTGTTCAAGGTCACACTATTATGTAAGTAGCCAAGCCAAGATTTGAACTTTGAGCCTATGCATTTTGCCTGCAGAGTCCATAGTCATTAGGCAGCGCTGCCTCCAGTATTGAGATAGTAGAAGTAATAGTTTTCGTTTATTGAGCAATTACTGTGAAGCGGAAGTGCCTCACAGTGCTTCATCTTACTTAATCCTCATGTTAACCTTGTAAGGGAGGTACTGATAATCTCATTTTAGAGATCAGGAACCTAGGCTTAGGGAAGTTAAGTAACTTATCCAAAGTCACACAGCTGTTAACTGAGTCTAGATCTGTCTGATATCAGAACCCAGGTTCTTCACTACACAATTAGTTTCTTAGAGCTTATCTAATCACATGTGAAGAGAAGAAAAAAAAGTTACTCCAAGTAAAATGGTGTTTTGAGGCCAGGCGCGGTGGCTCACGCTTGTAATCTCAGCACTTTGGGAGGCCGAGGCGGGCGGATCACGAGGTCAGGAGATCGAGACCACGGTGAAACCCTGTCTCTACTAAAAATACAAAAAATTAGCCGGGCGTGGTGGCGGGCGCCTGTAGTCCAGCTACTGGGAGAGGCTGAGGCAGGATAATGGCGTGAACCCGGGAGGCGGAGCTTGCAGTGAGCTGAGATGGTGCCACTGCACTCCAGCCTGGGTGACAGAGCGAGACTCCGTCTCAAAAAAAAAAAAAAAAAAAAAAAAAAAAAAATGGTGTTTTGAATAGGTGAATTACACCTTCACATTCACTCACTTTACAAAATGAATCCTGGTTATCTTTTAGTGGGATTTGTTCTATAATGCAATACACATTTCTTGCCCATCCAGGAAAAGAACTTAACATTTTCTTGATCTTGATCTGGACCTCTGGACATTTTTTTTTTTCAGGCAGGGTCTTGCTCTGTTGCCCTTGCTGGAGTGCGTTGGTGCAATCATGACTCACTGCAGCCTCGACCTCCCATGCTCAAGCATTGATCTTGATCTTTAAGGGAAATCGTTGTATACTTCAGCTATCATACAATGCTGCAATGCCTTCACTGAAAATTGTAGTGCTGTTTGCCCAGAGACAAAATTGCTGTATTTTTTGAGATGCTGCATCTGTATTTTCAAATTTTTACTCTGGCCTCTAGAGGGCAGACTATTATTTCTGGTTGTTTCCTATGGTAGCCCGTCTCTCATCTCTAACATCAAGATGTAGTGTACAACTCAGGGAAAAAAGAACTAAGATTAAAAAGAACTGAGATAAATGTGAATAACCTAAGATAAAAGAGATACTTTAAAATGTAAAACTTGTTAAATATATTTGAATTCTTTGGATAAGTTTTTGTTTGCCGCCTTTTTTATATCTGCATTCTGGATAGCTGAAATGTCTACACAGCTGGATTCTGAGGAGATGAAGTGTTGCCATCCATGGGAATAAAAACGGCTACTTTGACTTCATGGCCCATCTTAGTATATGTGATATTTAGCATCTGTTCACACATTTGAGAAATGGGAAACCATTTTCTTTAAAAAAATTTGTTAAATACAAAAATAGAAGCAAGTTCTTGTCATGTTGCCCAGGCTGGTCTCAAACTCCTGGGCTCAAACAATCCTCTCGCTTCTGCCTCCCAAAGTGCTGGGATTACAAGGATACCATTTTCTTTCTTTCCTTCTTTTTTTTGAGACGGAGTCTCGCTCTGTCGCCCAGGCTGGAGTGCAATGGTGCGATCTCAGCTCACTGCAACCTCCGTCTTCCAGATCCCAGTGATTCTCCTGCCTCAGCCTCCCGAATAGCTGGGATTACCGGTCCCCACCAGTACACCTGGCTAATTTTTGTATTTTTAGTAGAGACAGGGTTTCACTATGTTAGGCTGGTCTCAAACTCCTGACTTCAGGTGACCCGCCCACCCTGGCCTTCCAAATTGCTGGGATCACAGGCATGAGCCACTGCGCCCAGCCCACCATGTTCTCTACAGTTTTTAATGTGAGCATTGACCTTTCTATTTATGGCATAATTGCTTTCTCCCACTTTATTTTTCAAGGGCGATCAAAAACTGCTCTATGAAGTTTTGCACCAGTCTATGAATGTGTTTGGTTTCTGCAGTAGTAAGGGTGACTATGTGTTCAGCTACTCCTCAGGGGTTACCTATCTGCTGTCTGTAACTTTTGTCCCTGGTGCCAGGGCCTGATCATTTTCTATTCTGAGAACATGTCAGGTGACACAGGTGATCTCAATCGAAGCATTGGGTGGTGGAGGGTAACAACGTGCCCACTGGGGATGAAGGAGGGAGAAATCAGAACAGGTGATCTAGGTTGAAATCAGGGCCTTGATTGTTTCAGGAGAGTGGCTGGTTCCTAGAACCACCTGGGGTTGGGCAGCAGCACGTTGCTCAAGTCTTTTGCTGTAAGCGTGGCTGTGCCAAAGAAGGAGCCAGAATCTCGGGAGGTCAGAGTTGCGACAGTAGGGCTTGAGTCCTATATGCCCACAGCTGCTAATTTCCCAGCCTGGAATATGAATAGGAGTCCTCACTGTCTTCCTCCAAATCGAATGAAATACCTCATGTTTCTCTGCAGTCACCACTGTAGGTATATTAGTTAGGATTTTGTTTTTCTTTCGTGGTTATGTGACTGTAGCTAATTTAGAAGGGAAAAGAAATGTATTGGAGTGTGTTAGATTAGAATCAGAGAAAAGATCTGTAGGCTATTTTCCACAAAGCTACCAGAGCAACTTAATACAAACACAAGTCTTTCAAATCTTTCCACACTAAGGACTTTTCATTAAACCTAGAATAAAACCCTACCCGTCCCTACGCAATCTGGCTTTGGCCACCCTGACCTCATCTCTGCTACCCTCCTTTCTCTCAGTCTGCTCCGGGCACTCTGACTCTCCGGTTGAAGTTCTAAGCACCAAGCACTCTCCTGCCTCAGGGCCTTGGGATTTGTTTCGCCTGCCTAAGAAGCTCTTTGCCAGGACGTGGTATAGTTCACCCTCTCAATCTATTTAGACAAGTTTACTTGTTTAGCATCTCTTTCTTCAGCCAGAATGTCAACTCCTTGAGGCCTGGACTTTACTGCAGAATCTCTAGAGCATAGAACAGGGTCAGGCACATAGTAGGCTCTCAGTAAGTACTGGTTAGAGGAGTAACTAAGTTATAGGTAGCTCCACAAACTTCAGGGGCAGGAACTGAGAGGGTAATTTTTCTCAGGCATTGCAACTAAAGAGCTGAATGAAATGTATTAAACTTTTTTCTAAAAATACATCAAAGAGTAAACAACACAGTGAACAATGATTGGACTGAGATCTAGCAGAGGGTGGGAGGTCAAGGTGTGAATATACCACTGGATCACTTTTGGTGTTGATTCAGAAAAGGCAGCTGTGAGGCAGACCTGAGGTCTCCCTGAGCTAGGGGTGCTAGATTTGAATCCAGGGCATGCAAAGTGCACATGTCCTGATAAATAACACCCCATTCCTACCTTTTGGTCTGGGAACATAGCAATAAAATTACACTGGCAGTAAAGCAGATAGTGTATGGTTTACACCTTTCTGATCATATGAGTGGCCTGGAAAATCCCAAGCAAGGTGATGCTTACTGCTAGTGCCTCTAGGTGCCTGAATGGAGCAGATAAAAATAACACCTGGAACATTATAATGCTACTGTTGCCATTCAATTATTTCTACAAATAATTTTTCAATTCATTAGGCGTCAGAAATTAAGGATCTATTTTTTAAGTTCTAGGGTAATCGCTAAAGAAAAAAATCTTAAAAGAGTATATGTCTTTCAAACTAACAGGGAAAATAGCACAATAAAAACAAAACAAATAAACCCCCAAGCAATCACTACACAAGAATGCAAGAGAAGAGAGAAAGAAAAAGGAACATAGAGCTGTTACACAAACAGAAGGCATACAGTAAGATGATAAATATAACTCTAAGACAATAGTAATTACATTAATTATAAATGGATTAAATGCTCCAGTTAAAGAACTGTATATATGACTATATATACACACATATGTAATTTTTCAAGCAATCTTTTATATTTATCCACAAATATAGATATATCCAAATCTATATCCATAAAGGATAAACATGATGATACAGAAAGACAGAAAGTGAAATGCTTACCCGTCCTTCCTCCCCAGTTTGTTTTACAACTGGAGCAGCTACAGTAATATGACACAAAATAGAATTTAGGGAAAAAGCATTACTAGAATTAAAGGGCTTTGCTTCATAATGATAAAAGGTTAAGTTCCACAGGAAGATATGGCAATTCTAAATCTGCATGCTTTTAATGGCCATATCAACATATAGAGAGCAAAACCAGGCAGAACTGCAAGAAGAAATAAGTTCACCATAAAGAAGATTTCAATACATGTTTTCACTCATTGAGAAAACAATCATGAGGTATATAAATGATATGAGCAATATGCTTAACATATTTGACCAAACAGACACAGAGTATTGCACCAACTACTATGTATTGCATATTCTTTTCAAAAAGTCATGCAAAATATATACAATTATTGACAATGCACAGCAGCTGTAAAGAAGGTTTTTAATAAATGTGAGAGTACTGAAATCATATAGAATATGTTCTCTAGTACAATGTATTAGAGAAATCAGTAATAAAAAAGATTAATTAAAAAAATTCCCATTTGCTTAGAGTTTAGTCAATATGCTTCTAAGTAACCCATGACTCTAAGAAAAAATCACAGGAAATATTAGAAAATACTTTTATCTGAATAATGGTAAAAATGGTACATTTAAAAATTTTAAAGATGGAGTTAGAACAGTTTAACAGAAAATTTATTGCCTTAAATGTATGTATTAAGGGAAAAGGTTGAAATTTATTTAGCTGTACATCAATCTCAAATAGTTAGAAAACAGAAAAGTAAATCCACAGAAATTAGAATGGAGGAAGTCAAACAGATGAAAACATGAATTAATAAAGAGAAAAGCAAATGTTTAATAGAAAGCACTGACAAAGTCGAAGAGAGTTATTTTAAAAGACTAAAAAAGTTGATCAACTTCGGGTGAGATTTATCAGGAAAAAAAGAACAAATAAACAATATCAGAAACAAAAAACTACCAATCATGAGGGCATTAAAAAGATTATAAAAGGATAATATGAACAAGCTTATGCCAAATAATTGAAAATTTAGGTGAAATGTCCAGAAAAATAGCAAACTTCTAAAAACTGACACAAACTTACTGACTTATCAAAATTGATACAAAAAAGAGTAGAAAATTGAAATACTTTTATAACTATTAAAGTAATGAAATCCCAGTTAAAGTTATTCCTGTAAAGAAGATTCTAGGTCTGATTGGCTTAATTGGACAGTTCTACCAAACAAGGAAAAAAATGCTAATATTCTATTAACCCTTTCTTTCTTTCTTTCTTTTTTTTTTTTTTTGAGACAGAGTCTCACTCTGTCGCCCAGGCTGGAGTGCAGTGGCACGATCTGGGCTTACTGCAAGCTCCACCTCCAGGGGAGCTGGGACTACAGGCGTCTGCCAGCACGTCCGGCTAATTTTTGTATTTTTAGTAGAGACGGGGTTTCACCATGTTGACTAGGCTGGTCTTGAACTACTGACCTCAAGTGATCCACCTGCCTCGGCCTCCCAAAGTGCTAGGATTACAGGCGTGAGCCACCGCGCCTGGCCTTTTTTTGAGACAGAGTCTCACTCTGTAGCCCTGGCTGGAGTGCAGTGGCACGACCTTGGCTCACTGCAAGCTCTGCCTCCTGGCTTCAAACAATTCTCCTGCCTCAGCCTCTCGAGTAGCTGGGATTACACATGTGTGCCACTATGCCCGGTTAAGTTTTTATATTTTTGGTAGAGATGGGGTTTCACCACGTTGGCCAGGTTGGTCCCGAACTCTTGACCTCAAGGGATCTGCCCACCTCAGGCTCCCAAAGTGCTGGGATTATAGGCATGAGCCACCGTGCCCGGCCAACTCTTTCTTGGTAAATATTTCTGAGGTATACTTTTCAACTAATTGCAGGAGGCTAACGTAACCTTGTACCAATATCCAATAGGGACAGCACAAAAAAAGGAAAAAGAGACCAATTTCTCTTATAAGTACAGTTGCAAAAATTCTAACAAAATGTCGACAGACCAAATCTAACAACGTATAAAAATGAGCACATCATGACCAAGTTGGGTTTATTCTCACAAATAAAAATATTGGTTAATGTTAAAAGTTCAATAAATTGAGTATTCATATTGCTAGATATGAGGAAAGCCATATAATCAATAGATTCAGAAAAAAATAGTTGATCAAATCCAACATCTGTTCATAATTAGGAAAAACACTGTTGAAAACTGAGGAATAGAAAAGAAACTTTTAGGATAAAGGATATCTAAAACAAAATAAAACAAAAAACCTGAATGGAATGTTGGAAGCTTTCTCTTTTGGATCAGTGTTTATTATGTTTTTATTTTCTGTATCTTATGATGTCTTGACTCCTCAAAAATCTTGCTGGCCAAGGAGAGACTGCCCTTCCAGGGCTAGCTAATTTCTCAAAATAGTAAACAATTTGGGAGCAGGCCTCTAATCTGCAAACCTTTAAATGCACTCCCCTTTATCAAACTCTCACATACCATGCCAATATTTCCCCTGCCTTAAATCATCGCAGGGCCAGGTACCAGGCAACTAGAGAGCTCCCTATAACCCAAAGCCTGCTGATTTTTATTTAAATTTGCCATTCCTAAACTGCTGATTCTGCCCTGCCTTGCCTTTCCCAAAGAAGCCTAATACAGGCTCTGGCCTAGGCTTTCCCCTGCTTCTGCTGCTGCCTCCTGACCACACCTGGTGCTCCCCAAGTGGGCCTGTGTGGTGTAGCATGTCCCGTTTTCCTGGAAAATAAATTCTTCTTCAATGGCATTAATCTCTCTGTGCTGTCACTCACTCGCTTCTATAAACAAAAATTCCATGGGTGCAAATGAGACAATCAGAAAAAATACAAGGAAGCTCACTACCACTATTTCTATTCAGAATTTTAGCTCAGCACTAGAGCAGTAAGATAAGGGGACAGGGGGTGGAGGGAGAGAAATACAAGGATTGGAGAGAAACAAAACTGTCATTATTTGCAGATGATATGATTGTAACACAGACAGTCCAAAAGAATCTATGAATACATTATTAGAATTTATAACCAAATTCAGCAGTGGATGCAAAATCAGTGTAAAGATTAATTGCAAGTCTATAATCAGCAATCAATATTTAGAAAATGAAATAAAAAATAGCATTCAAAATAGCATAAGAAGTCATGTACCTAGGTATAAATCTTTAAAAAATGTGCAGAACCCTTGTGAAAATTATAAAATTTAATAAGAAAAAATAAAGGCAACTTAAATAATTGAATATATATATGGAGTTGATGTCTTAACATTTAAAGAATATTGATTCTCTTCAAATTAATCTTCAGATTCGATGTAATCCCAGTAAAAAATAGCAACAATGTTTTTCTCCGTGTGTGTGTAAACTCGACAAGCTAATCCCAAAATTTATGTGGAACTGCACGGGGCCAAGGATAGCCTTGGGATACTCTTGAGGAAGAAGACTAATGTGGGAACACTTGCTCTACTTGATACTGAGACCTAAAAGCATTAGTAATTATGAAGCATCATTTGGTTTAATAATAGATAGACAAATGAACAAAATAGAGAGCTTAAGACTCACATATATACTTATGAATTAGTTATATTGATTACTGCTGTGGAGCAGTAGGGAAAGGACTATCTTTTCAATAAAAGAATAAAACATGCCAGGACAAATAAGCCATAAATGCCAAAAAAAAAAAAAAAAAAGGAAAAAGAAAAGAAAGAATAAAAAAGATATTGGACCCATAATCTACACTATGACCCATATACATTTTAGGTGAAAAGTAGACCTTCTCGATGTCAAATGCAAAACAATAAAGGTTTTGTAGATGATTTAAAAGACTATCTTGGGACAGGAGGCAGGACTAGATTGCAGCTCTGACTCGGACGGACAGAGCAGTGTGTGGAGGCTCGCGTCGTGAATTTTAGCTCCAGAACGACTGTAGGAATAAATAGCTCCAGAACGACTGCAGGAATAAACCAGGAAACCTGAGAGAACCCACAGACCCTCTGAAGGAAGCAGACTGCTCCTGCAGGACCCAGTAGACACCCTAAATACTGTGAGTGCCCAAACTATGGAAGTGGGAAAGGGAGATCATCTGCCCCGGAACACACCCCCCAACTAGGGAAACGGAAGGTCTAGATTAGGGAGAAGGTTCTGACCTTACCTGGAGCTGAGTCAATTTAGAGAGCCGAGCAAAATACAGAGGTAGAGGAAGCGGCGGGAAAGGCGCTGGGAGCTCCTGGGTCCCCAGGAAGGCCATTCCTTCCTGGCCTCACAGGGATCCTTTGGGAGGGCGGCTAGGGGCCCTGGGAAAAGGCCACAGGGAGAAGGAAATCTCCAGCTGAACTCTGTAACAATTAGAACTGATTGAGAAGCCTCGTGGCCAGAACTCAGGGGAGGGCGTGACTCCAGTGTGCAGACTCCGTAGGTGGGGAAGAAGGAAATCCATACTTGCTTCTGCAGCAGAGAGGCAGGTAGCCCGGGGCAAGTTCTCAGCCCTGCTTGCCCACAGCCTGGAAACAGACTCTGTGCTGTTGGTGGGGGAACGGTGGGAATGAGACTGGCACTTCAGATTGCAGGGGAGCTGGGTGAGGGCTCTGACTGCCAGCTTTCCCCAACTTCCCTGACAACTTCCATGACACAGTAGAGATAGCCACAATCCTTCTAGGATCATAGCTCCATTGACCTGGGAATACAACTCTGCTGAAAGAAATCATAGACAACACAAACAAATGGAAACACATCCCCTGCTCATGGATGGGTAAAATCAATATTGTGAAAATGACCACACTGCCCAAAGCAATCTACAAATTCAATGCAATGCCCGTCAAAATACCACCATCATTCTTCACAGAATTAGAAAAAACAATTCTAAAATTAATATAGAACCAAAAAACAGCCCACATAGCCAAAGAAAGACCAAGCAAAAAGAACAAATCTGGAGGCATCACATTACCTGATTTCAAACTATGCTATAAGGCCATAGTCACCCAAACAGCATGGTACTGGTATAAAAATAGGCATATCGACCAATGGAACAGAATAGAGAACCCAGAAATAAACCCAAATACTTACAGCCAACTGATCTTTGACAAAGCAAACAAAAATGTAAAGTGGGGAGAGGACAACCTTTTCAACAAATGATACTGGGATAATTGACTAGCCATATGTCGGAAAATGAAACTGGATCCTCATCTCTCACCTTATACAAAAATCAACTCAAGATGGATTAAGGACTTAAATCTAAGATGTGAAACTATGAAAATTCTAGAAGATAACATTGGAAAAATCCTTCTAGACATTGGCTTAGGCAAGGATTTCTTGACCAAGAACCTAAAAGCAAATGCAATAAAAAAGATAAATAGCTAGGACTTAATTAAATTAGAGAGCTTCTGCACTGCAAAAGGAAGTCAGCAGAGTAAACAGACAACCCACAGAGTGAGAGAAAATCTTCACAATGTATACATTGTACAAAGGACTAATATCCAGAATGTACAACGAACTCAAATCAGCAAGAAAAACACAATCCTATCAAAAAGTGGGCAAAAGACACGAATAGACAGTTCTCAAAAGAAGATATACAAATGGCCAACAAACATGAAAAAATGCTCCACATCACTAATGATCAGGGAAATGCAAATCAAAACCACAATGTGATACCACCTTACTCCTGCAAGAATGGCCATAATCAAAAAATCAAAAGCAGTAGATGTTGGTGTGGATGTGGTGATCACGGAACACTTCTACACTGCTAGTGGGAATGTAAACTAGTACAACCACTATGGAAAACAGTGTGGAGATTCCTTAAAGAACTAAAAGTAGAACTACCATTTGATCTAGCGGTCCCACTACTATCCACCTAGAGGAAAAGAAGTCATTTTATGAAAAAGATCCTTGCACATGCATGTTTATAACAGCACGATTCACAATAGCAAAAACGTGGAACAAACCCAAATGCCCATCAATCAACAAGTGGATAAAGAAACTGTGGTATATACATATATGATGGAATACTACTCAGCCATAAAACAGAATGAATTAATGGCATTTGCAGTGACCTGGATGAGATTGGAGATTATTATTCTAAGTGAAGTAACTCAGGAATGGAAAACCAAACATCGTATGTACTCACTGATATGTAGGAGTTAAGCCATGAGGACACAAAGGCATAAGAATGATACAACGGACTTTGGGGCCTTGAGGGGGAAGGGTGGGAGGGGACCGAGAGTTAAAAGACTACAAATAGGGTGCAGTGTATACTGCTCAGGTGATGGATGCACCAAAATCTCATAAATCACCATTAAAGAACTTATGTAACCAAATACCATCTGTTCCCCAATAACCTATGGAAATAAACAATTTTTTAAAAAAAGAATTTCTTTATGCTCATGAGCCAGGGAAAGATATTTCTCAATGGGGCTTGGGGAAAAAAAGATTGTTAAATTTTACTACATGTGTCAGAAGACATATTAAGGCACATCAAGAGAATGAAAAGGAAAGTCACAGACAGGGAGAAAATACTTGTAACACATCTAACAGACAAAGGGCTCATATCCCAAATATAAAAAGATCTACAATTCAATAAGAAAAAAAAAGCCAATCCAATAGGAAAATGCAAAGACTGGAACAGACAGTGCATGAGAAAGAATATCCAAATGGCCAACAAATATATGTAAAGGCATTTATACTCATTAGTAATCAAGACCATGCAAATTAAAACTCAGTGAGGGCCAGGCATGGTGGCTCACACCTGTAATCCCAGCACTTTGGGAGGCCAAGGTGGGAGGACTGCTTGAGCCCAGATGTCAAGACCAACCTGGGCAATATAGCGAGACCTCATTTGTACAAAAAATAAAAAAATTAGCTGGGTGTAGTGGCGCACCTGTAGTCTCAGCTATGTGCAAGGGTAGGGTGTGAGGATTGCTTGAGTCCAGAAAGTTAAGGCTGCAGTGAGCCGTGATCATGCCACTGTACTCCAGTCTGCCACAATCAGAACAAGACTCTGCCTCAAAAAACAATCAAAATGAAACAAAACAGCAACAACAACAAAAGCCCCCAGAAACTCACTGAGGTAAAACTATATACTCATCAGATATATCACTCACTAAATTGTATATTTATCTTTATCTATACAAATATTGTATTTCTCGTCATATGATTTGTAGTAAAAATGATCCATTAAGTATAAATATGTAAAAAGGATTTATTTGCATTGCTGAATAATTTCCAAATAAATAAAATTGCATTTGAGGGAAAAATCTTTGATATGTTGCATGCCATAATCAGTGAGAAACAGAACAGGGTTCACTCCTCTTAACTTTTATCAGAGGTTAAAGAGAACATTGCCAGGAGGCCTTCACACTTCTGAATGGGCATAATTTTTTAGGTCTATTTTTCCGTGATTTGGAGTAAATGATGTAAAATTAAAAATCTATTCCTCGTAATAGGCTTTATAGCAGATCTTACTGCAAAAGCTATTGTTGCATAACAGACTTCTTCAAATTCTCTTGCTGTAGATGTGTTAGATAGTAGAATTGTTCTAGATTACCTACTGGCTGAAAATGGAAGAATCTATGCAGTTGCTGACATTCCTGTTGCATGTGGATGAATACACAGGCATTGCAGATACTTGGTTGCAGGGGATTAATGAACAGGCTACTCAGTTAAAATGAGTAGACTCCTCATTTGGCTCTTTCTTTGATCTACTTGATTTCACTTGGTTTGGTTCATGGAGACCCTGGCTAAGGACCATACTCCAAACTCTTGGATCTCCTGATGGTCATGACAGTAGTTACCCCAGTGTGCTGCATTTTCTTGAAAGTTGTAAATATTTGCCCACAGCTATCCATAAAATGTCAAATTGTTTCTCTTAGACTAGAATGACAAAAACTCAAAGAAATGCGTAATCACAAGGACACCATAACCTATGAATGACATGCTGAGACTGGAAACCCAAAATGATGGTAACAAAATGGTGGTAATGACTTACATTTTTGTCACATTCTCACCCAGGTAAGAACCTGACCAAAAGGGGGGAATTGTTGAACAAAATTATGAGTAGCAATTATTTTGGGCTGAGCTTGTGCATGAGGCCCCAACAAACCAAACCAAAATGGAGTCACTCATGCTAAATATGATGTAATCAAACAGAAACTTTGAGGAAGCAGGTGCATCCTAAAACAGATCAGTTTTTTTTTCCCTCCTGAAAACAGGAGATTCCAGCATAATAAAGAAGTCTCCTCTAGCCCTTACAAAAAACTAGGCTGAAGTAGCCTGATGTTAATCAGTTTTTTTTCTATTGTTCTGTTTATTCCCACCTTACAAAATCCACTGTTAGTGGGATTTGAGATCAAATAAGTCCATTTATGATGGTGACAGAGTGATATCAATGCCTAAAGTTTTCAAAGGGGTCAAAAAGTCTCTTAAAAAAAATCAGTTTTGGGCTGGGCGTGGTGGCTCACGCTTGTAATCCCAGCACTTTGGGAGGCCGAGGCAGGCGGATCACGAGGTCAGGAGATCGAGACCACGGTGAAACCCCGTCTCTACTAAAAATACAAAAAATTAGCCGGGCGTGGTGGCGCAATCTCGGCTCACTGCAAGCTTAGTCCCAGCTACTCGGAGAGGCTGAGGCAGGAGAATGGCATGAACGTGGGAGGCGGAGCTTACAGTGAGCCGAGATTGCGCCACTGCACTCCAGCCTGGGCGACAGAGCGAGACTCCGTCTCAAAAAAAAAAAAAAAAAAAAAAAAAATCAGCTTTGAGAGGTTAACCAAAAGAAGGAATTGTTAAATTAAGTCAAGCCTAAAGCTGCCTCCTTATACATTTTAAGTTCAGCTTAAAGGGTTCTCCATACATAGTGAACTGTAACCTAGCTGAATGTGTAAACAGACTATAACCTACCTCTTATACCAATCACAGAGTTTTGGCCAATCAAAAGGGCCAACTGTTCAAACTGTATTTGAATGAGGCAAATGCTGAGCTACAACCGATCCAACTGTTTCTGTACATCACTTTCCTTTTTCTGTCCATAAATATAATCTGAAACATGTGGCAGTCCTGGAGTCGCTCTGAACCTAATCTAATTCTAGGGGCTGCCCAATTCTTAAATGGTTCTTTGCTTAGTTAAACTTTCTTAAATTTAATTTGTCTAAAGTTTTTCTTTCCTTTTTTTTTCTTTTTGAGACAGAGTCTTGCTCAGTCACCCAGGCTAGAGTGCAGTGGTGTAATCTTGGCCCACTGCAACCTCCACCTCCTGGGTTCAAGCGATTCTCCTGCCTCAGCCTCCTGAGTAGCTGGGACTACAGGTCCACACCACCATGCCTAATTTTTTTTTTTTTTTTTTATTTTTAGTAGAGACAGCGTTTTGCCATTTGGCCAGGATGGTTTCAAACTCCCGACCTCGGGTGATCCTCCCACCTCAGCCTCCCAAAGTGCTGAGATTACGGGCGTGAGCCATTGCTCCTGCCGGTCTGAAGTTTTTCTTTTGGCCAGGCATGGTGGCTCACACCTGTAATCCCAGCGCTTTGGGAGGCCAAGGCAGGTGGGTCATTTGAGACCAGGAGATCGAGACCAGCCTGGCCAATATGGTAAAACCCTACCTCTACTAAAAATACAAAAATTAGCAGTGTGTGGTGGTGCATGCCTGTAATCCCAGCTACTCGGGAGGCTGAGACAGAATAGCTTGGACCCAGGAGGTGGAGGTTGCAGTGAGCTGAGATTGTGCCACTGCTCTCCAGCCTGGGTGACAGAGCAAATTCTGTCTCAAAAAATAAAAAAAAAGTTTTATTTTAACAGATAGATTGTGCATTATGACTGTTGGTTCAGGGATTCTGATCAATAGTTACCATAGTCCTGAGGATTATGGCCTGGTCTCCCCACGCAGAACAATTTCTCCACCTGGGGTGGTGAAGTTGGAGCACAGTATGAGGTCTTTTCAGCCACAAGAGGGCAAAAGTCTTGGACATGAAATTGTTGAAATGGGTACGAGTTGGAACCTGCATCTGTGCCGCCTATAACCTAAGACTAAGTGAAAACTTACACCAAAGCCAATGACAACATGAATGGTAAATGACCACTTAAAATAGTTTTTTTGGTTATAAGTTTTGTAGAAGACATCTTATCCGTGTTGCTAAAATACCTGGTAATTTCTTTTTTCCCTGTTGACTTTTCGTCTTTATTTCCTCAAGGCCTGTAGTTTCTATGGGCTTCAGAACAAACACTAAGAAACAATCTGGTGTTACTTGGGGTGGGTGGGGGTGTGATGAAAATAGTGCTTACCTTGATATGGCTGTTGCTACAGCCCGACTCAGAAGCGATGACAGAAATAATGACGATAATAGCAATTTTAAAAGTGATTTGGCAGCAATTTTATTTGTTGTGCTATAAAATGGCTGGCCCATGGCTGTATATGTAGATTCGGGAGTAAACTTTCAAAGCATGCTCAGGAGGCATGCATGGTAATCCCATTATCTGATAACAGGATTTGTGCACATACCTCCCACATGCACCATCAGTAACCCACCCTTTTAGTATCGCTGTGAAATGCAATTTGTGTGCAGATGAAAAGTTTACAGAACATGGGCCTGTGCCATGAAGCTCAACAAAGCCAGCGCACTGTGTGGCAAGGTTTCTGAACCCGACCCCTGTCGTTCCTGCTGTCTCCCTCCTTATTGATTTCTGTCCCTTGGCCAAGCGGGCTTTGTGATCGTCTGCATCAACCCAGAAACTTGCAAAATGAGCTAATCAAATAGGTGCAGCAGAAATCAACCCGGAATTTCTAGGAGGCTTTGGAGACATGCCACACACAGGATGTGGGAGATGTTCGGGTCAAGTAAGTGTTGGCAGAATGTACGGGGTGAAGAGGCCAAATGACATGGATTTTGGTTAATTACTTTGCAGAAACATTCACATAAATAGGTGAAGTCAAAACTAGAGGTAAATGCGTGATGAAATAAGACATAGGCAGTGCTTTAAAAATAGTATCCTGATATTCATATTTTACAGTTTTGGTTCACACATGTTCTATCTTCCTTTTTTCATAGAGCTTACCATAACTGGCACATATCTTCACATAAGCATCATATAAAGAGCAGCAGATGTTAGTGACAGAAGCTGCTGTGCAAAATATGCAGAAGAATATCCTCATTACTTCTATTGCTTACAAGTGAGGAAATATGGATTCACATTTTTCTTTTTTAGATAAAGGGTTATGTGGTAAATTTATATATTGATATGTGAATTTCTTGATTCTTCCCAACAGGCCAAACAAAAATTATTTTAATTGAATGTTATTTATGTCAATCATTGCTTTTAATAAAATATGATTGTATGTGGTTTAAAAAATGTACAATCATCCAATGTACAGTAGATTAAGCAATGAGCATAGAGCAAATGAATTTAGTTAGGGGCAATTCTAAATCCTAAAGATAGTATGAAATATGAGTATAGGAACTCTGTGGATGCCTGGTGGGAAAATAGGTTATTCTTTGTTTTTTTTTTCTTTCCGTATACATATTGCAATAAACTTGGTTATTTCTTTAAATAAATACCTGAAAGGATACTGACTGGATATGCATTGAATCTGTAGATTTATTAGGCAAGGATTGATACCTGAAGAATATAGAGTATCCTGATCTGTCTACTCAGTACATTTATGTAGTTCTTTAATTTTTCTTAGTAATGTTTTATGCTTTTTAGTGTGCAGCTTCTACACTATTTTTTAGGTTTATCTCTAAGTGATTTTTTTTTTTTTTTTTGAGATGGAGTCTCACTCTGTTGCCCAGGCTGGAGTACAGTGGCACGATCTCGGTTCACTGCAAGCTCCGCCTGCCAGGTTCACGCCATTCTCCCACCTCAGCCTCCTGAGTAGCTGGGACTACAGGCGCCCGCCACCACGCCTGGCTAATTTTGTTTTTGTATTTTTAGTAGAGACAGGGTTTCACCATGTTAGCCAGGGTGGTCTCAGTCTCCTGACCTCATGATCTGCCCACCTCGGCCTCCCAAAGTGCTGGGATTACAGGTGTGAGCCACCTCGCCCAGCCTAAGTCTTTTTTTTTTTTTTTGATGCTACTGTAAGTAATTATGCTTTAAAATTTCAATTTCTAAATCTTCCCTGCTATTATATAGAATGCAATTGATATTTTAAAATATTGATCTTATATCCTGAAACCTTACTAAACTCATGGTTTCTAGTCTTTTTTAAAAATAGATTCTTTAGGATTTTCTACATAGAAAATTATGGTTTCTGTAAATAGAGATAGGCTTATTTCTTTATTTGTAATTTGTATGTCTTTTATTTCTTTTTCTTGCTTTATTTCACTCAATCTGCACTATGATATGGAATGGAAATAGTGAGAGTGGACATCCTTGTGTTGTTCCTGATCATAAGGGGAAATCATTCAATTTTTAATTATTAAATGTGATATTAATTTTAAGTTTCTTTTGTAGATGTCCTTTATCAGCTCCCTTTTTTTTTAATAAAAAAAAAAAGGGAGACCGGGTGCAGTGGCTCATTCCTGTAATCCTAGCACTTCTGTAGGCCAAGGCAGGAGGATTGCTTGAGACTAGGAGTTTGAGAGCATAGTGAGACCCCATCTCTCTCTCTAAAAAAAAACCAAAAAGGAATAGAAAAAGAAGAGAAAATCAAGCCCAAAGTGAGCAGTGAGCAGAATAACAATAAAGATAAGAACAGAAGTCAGTGAAATAGGAAACATAAAAACAATAAAGAAAATCAATGAAATCAAAAATTGGTTATTTGATGAGATTGGTAAAGCTGGTAAACCTCTAGCCAAACTGATTGAGAAAAAAAAAAAGAGTGAAGACACAAATAACCAATATCAGTTATACAAAAGGGACATCATTACCAACCCTACAGACATTAAAAGGATAATAAATATCACTTGCAACTGTAAGCTTATGAATTTGACAACTTAAATAGGCAAATTTCTTGACAGCTTAAAATTCAAAGCTTATGAAAGAAGACACAAATAACTCAAATAGTCGTCTACCTATTAAAGAAATTGAATATATTGTAAAAAAAAAAAAATCCCACAAAGAAAACTTTTGTATTTGTTCTTGTGTCACTTTTGGTAAATTATGTTTTCTAAGGAATTTGTCCATGTGTGTCACTTAAATAGTCAAATTTATTGGCATAAGTTATATCTTTTAAAATAATTTTAAAATGTCTATAGTATTTGTAGTAATATCTCCTCTTTCATTCCTAGATTTTAAAATTTGTGTGTTTTATCTTATTTCTATATTGTACATCTGTTTTCTACTAGATCAATTTGTATTTATGTTTATTATTTTCATCTTTCAATTTTCTTTGGGAATATTTTGCTGTTCTTTTCCTAGCTCTTTGAGAATAAATGCTTAGATAATTAATTCTTAATCTATTTACTAATGTATGTATTTAAAGCTATAAATTTCTCTTGTAAGCCTGGTTTTATATGTAGCCTACATGTTTTGAAATGTGTTTTATTTATTGTTCAATTGAAAATACTTTCTGATTTTCATTGTGATTTGTTCTTTGATCTTTATTTAGAACTGTACTGTTTAGTTTATAAGCATATTGACATTTTCTTCTAATCATTTTTGTTACTTATTTCTAGTTTTTTCCCTCTGTAGTCAGAGAATATATTCTAATTTAATATTTTAAAATTTGTTAAGATGTGATTTATGGTAGAACAGCCAGTCAATTTTTGTATCATTCCGTGTGTACAATTTATATTCTGCATTTGTGGGGGTGGTTTTCTATTTATATTTACTAAGTTCAAGTTGTTAACCATATATTTAAGATAATCTATATCCTTACCCCTTTTTTACCTGCCTGTCCTAGCAATACTGAGATAGGTATTTTGAAAAGCTCACTGATTATAGATGTGCTTATTTCTCCTCTTAATGTTGTCAATTTTTGCTTAATACACAGTGAGGCAATGTTACTAGGTAGTTACAGATTGCAAATTGCCATATCTTCTTGGTGAACTCACCTTTTCCTTATTGTGAAATGTTCATTTTATTTTCAGTAAATTATTGTCTTAAATGCTATCTAATCTAGTACATCCCAAACAGATCAACCTTATATATAAAGATACAGAAATATTGAAAGTAAAATGGCGGAAAAAGATATATCTGGTTTATTTTTCCTACTAAGCATTTTTGACAGTGGGTTAATATCTGCACGACATATCTTTTCCCATTCTTTCATTTTTAATCTTTCTGTACCTTTTTTTTGAGTTGGGGTCTTGCTATATTGCCCAGGTTGGAGTGTAGTGGTGTGACCATGGCTCACTGCAGCCTCAAACTGCCGGGTTCAAGAAATCCTCCAACCTATGCCTCCTGAGTAGCTACGACTGCAGGTGTGTACCACTATGTCTAGCTAATTTTTATTTTTATTTTTTTGTAGAGACAAGGTCTCAGTATGTTGCCCAGGCTGTTTTCCAGCTCCTGGTCTCATGCCATCCTTCTGCTTGGCCTCCCAAAGCACTGAGATTACAGGCATGAGCCACCTCTGTGCATTTTTTTAAAGTTTTCTTTTATAAGCAACATATAAAAGTTTTTGAAAATTCAGCCTGACAATCTTTGTTTTTTTTAATGGAAAGAATTTAATCTCTTTGCACTTAATGCAATTACTGATTAAGCATTTATGTCTACCACCTTACCATATGCTTTCCATTTTTCTCGTCTAGTCAATGTTATTTTTCTCTCATCTTGCCTTAAAAAATGAGACTTTATTTTAGAATAGTTTTAGGTTTCCAGGAAAATTGAACAGATAGTACAGAGTTCCTATGTACCCCCAGTTTCTCTGATTATTAACATCTTATATTATTCATGATATTTGTTAAAATTGACACATTGATATTGGTACATTGTTACTAACTAAAGTCCATAGTTTTTCCAAATGTCCTTAGTTTTTACCTAATCTCATTTTTCTGTTCCAGGATTTCATCCAAGATACTACATTAAATTTAGTGTTCACGTCTCCTGATTCCTCTTGATTTTCCTTGCTTTTAATGGCCTTGACAAGTTTTGAGGCATACTGGTCTGGTATACTGCAGGATGCCCTCTGTTGGAATTTGTAAAATTCCAATATAATTAGAATAAATTTCACAAATCTCTTGATTATGTGAAAGTTGTCAGAATCACAATGGAGTCACTTGCATTAAAATTCCTGACAAAGAGACCCAGGGAAGGTCTTGAAGGGAAGTTTCTCATGCCCAAATGCCTGGTAACAAGAACTATCACAGAAGACTGCAGAAACCACAACCTTGCACAAAGACCATTGCAACTACATACAAAGAAGAACCCGTGTGAGGACATCTGCCCAGCAACTTCCTGTTCAACCTCAGACTAGTGCCACTCTTCTTATTGATCCTTGTAGCCAAGGATAATGGTGTCATAACAATTGTATAATCCTCATTTTTCCTCTAAAAGCCTTCTTCTTCTTTTAATTCCCTGAATACTCATATAGTTTACTATGGGATGCTTATTGCCATGGCAACGCTCATTCCCAAATAAACATCGTTTTCTTTTAGACAGTCTCCCTCTCTGTTATTTAGATTGACAGATGTTTTTCTCACAATTAGACTGGAGTTATGGGTTTATCGTAGAAGAAAAGTGCCATTTTCATCACACATAATATCAACATTATCAACATGATTTATGATGGTTGATATTAACCTTGATCACTTGGTTGGGTTACTGTTTCTTGAGTGTCCCTATCATAAAAATACTCACTTAAATTTCCCCCTTCTAACTGTACTCCTTGGATGGAAGTTCCTTATACATAGTCCTTAAGGAGTGGCAAGTTATGCTCCCCTTCCGTTAGGGTGAAGTATCAATATAATACTTTTTCATCAGCGAGAAGGAGTTTTATTTCCTTGTGCAAAGGAGCATTTCAAGTCAAGCTAGCCAGTCGCACTTGGGCGAGTCCTGCTTTCACATAAACTGGGGGTAGAAGAGGTACTTTAAGTTGTACTCAGTTCGGGCTAAGCAGTTAATAATCTCCTGGTCACACTTGCACAAGAGTTTTTGGCATTTGTTCTCTGTTGGTCCGGTCAATGGCATCCCGGTGCTGGCCATGGCCTCCCAGGCCACAGTAGCAACTGTATTTCATATAGGTAAGTGGGGTTCAGGAGTCAATACAACCCACAGTTCCTGCCAGTTCCAGGATCCCACGTAGGTGCACGTGTGACCTCTTGGAGGCCTGGCGGGACCCAGGGCCAGGTCCCAGCAGCAGCAGCAGCAGTGACAGCAGTGGCAGTAGTATTAATAACATGACTGGCAGGCACAGAGGTAGCAGCCCAATCTGACAGTGGGAGGTGTGGAACGGTGTAGCAGGGCCAGTGTAGTCACCAAGCCTGGCCAACCTAGTCACCGTATCAATATAATTTATTTGGAATTCTTTTTTTTGTACTGAATATTTGTTTCTTTTCCTGCGTTTATTAACTTATTTAATCATATATTTATATCAAATCTGAGCTCATGGATATGCGTTTTATACTCTGGGCTCTAATCCAAAACTATTTATTTCATTGCTTAAATCCTTCTAGCTTTGGCCATTGGGAGCTTTTTGGTCCTGAGCCCCTTTGAGATACTCTCATTAATTTGTGTGTGTGTGTGTGTGTGTGTGTGTGTGTGTGTGTGAGAGAGAGAGAGAGAGAGAGAGAGAAGGAGAGAGACAGAGTAAGGGAGAGAGAATGCAGTTTCTTACTTGTAGCACTATAAGACACTCCAGGCTTATCTTGTATATTTCCTGCCCCAGTCCTAGTCACTCATTTCTCCAAGGAGCCCTGGTTCCTTTATTTTGGAGAATGATATTGGGAACCAAGATCTGGGTGCTAGGTGTGTTCATTGCTATTGAGATGTAGTTTTTTCTGCAGGCTTCTCACCTGACAGAGCAATTAAATATATGTATATATACTACCTTGTATATATACACATATTTATAAATATTTCTATGTGTAACCATCTGTTTCCATATTGTTAATTATTATAGAAGTTCTTGCTGATGTTTCTAGTTCAAATCCATTACCACATACATCATTCTACTCCCCTCCTTTTCCTTATCTATCAATTCCTACTTCAACAGTGAGAAAACTGCCTCCTATCATCTGCTATCCATTTACTTAATTGTTCAATTCCTGTATACATGTATAGCAGTATCAGGCAGTACTAGAATTCTTAATCCATACCTCTATGGGGGAAAACTTTATCAACTAGAGTACTTCTGTAGTTCATTTTGCCTTGAGTCTTACAGATGCCATCAATGGCAGAGCAAAGTGTGTTTTGAAGAGTTTTTAATAAAGTCTTACTTGCTAATTTTTTTCATGGATTGTGCTTTTAATGTTGTATCTAAAAACATACCACTAAACCTAAAGTCACCTCTATTTTATCCTATGTTATCTTCTAGAAGTTTTACAGTTTTGTGTTTTAATGTTTAGGTTTATGATCTGCTTAGAGTCAAATTTTGTGAAAGGTGTAAGGCCTGTGTCTAGGGTTTTTTTTTTTTCATATCCCCAGTTGTTCCAGCACCATTTGTTGAAAAGACTGTCCTTTCTTCACTGAATTGCCTCTGCTCATTTTTCAAAGTTCTTGCTTTTTATTTTGATTAAGTATTTTTTATTATTGTAGTCCCCTCTTCCTTGGTTAAGTAATTTTATATTATTTTATGACTTTTTAGTGGTTTCCATAGAGATAACAACATGTTACTCAATTTATTAAACATCTATGTAAATTGTCACTTTTGTTATTTCCCAGGCCAGTGGTTCTCAAACTTGAACATGCATCAGAATTGCCTTAAGGGTTTGTTAAAGCACAGATTGCTGGGTTCTGTCATCAGGGTTTCTGATTCAGCAGGCATGGGGTGAGGCATGAGAATTTGCATTTCCAACAATTTCCTAAGTGATACTGGTGATGCAAACGCAGACCTGTAGACTACACTTTGAGAACGGCTGTGTTAATCACAAACACTGAAGAACGTTTTCACTCTACTTGTTCTGTTGACTTCTGTGCTATTACTGTCATATCTATATCTATATCCCCACAAAGCAATATTTTTATTGTTTTATATTGTAAATATTCATTTATATTTGCTTCTATATTATTTTCTCTGTTGGTTTTCATTTCTTCTTGCACCTTTGAGCTTCCATCTGGGACCACTGACCATTTACTTCTGCCTGAAGAACGCCCTTTAGCATTTCCCATAATGCAGGTCTGTTAGTGACGAATTCACCCATACTTTGTAGGTCTGAAACTGTCTTTCTTTTGCTTTTACCTTGGAAGGGTATTCTTGGTGAATATGAAATGCTACATTATTGTTATTTTCTTTTAGCACATTGTCTTCTGTGGTTTCTGTTGAGAAGTTGGCTCACGGTTTCTGTTGAGAAGACGGTTTCTGTTGAGAAGATGGTTTCTGGTGAGAAGACGGTTTCTGTTGAGAAGATGGTTTCTGGTGAGAAGATGGCTTCTGTTGAGAAGATGGTTTATGTTGAGAAGATGGTTTCTGTTGAGAAGACGGTTTCTGGTGAGAAGATGGTTTCTGTTGAGAAGATGGTTTATGTTGAGAAGATGGCTTCTGTTGAGAAGATGGTTTCTATTGAGAAGATGGCTGCTTATTTTACTGTTGCTTCTTTGAAGACAGTGTCTCTTTTGACTGCTTTAAAAATTTGCTTCTTGTCTTTGGTTTTCAGCTGTTTTATGCTGATGTGCTAGGTTATACTTTTCCTTGTAGTTATTCTTATTAAAACTTCCCGAATGTGTGGCTTGAAGTCGTCTATCAAATCTGTGTTATTGTTTTTTTCCTTTTTGATGGTATTGTTGCCAGACGATGTGGTATTTATGATACTTATCCTTTGAGATGTGTTCAGACTTGCTGTATGGCTGTGTTTAAGTGGTTGATTTTTGAAAACATTGCTTCTATGTTGAGAAGAATGTGTATTCTCTAGTTGTTAGGGGCACAATTCTAAATATGTTAATTATATTAATACCAATCCCTTTTTATGTATATTGTTTAAATATTGTTTATCTGTATTAATTTCCTATCTTCTAAGCTGTCAATAATTACTAGAGGTGTGTTAAAATATCCTATAATGATTTCGAGGCAATTTTCTTATATGTATCTGGGTTTAAAATGGCTAAAATCACATAGTGAATTGAAAACTATAATCAATATATAGTACACTTCTCTATTTCCAATAATGCTCTTTGTCTTCCATTCTTTTTGAGACAGGATCTCACTGTGTCACCCAGGCTGGAGTGGACTGGTGCTATCTCGGCTCGCTGCAATCTCTGCCTCCCAGGATCAAGTGATCCTCCCACCTCAGGTTCCCAAGTAGCTGGGACTACGGGCATTTGTCACTATACCCAGCTAATTTTTGTGTTTTTTTTGTAGCGATGAGGTCCCACCAACATTCTGTTTTATCTAATATTAATGTAGTGGCCTCTTTATTATTTTGATATTTGTCTAGTATTTCTTTTGTCTTCGTATTTTTAACCTTTCCACATTTAAAAAGTATGACTATGATAAACAGTATAGCTATGCTTTCTTTTTTTTGAAACTGGTATTTAATCCTTTTACATTTGGTGTGATTATTGGTATGTTGGGACTTGTTTCTATCAGTGTAAAATTTCCCCTATTTGTTTCACTCTTGTTTCTTCCTTTGTCTTTAAAAAATTAATTTAGTTTTTTTGGTTAAATTTTTTTCTTAACCATATGTTTCCCCTTTACTACTTAAACATAATACACTATTTTCTTTTAGTACTATTGAAATCTTATCATACATGTTAAATTTAAGTAAGATTGAAGTGAACCAATAAGTTAAATGATCTGAAAAATAAAAAGAATCTTATAACACTTTTAATCAGCTACCTACTTCTGACTCAAATGCTATAGAAAGCAAAAACTTTAGTGCTATACCTTATTTTTTAAACCCTGTAAATTATATCTCCTTCTCTTCCTCACCTTTTTTCTACCTCTTCCTCTTTGTCCTTATTTATCTCTTTTTCATACATATGATGTCATCTTAGAATTATCTACATTTGTACCAATTTTTTCTTTCTGCATTTTAGACTTTTGCAATAATTTTCTTCTATTGAAGCACATCTTTTAGAAGTTTCTGTGAAGATCTGTTGATGCCAAACTCTAGTTTTTTGTTCAACTAAAAATGTCTTTATTTTCTTAATATTTATGAAAAGATGGTTTTGCTGAGTACATAAGTTTGACAGTTAATTTCTCTAAATACTTTAAAGTTATTAAACCTTTTCTTTTATGTTCTATTGCTACTATTGCGATGCTAATCATCATTCCTTTTCCTTCAAGTTTCTTTTTTTTTTTGTTTGAGACAGAGTTTCGCTCTTGTTGCCCAGGCTGGAGTGAAATGGCATACTCTTGGCTCACTGCAACCTCTGCCTCCCCGGTTCAAGCTATTCTCCTACTTCAGCCTTCCTGAGTAGCTGGGACTATAGGCGCCTGCCACCATGCCTGGCTAATTTTTGTATCTTTAGTAGAGATGGGGTTTCACCATGTTGGCCAGGCTGGTCTCGAACTCCTGACCTCAGGTGATCCACCTGCCTTGACCTCCCAAAGTGCTGGGATTACAGGTGTGAGCCACTGTACCCAGCCTCAGATTACTTTTTAATATCTTGTTTTTGTTTTTTATGGTCTGCAATTTCACTAAAATGTGTATCTTTATGGATTTCTTTTTACTTATCTTGCTTATTATACATTGATTTTCTTTACTTATGAACATATGTATTTCATCAATTTTTTTTTTTTTTTTGAGATGGAGTTTCACTCTGTCTCCCAGGCTAGAGTGCAGTGGTGTGCTCTCGGCTCACTGCAACCTCCACCTCCTGGGTTCATGAGAGTCTCCTGCCTCAGCCTCCTGAGTAGCTGGTATTCTAGGTGCACACCACCACGCCCAGCTAATTCTTGTTTTTTTTTTTTTTTTAGTAGAGATGGGGTTTCACCATGTTGGCCAGGCTGCTCTCGAACCCCTGGCCTCAAGTGATCTGCCCACCTCAGCCTCCCAAAATGCTGAGATTATAGGCATGAGCCACCATACCTGGCCTGCATTTCATCAATTCTGAAAAATTCATTTTCTCCTCAAATATAGCAGCTCTCAATTTTCTCTATTCTCCTCTCAAGGACTCTGACTAGATATATATTAAAGCCTTTTATTCTATCTTCCATATCTTTTAATCTATCTTAATATTTCCTCCTTTTTTTTCCTCTATACTGGATCCTGGATATTTCTTTCAGATATATCATCCAGTTCACTCATTCTTTCTTCATCTACAGCTAATCTGCAACTTAAACTATTTGTTAAACTTTCTTTTTCAACTATTATATTTATTTCCAAAAGTCCTTTTTGTTTTTATTTTTCAAATCTGCATATTTTTGACAGTCTCTTAACAATCATTTTATGAACACATCTTTCATTATTTAAACAGTTCATAGATTGCAATTTTATATTCTGTACCCAACAATTCCAAAATATGAATTGCTTAGGGGCTTAAATCTATTTGTAGTTACTGGTGACTCGTAATAAGGGTGACTTCTTTCAATGTATATTTGCTGATTTTGGTTTTGAGCTCATATTTGTTTCCTTTTAATCTGTGAGAATCCTGTGGGAATACATAGGGGATAATTTTCTCCAGAAAACACTTTGCTTTTGCTAGGAAACAGGGGAAATACTGACCTGGAATACTTTAGTGTCCTTTGAGAATGTTAGCTTAAAGTAGTACTTTCAGGTACAGTTCCTGTATTTGCTTCTAGCCCAAGAGTTAGTTCAGCTAACACAGCTCTGATACTAGCTTTTGTCTTTAGGCCAGCCCATTTTCCCCTTTTATTATTGCTCACCGTCTTGCCTTTTGAAAATTTATTTTTTGGAAGGATGCTGAAGATTTCCCCTTGTCCTTACTAATTCAGAAATGAAATAAAGGATGATTTATCCAGGATCTACTTGTTTTTGAGGGGCAGGATCTTTCAGAATATTTAATCTCTTTTACTACCAGAAGCAGAAATCTGAGGCCCCTTTTTCAAGTGTTTCTTTAATAAGGTTTAAAATATTTACAACTGGTTCTTCAGATGAATTTAAACAAAGTAATTAAGTAACAAAACCGATCTTACCATGATCAAACAGTGTTCCTTATAGCTCCAGTTTTATGATCTCCCCATTCACTTTATCTTGCATGAGGAATGTAAACTTGCCATGGAAGGCTAGATTTAGAATGTTCAAATGAGCAATTATCTTTTAACACCAACACAAGTCATGCATACAATTTGGCAGATTGAAGATTACATACAGAAGAGACTTGAAGTTCCTTGCAAAACAAATAGAGGAGTGAGAACATTACTGAGTGAAAGCCAATGAGCTTCATTTCTTTAAAAAGTTAAAAAAAAAAGGTAAAGAAATCAGTGGCTTGACACTAATGAGACTGACAGCCTTTAAAGCTTTAGAAATTTTTTCTCGTAAACCTTTATACATATCCAGAGTATCCAAAGCTTTTCTGTGAATACAGCAGCGTGTAAAATTTGCTTTCAATGTGCGAGGTTGACTCTATGGAAGTTTCATGGCTATTTCTGAATTCTAAAATTAAAGTTAAAAAACAGAGTATAAAAGATGGACTATCACTGATACATAAACTATAGTCTCATCCTAAACAATAATCTTGGTGAGATCTTGCACTTGATATTCACATACCAGTTGTATTTCCTACACTATGGAATGCATTCTTTGCCATGTGTATGTATCAATTTAGAAAACATCATATGAAGCCAAGTAGGAGCTGTGGGTATCAGAGGAAAAGAAGCTTGCTATCTGAAATTGGACCACAGAGTCTTGAGAAAGGGTCTTGCACTGTCACCCAGGCTGGAGTGCAGTGGCACGATCTTGGCTCACTGCAGCCTCAACCTCCAGGGCTCAGGTGATCATCTCACCTCAGCCTCCAAAGTAGCTGGGACTACAGGTGCACACCACCATGCCTGGCTAATTTTTTGTAGCTATGGGTTTTCACCATGTTGCCCAGGCTGTTCTCAAACTCCTGGGTTCAAAAGATCCATGCACCTTGGCCTCCCAAAGTGCTGGGATTGCAGGCATGAGCCAGTGCATCCGGCCTGCAGTTGTTGTTTCTTGACTAATAAATAAGTTTTGGTGTGCAGAGGCTTGATCCCCACTTACGTTTTGAAGTGCCTTTTCAGTTTTCATATGATGAAATTTATGTTCACTTCTCTGCCCTGAGTCTCAGTTACTTCTCTAGATGATGAAGAGTCAAGACCATGGATTCTCTCAGGTGCACTGAGTTTGGTGTGCTGTGTGAAGCCTGGCATGTTTGTTGGGATTCACCACAGCCTCTTTTTGTTGGCGTACTAAACGTTTATACTGTAGCAAATGGGAGGACAAGTTCCTCCACCATGGACCTAAACAGACTCAAAATAAATAAAGCTTTGCTTCTTAAATACTGTCTTATCTGTAGATTATTTTCTCTTTGATAAAAATATATTTTTTTCAAATGACAGCCATTTTCATGTGTCGTTCCTTCTTAGAGAATGTTGAGTTACCTCCTTCGAGCAGCCATGATGTTGGTGGCTTCATCCATCCCCCTTTAGGCAATATCCAGGACAATAAAGCAGAAAAATGGAAAGAAATTAATACTATGGTGACACTATGGGGGCCTCTACATCAACCCTTGCTTGAAGCTTGAGCTGAATTTTCAATTATATGAGTCAATGTACTCATGTATTGTATAAGACAGATTTTGGGTTTTAGTCGCAGTTAAAAGCATCCTAATGAAAATATCTCTTGTTAAAGTATAACTTGGACATATGACTCAGATGAAGATTTATCATGTCTGAGGGAAACCAAGTTTAGGTTTCACTCCAGGTTGGAGTGCAGTGGTGCAACCTTGGCTCACTGCAACCTTGAACTCTTGGGCTCAAGTGATCCTCCCACCTCAACCTCCCAAGTAGCTAGGACAACAAGCACCCGCCACTATGACCAGTTAATTTTTAAATTTTTTGAGAGATGGGCGTCAGGCTACGTTGCCCAGGTTGGTCTCAAACTCCTGACCCCAAGTGATCCTCCTGCCTCAGGCTCCCAAAGTGCTGAGATTACAGGTGTGAGTCACCTTGTCTGGCCTGAATACGCTGTTTTGACTTTTGAGATTAACACTGAAGTAAATGAAATAAACTCACGACAATGAGCCAATGGCTAGCACTGTTATAGATCAATAACACAGGTTTCAACTCTTTGGAGGGAAAGTAACTAACTTACTTTCTGCACCTAACTTTCTGTATCACATCATTCTTTTCTTCCTGAGCCCAAAATCTGTCTCAGTAGCTTTCTGTAGCAGCCACTGCTGGCACATACGATAACATCTATCTGTGCTCCTTATCAAGCCATTCTGTCTAGTCCTAAATGTCAGAGTAGGTACTAACACAGCTTTGGGCTTTGCAAGAAAATGTTCTCATCTTTTATCATCAGTTGGAAAGCTTTGGGGGCAGAGGAGACAAGAAGATTCATTCATTATTGTCAACACATATTTAAGTTTCTAAGAAAAACAAGGAGTGAGGTTCAATCCACAAAAGTTAATGGAAAAGTAACATCGAATTTCATGGTGGGCAGAGGTAAGGAACCACAGTTCCTAAGACCCGGCAAGTCAACTTAAGAAAGAAAAATTGCAGTGCCCACCTTCTTCCACAGAGGGGCACTCCAAGCTCATCACTGAAACCGTGCACTGCGAGCGGTTGTAGAAAAACAGCTTCCAATCTTTTCTCCACGCCTAGGGATTATTAAGAGCGTAGAATTTAAAGTACATTTGCAGGGCTCGATGTGAATGAGGCAAAACCATTTCAATATCAATCCCAATGGTGCCAGCAACCCATTCTAAATTAGCTCAGGTTTAAATATGTTACAGAAATGTGTTAAATTTGAGAACAAATTTCACTTAGGATCTGTGGGTCTCTGTTACACAAAAGATGGAATACTTTGGAGGCAACGCAGTTCTTACTTAAAGCTAAAATATGGCTTTAATAGCCCGCTTCAAACACTCATGTCTTCACCAGAATGGGCAATGTAGAATTAAAATTACACCTTGAGTAAACAGAATTGTAGATAAATGAGTTATGTCTCAAGACGTTTTGAATATTTTTATTCTTGTGTCTGGGCCAAAAGTCTTTCCATATGTCCAAAGGCCCCGTGGCATTTCCAAATCACTCGTGGGTGACGGTGGGACCGCGGGGCTCGTATGATGCCAACGCAAGCGTACCGGGTGGTCCTCATAGTTTGTTACATTCCAAAATGCAACCATTAAAGGGGCGGCCCTTACCTTCCCTAGTGAATACAAAAAGCCTTTGGAGACCAAAGGGCTGGAAAGCTGGCGCAAACGCCACCCCGCGTGCTGACCCCTTGGCCAGAGCCGAGGCGGGCGGCCTGGAGTCCCCAGCGCGGAGCCCCCAGGTTCCCAGGAGCGCGGGTCGCTCTCCGCTCTCCGCCCCTCGCCCGGGCCCACGGAAAAGGGCTAAATGGCTTCGACCAAACAGCGAGTTTAAAAGGAAGCTTTCACGAAAAGCCCAAGGGAGCGGCAGCCCAGATTGTGTGGCGGGCAGAGCCGCGGGTTCCGAGGGTCCCCGGGGCGAAGCGGGCAGGGGCGCACCTCCGGGCCGCGGGCAGATGGAACTCGGGCTCCCGGGCCGGCGCGCGGGGGGCGGCCGCCTCGACATCCTCTCATTCGGCTGAAGTTTATTCTGGGCCACCGAGAGCTGGAACAGGAAATGTTCCGTCTTTGATGTCCACCGGTGGGCTTCAGACTGTTTTGCACCTCCCGGCGAGCACTGATTAGCCGGCTGAGTTCTGCCGCATTTGAAGTTCACCATTTATTATTAAAGAGAAGTGGCAGTGGTTAGTGCTGAGTCCTCGGAGAGCGGAATAAATATTTACCAAATAAGAACGTTCCGCCATAAAGGAACGGCTCGAACAGGTTTCTGAAACCCCGGGGCGGGCCCCAAGTGCCGCCCGCAGGCAGGAAGCGGCGTTGCGGGGCTTTCCGCGGGAGGCTGCCATCTGCAGACCGTGCTGGGCGGCGACCTCCGCGGGGCAGGGCTCTGCGCGGCGCAGCCAGGGCCCGACGAAACTCGGCTCTCTGGGCATTTAAGTTATTTTACAGGCTGTGTTTATTTTATAAAGGCAGAGGTGAATGTCAAACTAAACTTTGAACCTTTCTTTAATTTAAGGAGCAAAGTAATATTTTATCCCTCAATTAAGGGGATTGTGTTGCTTCCAACGTTAGGAGCATTTTCCAGTATGCTCCAAAGTGTACCCAAATTGTGAGCATCCAAGAAAGCATATTTATGTATATTTCGAAACATTATGTCATACAATGTAAATTATACAGTTTTTATTGTCAACTGAAGAATAATAGTAAAAAAAGTATATTTAGTTTATTTGGCAATTAACTTACACGATGGCATCCCTGTCAAAAGCATTCATGTTGGTTGTTTAAAAAGCTTTTCCCTTAATTATTAGAATAATACTTTTACTGTAGAAAATATGAAATTTACACATATCTAAACATCAGTATCATATGCTTTTTTCCATCATATTTTTTACTGGGAATTGTCCAATGACGTTACATATTTTTAGGGTATTCACATATCTATTTTTATAATTCACTATATCATTTTATAATTCACTATATCTATTTATTTAACTTATAGCAAATTAATAAACATTAAGGTAGTTTCAAGTTTTCCTTATTATAATAGCTCAATTAATATTTTTGTACACAATTCTACACTTGCCTGATTATTCCCTGGCATCATTTTATTTTGAATTTCTTTTATTGTAAGTTGGGTTTAATATTATATTGCAAACAATTACAGAGAAGAATCAGTTTTCGCTCATCACCATGTGCCTGGTGTTTTGTATTATGCTGAGCACATACCAATTGAAGGGCGACAGGCTAGTCAGAGACGACACTGGTGGCAGCCAAGAGATCTTTACTGGAGAGGTAGAGGTCAGGTCGCGCGGGGGAGAGAGAGAAGAGAAGAGAGAGAAGAGAAGAGAGAGAGAGCTGCTGGTGTGCTGGGTTTTATATCCCTTGGGCCTACGTGGGGCGGGCCCAAGGGAAGGCGGGAGATGCTTCTTTCTGATTGGCCCTCCTTTGGCGGGTTCAGACAGTGCCCGGTCGAGGAGGGGAGAAGAACCTGGAGCCGGCGCCATTAAGGTACCCCTGTTACCTAACATTCCTCCCTTTTTTGTTTTTTAAGAAGTGGGGAAATGGGCGTTGTAGTTCATCTGACTACTTCCTGCTGAGCGGGGGCGTCGTGGGGGAGGGGTATGGGAGGACTGTGGGGGTTGTGTACCGGGCGCAGCAGGAGTATAAGGCCAAGCAGTAGGGCGCTGTATGTGAACATCTCCTCAGTTGTGAAGTCCATGAATGTTCCTTGTAGCCAGCCAAGGGGCAGGGAGGGGTCTGTGATGAGCCAGCAGTCTTTGCGGGGATCGTCTAGGAACTGGTGGAACCGAAACATGGCGCTCAGAGTCTGTCTCTGGAGTCAGCCGCTTCTTTGCTGGTTGCTAGGAGTTGATAGTGTCTAAGGAGAAGCTGGTTAAAGGTTTGGTTAGAGATGGATGAGACTTGCTGTCTCATGAATTTGAGAAGGCACGGAAGGAGAGCACAAGAGGACCCATGAGAGGGCCTAGAAATGGGAGGATCCAGGCTAGGAGGGGGTCCTTAGGGTGTCCCACAATGATGGGGACGAGTTGACCCCTATTAGTTTCTTCCTAATGTTATGTAAGTTTTAATGTTTGTAAGAAGATGCAAGTACCGCCTTTTTCAGCGGTGAGTAAATCTAGAGCTCGGAGGTTTGAAGTGTTACCCCTGCTAGGGATGTGATTTGACGTTGTAAAGCGGCTAAGGACTGGGAATCTTGAGATCGGAAAACTGAGACGCGCTGTAACCTAGGGAGGCAGCCCCTAGTCCTGAGCCTAGTAGGGAGGTGGTGAGGGATAGCCCGAGAATGAATGGTAGGAAAACTGATCTCTTGTGTCGGTGAATCTGTGAGGGGTCTAGGTCAGGGTGGTCAAAGTGGTATGCTGATGAGCCTTCAGAGAAGGGTAATAGGGTGAGTTGGGGAAAGAGAGTGATGGGAACACAGGGGCCACCAGTGGAAGAGTTGATAGACTTGTGTAGGGAGCCATTGCACCAGCCTTCGGGGGCTGGGAAGTTTGGAGGAGCGGTGGTGTAGGTGCAGTTGGTGGGGGGCGGGCAGGCGCCGCTGGGAGGGGCGTCTGATTGATCTGGGCTGGCGGCCGGAAGGCAGGGCGGAGGGTAGTGGTATGGGGGGCGCTTGTCAGCTGGGTCGAAGTCGGGGGCAGAGGGAGGGGTTGGCAGTTTAAGAGCGGCAAGGAGCTGTTGGGGTTCGCAAGGGAGGCAGAGGTTAGGTGTGTCCCGTAGGAGGAAGAAGCCATGAATATATGGGATCTCTACCCATTTTCCTGTTCGCACGCAATAGTTGTAGAGATCCGAAGAAGATCAGGATCGAGAGAGCCATAAGGAGGCCGTTTGTTTTGGTTGTCTAGGGGATAGGTGGGCCAGTTTTGAAAAGACATTGTAGGGGGGAGTCGGCCGGCAGGGATGCAGAGCCTCCCATAATGAGAGGAAGGAATAGACGGCGACGAGCTAGGCAGGGCGTCCCCTGCTGGCTGCTGGCGGCGGAGCGAGTCAGAGCCTCCGGATCGATCGTCACCGAAACGGAAGGACTGAGGAGCCTCTGAGAGGCGGGAGGCCGTGGGTCACCTGGTACCAGGATTTTAACGAGCGAGCGAAGGAGAGGGGCCCAGGCCGGAGACGCGAGGAGGAGAGGGAGAAAACTCCGTTCCCTGCAGGCCGAGGCGGAAGTGAATGATAGGGGCCTACCACTGCCGTAAGGGTGTTGGGCAAAATGTGTCCGTCACGGGAGCGGCTGGGGTCTGGCGATTGGCCCGAGAGGTAGGCCCGGGAGGGGAAAACTTATTGAGATGAGGCCGGTGGGGGGCGAAGAGCTTGGGGAACAGGAAAATGGGTGAAGGCTGGCCGGAGGTCTAGACTGAGCCTGGGAACGGGATCGGGGTCCCACCTAAAGGTGGGGAATCGCGATCCGAGTCACGGCACCAAAATGAAGGGCGACAGGCTAGTCAGAGACGGCACCGGTGGCAGCCAAGAGATCTTTATTGGAGAGGTAGGGGTCAGGTCGCGCGGGGGAGAGAGAGAAGAGAAGAGAGAGAAGAGAAGAGAGAGAGAGAAGAGAAGAGAGAGAGAGCTGCTGGTGTGCTGGGTTTTATATCCCTTGGGCCTACGTGGGGCGGGCCCAAGGGAAGGCGGGAGATGCTTCTTTCTGATTGGCCCTCATTTGACGGGTTCAGACAGTGCCTGGTCGAGGAGGGGAGAAGAACCTGGAACCGGAGCCATTAAGGTACCCCTGTTACCTAACACCAGTGTCCAATAGATATTGACTGAATGAATAAAAAGTTAGTAGAACATTTGAATTTCTTGTTTTGTGAATTGCTTAATATTATTTATTTATTATTATAGCAGTTATCTTTTTCTTATGAATTTATAAGTTGTGTTTTACATAATAAGGATTTAACCTTTGGTTTGTTGCATATATAGCAAATCTCCCTCCCCTCTACAAAGCATAAGTTTGTGCGTATGTGTGTGTGTTTGGGTACTTTTAAACTTCTAGAAGTTAAAAAAAGTTTCCTAAGGTTATATTTGGGTGATACTCTTTATCACACATGCAAATTAAATGGCTATAGACAAAACTCTACAATAAAAGCTCTGAGGTATTTGTACATATTTTGGACAGCACATTTTCATTCTTCTATCTATCTATCAAGTTTTTCCTTGGACTTGGACTTTTCTTGAGGACATAATGCATGAAGTAAAAAGGTACTGCAATCTTAGTCTTAGTCTGACGAGCACAGGATCTTGAGCCTGGTATCATACCAAAGAAAGATCTGTCAATTCCTTATTTCCCAAACAACCATTAATTTACCTTTTTTTCTTGTTCACTATAATGAAAGATATGAATAGAAAAAAGATCCCAGTTTTTAAGGGGGTTTTCTGTATATATCTCATTCCAACTGAATGTGCAATTCCTTTTTATATCTCACCTGGTTGTGGTTGAAGTGACAAGTTTTGGGGACCATGAGTTGGAAATGGGTATAATTATTTGACACAGCAACAACGAAAAGCTTTATGAGTATGGATATTCTATTGGTTTGCCAGGGCTGCCATAACAAAACACTGCAGACAAGATGGCTTAAATAATGAGAATGTATTTTCTCACAGTTCTGAGGGCTAGAGGTCCAAGGTGAAGGTGTCAGTAGGTTTGGTTGATTCTGAGGCCTCTCTGCTTGGCTTGCAGACGACCTTCTTGCTGTGTCCTCAGATGGCCTATTCTCTGTTCCTGCACGTTTTGTTGAAATTTCTTCTTCTTCTTTTTTTTTTTTTTTTTTATGTATTTTTAGTAGAGACGGGGTTTCACCGTGTTAGCCAGGATGGTCTCGATCTCCTGACCTCGTGATCCGCCTGTCTCGGCCTCCCAAAGTGCTGGGATTACAGGCATGAGCCACCGTGCCCGGCCGAAATTTCTTCTTTTTATGAGGACCCTTTAAACATCTGATTTTAACCTAATGACCTCTTTAAAAACTTGATCTCCATATATTGTGACATTTGGAGGTACTGCGGTTGGAACTTCAACATATTAATTTTGGGGGGATGCAATTCAGTCCATAACAGGTATCTAATGGAGAGAGAGATTATGCCTTAGATTTATTTTTAAAAAGATAAATATTACCAGAAATAAAAGCATGGCATAGAAGTTAAAAACAAAGGCAATGCTACAGCATTTAAGTCACAAAAGCAAACAGGATTTCGCATTCCATGTACTTTTTGTTAGGTTAGGCTTGAGGCCTAGTGATGGGAAAGAAGCTTTCTTGAAGTAGACTTTTTTGCTTATATCAAGACCTCTTTGGGTTTCCTGTGGCTCTGCTTCATTTCCCTTTTTACTCTAGACATAGGGCAGTCTCTAACTGGGACACCATTGCTTTTGTGACTGGACCAAAAACAGCCTCAGTGAACTCCAAGCTTATAGCTTCAACTCAGAATGACATACATCACTTGGAATTATTTCAAAATTAACTTATTCCATTCAATAAGCATTTAGCAATTGCTTTTGGAGTTACTCGTTTGCCTTTTGAAGATGCTGAAGGAGGCCAGGAATATCAGTGAGAAAAAAGAGGAGAGCTCTTAGCTCAATCAGGTTCTTTTTGGTTTACTACTGTTTATCCTTCAAGGCTCATTGAGTTCCTGGAGTTTTCTTGGATAACTCCAGTCAACACTGACATGCTTCTTTCTGCCTACTTTTCATTCATGGATTCATTCCATAAATACTTATTAAACCCAAGCGTGTGTAGTGGACAAGACAGGCATGGTTTGTGCTTTCATGGAGTTGACTTTCTAGTAGGAGGAGACAGACACTAAATAACAACACATGTAAATCTGACCATTTCAGATGGTGAGAAGGGCTGTGAAGAAAAATGTCAGGTGAGACGCTGGAGTGTGTGAAGCTGGGCTGAGAGGCTGATTGGTGCTGGGTGGGGAAGGCCTTTCTCAGTAGGTTACAAAGGCGCTGGAATCTTACTGAAAAAAGCAACCAGCTGGGTCAGGAGAGAGACTGCAGTCCCCAGGCCCTAAGTTAGGTGACAGCTTGGCTGATGGAGGACTAGGCAAAGGCCAGTGTGTCTCGGTGCTAGTGAGAGTGGAAACGTGTGGGGGAGATGGGGGTCTCAGAGGTCGGCAGGGCCCAGGGCAGCTAAGCCTTTGTGGTACCTTGGCAAGGAGTATGTCCTCTGACCCCCATCAGCCCACCAAGTAAAATGGGGAGTCATGAGGTTTTAAACTCCACAGTGACTCAGTGGCAAGTTCTGGTTTAGGTTTTTAAGCAATTACTCAGATTGCTGTGTGGCAGATGGACAGAGTGTAATGAGGAGTGGGGCAGAGAGACCAACCCGGGTTGTAGCATTTGATCATTTTCAAGCCAATGTTCTGAGGGGGCCCCTAGGTAGCAGATCACAAGCACCTTTAGGACAGAAACATGCTGTTTTCTCTTCTTCCTCTTCTTCATCTTCCTTGTTTCTTTTTTGTTTTATTACTCTTGGAGGCTTTAACAGTGTTAGCAATATAATGGGCTCAATCAAAACTTGTATTGAGTTGGGCAGTCCTCTGCCAATTAATGCCAGAACTTTTTGGGTATAGAATTGGCCCTGAGTATCTGCCACCTGCCTTGAACGTATGGAATCAAATTCTTTTGGTGATTTCAGCTTCTTGGAGAAAGGTAACTGCATAATGAAGAGGTGGTGTTTTCTTAACATGCATTTACTACAATGACTATTTTCTCCTTGTTGAAACTAGTCATTGTTGCATATTTAATATAGTAATTGAAAGGTTGGAGGCCTTTTTGTAGTTATATGGAAACAGATTAGTCATTTCATCTTGTGAATTTTTCTTCATTCCTCAGTAGGAATGGTCAGCCCCTGGCCTTAAGCCGTTTACCCCACTTTTTTTTTTTTTTTTTTTTTTGCTAAGTTTCTACTTGGTGAGGTTGGAAATCTTAATTTTAAAAAAGTCTTTCTTTAGTTGACACACTATAAATATTCTGCCTTTTGGCATATTACATTTATATGGTTATAATTCTGGAGTCTTCTAATTCATTAACTATAGAGGTGCTTGAGAAGGTCTGGCGATGTTCACAGTAATCACTTGTGATGTTCGGCTGCAGCTGACTGTAGGTAAGGGAGGAAGCTGCTGCTTGGGAAGCGGAGGCAAGGGGGAGGTTAGAGGCTTGTGGCAGCTCCTAACAGAATTGAAGTGCAATAGTCACATGAAAATTCAGTTAGGAATTGGTGATCCCTGCTCTGGCTGGCTTTAAGGTTGTGTCTGTTTGGATCACAACAGAAAAGAGAACCTTTCATACCTATCCTAGCCCTAGAGCAGCTAAGAGTACGGACCTAAGTTGGTATTCTTTACTGTGAACCTTGGACAAATTCTTAAGCTCATTAAGCTTCAATTTCCAAAGCTGCAAAATGAGGATAATCATAGTACTACCTCATAGTGTCTCTTTGAGGATTAAATGAGATAGTACTGGTGGAGTGTACAGCATAGTGGAAGTGCTCAGTAAATATTAACTATTGTTATTAGTGATGTTTTCTTATTATAGTAATGATACCTTTTCATTATAGCTAATTAAGAAAATACAGACATGCAAAAGGAAATAAAATTATACATAATCCCATCATCCAGAGATAAATAAAGGTGCTCTACTGGCAATTGTTTTCTCTGCAGACATTGTTATCTCACAAAATTTGATTTTATTATCTAATATCTATTATTAACACTGCAGATTGTTCTATGATATCCTATAATATCATGACTAGCTGAATAGAATTTCATTGTACAGATGTACCATATTGTAGTCTATCCTGTCAAATCTCTTTTATTTGACATTTAGGATTGTTTCCAATTTTTTCATTACTGCAGGGAGTACTGCAATAAATATCCCTATATAAACTTTTTGGCACCTATCTATGATAATTTCCTTAGACTCAATTACAGAAGTGAAGTTGCTGGTTGAATAATATCTATGCTTTTATTATTTTGGATTCCTATTACCCAACTAGCCACCAGAAAGTTGTTAAAATTTATATTTTAATCAGCAGAACACGAGAGTACATGTGGCCCTGCACCCTCACCAACATCAGGCATTAGTTTTGGAAACAAATTTTCATTAGTTCATGCTTTTTTTTATTTTTTGAGACAGAGTCTCCTGCTCTGTCGCCCAGGCTGGAGTGCAGTGGCATGATCTCAGCTCACTGCAGCCTCTGCCTCCTGGGTTCAAGCAATTGTCCTGCCTCAGCCTCTCTAGTAGCTGGGATGCAAATGCGTGCCACCATGCCCAGCTAATTTTTGTATTTTTAGTAGAGATGGTGTTTCACCATGTTGGCCAAGCTGGTCTTGAACTCCTGGCCCCAGGTGATCCGCCTGCCTTGGCCTCTCAAAGTGCTGGGGTTACAGGTGTGAGCCACCGCGCCCGGCCTTCATGCGATATTTTTTGAGTGACAACTATAGACCAGGCATTATTCTAGGCATGAGCATTTAGTAGTGAACAAAAAAGACAAAAATCTCCCTGCTCACACGGAGCTAACAGAGTGTGTTAGGCAATGTTATGGAGGAAAAGAAAACAGGACAGGAAGATAAAGTGTCTGGTTTGTGAGGTGGAAGGATGTGCAGTTTCATCTAGGGCATCAGGGAAGGCCTCACTGAGAAGGTGAATGTGCGCACAGACCTGAAACAGAAGAGAAAATGGGCCCTCAAGGATTCTCAAGGATCTCTAGGGGGTCAGCTTTCCAGGCAGAGGGAAGAGCAAAGGCAAAAATGCTGAAGCAGAAGCATTCTTGCTATGCTCAAGCTAGGAGCCCAGTATAGCTGGGGTGAGATGCACAATGAGGGAACAAAAGGCAATGAGGTCAGAGAGGTGATGGGCTCAGGTCATGTAGGGGTATATCTGTCTGTATATCTCTATAAGATAAGTAGTATATATATATAATATACTTATCATTGTAAGTACTCTGACATTCGCTCTGTATGAGATAAGGAGTCATTGGAGGGATTAGAGCAGAGGAGAGGCATCATCTAACTTATGTTTAAAAGGCTTGTTCTGGCTGCTGTGTTGAGAATAGATTGAAGGGAGATAAGAGTGGAAGTAGTAGGGGTCTGCCTAGAAGGCTATTGCAGTAATTTAGAAGATGGGAGATGGTGGGTTAGGCCAGGGTGGTGGCAGAACAGTTGATGAAACGTCAGTCAAAAGTAAATGCAGTAAAATGACAGGATTTTCTAATGAGAAACAGAGATGAGGCAAGGTTTTTGAACTGAGTAGCTGGAAGTACTGCATACCATTCGCTGAGATAAGGAAGATTGCATGAAGAGCAGGTTTGAGGGAAGGCTGGGAGCTCAGTTTGAACATGTTACCTTTGAGATGCTTTTTAGACATCCATGTGGAGGTGTTTCATGGGGAGGGGAATACATGGACCTGAAGTTCAAGGGAGAGGTTCACAGAGCAGTGGTTGGGAGGTGGGAGAGTGAGGTCTTGGGAGAATTTTCTTTTGTACACTGTGAGCGATTATAGTGGGTTTATTTGTCGGCGGGAATAATCCATTAGAGAAGGAAAAATTGGTGATGCTGGAGAGGGGAAAATCACTGGAGTAAAGTCACCAAGTAGGTAAGAAGGAATGAGATCTAGAAGACAAGTGGAAGGGTGGCCTTTAGATGGGAATGCAAACAATTCATCCAGAGTAATGGAAAGGAAGGCAGAATGCACGAATATGGACACGAGTATGTGTCTAGATGGGGTGGCAAAACTTTGTGAGCATTCTTCTTAATTTGCTTCTAGTTTCTCAGTGAAATAAGAAAGATGGTCTATTGATAATAAGGGGGCTTGGTGAGACCCACTGAGGTGCATTGAAAGCACTTCACTATTATGGAGGTGTAGGGGATGGGCTGGGTTGGGGAACACCAACCTGAAGAGACTGCTGCAGTCCTTCTGGGGAGAAACAGTGAAACCTGGACAGAGAAGTGGTGCTAGACATGGAGAGAATGCACAGATTCAAGTATGCTTTGGAGACAGAATATGCAAAACTTGCTGTTGGATTAGAAGTAGACATAAGGGAAAGCAAAGGATCAAGAATAATATTGCTGTGAAAAGCATCTTAAAAGGCAATGAATTACAATTGCTTCAGCTATATTAAAACGAAGTCCTGGGAGCTTTTACTATTTTAGCTCACACAACTAAAGTTCACTTTAGCTCTTTTCTCGTCTTAAAATCCCTCCTAATACTATTGTAATCTTTGATTTTTAACATACTGTGGTTAGAAAACAGCACAAACGATTTAGAGTTGTTGTCAATCATTGGGCTCTGTGAGCGGGGAGTATATTCTCATTTTGCAGATGAAGAGAGGCCCAGAAAGGTCAATAGAACTAATTACAAATGTTGGGGAGTTGGGGGAATGAAACAAAAACTGCTTTATTAGTTTAGAATAATGAAAAGCACTTTACATCTTAGATTGCAGAACATTAAATATATGCTTATTTTGTTTTATAATGCCTAGGACAAAATCTCATACAAATAGATACTTTAAGAAATGCACTTGACAATGATTTTGCATGATACATTAATTGCCACTGATTGTCAAAAATTCTGGCCGAGCACGGTGGCTCATGCCTGTAATCCCAGCACTTTGGGAGGCTGAGGCAGGCAGATCATGAGGTCAGGAGATCGAGACCATCCTGGCTAACACAGTGAAACCCCATCTCTACTAAAAATACAAAAAACTAGCCGGGCGTGGTAGCATGCACCTGTAGTCCTAGCTACTTGGGAGGCTGAGGCAGGAGAATCGCTTGAACCCAGGAGGCAGAGGTGGCAGTGAGCATAGATTGCGCCACTGCACTCCAGCCTGGGCGACAGAGCGAGACTCCACCTCAAAAAAAAAAAAAAATCCCTTCTAAAAATGTATAAAGGAACTTACAATATTGGCAGCCTTTTACATAAAGGTTATAAGATTCCAGCTCTTTTTGGAAAACTAAGTATTCGTCATGTCTTGGATTTCTGCTTTTAGCAGAAGAATAAAAAGTAGACAATAACTTTAAAAAACTGATTTATTAAAGTTTTCCATGGGGTTTTAATTTTTTTTTTTGGTTTACATCTAACTCATAGAATGTCTGAAACTGGGATTTCATTACTATGATTAAAAAAAATTACTTTGCAGTTACCCTTGTTCCTGGAATATGACAACTTTCCCTAAAAAGTAAACAGTGGCAAAGTACTGGAAATAGTTCCTTTAAAAACATTCATTGTCTTAAAACTGTTCCTTAGTTGTTAACTTCAAAAAAATTATTGAACATTCTCTAGATGTCCAGATTGTTTTAAAGAAAGCTTTATGTTTTCAACTCGAACATCAGCCCTTTGAGGGCAGGGATGATTTTCTACTTCTGAACATGCTTCACACAACATCTGGCACAACATCTGGCATCCTAGTTGTTCATGAATCTTATTTGAATAAACAATGAGTCACGTTCTTAAACTTTAGTGTCTTTTAATTTAGCTAGCTACATTTTAAAAAGTCACGTTTTCTTCTGTGTACAAATGTGCATATACAGAACCACATTGTCTTTGGATTCATCTACCTCTGACAATTAACTATCTAATTAATTAATCATCTGATAATTAAAATGACCTCCTTTTGGCTGATATTGGATCCCGAGAAAGGTTCAAAAGAAACTTGACACACCATGTTGTGTCATGTTCCATTGTGAGACACTCCTGCTATTTATCACGTTATGTCATATCTGATCACATCATGGCAATGTTAAGTTGAACATCAACATGGTGACATATTAGAAAAATTCCGAAGCATTAAATTTATATAAAGTCATCCATTCTTCACTCTTTCAAAATGGAATAGTCACAAAGCAACGTTGGCAAATTTAGTATCTTTTATCCATCCCTAAATCTAGCACTGCTATTCATCAAGTAAGTTCATACTACTGGGCTTCTCCTTTCCTTCAATTTCTTGCTCAAGGTTTTGGCTAAGTCTATTTGGACAATATGTGGGCTTATGTGGCTTATAAGTTTTGCACGATGCTGTACTTTCATCTACTGAATTCCTTACAATAGAAGAAAATTAGAACACAGAATCTTTAATTGGATTTGGGACACATCATTTTTCTCTGTCTCCAAAAAAGTGACTAACCAAGAATTAGAATTTCAATGGAAACTCTGCAAGCGAATCCAAGTTTTATAGTCTTCATTTGGCATTCTGACTTCATGGCAGGCTCAGTGACGGCATTGCTATTGCCTTCATATTTATGGAGACATTTTTGGTTTCAAGATGGTGTACTGATTTCCAAAATGATTCCAGGTTTCTGTGGCCCTATGGAATACAATGAATCCATAGAAACATAACACTTTTTAAAACATTGTATGTTAACATTTTAATATACAGTATGCTATGAGCTTTAGCTTAAAATTCTAACTTTCATTTACTGTGATTATTGTGTGATGTTATTATGGAGTAATGTGGAGTTTACTGGGGACTTAAGCAGTAAAAGTGACCTATGGCTGACACACTGTATCTTTAATAAGCTACAGATGACATGAGTCTCTTCTCAAAGGGGATATTGGCTTTCTGTATATAATTAATAACAAGAAAACTGTATCCTGACTTTAAGGTCTGCAGTAGCATCCTGGAACAAAAAGGGCCATAAATTAACATCAATTATGTATTAAAGTTCCAATTAACCTGGCTGACACTGATATACTTTAACAAGGCACATTTAGATAAAAGAAAAAACTCTCTAATTACTTGGAACAGGACCTTATGACCCATTCTACTCTTTTATCCCAATTCCAACCCAATAAAGAACGAAGTGAGAGGGAGAAAATTCCACAAAGGGTGACAATACAACATCAGAAGATATTCCCTGGGATACCCTTTTACCATCAAAAACTCTCCATGATGAATATTTTATTGTATTTGGATTCCTAAAAACACATACAGACATTGAAGAAGAAGGGTATTTTAAAGTTGGAAATGGTGGCATCTTCTGAGATTTCCCACTAGAACTCATTGGGCACATTATAAATGTTTAATGTGAATTATCCTCTCCCACCCCCAATCTGCCTGGACCTGCTTTGGACACATTCTCTAGAAAGGGAGCTTGATGGTCACAATCCCTTCTGTATTGCTCACTCTCCCGGCCCCCCAAATCTTTGGACAGCCTTCCTGTTTTCTATTTGATTTGGGAAGAGCATTCTGGTCCCCGGTCCCCATCTGTTCTCCAGGTGGCTCTTTGGATGTTGTTCTTCTCTGTTTTCTGTCCACTGCCTGGGCATCTTGCCCACTTAGTTCTCTTGGTCCTCGTGCTCCTCCTGGTGTCGCCTGGTCAGTTAGCTTCATCTACAATTGCATATGTATCTTCTAGGCTGCACATGGCATGCACTGAAGCATTTCTTCATCTGAAAACACAGAAATAGCAGATGAAGATATTCATAGAATGGATGAGAGAAAAAAATGCAGCGATTGTGGGCGACAGGGAGGGAGTGGGAGCAAGGCAGATTCTACTAGCTGAGGAGGCAGAGGAGGGAGGGACATACAGAATAGAATAAGAAGCGATTTGTCCTTATCACACTTTTATCTTTCCGTGGATCATTATCAGATATTACAGTCATTTGCTTTCCTACAGCAATCTCCCATTAGACACTCACTCATTTCTTGACATAGTTTCCTGAGTCTGTGCTCTAACTCACCCTCCACAGGAGATGGAGGAGCCTTGTCTCTTTTCTCTCACTTACCCTTTATTCAGCCAGGCTTCCCTGCTCCTTCTACCCCTCCCCCACCAAATAGCACAAGGCATAAATACTTTCTTCAAGGCTCTTCCCTGCCTACATCCAAAATGAGATCGACTTTTTATAGACATGAATGAACTCAGCTTTTAGCCAAATATGAAATAAAAAATCAAGAAATGCATCTAAATAAAGCAGAATTTCTACTTATACATTTGAATAAATATATCCAAGTTCTTTCAGGGCCACAGATATAGTGAATAGATACTTAGATCTATCTAAGTACCAAGTAAGTATCTAGAACAGATGCTTATGAATAGAGATGAAAGTAGACATACAGAATTTAAATTTGTCAACATATGTGGCCAGTGAAATGGTCCCAAGTATAACTCTGACCACGTGTTTTTTTTTTTTTTTTTTGCAAAGGAAAGTGATAGTAAAGGCATAAGATGTAGGATGTTAGTGCAGCTTGAGGAGGCGCTGGGATCTAAGGTTAACTGGCTTGAGCTGAGGCTAACTGGGGAAGGGCAGCCGCTAGGAACTTCCCAGGAAAGGCCCCAGGAACTTCCTTCAAAAGCTGAATTTTTGCCCTTAGCCCATTTTGGTCTATGTGCTCAGGTTCAGGGCTTCCAATTGTTTTCTTACCCCAATTTTGTGTTTTTCTGACCTTGATTTGACAACTTAACTCTATCCTACAGACTTTGTCTGCTTCATTGGAAATATTAGTTCAAGGATAAACAGGAAAGTCTTACAAGTCTCCAAACAGAAAGGATAAATTACTTAAGAAAGTGAAAAGAGGTAGTGTGTCCTTCTTCTTTTCATTTGAAACATGGAAGCCAGAAGGCAATGACATATAGCATCTACAGAAAACTGAGATGAAATCATCGTAATCTAATTTATCTGAGAGAAAAAAGCAACAAAACAGTGAAACTTTGCTCCAAATGATGGATTCAAGCCATGGTGATCTCTCACCTGGATGTTCAGATCACAATGGTCACATCACAACACTTCTGTGCTCAAGACCCCTATAGGTTCCCATCTCTCCTTTTCTCTCTCTTTCTTTCCTTCCTCCCTCCCTCCCTCCCTCCTTCCTTCCTTTCTCTCTCTCTCTCCCCTTCCTTCCTTCCTTCCTTCCTTCCTTCCTTCCTTCCTTCCTTCCCTCCCTCCCTCCCTCCTTCCTTCCTTCCTTCCTTCTTCCTTCTTTCCTTCTTTCCTTCTTCCTTCCTTCCTTCCTTCCTTCCTTCCTTCCTTCCTTCCTTCCTTCTTTCCTTGCTTCCTTCCCTCCCTTCCTTCCTTCCTTCCTTCCTTCCTTCCTTCCTTCCTTCCTTCCCTCCTTCCTTCCTTCTTTCCTTTTCTTTTTCTTTCTAGACAGAGTTTCGCTCCTGTCACCCAGGCTGGAATGCAATGGCACAATCTCGGCTCACTACAACCTCTGCCTCCTGGATTCAAGCGATTCTCCTGCCTCAGCCTTCTGAGTAGCTGGGACTACAGAAGTGCGCCACCACGCCCAGCTAATTTTTGTATTTTTAGTAGAGATTAGGTTTTACCATGTTGGGCAGGATGGTCTCGATGTCTAGACCTTGTGATCCACCCGACTCAGTGCTGGGATTACAGGTATAAGCCACCGCACCTGGCTTCTCCTTTCCTTTCGAACAGTCTCTGATCCTTCTCGCCTTGCTCACACCTCGCCAGTCACAACACCTGCCTTGCATCTGGCCTAGAACACACTTTGCCTAACTCCACATGGCTCCCTCCCTTCCTCAGGTCTTTATTCAGGTATTATCTTATCAAGGAGGCCTTCTCTAACCCCCTACATTTTAATAAAATGGCAACTCTCTCCTGGGTCATTCTCTATCTGCCTTATTCACTTTATTTCCTATAAGTTATAGCACTTATCTGCTTACCTGTGTTTGTTTATTGTATCTCTTTTTCCTGCTAGAATATGGGCACTGTAAGAATGGAGGACTTGTTTGTTCACTGCTATCACTGAGAACAGACCCTTACTAAGCTCTCATCATTTTTTGAAAGGAGGGAAAGGGTCCTATACCCAGCTAAGATATTCTTTTGTCATGAAGAATTAAAAAAAATACATTGATATGCAGGAACTGAGAGAGTAGGTTGCCCAAAAACCCCATTTAGATTTGTGAGAAAACCTTGGAATCATCTAGAATGCTTGTTAAAAAAGAATAGATTCTCAGATTCCAACCCACATCAACAGAGTCAGAATTTCCAGAGGAAAGTCTTGGAATCTGAATATTTCAAATTATTATATTGAATATTTCCAAAGGCCTCTTTCAATTCCTTTCATAAGGCAAACTTGGAAAACTGTAAGTCTAATCTTACAACAAATGAATCTGAATAGACTTTCAGTAGCAATAATTGTAGTATATGTATGCGTCTGATTGCATATAATATATTGTCTATCAATCAAGCAAGAGTTTAACAGGAAATTTGCAATATATAAATCTTACGTAAGGATTCTTGAAGTAAAACAGATTTTTGTTATCTGACCCATTATTTAAATTGCTCATTTTTCATTACAGTTTCGATTACAGTTAGTCCAGTTGTGTTTCAGTACTAAGTTATTTTATCAACAGACAGATGCAGCTGGAAATGCATAGACGTGATACTGTACTTGCTAAAATGAGCTCATCTGTTCATTTTAGAGTAGGAGGGAGGAGAGGAGAGGAATTAGATACATGAGTCTAACTGATAATACTTATGTAAGACATGCTAGGATTCTGTAGCAGACATTTGGTACAAGGGCAAATTACCCTATTCCCCAATAGTCTCCGAGAGTATCATTGTGTTACAGCATGGTACCACAACTGATATTTATATTGATTCTACATATTGGAGAAAAAGTTAGGCTCACAATACTCAGTTTATTGTTGAAATGATTAAAAGAGGTTAACATAAAATACTGTTTGATAATTAAAGCAAACAATTAGAAAATAAAATTATGGTAAAGATTCATTCTTGAATATCAGATGAGTAAGATACTATTGCATAAAATAAGATCCTGGAAAACAATATGCTTACAATCTTGGGGAAGAGACGAAGCATGTAAAAACATGAAATAATTAAAGAGTAATGAAACAGTGTCTTGTACAAGTTACCTAATCTCTCTGATTCACACAGTATCCTCACCAACAAAATGGATATAATAATGAAAATCTCCCAGGGAGGTTTGAAGATTAAAGGAGATGATTTATGCCCTTGGGAAATGGCATATCATGCCACTGACTGAGGAAGAGCAGAAGTTCAGGAAAAAAAGCGATGGCTGAAGATGAACATAGACAGGAAAGCCTTTATAGAGATGGAGAGATCGAAGCTTGCTCTTGGAGAAAAAGGAGATGAGAATTCTAGGTAGCAGGATCAGTATAAGCAAAGGCTTGGAGGTGGGAAAGAACATGGTGTTTTGGAAGAAGACCATCTGACTGAAGGCGTGGTCATAAAAGACAAGGCTGATAAGGTAGACATACTTTTTCTTTTTTCTTTTTTCTTTCTTTCTGCCTTTTTTTTTGAGACGGAGTCTTGCTCGTCACCCAGGCTGGAGTGCAATGGTACAATCTTGGCTCACTGAAACCTCTGCTTCCTGAGTTCAAGCGATTCTCCTGTCTTGGCCTCCTGAATAGCTGGGATTACAGGCATCCACCACCACACCCAGCTAATTTTTGTATTTTTAGTAGAGATGGGGTTTCACCATGTTGGCCAGGGTGGTCTCGAACTCCTGACCTCAGATGATATGCCCACCTCAGCCTCCCAAAGTGCTGGGATTACAGGCGTGAGCCACTGCGCCTGGCCAGATATACTTCTTTATAGTAGAAAATAGAAATAACAAAGGAGAGAAAAGAGGGGCATTCCATGATTCTACCACTCATAGCCACTTTGGTATGCTTCCTTCTAGTTGCTTTTTTCTCTATGTAAATATTTACTTTTATAACTAAAACATGACTTGGGATAATACTATTTATAAATTTTTGTTACTGCTGTTAATATTTAACACTACATTGCCAGCGTTTTTGTATGCCTTTACATATTTTTTGGAAGCATCATCTGTGATGGCCACATAACATTACATTTTGTGGCCTTGCTTTAAGTCAAAGTCTATTATTGTGGGAAATTGCTCTATTTTTTTCTCCTCTAACATATAACACTATCCATGAGAATGCTTTAAAAAATAATCTCACTTTTTTCTTCACAGGAGAAATTATTAGAATGACATGACTTGGTTTAAAATATAAACATTTTAAAGGTTATTGGTATATCCTGTTAAATTGTCTTACAGAAATGTTGTGCCAATTTATATTTCCACTAGGAGAATATGAGTGTGTACCTTTCATTTTACTCTTGACAGAGAAATTTTGACTCAGTGGAGTTCTTGAACAGAGGCAGAGTAGTAGCAGTAGGTGGAGGGATGGGAGGAAGAGATGCTAGAGCTATGGAGGGATCCAGAGCTGCCACGATCAGGCACTGAAATTTAGTGGTTCAAGTACCAATAGACAGGAGAAAGTACATCTAAGAAATTCTCCCTCCCTTCTATCCTTCTTCTTTTGCTTCTTCTCTTTCTTTTCCCCTTACTTCTTAATAACTTGATTTGCCCTTTTATTTAAAAAAATTGTAGAAAATGTGTAAAATATAGAAATGTAAAAAGTTAACATTTTATTATGTATCTTTTTAGTCTCTATTATCTATCATCCATCTATCTATCTATCTATCTATCTATCTATCTATCTATCTATCTTTCCATCTATCTGTCTATCGACAGGGTCTTGTTCTGTCACCCAGGCTGGAGTGCAGTGGCATGATGATGGCTCATTGCAGCCTCAGTCTTGTGGGCTCAAGTGATCCTCCCACCTCAGCCTCCTGAGTAGCTGAGAATACAGGTGTGCAACACCATGCCTGGCTAATTAAAAAATTTTTTTTTGTAGAGATGAGGTCTCACTGTGTTCCTGAGGCTGGTCTGAAACTCGTGGGCTCAAGTGATCCTCCTGCCTTGGCCTCCCAAAGTGCTGAGATTACAGGCATGTGTCACTGTGCCCAGCCTCAAGATATTTGATAAGTATTTTTGCATATTAGATATTCCTTGCAAAAATGAAGGTATTTTCTTTCATGGATATAGAAATTTATTTATTAATTTCCCATTGCTGGATATATGAGACATATTTTTCTTTTTTCTTTTTTTTTTTTTTGAGATGGAGTCCTGCTCTGTCTCCCAGACTGGAGTGCAGTGGCGAGATCTCGGCTCACTGCAAGCTCCGCCTCCCAGGTTCACGCCATTCTCCTGCCTCAGTCCCCCGAGTAGCTGGGACTACAGGCGCCCACGACCATGCCCGGCTAATTTTTTGTATTTTTAGTAGAGACGGGGTTTCACCGGTTAGCCAGGATGGTCTCGATACCCTGACCTCGTGATCCGCCTGCCTCGGCCTCCCAAAGTGCTGGGATTACAGGCGTGAGCTACCGTGCCCGGCAGAGACATATTTTTTCTATGAGTTTTTTACTATTACATATAATGATGTGATAATTTTTTTCATATCTATATTGTCTTTATTTCTGATTTTTTTCTAGGAGAAAGGAATTACTGAATAAATGCTATAGATAGATTTTAGGTTTAAGGAAGCATTTTCAAAGAGTCAATAACAAGATTAATCACACACACACACACACACACACACACACACACACACACACACAATTAGAACATATTAAAAATGGTTCCAGCAGGGCGTGATGACTCATACTTGTAATTCCAACACTTGGGGAAGTCAAGGTGAGAGGATTGCTTGAGGCCAGGAGTTCAAAACCAGCCTGGGCAACACAGTGAGACCCTGTCTCTGCAAAAACCAAAATAAATTAGTTCAGGTGTGGTGGAGAGTGCCTGTAGTTTCAGCTACTAGGAAGGCTGAAGCCAGAGGACTGCTTGAGCCCAGGATTTTGAGGTTGCAGTGAGTTATGATTGAGCCACTACACTCTGGACTGGGTGACAGAATGAGACTCTGCCTCAATCCCCCACCCCCAAACAAATGTACAAACAAACAAACAAACACACACACAACTGGTTCTTATGTTTCTAAATTTGAAGACTGAATCACAATATAGAAATTCCAAGTAAGAACTGATTTTGGAGGAAAGTTCATGAGTTTAGTTTTGAACATAAACTGAACTGGTAAACATAGATGAAAATAAAATGAGGATAGAAGTTATTTCAGGCCGGGCGCAGTGGCTCACGCTTGTAATCCCAGCACTTTGGGAGGCGAGGCGGGCGGATCACGAGGTCAGCAGATCGAGACCACGGTGAAACCCCGTCTCTACTAAAAATACAAAAAATTAGCCGGGCGTGGTGGCGGGTGCCTGTAGTCCCAGCTACTCGGAGAGGCTGAGGCAGGAGAATGGCATGAACCCGGGAGGCGGAGCTTGCAGTGAGCCGAGGTTGCGCCACTGCACTCCAGCCTGGGCGACAGAGCGAGACTCCGCCTCAAGGAAAAAAAAAAAAAAAAGAAGTTATTTCAAAAAGTAAAGGGCCCATGTTATCAATAAATTCTATTTCCATTATTGATATTTTGTATCTTATTGTATATTTACTAAAATTATGAGCACAATATAGAAAGATCCAGGGCACTATTTTATATCTTTCACACTATTTTATATCTTTCACACCAAAACATTTTATTTTTGTAAATAATTCCCAACAGAAAAAATTGTAGAAAAATACTTGAGACTTCATCCCTCTCTGAAATTTTATGCTCATTTTGTCTTTCAGCCATCTTTCATGCAATTACTTAATAGCTACATTAGCACATATCATTGTGATCTCTTTATTAGTGAGTGGAGGAACTATGTTTTCCTATATAAAGCATCTAGGTAGGAAGACTTTGCCAAACCCAAACCAGCATATGATAGCTAGGCGTGGTCATCTTGCTTCATGATTTAGAAATAAAACTTGTTTTAGTTAATGATTTTTTTCTGGTGTAATTTTTTCTGGTGAAATGTATACTTTTAGTTAGATAACATGGGCTGAACTTCTTTGTCTTTTACCTGTTCTAAATTCTATGTAAGTATTCAGAAACATTTATTGGATGCCTTCCGGGTGCCAGACACTCTGTTAAATGCTGGGTATGTGGCCCTAAAAAAAATAGACTTGGTTCTGGTTCTCATGGAGCTTATAGTTATGAGATAGACAGTTACAAATGAGCATAGAAATTAACATACAATTATAACTAGTGTTATTAACACTATTATAAATTATGAACACAATGACAAAAGGTGTTGTGAAAGAATGACAGGATGCTATCCGAAGCACTTAAGGATAGCCATCAAGAGTAGGTGCTTCAGGCTGAGTGCGGTGGCTCACGCCTGTAATCCGAGCACTTTGGGAGGCTGAGGTGGGCAGATCACCTGAGGTCAGGAGTTCAAGACCAGCCTGGCCAACATGGTGAAACTCAGTCTCTACTAAAAAAAAAAAAATACAAAAATCAGCCAGGCGTGGTGGTGCACACCCGTAACTCCAGCTACTCGGGAGGCTGAGGCAGGATAATTGCTAGAACCCAGGAGGTGGAGGTTGCAGTGAGTCAAGACTGTGCCACTGCACTCCAGTCTGGGCTATAGAGCAAGACTCCATCTCAAAAAAAAAAAAAAAAAAAAGTGGGTGAAATGGGAGGGTCAATTAGGATGCTATTGCAGTATTCCAGGTTAGTAATCCAAACTGTTCCTGAAAATTATTTTTAATCAACGCTATTTATATATAAAATGGAGCGAATTATTCATATTTTAATTTTCACCCCAATTTTAAATATGTTTTCTGTATCTATCTTGGGAAAATGTGCATTACTTCTCTGTTACTCTATACTACTCTAGAGTAGTGAGCCAGTATAAGTTTAACCTATTCAGAGTGGCTAACTGTATCTACCATTTGCATAAGCATGGAAGAATTAGGGTGTTAAAAAAACCAAGTCTTTTAAATTAGTAGCCACCTCTGAATACAACATTGATTTGTTAATGTCTCTGTGTAATTCTATTAATATTTGCTTTATATATTTTGAAGCTATTTTATTGGGTGCATTTAAGTTTACAATTGTTATTCTGAACAATTTAACATTTTATAATTATGGATTAAACCCTAGTCTTTAATTATGCTTATCTTAAATTCTATTGTAGCTGCTAACCTAGCAATTGCAGCTTTCTTTTAGTTAGTATTTTGGAGGAATATGCTTTTCCATCCTTTTATTTCTAACCTCTTTTGTCCTTTTGTTTGTATTTATTTAATCTATTATTATTCTTTTTTTTTTTTTTGAGGTGGAGTCTCGCTCTGTCACCCAGGCTGGAGTGCAGTGGTGCCATCTCAGCTCACTGCAAGCTCCGCCTCCCGGGTTCACGCCATTCTCCTGCCTCAGCCTCTCCGAGTAGCTGGGACTACAGGCGCCCGCCACCACGCCTGGCTAATTTTTTGTATTTTTAGTAGAGACGGGGTTTCACCATGGTCTCCATCTCCTGACTTCGTGATCCGCCCGCCTCGGCCTCCCAAAGTGCTGGGATTACAAGCGTGAGCCACCGCGCCTGTCCTAATCTATTATTATTCTTAAAGAGACAGGGTCTTGCTTTGATGCCCAGGCTGGAGTGCAGTGGTGCAGTTATAGCTCACTGCAGTTTCAAATTCCTGGGCTCAAGGAGTTCTCCCACCTCTGTCTCCCAAAGTGCTGGAATTATAAGTGTGAGCCACTGTGCCTGGCTCCTTTTATTTATAGTGTGTCTTTTGTAAACATATCTGGATCTTTGTATATTTGTCCACTATATAAACATCTGTCTTTAAAATTGAAAGTTTGATTCACTCAAGTTTTTTTTCCTGATTATTGATATATTTTGGCCTGTTTCTTTTGCTTCTATTTTTCTACTTTGTCTCCTCATACTACCCTAAACATACCAAGGATAGCAAGATTGTTATTTATCCCAGTGATTTAAAAAAAATTCTATTTTTATTAGAAACAGGGTCTTGATATGTTGACCAGGCTGGTTTTGAACTCGTGGACTCAGTCAATCCTCCCACCTTGGCCTCCCAAAGTGATGGGATTACAGATGTGAGCCACTGCAACCAGCCAAGTGATTTTTTTTTTTTTTTTTGAGACGGAGTCTCGCTCTGTCGCCCAGGCTGGAGTGCAGTGGCGCAATCTCGGCTCACTGCAAGCTCCGCCTCCCGGGTTCACGCCATTCTCCTGCCTCAGCCTCTCCGAGTAGCTGGGACTACAGGCGCCCGCCACCACGCCCGGCTAATTTTTTTTTGTATTTTTAGTAGAGACGGGGTTTCACCGTGGTCTCGATCTCCTGACCTCGTGATCCGCCCGCCTCGGCCTCCCAAAGTGCTGGGATTACAAGCGTGAGCCACCGCGCCCGGCTGGCCAAGTGATTTTTAATCTGCTATCAATCAGAATCACTTGGGAGATTTAAAAAAATATTGGTATCTATGCTTTACCACTAGGGATTCTATTTAAGGTCTGAACTAGGGCCTGGGAATTGGTATTTTTGAAAAGTTCCCTAGGTGATATATTATGGGTACTTTTGGATATTGATTATTTTTTAATCTCCTTCAAACGTCACACTATAACCACCTACAATATCTGGAGAAGGTGCCTTTATTTATTCATTCTCATAATACCCTTGGAACAATCTGGCCTGGAATTGGCATCTATATCATCTCTGCCATGTTCTCCAGGAGATGTCTCCCTGACTTGATTCCCATTACCCACTGCCTCACAGCTCCCACATTTAATCTGTATCTTGACAAAGTCAGGTATTTCAGGTGTTCAGAGTCAAATATTGTTCAGATCTGGCCTTTTGCCTGTTAGCTCCTTTAATGAAATTCAGTTCAAGTGATAGTTTTGACATGAGCATGTTAGTTAATATTAGATTCCTTCCTTTATTCCACTGGAACACTCTCTAAATAACCCCTCAGTAGGTTCACTGTTTGCTTGGCTCTGGACCACCAATTTGTTGCTGAAGATGCCAATAAGAACATTATTGAAATACTCATTGGAAAAACATAGATCTTGGTAGTTTTGGGAGGTGGGTTTTTTTTTTTTAATATGTTAAAACCACTAGTCAACAATAATGTCCTCTAATCCAGTAGTTCTTGAAGTTTCAGTCCTGAACCAGTAGCATCAGGTAGCAGTCAAGAACTTTTCAGGAATACGAATTCTAAGGGTACTTCCCCAGATTTGTTAAATTACAAATACTAGTGGGGTGGGGCTCAGTGATCTATGTTTTAATAAACCTTCCAAGAGATTCTGATGCTCAGTCAAATTTGGGCAAAATAGGAAAAGTCTCTTTCCAGTGGCAACTGGCTACTTAATGACAAAATCAAGAGTGGTGCAATCACATCTCAACACGTTTCAGTGTGTAGTACTGCAGTTGTGTGTCAGAGCACACACTAGGGAGACCACAGGGTCCTCTGAGCAGGACAGGCATTTATAGAGCCACCTAAACAAGTACGTTGGTCATTTTTAGGATGGTAAGTGTCTTGTGGAGGGTCTTGTAAACATTATTGGGGAAAATCAAAATTTCTTTAGAGATATATTTGATTATAACTCTGTAACTAAATATCAGATTAGGGGACTAGGGACTCTTATGGGGGACAAATAACTTCACCTCTGGAGGGTCCTTGGATCTGGAGTGTCCTTCCAGTTCAGACCTTGAAACTCCCTTGAGCCTGATGGTTTGATTTTCCCAGGTTCCCAGGAGGTCTGGCCATGTGTCTGAATGTCCTATTTTCATTTTTCACACATATGTATAAATGCAATCAGCACAGGAGATTATTGTTCTTACCTTCAAAGTGCTTCTAACCAAGCATATCAAAGTGAACAATACTCCTGAATTCTCAAATGCTCATCCAGGCAAACTAGGAGTCCAGTAGATGCTCTCTGTAGGGTCAGGGCCAACCTCTTCACATTGGGGGCTTCAGTCCTATCTCTGTAGAGCCTGCTTCTCTCTCATCTTCCCTGCTTTCCTATAGCCTCAGGCTCTCAGGCTTCTCAAGCACATCTAACAAGTAACCTGTCAAATCATCTCAATCTCACTCCTGAGCATTCTCCTAGGCTGTTGTTTCCTGTTTACAATACCCTCACCTCACTCAGTTATCAATTTCCTCTGTAGTCAGGGTCTTCTGGAATGCCCAGTACTGTCATGATATCATGTTGAATATATTTGCAATAGGTCACAAGTTCTTTCAGGCTCAAAGCTGTCTGCACAAATAAGCCCCAGGACTTTTCTCCCTCCTTCCACCACTTCCCTGTGAAACAGACTTATGCTGTGTGTAATAAAAATCAGCGGGAACATAAGTATTAATATGTTTGGTTTATGTGTGTCAGATTGTACCTATGCCACTTGGTGTAGTTGTGTTAGAGTTGTCTTTGATCCTAAGTGCCGAGAGTGTATTATGTGTTCTATCTGGTCTGAATGTTGCTCTTCTAGGGCCACATGTAGCTGGGTGCCTTGTAACAATGGGAAGATGAAAATTCTGCTTTTGGGTCTGATTTACATTGTCCTGAAAGGCTGAAGTCCAGCCTCTTAGGTTCATGGATGTGTATATTTGGCTTTAACACCATAGCAGGTTGTTAAACCTCTCCCTTCAGTCTGTAGAATGTATACATTGGTTTATGTCTTCAGTATGTAATTTTGGGTTTGTAGAATGGTGTCCTTCCAGTACAAAACCATGTACAAAGGATACATTTCTGTTTTGTACAATGACAAAATCTTCTAATGCCATTGCCCTCAAGCATATTCAAAATGAGAAAGGAAATGCTTCCCCTTTATATAATAAGGATTTTAGATTACATTTCAACACCATGGAAACTAGGCATTGGGATAGGATCTTTTCTGTCTAAATATATCCTGAGCTTTCAATTACATTTTCTATTTCGCCAAAGCGACTTTTAAAATTCCTCCAACTTCACAACGTTTCCCTTTATTTTGGGCTGGCAGGGTCATGTTGGGCCCATCCCTCAGCCTTCATCAGCAATTATCACTTCAACAGAAGCATAGTTGGGGCAATCCTAGTGCAAAGTATTCTCTCAGAGAAACTATTCTAGTACTATATGATGTGGAATAAAATTAAAACACATCTTACATTAGAAGTGGCCACTTTTAACCCTGTCAGTTCTAAAGGAAATAGAGTTCTGGAATAAAAGAATACAGACCTTCCTTTGAGAGGGGAGGAGCAAGCCCTCCTCCAAGAAATGCCAGCAAGATGCAGTGAAAGCACCATAGTTCCTTTGATTTTAAATATCCCCCTCTGTGAAACAAAGTTTTCTGTTGACAGATTTCCCAAGGTTCTTTGAAACTCCATTCATTCATCCACAAATACTTATAAGCACCAAGTATCAGATGCTTGGAATGAAGTGATGAACTAGGGAGATGAGATTTCTTGTCTCCCCCAACTCAGGAGGCTAAATCTCATATTTAATAGGCTCAGTGAAAGGACAATTGCCAGTTACATTGAATAAGGATTTTTGTTTAATGTTAGGGTTTGCATTATTCCCATGGTGCTCCAATTCATGCTTCTTTTTTTTCTACTTGCTGGTCTTTCTCAACCATTCCCAGAGAAACTTAATACCATGGCACTAAGTCAAACACTTGTCTTATGATGCATTGAGAAAATGCCAAATATATTTTATTGGTCAATATTTATTTCGATAAGTTATGGCTGGTATTTCCTACATTCATGGGTGTGATTTGGAGAGGGAGAATGGATAATTGTGACCACATTTGGATCGTACTGCTGTGTCATAATTATATGAATGTATGGATAAGTCTTCCTCAAAATAAAACACAGTTGAAAAATCTTCTCATCTTAGCCTTGTAAAAAAACTTCCTTGGGAAACAGTCTGTAAATTATTCCTCCATAGATTAATAGATAGCATTTTAGCAGTGAGCTTATAATTTTGAGTGCCAATGTGTGTTATTTTTTGACACAAACAGCTAAGCTTAAAGCTTAATGAAGTAAGAAAGGCATTCAGGAAGAGGGAGAGCCAACATCTTGTATATTTGAACCTGTCTGTTCTGCCAGTGACCCATGGAGTGAAGAGCTGTGTCAGCCGATCATTTAGCTGACCATTGCTGACAGACAAATACCTTGTGCTGAGCTTGGAGGGAGTCACAAAAACATCAGAAGTCAACAAGGTAACACACAATTCCTGTGGGGTCCGATACTTATTTTTGCCGCTGCTTGGAGCTGAACAATTACACGCAAAAATGCGTCTTATCTGAAAATAACGCACACATTTTAAGAGTTTAAATTACTTTGTTTTGAGAAGGTGTTTGTAAAACTACTTGGGCACACATTTTTCAAATGATGATAATTAGCTGATTAATAATATCATAGTCATCAAAAGAGATACCATGTTTTCAAAATCATGCAACAATAGATGAGCTCTTACATGGCTTTAATTGGAATACCTAATAATTATAACCTTGTGGATGCAAGGGAAGAGATGTTTTCAACTGCAAACACAAACACAGAAAAGGAAACAAAAATTTGTCAGCATAAGATTGCCTGCTTAGATGACTACTAAGCCAGAAAGCAGCTGCTTTATTTAATGCATTGTTTCAGGAGACATTGAAGTGTGATTTCCAACATTGTTAATACCAAAAGTCCACTTGCCCCATGATCTGTAAATTTTGAAAGACTTTTCTCCCACGAAATTGTATTTATTAAGTAATTCTGAGTTTTTCCACTTTTTAATTTTTACTTTGTTGTGATGGAGTCTCACTCTATTGCCCAGGTTGGAGTGCAGTGGTGTGATCTTGGCTCACTGCAACCTCTGCCTTCTGAGTTCAAGCAAGTCTCCTGCCTCAGCCTCCTAAGTAGCTGGGATTACAGGCATGCACTACCAGGCCCAGCTAATTTTTGTGTTTTCAGTAGAGATGAGGTTTCACCATGTTGGCCAGGCTGGTCTCGAACTCCTGACCTTGGGTGATCTGTCCGCCTTGGCCTCCCAAAGTGCTGGGATTACAGGTGTGAGCCACTGTGCCCGGCTGAGTTTTTTGATTTTAATTAGCAAAGACAATTATAGCTACCAGTTAACTATTGTGATGAAAGTGCAATAATAGATATTCAACACCGAATTACTGTAATTCCCATCCAAACCAAGGAAACTTGTATATATCATAGACTCCATTTTGGTGACCAAGTGTATAATTTCCATTAGATTCTTAAAAATCTTGAAAATGGCACATAGAACCTATCGTTACCTTTAGGAAGTTCTAGAGTTTCAAGGATCTCTTATGAGGAAACTCAATGATGCATAAAAATTATATGTCTGAATTTAGCTATGTTTGATGCATTTATGAATTGAAGAAGCTTTTATTACAATTTCTTGTTCCAAATGTTTTTCTAAGAATACGAAGAACCAAGCTATATTTTCCTGGCAGAATCAAACAAATTCTCTTCCATTTTAAGAAAAGGTTGATGGGGCTCCTTATAAGCTGCCTTTTGGTAATTATAAAAATATGGCTTAACAATGGGACTGTTTCTTGTTTTCGGTAGACCGGAAGGAGCACAATTTAAAACAGGCTGGGGTACAAAGAACAAAAGAAACTGGCCAAAAAAATGTGAAGTATCAATTCCATTGTGAGATGTTTGGTCTCGCAAGATGTGAAGGAATTAGGAAAATATTTTTTCTCCTTTTTAGTTATACCATATCTGAGAATTAATGTTGGTCCTTTGGAAATCTCTCTCTCTGTCTCTCTCTCTGTCTCTCTCTGTGTATTCCAGTGGTTAGCTACTGAATAGATTGTGTGGTGAACATGTTTTAATAATACCAGTAGAGATCCTCTTGGAATTCTGAGGCCAACTCTAGACTGCTTTGTGGTCTCAGAGCCTTAAAGCTATTATCTCCATCCTCATTGCCATCCACCTCAATTACCCCAAGCCTGATGTGTTAAATCCTACCCAGTCTGTTTCAGGTATATTGTCTAGTCTGAATACCTCAGGCTCAGGGTAAGATATTACGAGGGGAAAGAGAAACGCTACTTGAGGTGAGCATTCCTGTCCAGAAGGTAAGAAGTACAGTTTGCTGAGGGTAGGAGGAGATGTGCATTGCAGAGATGCTCCATTGGAGAGGCAGGGTTGTAAATACAGTGGAGCAAATTTAGGGGCTAGAATGCGTTCGACTATAAGGACCCTCCTTCTGCTATTGGGTATTTTCTTGGATGCTTAATATGATCAGAATGTGTGTGTCTTTCCAAAATTCATGTTGAAACCTAATCCTTATTGTGGTGATGTGAAGAGTTGGGTCTTTAGGAGGTGATTAGGTCATGAGGGCTCTTCCCTTGTGAATGGGATTAGCGTCCTTAAAAAAGAGGCTTGAGTCAGCCTATTTTCCCTTTCTTTCCCATCTACCATGTAAGGACACAGCAACAAGCCACCCTCTATAAAGCGTAGAGCCCTCACCAGACACTGATCTGCTGGCACCTTATCTTGAACTGCCCAGCTTCCAGCACTGTGAGCAACAAATTTCTGTTGCTTATTAGCCACCCAGCCTAAGGAGTTTTATTACAGTAGCCCAAACAGACAAAGACAATGCTCTACCCTTAGATGTAAGAAAAGTCACATATAATTTTATGTCCATCCATGTACCCTCTGCTCACTTCACCTTCCTGGACTGTATTATTTCTAGTTACCTCAGCCATTTATTCAAGTCGAATGTATCCTAACAGGCTTGTGTACTGGTGTCATGGAGGACAAAGATGAAGCAAAGGACAGAGGACCATTTTTTCCCACACAAATCTGTTAGTTACAGAGGATTATGGAGGGTGGGCTGACAACTGAGCTTCACCAACATGTTGCCTACTGAAATGTTCCTCAAACATAATCTCAAACCATATTAATAGGTGTTTCATCCCAAGAAAGCATTCTATGGCCAAGTAAATTTGGGATATGGCATATTCCACGGGAGAGTGACAATACACATAAATATGTGAAAACATCTGAGGATGTCTATAGAAAAGAAAACTGTTTAGCTTTGCTTAATTCAATAATTTCCCACTAGAGTTGACCACAGACTCCCTTTTTCCTGGGGCATGTTTTTCATAAGACAAGACTGACATGTGGAGAACCCTACCACATCTTCTTTCTTGAAACAATTTCTTCCACCGTTACTATGACAGCATACTCCCGCTTTTCCCCTTACCTCCCTGCGCACTCTTGCTACCTGCTTTGCAGCCCATTGTCTTCTGCTTTGTCATTAGATATTAGATTTCCTCAAGGCTTGGCCCTAGGTCCTCTCCATTGCCTTCTCTTCTCATCCATGCCTGTGGCCTCCATGACCACCTCATGCAGATGTCTCACAGATGTCTAGCTACAGTTTAGACCTCTTTTCTGGGCCCCAGCCTTCTCTGTCGACCAGCTTACTTGACATTCTCATTGACAATTCAATGTCAAATTAAGATCATTATCTTCCTGCCTTTGCCCAGTGTTCAGCAGCATTCCGTTTTTCAGCAAATGGAACCACACTGTTCTGTTATGCAATAAGAAACCCAAGTGTCACCTCTGATACCACCCTTCATCACACTCATCAGATAGTAGAGATATGATTTCCTAATAATGTCATTTGCAGGGACATAGATGAAGCTGGAAACCATCATTCTCAGCAAACTAACACAGGAACAGAAAACCAAACACCGTATGTTCTCACCCGTAAGTGGGAGTTGAACAATGAGAACATATGGGCACAGGGAGGGGAACATCACGCACTGGAGCCTGTTGTGGGGTGGAGGGCAAGGGGATAGATAGCATTAGGAGAAATATCTAATGTAGATGACAGGTTGGTGCAGCAAACCACCATGGCACATGTATACCTATGTAACAAACCTGCACGTTCTGCACATGTATCCCAGAACTTAAACTATAATAAAAAAATTGAGATATCGTTTACATACCATAAAATTCATTATTTTGAAGTCTAAAGTTCAGTTGTTTTTAGTACATTTTAAGGTTGTGCAACCGTCACCACTATCCAATTCCAGAACATTTTCAACACCCCAAAAAGAAATCCATTATCAGTTACTCTTCATTTTCCTCCCCTGTAGCCCCTGGCAACCCCTATTGACTTTCTGCTTTTATGGGTTTGTCTGTTTTGGAAATTTCATGTAAACGGAATCACAGGATATGTGACCTTTTGTGTCTGGATTCTTTTACTTTATATACTCTTTTCAAGGTTCATTCAGGTTGTAGCATGTATCTGCTCTTCATTCCTTTTTACTGCCAAATAATATTCTACCGTGTGGGTATACCACATTTTGTCTATCTATTCATCAGTTAATGAACATTTAGGTTGTTTCTGCTTTTTGGCCATTATGAGTAGTGCTGGTAAGAACATTCATGTACAAGTTTTTGTATATCCAAGTTTTTATATATCCAAGAGAACATATTCTCTTGGATATATACCCAGGGACATAATTACTTGGTCATATGGTAATTCAATGTTTAATATTTTTGAGAATCTGCCAAACTGTTTTCCAAAGTGGCAGTACCAGTTTACATTCCCACCAGTGATGTATGAGGCTTCCAGTTTCTCCACATTTTTGCTAACACTTGATATTGTTCATCTTTTTGATTATAGGCATGTAAATAGTTATGAAGTGGTAACTCATTGTGGTTTGGATTTGCATTTTCCTAGTGAATAATGCAGTTCTTGGTTTACTTTTGATTTCTGAAATGCATCCTATTTCCTCTTTCCAGACGGTCTTTGCCTGTGCAGCTTCTCTTTTCCCAATCTCTCCACCCATAACTTGATTATTTTTTTCTGCTTAGAGATGGAAATTGTCATTTCCTAGAGGGTGTATTCTCTGATAGCTCTATGTCAAATCCATTGACAATAAACTCTCATTGGACCATGTAATTTTCACTCATAGTACTTGCCACAATTGCAACTCTACATTTACATATATGTATAATATAAATGTTGAGTTTTATTTATATATAAATACATACATTTATATATACACACTCACACTCAAATTTATATATAAATGTGTGTATATATAAACACACACATATATTTTATATACTATATATGTATTATATATAATACATATATAATGTATGTATTATGTAATATATTATATATAATACATATTATAATTGTCATATATAATATATAATATATATTATATATTATATAATATATAAAATATATATTATATAATATATAAAATATATTATATATTTTATATTTCAAAAAATATATAATATATTTTTGTCTTTGCCAGGGTTGGTTTATTGGTCAGTGCAACCTCCACTCTGGGGTTCAAGTGGTTCTCCTTGAGACTACAGGCATGTGCCACTACACCTGGCTATTTTTTGTAGTTTTAGTGGAGACGGGGTTTCACCATGTTGGCCAGGCTGGTCTTGAACTCCCAACCTCAGGTGATCTGCCTGCCTTGGCCTCCCAAACTGCTGGGATTACAGGCATGAGCCACTGCTCCCTGCCTATTTATATGATTTTTTGATGATTAGTAGCCTCCTTCCTAGCAGACTATAAGTTTCACAAAGGCAGGGAACCTGTTTATATTATTCCCCATTGCATTCTCAGCACAGTCAATGCCTGGCGCATAGTAGTTATCAGTAAATATTTTCTGAATGAAGAAAAGAATGAATAGATTAATTATGGGTTACAGGAATAGTCTTTAATAAGCAAAGACATGCAGTGTCACTACACATTCCTATGGGATTTCTCAGAAGACAATTTGGGGTCACAAATTCTCTATATGGATAATTACATACTTTGGTGAGTTAGAAAAGATAAATGGGAGGAACAAATCAGGGCAGAAAGGCATGTTTGTAGGGATGAAGGGTAGATCCTTTACATCAGATTGCTTTTGGATATTCTGATGAATTATCAAGTAATGGGTTATTTTGGACAGCTTATGGGAATCAATTCATTTGTCTTTTAAACTCATTTCCTTATGAATTAATTTCTCTTCTAATTATTAAAATGAAAATTCAGTTTTCTTATAGTGCATTGACCCTTCTTCCACTAATCATTTTTACATTTACATGTAGGCAGTATTTGACAAGGCTTGGGCTTGCTAGAAGAGTTCTAGCTATCTTTATCCACTGACACAAATATCTCCATTGGTCATTTCTGTCTGAAACCCAAGATTGTTATTCATTTTAGTTCGATGCTATTGGTAAGCATTAGATGACATTTATTTATACAAATGAAGGCTAGAATTTCAGGAAAATCTAATCTAACATCCTCCAGCATTTATCTTTTGAAGTGACCCACATTGAAGAGTAGCATGCATGCCTTAGCACTCTGACACTCAGCGGGGATATTAGCTAGCAGTTAGGACCCTTCACTCAAAGGCATTGTATCTAGCAAAGGAAGAGGGTGAGCAGTACTCCTACCTATCAACAAACAATGACATCCTGAAGCCTAATGACCACAACCAAGTCATTGACTATCACCTCACCTGTAGTCAAGTGCAGCCTTAGCTAATAAAGATGGAAAACAGCAATACTAAAGAAAACAACCATTAAAGGGGCTTTTACTAAACTGCGAAAGGTGTCAAGCTCCTTTTCCTTCTCCCTGTTAGTAAACTTTTCATGGTTGAAGGCATGGAGGCCTAATGACAGGAGATGGACATGTCACAGACAGAAGTGGCCCTTGGACCCTGGAGGTCACAGTGTGACGGTGTGTGTGAAGGAATGCGAAACCTTTTTGCGTCTTTGTTCCAGTGGATATGGTCCACTGGCAAATCCTGTTGCACTAAGATCGGAGGGTGCAGATAACCCAAACATAATCCAGACATGTTGGCATTGTTTTTACGACATGGCGTTCTGAATCCAAAGTGCACCACCCCCCTCAAAAAACAAACAAGACTTTGGCTTCTTCCTGTATGAAGAGCTCTATCTCTGAAAGTGTCTCTCATGTTCTCTCTTTCTCTCAATCTCTAACTCCTAGTCTCTCTGTTGCTTCCAGTCTCTCCTTCTGTTTCTATGACTTTCTCCTTATTTCTCCATCAACTAAAGACTTATACCTATAGATGTGTTATGTATATATCTCTCAGACTTTGTGTGTACATTAGTTATATATATAGTTGACTAATATATATATAATATGTAGGATGTGTGTACAAATCATATATATATATATATATATATCCTGAATACTTACAACTCTCAAGTGAAAAGGAAACTCAATTCAAGCTGTCATTGAATGGGCATACATACGTCACGTTATCTACCTTCTAAGGCCAAAGACAATTTTAGTTTTGCCAGAAATAGTGTGAAGATGAATTAGCATTTATGATGACTTGTCTGAATAGACTCAGCCCCCTTAACTCGGCCACAGTCATCCTATCAACAACTTTAGTTGTCTGTATCAACTTTTTGGATTAATCTGGGCCTCACCTTTGGAACATTTCCCTGGTACTGCCTTACTTATTTGTTGTTAACTCTGCACTGTGGATTCTGTCCTGTTCTCTACCTGCTCACCTGGACCTGGCTCTTTGTACCTCCCTGGCTCCCTGTGCCACAGACCCTAGACCTCAGCCAGTGCAGGCACTCTGCTCCCTGTGGTATTCTCACCACTACCTGTGACTCTGACGATCCCTCCCTTCTTCCACTGCCCTACCCTCGTTAGTCGCCACACTCCTGTTCTGGTCCACTGCTCGACTGGCCATTGCACCGCTCCCCTGGATGAGTCTCTTTGCAGTGGCCCCAGACACAGTCATTTAGGGTGAGGTAGTACAGCTCTCTTAGTGTTACCCGTGGGCTCCATTCTCCCAGGGCATGCACACATCATTAGAGTGGCTAAATCTGGTGATTCAGTAGCCACTATGTGCCAGGCCGCTGTTCTACATGCTGGGGCACAACAAAGACAGGAGAATCCAAGTCCTACCCTCAGAGGGCTCACATGGCAATGGAGGAGGCTGCCCATCAACAAGTCAACAAACAAACATAAACGATGTAATTTCAGATGGTGATAAGTGTTGTGAAGTGCATGGATAAAGTTAGGAGAGTCGGTAGTCAAAGCAAATAGTTATGAGAGAAAGGATGTCAGCCTCACACATCCAATTGTCACCTGGAGTGGCCTTCAGGTGAGAAAACTTTTTTTATATTGCAATGGACAATAAATTAGGTCAGCTTTGTGAAATTCAAGGTAGAAATATTGCAAACGTTTATTCTACTTTTATATAAGTACCACCTGTTAGGAAAATTGTCAGTTCCTAGCAATTTAGACACAGAAACATATATTATAGAGTTATTGTTCTGGAATAATTTAAAAAGCTAATTTACTGTTGGAATTCCAAATTCACAATATTGCTGAGTCAAGCTGAGTGCTTGTAGTTGTAGTTCATTACCTGTGTTTCCCTTTGTGTTAATGATCATGTTAATTACCTGCAGGTGTCTTTATTTCTCCCCCATTAAGGAATAGGCTTTTCACTTGACTTAATTCCAATTAAAATATTTACCTTTATTTGGCTGGGTGGCAGTGGCTCATGTCTGTAATCCCAGAATTTTGGGAGGCTGAGGCAGGTGGATCACTTGAGGTCAGGAGTTTGAGACCAACATGGTGAAACCCTGTCTCTACTGAAAAAAAAAAAAAAAAAAAATTAGCTCAGCATGGTGGTGCACGTCTGTAGTCCCAGCTACTTGGGAGGCTAAGGCAGGAGAATTGCTTGAACCTGGGAGGGGGAGGCTGCGGTGAGCAGAGATGACACCATTCATTGCACTCCAGCCTGGGCGACAAGAATGAGACTCTGTCTCAAAAAAAAAAAAAAATTACGATTTTTTCTATGCAAATTCTCCCTGCAACTGGAAATATTCAAGTAAATTTTGCCTCCATTTGAGATTGTGCCACTAATATTTAGATTTGAGGAGTATAGATTTTGCTACTATTGTTTTATATTTTTCTGCATGAAGAGAGCAAATGTTTTCAAGATGCTTTGTGTGTAAGCTAAAAAGTATGTAATGATGATAATAATGAGAAATATGAATGTAGTACTTTTAGTTAGAAACTTCCAAACAAAAAAATATAGTTCAAATGTCGGTCCCTGTGATCTATACATCCCCTTAATAACTGATATAATTATCTATAAAAATATGCATTTCTCCTACAAAATGAATTTTCTTTATTTTATTTCATTGTTATACTTTAGGTTTTAGGGTACATGTGCACAATGTGCAGGTTTGTTACATATGTATCCATGTGCCATGTTGGTTTGCTGCACCCATTAACTCATCATTTAGCATTAGGTATATCTCCTAATGCTGTCCCTCCCCCCTCCCCCCACCCCACAACAGTCCCCGGAGTGTGATGTTCCCCTTCCTATGTCCCTGAGTTCTCATTGTTCAATTCCCACCTATGAGTGAGAACATGCGGTGTTTGGTTTTTTGTCCTTGCGATAGTTTGCTGAGAATGATGTTTTCTTAAGATGGGTTGTAGACATGAAATTATCACCAATATAGGGATACACTTAAAAAATTGAGGTAAAATTTATGCACAGCTAAATGCACTGGTTTTAAGTGAATCAATGAATTTGGATAAATGTGTTTACCTATATAACCACCACCCCAATCAAGGTATAGCACATTTCTATAATTTCAGAAAGTTCTCTCAGGTAGGTGGCGTAATTTGAAGTATCTAGACTATTCTGATTCTAAAAATAATTACAGTTAGGAATCTGGCTTATTCATGCCAATAAGTTAAAAAGATATGTTTCATTAATACATTTTACCAGCATCTTAGTCAAACAAGTCATTTTCTTTAACGTCTGCTGGCAGTTAAATATTGTCCATTGCCCATGGGCTTATCAGCAGTGCCAAAATCATTTGGGAAATTAAACTTTATTCCTGAGGTAGCAACAGCTTGCTGATTAATTTAACAACGAGCAAATTATAAATAGCTTCTTATAATTAGTCCAAGGCAGGAGGTTTTGTTTCATTTACATCAAACATGTCCATCATCAGGTATCTTTTGGGCCCAGAAGGCAATCTCAGTTTTCTAGTTGAAATGAACCAAAGCCACCTGAAGAGACATGGTTTGCAGCAAGAATGGCTCTGATTTTATTTTCATTCATTCATTTAACAGATTAAACTCTTACCGTGTGCCAGGAACTGCTAGGTACTGAGGTTATAGCAGTGATCAAAACAGACAAAATCTTGGGGGTGTAGCTCAGGGGTAGACCATTTGACTGCAAAACAGACAAAATCCCTCTCCTCATGGAGAAAACCAACGACAACAACAAAAAAACCCACAAAAAATCCAAAAAAGCAAATCCAAATATGTCTGTAATATAATGTCATGTAATTTGAAGTATGAAGAAAAATAAAGCAAGGTAAAGGGCTAGGCAGTGATGGGGATGAGGGTCAGAGTGTTACTGAAGTGTAGTCATGGAAAACCTCTTTGACTACAGCAAAGCAAGAGTTTGTTTCCAAGTGACCCATTGAGCTGTGCACACATTTTTATTTCAAATAAAATATATTTGTATTATTTGTCATTCATACTGTCCATCCATACCACACTATCTTCTGTGTCAGGTAGTCTAATAGAAATATACCTATTTTGTTCTTAAAAAAGAAAAATTGATATTTGAGTAGAGGTTTGAGAATAATGGGACCATGTAGGTTTCTGGGAATAGCAAACGCAAAGGCCTTGAGCTGAGAATGTGCTTGAAGCTTTTCAAGAACAGCAAGGTGAGGAAGAGGCAAGGATGCTGGAGAGGGAAGAGTGGCCAGGCCCATCAGGTCACCTGGGACATTCTAGACCTTGGTAAGAACTTTGGAACTGAGATTGTCAGAGATGTGTGGAGTCTTTTGGGATCTTTTTTTTTTTTTTAAAAAAAAACTAAATATGAATAAATGTTATTCTGGAAGTTGTTGTACTGAAATGATAACACTGAAAGTTTTTTATTGTTTATGAAAATGGACTATCAAAAACTAAAGTTGATTACATAAATATAAAGAGAATTACATTTCTGCATGAATTTTAAAAATGAAACTTTTTATTTTGGAACAATTTAGATTTACAGAAAAGTTACAAAGATAGTCTGGAAAGTTGCTGTATATCCCTTATATAGTTTCCCCTGTTGTTCAGATCATACATTACTGCAGTTCATTTGTTAAAACTAGAATATTGACATTGGCTTATTACTATTAATAAACGTCAGGTTTTATTTGGATTTGCTAGTTTTTCCATCAGTGTCCTCTTTCTGTTCCAGGATTCAATATATGGTACCACACTGCACTTAGTTGCCATGCCTCCTCAGTCTTCTCTGGTCTTTGGCAGTCTTCTTGTTTTTCACGACCTTGACTGTTTTGAGGAATAGCAGTCAGGTACCCCATAGAATGTTCCCAATCTGGGTTTGTCTTTTTTCTCATGATTGGACTAGGGCAATGAGTCATCAGAAAGAATACAGAAGTGAGTGCCCTTCTTATCACATCATATCAACAGGTACCTGCATCCATATGATATCTCTAGTGATGTTAACCTTTATCACTTGGTTGAGGTAGGTTTTCCAGATTTCTCCACCATGAAGTTACTATTTTCACCTTTTCCTACTCTATTCTTTGGAATCAAGCTCACTCTTAAGGAAAGGATGGTGAGACTTAAGCTACTTCAGAGTGTTTTAAGGGGAAGAGTAACATAATCCTATTTATGCTCTTAAAAGGAAGGGCCACTCTATGTTGAGAGCAGACTATAGGGATAAGAGCAGAAGCAGGGAGACTGGGCAATGTCCAGGTGAGACATGGTGGCTTGGATTGGGGTGACAGTCATGGAAATGATGAGAAGTGGTTGAGATTTGCATATGCTTGGGAGATAGAGCCTATGGATTTTATATTGCTGTTCTGCCTTCACTACCATGAGGGCAATGGCCATTAGTAATGATGGGCATTATCTTGTTTTACTAATTACAGTGTCACTTCCTGGAAGGACAGTGCTTTTCTTCTACTGTTGTTGGATGTTATAAAGATTGTTGATTGATTTGTTTGCATTTTCAAAGTAAGCCTTACTCTTTACTGGAGCCAAGTTACAAATGTCTCTGATTTTAGAGATAAGTATTAGCATAAAAATTTAGATAATCCAGCTTAGGGAAGCCAATTTCTTCAGAACCTCCTAAGTACGAGGCCCTTTTTTGGATGTTTTATGTTTGTTGTGAGTGTATTTATATTTTTATAAGTATATTTATATTTCCTGTGAATTTCAAAGCCCATAAAAAAGTAAGAATGTAGCTCTCCCTATTTTTCTGTAAGCGAACTTAAATTTTATCATAAACCAACTTTTTTATGATATAAAAAATTTAGTCCCGTTATATCTGTGTCAACTCTGTTCCTTTGGTGGTCACATTAGTCATTTCATATTTACACCTACATAACTGTGGGCTTTCCTTCTTCTTCCTTTTCTCTTTCCTGATGCTGATCTTGAAAACTGCAGACATTTGTGAATATGCTGCTTCGGATTTGGAGGAGAGCACGGCGTGCCCTTCTCAATTTTGGCTGGTTGAGATCTCGTTCTATCTCCCATGGGCTGTAGCTGGTCGGTTTGATCTTTGGGCATGTCCTCGACAGCAGCAATCTCCTAAAAAATAACTGCATTCTTTTTAGCTCTCCCAAGGGATGGCGCATGCAGTATGCATCCTTCCTGCAGCACCTCCTAATTCTGCCTTGACACTCTACAAGTCTACCAGCTGACCCTCTCAGAACAAGTGAGATTCAAGTCCTCTTTCTTTAGGGAGGCTGAAACCTACACAGATGTTCTATCTCCTTCCTCCAGCACCAGCTCTTCTTAATGGGAGTTGGCCTCAAAGGGCAGGAGCTTGGCTTCCAAACTAGCATCTAACTTGTTGGTTTCACTCTCTCAGCTTGTAGAACGTTCGTGTTCCTAAAGAGCTTGGAGGCAGAGGTGGGAAATCCTCTGCAGAAAGAAGGGATCACTCAGTTTTTCCAAATCTGTGGTTTATTAAAAACTGGGACTTTGGGCTGGGCACAGTGGCTCACGCCTGTAATCCCAGCACTTTGGGAGGCTGAGGAGGGCGGATCACGAGGTTGGGAGATTGAGACGATCCTGGCTAACATGGTGAAGCCCTGTCTCTACTAAAAATACAAAAAAAAAAAAAAGAAAAAAAGAAAAAAATTAGCCAAGGGTGGTGGCAGGCGCCTATAGTCCCAGCTACTCTGGAGGCTGAACCAGGAGAATGGCGTGAACCCGGGAGGCGGAGCTTGCAGTGAGCCAAGATGGCGCCACTGCACTCCAGCCTGGGCAACAAAGCGAGACTCCGTCTCAAAAACAAACAAAAAAACCCCCAAAAACTGGGCCTTTGGAAACAAGAGAAAATCAAGAATTATTTTGTTTCTCACTGTATAAAGCAGTGAGAATGGGAGGCTGCAGTAGAGGTTGGGGTACAGGAGCTTTTGAAGAGTTGGGAAGAAGAGTGCAGGAGTGGAAAACAGACTAGCAGAGCAATGCATGAGCTAACAGTCAACACCAGCACTCACACGACTATTTCACATACCTTTATATTAGTTCTGTTGTACCTTCTTATCATCATTTGGTAAATGAGAAAGTTAGTTAAGGGAAGTTACAAAAAATTATCCAAGCTTATATAGAGAGTATGCATTGGTGGAGCCAGGAATCAAAACCACAGCTGTTCTAACATCAAAGCCTCTGTTTTGTTCACTACAGCTCATAATCCAACTCATCTACTAACATTTTCCTTGCACGTGAATGACTCAAAGTCTTCCAGGGAGAGCAATGACTGGCCTGGGCGGTGGTTAAGCAGGATGGAGGGCACCTCCTTGGTCAGTAGGTGTCTAACATCTCCCTTTCTCTTTTTGAATTTCAACCTTTAACCCATAATGATTGAGTGCTTATGCTGTGGTGCAGGAATACAATGGTGAACAAGCCAGTTCTTGCCCTTAAGGAAGTAAGAGCCAGGGAGAGGAGAGAGACACGTGAAAAGATACTTAAAATTCAGCATAGTGAAGTGCCACTAACAAAGTGAAACAGATGGCTACGAGAGACCCAGAAGGAGCCCCTAACTCTGCCCTGGGGAATCCACAAAGGCTTCCTGGAACAGACAGGGTTCAAAGGACAGAGCTATATCAGTGGCTATGGGATACAGGGTGATGGAGGAGGGAGTGTGATAGCCCATTACAAACCTCCTTTTTGTGAGTAGTGTTCTCCTACTCCTTCAAAGCAGAGTGAACCGAGCTCCAGTTGAGTCAGGGACAGGGGGAGGCCATCTCTTCCTGGGTCCACCCTCTAAGATAATGGAAAACTTGTCAGTAACCAAAGGCTGGCTGTCCCTATCCATCCCCCAAACAAGCACTGAATGCTCTGCAGCCAAAGCTACCACTACCTCTTATTGATTGCTTCTGAATAGGCTTCCAGTGCTGCATGTTCAGCCTGCTCACCTTCTAGCCCGTGGAGCTCTTTTCACTGGCTTTGCCTTCCCTCTGGCCTGAATTAGGCAGCATTTGTGAGGTAAACACCACCAGGGCAATCAAGTGCCACAGAAATACAGCAGAAACATGCAAAGCAAACTATACCATTTCCTCCTCCCTGGATTTAGAGGCCTCAGGAAGAGCCAAGGGGAGGATATTTGTTGGAGACTGCTTATTCTCACTTGAACAGGCAGTGTTTTAAAAAAAAAGAAATAAGAGAAATGTAGTTATTTTCAAAATACGGCCTTTTCCCTCCATTCTGTCCCTCCTGCAGACTTCTATTCAAAGACTCATTTTCTCCGTCAGACATTTCAGCTTCTGAACTTATTTCACATAAAAAATGCATGACATGTGTTTTTTTTGTTATATATTTTTAAAGATGACAGTGAATTTCCCCAATTCTCAGTGTTTTCTGCTGTTTACTTCTGCAGGGGAACACAGAACACGCTTTTAGCAGTCACGGCTGCCAGAATGAAGCCCAGAGGGCTCGTGGCAGATGGATTGTGATGCTTGCCCTTGGGGGTTTAAATGCTCTGGTGGAACATCTTACCCCGAAGTGCAGGCTTTTATGCTTCTGGGGACAATGGAGTCCCTGGGACCTGGGGAAAAACAGAGTGTGATCCAGTGGCCTGCATGCTGGGCTGGGCTTCAGGAAGGCCAGGGTCTAGTGCTGTCTCCAGGGAGGGTCCTGGAGCAAGTCCCATCCTGTCTCTGGCCATGGGAGTTTGCATCTGAGCCAGCCAGATTTTGTTGCCTTCAGAAATGTGATGGAGAATCTGTGCCCTCCACCCCATCACATGCACATATTCTGGAGGCTACGGATTAAGTTGCCTGCTTTAAGAAAACTCTAAAGAGAACATTGAAATTTGTGAAAATGATGGTGGGGAGACAGGAGAGGGAATGTTGAATCTTCATTCAACCATACCATACGTGTTCTTCTATAAAACAACATCTACGCTATAATTTAATTTAAAAATTCGGTGACATACACTTTCTCCAAGGGCAGGCACATGAAGTTGACAGTAAAAAGGAAACACAGAATTCGTTGAGTGGCCTTTGTTCCCTGTTACCTCATTAAGTGCTTACAACTACTGTATACTGCAGGTATTATTATCCCTATTTTCGAGGTGAGGAAATTCAGGCAGAGAGCCCATATCATTAGCGAGTTAAGTAGTTTCTGATTGGCTAAGCCAATATTCCAACCAAGGCCAGCTCAGGTGCAGTGACCTTCCTTAGAGCCTTGCTCAAGTCAGGACCCCAAGGTTTGAGTCTGGGCTCCCCTGCTAGTGTCCTTGGCAGTCCCTTCCCTCCTCAGAGTCTGATTTTCAGGACGATCCCATCTTTCTGGCTTCACGGGTTGTTGTGCCAACCATCACCAAGAGACAACATAAGGAAGTGTTTTGTAAGTGACAGTGTGTTATACAAATACCAGAGAGAATTATTATTCCTCTGTTGCCACTGAAGGAGGCACACCTGTTGATGAACGACTGAAATATTTAGCTAAGGACTTGCTGAGCAGTTTTGTCTTATGTAGCAGAGTAGCGAGTGAGGCCTCTTGTCACCGGGACACATTCCCCATGCTGGTTTTTTGCTTCATGTGGATGCCAAGTGCAGGTCATATGGTATGCACGTAATACTCGCCAAGAGGGTGTGTGGGGTAACCCTTAGGAGCAAGGCTGCTGGAGCCAAATTGCCCGCCTCTGCCACTTGCCTGCTTTGTGCCTTTAGACATATTAGACTCTCTGTGTCTCAGTTTTCTAATCAATGAAATGGGGATAAGAATAGGCTCTACCTTAGGGCTGGGCGCGGTGGCTCACGCCTGTAATCCCAGCACTTTGGGAGGCCGAGGCGGGCGGATCACAAGGTCAGGAGATCGAGACCATTCTGGCTAACATGGTGAAACCCTGTCTCTACTAAAAATAAAAAAAAAAATTGGCTGGGCATGGTGGTGGGCGCCTGTGGTCCCAGCTGCTCGGGAGGCTGAGGCAGGAGAATGGTGTGAACCCAGGAGGCAGAGCTTGCAGTGAGCCGAGATCGCACCACTGCACTCCAGCCTGGGTGACACAACCAGACTCCATCTCAAAAAAGAAAAAAAAAAAAAAAGAATAGACTCTGTCTCATAAGATTATGTCACAGACTTAATGAGTCAATTCATGCACAGCTCTTAGCACCATGCCTGCAACTATAGTGCTATAGAAGTGCTTGCTGATTTTGACCAGCCTTGATAGAGCTGGCAGGAGCCACGTGTTGATGGCAATGGTAAGCTCCATGGTAGGGTGCCACCACGCAAAAGCTCCAGGTCAGTGCCTTTCCCTACAAAGAACATTCTTTAGGGCTCACAAAAAAAGATAGCCTCTCTGCCTAATATTTCCTATGTGGAACAAATGCTGGTGACAGGCTTGGTGAGGGGCTAGGCAAGACTGTGCCCTATTTGGCCTCATCTCCATCTTCATTTCACATCATGCATCATCCTGGAGCTCTGCATCTACCATGCTGAATCCTTTTAGGTCCTAGAAAGTGGCATGCTCTCTTCCCTCTTGAACACACTATTCCTTCTACTGGAAATGCTCTTTCTTTGCTACCATAGCCCCAGGCTAGCCTGTCAGCTTGCTCACATCTGCTTGCACATCCTCAGGTCTCAGCTTCCATGGCATATCTTGGGGATGTTTGTCCTGATGTCCTTCGACTGGTTTGAAAAAAAGTCTTAGGATGCAATACAGACTCTAATAATGACTGGAGTGAAAGTTGTTACCCTGAAAACTCTGTAGAGTAAAGGCATTTGCTTACTCAATTGTACTTGTTTTACATACACGATATGCTATTTTTTTTTTTACACAAACTGAAAGTAATTTATACATTATATTATTTGCTTATACAAAGTAGTTTACTCAGTTTTTGGATTGGACAAATTTCCTTTTTTATCCTATTTCTCTCCTTGGCTATCTCCATTCTGGTGTCAGCTCTTGACAAAATCAGAGTTGATGTTCCTTAGTTGTTTTTTTTTTTTTTTAAAGAAACAATGAGTTAAAGGTTTTATGTCGTTGAGAAGTCTAGAAAATGTCAAATGGCTTCTGCTCTTCTGAAAATTTATTTATTTGAAACAGTATTGTGCAACATTCCGATATTGTTCATTGGTTTCAGCCCTCATTTTGTAAATGAAAACAATGGTAAAAAGACAGGAATATTTTTACTTCAGCCTAATAGTGTTACCTGTGAGAGGAAAGTAAAAGTGAATTTTATTTTACTGTTTCTGTTTCTTCTGTATTCTCTAAATTTCCTCCAATTACCATACAATAATAAAAAGTTACTAAAATTTAGAAAATAAAACAAGGAGAAATTCAGTATTCTCTAAATTCAATTCCAATCAACAATATTCCATAACCAATGAGGCTGGAAAATGGGAACATTAAAAACAATTAAAAAAAAAGATTTCCATGACAATCACCTTGAAATCTTTTCTCTATTCCTCCTCCCACGTGGTGTTAAGACTCACCACTAGCCTGTTTGCCATCTCCTGGGCACATCCCAGTGTTTGTCCCCCTGCCTTTGAGGAGATGAACACCCAGAAGACTAATTGCTCATAGAAAAGCCCCAAGGAAGATTGTCCTTCAGCTGGCTGTACTGAGTATATTTTCATGTTATTTTTCCTTCCAGCTTTCCTGTCTCCTACTTCTACTTCCTTTTTAAAGACACTTTTTCATTCTTTCCTTCTACTTTTAACCAACCATCCTTGCCCTCCTGACCCTCATCCCAGTCACTATAGTCCAGTAGTGTCTCTTTCAGGGAAGATTTTTCCATGCTTCTTTTCATACTTTCCTCATCACAATGTTTCTTCCCTGTTTTCCACTCAGTTACCCCTGACTTTTTCTTGCTAGTCAGGGAGAAGGAAAGCACAAGGGAATTTTAAAGATATTCAGGGATCCTTTTCCAGTTACTACCTTGAAACATTCCTAAACCAAACTTTTCATGTAAGTCTTTACAGGCATCAAAATGAAATTTGAGTGTGTGTTTGTTTTTTTAAATTAGCCACTTAAAATTGTGTTTCAGAGACCCTTGGTGAAATTTCCTGTCATGGACCTAAAGGGCCCTGAAACTTACCATACATTTAATAAGATATTTACCTCTCTTTTGCAAAGAGCTGGAAGTAGCAAACTGTGACTCATATCTAGGGTTTTCTGGTACATTTCACCCAGACCTGTCTGCACCATTCTCAAAAAGGTAAATTTTACATTTCAGCAAATAAAATATGTAATGCTTATGATGAGGTCCTTGCAAGAAGTCTCTGCAAAAATTGTGCAATGTTCTTTTCTAATGTTACAACTAAAAACCAGAAAAGAGTTCAGCCACTGAATCCACTTCAAATGAATGATAGAGCTGTGCTTGAAATTCTCCACTGTCAATTGTTTCTGTCTGAAGAGAGATTATATTTTAATACTTTAAAGGGGTCAGAATGCTCCCCACTTTGAAGCAAACACCCTTGTGTGGAAACCCATTGTGTTTGTTCACCCCCAAAACAGGGATCCAGATCTGTTTGAATTTTTAATAAAGAAGTGCAAACCAATATTATAGGTACAATATAATTCTCTCTCTCTCTCTTTTTTTTTTTTTTTTTTTAAGACAGAGTCTTGCTCTGTCACCCAGGCTGGAGTATAGTGGCACAATCTTGGCTCACTGCAACCTCTGCCTCCCGGGTTCAAGTGATTCTCCTGCCTCAGCCTCCTGAGTAGCTGGGATTACAGTCACGCGCTACCAGCCCAGCTAATATTTTTGTATTTTTAGTAGAGACGGGGTTTCACCATGTAGGTCAGGCTGGTCTCAAACTCCTGTCCTGATGATCTGCCCTCCTTGGCCTCCCAAAGTGTTGGGATTACAGGCGTGAGCCACCGTGCCTGGCCTCATTATTGTTTTAACTGGCATTTCTTTGACAACTTTGAACATTTTTCATATATTTATTGGTCATTTATATATCTCATTTTGAATATTTTCTATTCATCCCGTTTGCATTTTTTCTATTGCTATGATTTTCCCCATATTGATTTATATAAACTACTCATATATTTTGACACTATTCTTTAGTTTCATTTGTTTCAAAATGATCATTTTCCAAGGTATTTGCCTTTTAGTTTTGTTTTCTTTGTTTATTTGACATACAGAATATTAAAATATATGTAGTCGAATTCCTCAGTCTTGAGGTTTTAAAAATGTATTTATCACTTCTTGATTTCCCTGTTTCTAACACACTAGAATTTGAGAGAGAGAGAGAGAGATTTGTAATTTAGAATTTTATTTTCAAGGAGTTAATAAACAGCGTCTAAATGTTATTGAATCTGAGAGTTAGAGAACAATTATGTCCCCTTTACTTATTTAGGAAAAAGCCAAGTGATGGGAGGAGGGGAAGACACATGAATCGGTGTTTATTCTGAATAAAAGTAGCTCTAGGTGTGCTCACTGACCCGCCCCATTTTACCAGTGTTGAAATCGAAAGGGACCTCAACAGTCAAAGGTCAACTTTACAACCCCCATACCCAATGCAGGAATCCTGCCAGTACTATTTCCACCATCTCCTTGACAACCGCCAGGAGAGTTCAACTTTCCCACTGGAGTCCATTACAACTTTGAATGTCAGTGGACACACCTTTCTTGTATTGTGCTGAAATTTGCCTGCCTGTGAGTTCCATTCTCCAAGCCTCGCTCTGCCCTTTGGAGCCACTTTGACAAAGTGGGTCTACCTGGGAAAACATCAGCTATTACGTGAAAGCTGTCATATCACACTGAGAAGTCTCATCTCTTTAGCAATCACCTTGAAATCTTTTCTCTCCTCCCATATGGTATTAAGACTCACCACTAGCCTGTTTGCCGTCTCCTGGGCACATCCCAGTGTTTGCCTCTCTCCTCTCTTGTAGATGCCCAGCATGGAACACAGAACTTTTTGTGAGCCTGATAGGGGCAGAACTGGTGCAAATATGACAGCTCAGGTCTTTCCTCTCTGCTCAGACTGTTGTGGCTTGTCTTCCTTTGCTGCTTTTCATTTTCTGAACTGCTGTCCCCGTTTCTCAGGAACCCTAGAACTGATGCCCTGGGTCTTTTGCCTTTCTTTCATTTCATTCCACCCTTGAGTGAAGGTTTGTCTGTCTTTGTTTTGTTTGTTTGTTGGGCTTATTATTGTTGACAGAACCCTTGCAAACCTCTCACATAGCTTCTTGGGAAGAGCTGGTTGGGGCACCACCAACCTGCCTGCACTTCCCTTTCTCAGAGTTTGGAAGCCCTCACCTTTTGCTTGCCATGGCAGCAGTTTTCAATCTGGGTTTACGGGTCAAGGTGTTGGTTTTGGACCTTGGCCTCATTATCCTGTTAGACTGGTGCTCAGGCTTGGCTGATCCAGATCCTTCTACTGAGGCTGATCCAGGGTAGCTGGAGGAGGGCAAGGCAGGGCAACACAGAACAGGGCATGGCAGGGCAGGGCCCAGGATAAAGGTGGGGCCAGTAGAACTAGGTAGGGCTGGGCTGCATGGAAAATCAACTTGTTTCCTTAAATCAGTTCACCCTGGTGATGGCAGAGCAATGAAAGAAGTGGGCTTAACTGAGTCCCAGTCCTGGCTAACCAGCTGGGAGACATTGGACAAGTCATGTGTCCTCTCTAGGAGCATGACACTGGATAGTAATGCCAACTTCTGCTGTCTATCAAGCCATGACACCAGCACTGTGCAGGCAAGAGTGTAATAGGCATAATCCCATTCTGTCATAGCAGCAAACTTGTGAGGGAGGTCCTATTACTGTACTCATTTTACAGATGAAGAGATAGTAAAGTAGGTTAAAAAACTTGCCCAAGGTCACGGCATCAGTAAGTAGCTGAGCTGGGTGGAATTTGAACCCCAGTGGCCTGAACACCTGTGCTCCTGAACACAAAGCTATGCACCCCCCACACCCCATAACCCCTCCTCCTCAATTCTTCTTACTTCTATGGCTTGTCATAATTCAACAGCAGCTCTAAGGTCTGGGAAGGACCATGTTCAGGTCATTTGTCCTTAGCGTAGCAGCAGCATCCTGGAGACCTGTGTGTTTCTGCTCTTCATTTTTCTGCCTCTGAGCTAAGGCCACCTACACCCTGCCAGCTTGTTTGAAGCATCCTGCAAACAGGTTGCAAGGGCAAATTTCTACCAGAAATAAGTTTATGTTAGTTTTGATATTACCATCTTTATATTCAAGAATTAAAAACCTAGAAACAAAACCAAGCTTGAGTTTCCTTGAGTGGAACGCCTCTCTAAAACATGGTTGTTAATTATCCATGTTGGCTGAGGTTGTTTACCTAAAATATTTTGTCCTCTTGTAGACACAAGAAAAATTAATTGCTCTGGCTTTTTTTCTCTGTAATGTTCTGATATCCTGGCATGCCAATGCCTGAGACAACCTAAACCACAGAGTGAGTAATATTCTGTAGCTGAGGACTGGAATTTTGATTGCCCAAGGTTGTGGAAGTCTTATTGCAACGTAGGAGTCAGCCACAAACAAACAAACAAACAAACAAACAAACAAAGCATCCACCTGGCCTCTCCTGAAAAAAAAAAATCCTTTACTCTTTAAGGAGTTTAACTTGCCTTCCCTCAACGCAACAGGTAAAATCTTCAGTTGTTGTCTCCTTGGATTACACACAGTATCAGCAGCATACAGTGATTTTTGGGTTTGTGTAGTGCCTTCCTAAGAGTGCAACATTTTCATTATTGTTATCATAATGTGTGTGTGTGTGTGCGCGTGCATGTGAAAGAGAGAGAGAGAGAAAGAGAGGGAAAGAGAGAGAGAAAGAGAGAGAAAGCGAGAGAGAGAGAGAGAAAGTGAGAGAGAGAGAAAGAGAGGGAGAGAAAGAGAGAGAGAGAAAGAGAGAGAGAGAGCGAGAGAAAGAGAGAGAAAGAGAGAGAGAAAGAGAGAGCGAGAGAAAGAGAGAGAGAGAGAAAGAGAGAGAGAGAAAGGACAAGAGCACACCAGGATTTGGGAGAGGTTTTCACATTGAAAGATAGCAGGTCTGTGGCACCAGGAATTGCCAACAAACTGGTGAGGGGCAAGAGAAGATATCAGAGAGCTTCACTTCTGTAGATTCATGTATTTCGTGTCTGGGAGAAAAAGCACACTCTTTTAAGAAAAACACCTAAAGTCTTGGCATAAATACTACATGGCACATAATAGATGTATTCAATACATGTCAATTCTATTCTGATCTTCTCCTCCAATAATATAATCATATTTACCATGGATTTTTTATTGCCATAACAACTAAAAGTAATTGGTGCTGTCACATAAAAATAAGATTTTTGAGCCTCTGTATTTTTTTTAAAGTTTATTTTGAGCTCAACTGCATCACCATGAACCCTGCAGTAGAATTTATCTAAATGTGGTTATAGCTTACATGGCTTCTCCTGGGTTCTCTCTCATCTGTTTGTACCTGTGTATAACTTAATCTTCTGCCTTTTTGTTTTCTTTCTGCCTAAGTGAAGAACAAGAATGCTGAGATTTCTCCAGGACACACCTGTGCACTGTTGCAGAGCAGCTGATCTTGGGGAAGGCTGGTTTTGCCACACAGGTGGTGACAGGGAGGTCTCAACAGGCTCCCAACCCAACCAAATAAAGGTGTATGGGGGTTGCAGAGCCAGTATATGTGGAGTTGGGGGCTGGAATGAGGGAAAGGGACATCCTTGTCAGGGTTGTTAGCAGGTGTTGCTTAATTAATCTGAATGCAAAAATGTAACTAGAAGACCAAGTGTCACATTTTAACATGCGCGTGCATGCTCACATATGTACACACACACACACACACACACACACTTTTTCTCTGAGATGCACCCTTTCCTACATGTTCTTTCCTTGGTCAAATCAAGGGGTTTTGGAGCAAAAACTCAAATGCTTTATCAGTTAGGTTTCTTTTTTTTGTACATGCATTTGCAATTCAACTCTGTCTGGCTTGGATTAGAATAGGGATAGATGTGAGTTCATTTCTGTTTTCTATATCCTATCTGGAGCACAGAGTATGCTGCATCTTGGTTATTGTTGTTTTAAGTAGTAGCATGAGAATGCTTGTCAACTACTCTTACTTTCTTTTAACCATCTACTTTTTCTTGGACTCAGCTTCTTTATCTATAAAATAGGTATGATTTCTTAATGCTGTGATAGATGGATAGAAGTCTATAAAAGCAAGGGGTAGTTTTAATCTACAAAATAACATGTGAAGAATTTTAACCTTAAAAATTAGATTTCATCATAATATTAATGAAATAGTTGTCTGAAAATATTTCGTTTTACTAACAATCAAGGAAATTCACCTGAAAAAATAATGGCATTATATCTAATAAGTATCTATCAGATTGTCAGAGACAAAAAATATTGATCATATGTAGTGTTTGTGAGAATGTGGGTGCATTGGATTAACTTTTCTGCAAGGTGTATTGTCAACACATTTCAAAATTTAAACTGTATTCGTGTCTTTTGATGAGGTGATCTCTTTTCCAGAAAGTTATTCTTAGAAGAAAATTAGAAAGGTATTCAAAGACATATTTATATGTTTTTTTTCTTCTCCTTCTCCTTCTTGTTCTTCTTTTGAGACAGAGTCTCACTTTGTTGCCCAGGCTGGAGTGCAGTGTGGTGTGATCTGGGCTCACAGCAACTTCCATCTCCTGGGCTCAAGTGATTCTCCTGCGTCAGCCTCCTGAGCAGCTTGGATTACAGGCATGCACCACCACACCTGGCTAATTTTTGTATTTTTAGTAGAGATGGTGTTTCACTATGTTGGCCAGGCTGGTCTCGAACTCCTGGCCTCAAGTAATCTACCTGCCTTGGCCTACGAAAGTGCTTGGATTACCGGCATGAGCCACTGCACCTGGCCTGTTTTTCTAAGATTTATTGATAAGAGTGAAAAATGGGGAATAAGATACATGTCCACAAATAGGAAATTATTTAAATTAATTACGATATAACTCCAAATGGAATACTCAGTGGCTGTTCAAAAGGAGATTGTAGCTCCATATTTTTCATACGGAAAGGCAGCTGTGATACACTGTTAAGTGAAAATCCAATTACAGAATTGTATGTTTTGCATTATTACACTTAGATGGACATGTTTATGTATATATCCATCTATACTTAGGCACATAAAGAATGTATTTGTATATAATGGTTTCTGGTAGAAGAAGTTAGTGGGGAAGAACATTCACTTTGTACTTGGGGGCTTTTCACTTGCTTAAACATATTTTTAATAGTGAATGGTATTATGTTATATAATCAGTGAAAACAATAATAATAAAGAAGAAAAAAAATCCAAGAGGCATTACAATGAAACTCTTAATTCTATTGCTTCTACTAATTTCTCTCATTTGTAATATGACCACTGAATGGGAAACACTCAACCTCTGATCAACTAAGTAGGGACACGGGCCTAGATTATTTACAGTGGATGAAAGAAACAGTAAAAGATAAACAAGTAAGAGATAAACAATGTGAAGATATGATATAACTTGATGAGGCCTGCCATAAATAACACACTAATCTATTTAGTGAAATAATATATGATAGGCACTTGATGGGCTTTGTGAATTGAATATCATGGGAAAAGGAGGTTGATGAATGTTAGAGAGAGCGACAGGGTGACAGCCGGGGGAATGATAGGTGCTGTATTCAATGCTGTGGGAAGTACGACTCCCTCCAGGCTCTTTTCTTTCTGAGAGACCCAGTGGTAGGCATTAGAGACTTTCAGTCTACTTTGCCTTTATTTTGGACTGAGACCTAGATGCTATCATGTAAAAATATCCCTGCTAATGCATATTAAGATGTGACATGCTTCCTTTTAAAAATTTTGTATGCCTTTGTATCATTAACCTGAGAAAAAAAAAAAAAAAAAAGCCCATATCCCGGTGTGTAACTAAAAACCTCCCGGTGGGATTTGTTTAGTGTGAGAGAGTGATTAGTAATTTTTAGTGATTAGTAATTTTCTCCCTCAGGTGGTTTTTCTGCATTCCTGTAGAGATCGTGTACACAACAGGGCTGCCAAGTGAGAAGAAAAGGCTCAGGCAGAAAATATCACGCTTTAGAAAACAGTGTGTGTGCGTGCTTGCGCATGTGTGCGTGTGTGTGTTTTAAACAACTATTTTAGTTACTTTGACAAATAAAGTGCTTTGATTTGGAATCATGTCTTTTATGTCTTATACAGTCTCTGGTCTTGCAGCCATCTCATTATGTAATAATTTTATTCAAGGGAATTATATCTGTGGTCCCATCCACTCACAACCCAGTCTCTCTCACACCGTTTCTATTCCCCCACTGGTTTTGGAAAAGCAAGCCAATTCTAAAAGTCTTAGCTTAAGGAGGCCTCTGGGTTTTATTTGCAGTTTCTTAGGGCCAACTGTGGAATCATAAGATTGAGCAGAAAGGGTTTAGCTTTTTCAATTAGGGGAAAAAAAAAAGATTGCAGATGTTACAATGAGAGCTCCATTAAGGAGGGCCATTTTTTAGTGTCTCACTAGGTCAACCCATTCCACTGCCCAATAAAGGGCACTCACACGAACTGAAAACACAGCCTGGCAGCTGGGTCGCTAGCAAGAGTATGCAGTTGTTTTTCATCTTGCCACTCCCTGGGGATTGAAGCCGTTTAGCACAAAGATTAAGCAACCTGTGTGGCCTTGGGATTCTCCCACTTGAAGCTTTCGTAATTTTATTTTTGCATATCTACAGGCACATATACTGGGCCCAGTGACCTCATTGGTAACTGTTAGCTCCTCAGAATGTTGCTATCTGAACCCAAGAAAGGATACACTCTGTTTGGGTTACTCTTTCATTTCTAAGGCTAATATTGGCACTTAGAACGGTTAATGAAATAAACTTTAGAGTTGAGAGGTAATGCACTTACAGTGACAAAACAATTTGCTGACCAGCATTATCCAGGTGGTGGACTTGGGCCATGTCTTCCTCCTTCATCATTGTCACCACCACCACCACCACCACCACCACCACCTCTCATATATCAATTGCACTTTGCAGTTATAAACACTTTCTCATGCATCATCTTATTTGGTTGTTATGGCAGTCCTGTAAGGTCCAGGTGGCTGTGGATGGTCTCACCATTTTCGATGCGGAGTCTCTGAAACCACGCATCCAGCATCAGAGCAAAGAAGAGAATCTAGACTTTCCACTTCCTGGTTTCGCCCTCTCTGAAGCACTTCAAGGAGGGTTGTAGAAGGGGCGCACCAAGCACTTTAACTCTGCGCTGAGATCTTAGCCTGCCTTGAACTCTAATCTTATGCATAGACGGAGGTTACCCTTAGAATACAAGAGATGGATTTGAATGAATTTACAAGTTCAGTGTAAGAATCTAAAAAATATTATTTCCCCTCTTTTGTAAATTGGCCGTGTGATCCTGCCGGGAGGTGTTCTGACAGGCTAGAGGTGTCACCCTGTGAGATCTGCCTCAGAGGCTGCTTTAGATTACCTGTTACATGCAATAAGTGATCCTGTCCCTTCTGCTGCAGAGCTATCTCCATGGAGACAAACATCAAACTCACTCCCTCCAGTTTTTAAACCTGAATGTGAATGGCCATTCCAAGTTGGCTGTCTTAATCCACTCAGAGCAGCAGGGAGCATTTAACTGTTCAACATATTAAATGAACAAAAAAATATAGGTGAGTAAGACTGACTCATGGCTGGATAACAGGCAAAGGTAGATGGCTTTCCATTGGCCTGACTAGAGACTTTGGATGGGCTAAAATGTATCCTGTAGTTCACCACACATCTCCTCCCATCCTGGCCAGGCCTTGCCAACCTGATGTTGAACCAGACTGTAAGGTGTGTGCACTGTGGAGAGAAGCAAGGAAGCTGGGGGTGGAATGAGGGCTCAGAACAAATGCTGGAGCCAGGGAGTTCCAGAAAACAAGGGAGAGGGTTCTCATTAGATTGCGAGCAACTCTAGAGTTAGGGAAGAACATTTATTTATTTTTGTATTTCTCAAGCTTAGTGCAGTACCTGGCACATAGTCGTTGCTCAACAGATACTTGTTGACAGAATAATAAATAAACTGACGTGGACCTTTACTAACCTCACCACCCCTTTCTTCTATGCATCAAGATTTCAGGTTAAAGTGCCTGATGGCTGCCACTGGCATTGCCACTTCTGATCTTGTTCCCATTTGCGAACTCCCAGCTTTTTGCCTGGCTTTGGGAGCCTGCTTGGGCTTCCAGCTCTGGCCTTCTATGTCTGCTGCTGGCTCTGAGGTTCTGATGGAATCTGTGTCAGGTAGAGTGTTTCAAAATACTTAAGCTTTCCATTTAGTTGTAATAAAATCCCAAATTTTTCTGAAAAAATATTTTTTTAAGAAAATATTTTGTAAAACATATTTTTTAAAATGTGAAATATGAAACATGATTTTGTAACAATATGAGACTCCACATCTATGGTGGTGGTTTTACCAAAATTTTCAGTCCTGGCCATAAAAGTAAAAAGTTTAGATATTTTGGAGATAGCTTGGCAGTATCTACCAAAATAAAGTATAACTATTTTGATCTGGTAATTCCAGTTCTAGAAATCTAACTTACAGAACTACATAACTGTGCAAGGGCATAACTGCAAAGAGGCTAATGCCCTATTGTTTGCTTGTGATAGTAAAAACAGAAGTCATTGAATCTGAGGTTGTAGGTCAGTATCAAAGTTCATGTGCCCATTTTTTCCTTGTTTCCTTATGATCACTGATCATGGATAATATGTGCAGCCCCGAGTAGATTAAAGAAATTTATAAATTTGAGTTGTGTAATTTCCATGCATTTTATTCATGTTAGAAGGCAGATGACTCCTCTCTCAGGGTCAAAGGAAACCTTGAACAAAATGGCGAGAAACGTGAAGGTTGTTTGGTGTTTTCCCCTTTCAGTGCCTGTGTTCTCTTGCTGTCTTAAAATGGCAGAGATTTTCAAATAGACCCGGATATAAATGTCAGCTCCATCATTTACCAACCGTGTAAACTTGGCCACTCAATTTAGACTTTCAAAGCCTTAGTTTTCTCCTAGGTAACACAATAATATTCATCAAGCAGGGCTTTTGTGAAGATTAAACGAGATACCATATGTGAAAATACCTATTGCATACTGTAGATGCTCAATAATTGTTTTCTTCCTTCTGATTTTTATTTTAAGAACTCTCTCAAAAACGCTTCTGGGTTTTAGTGTTCTCAGAGCATTTTAATCTCCACCTGGTCCCTGTGGTTTAGGGATAACTGCAGCTATATCATCACCCCTCTTCCTGACTTGTGCTGCCCCTACCTTGCCCTTGCCCCGTTCCCCTTTCTTGCTCTATCTTCTCTCCTCATTTCCTTCTTTTTCTTGCCTTGTTTTCTTCCTCCCATTTCCACTTGGTTTTTTCCTTTTAAACATTCCATACCTTCTTATCTTCCAGTCCTCCATTTATTTCCTAGACTACAGGGGGAGAAACGTGGTTAAAAAAAGAGAAAGTAACACAAAGTGCACAAGATGAATAAAACCAACTCTTCTGCCTTCACACTCAAGCCACACCTAGTTTCTCACAGTTCCGCAAGCCTCTATGTCTTTGCACATGCTATGCCTTCTTTTGCCTACTTTAACTGCCTAAATTCTACTTATAATTCGGGCCTGAGTCATTTCCTCCAGGGGGCCTGGGCCTGGGCTCCAACATGCTAAGACACATGCTCTGCTCACTTTGCCCACAGCACTTCATGCTTCCCAGACCAAAATACCAGCATAACTAAGTTGTAGTTGCTTGTTTAATAATCTCTCTTTTCTGCTAGACTATGAACTTTCATGCACAAGGAATGTGTTCCACCTGTTTATTTTTGCATCTCTAGAGCTTGGCTCAGTGCTTGGCACTTGATAGGTGCTTGTTGAATGGAGATGTAACTGTAGCTTGTTTTCATCATCAAGACATCTGGGAGAGGCAGCCTAGTTTTTCTCAAGCTGAATTCTACTCTATGACTTCTGCCATGTTCTTGCACTGAAATTTTGGTCCACAATTTTCAGTAGGCCAAATAAAAGCAGGAAGAGGTGTCAAATACTATCTGTGCTTATTTCATTGGAATAAATTTCCAAACCCTCATAGCTTGGGAGATAAGCCTCCAAATTTACTTCTCAACTCTTTCTCCCTCCATGAACCTTATGGTATACTCACACCAAATCTGCCAGCTATCTTCATCTTCTTGTACATTTTATGCTGTTTTATTAACTTCCGGGGTTGATTCTTTTCATTCTTTGCCTATGGAAAGTCTTTTTATCCCTCAAGCTCCAGTTCAAATAATGGTTCTTACCTCTTGGAGTTATTGTGAGAATGAACTGATATAAAATGCATAAGTGCATAACACAGTTGTTGCCATAGAATAAGTGCTCCATAAAGATTAGCTGTTAGCATCTTTTCTCAACCAGATTTTAAGCACAAAGAGGGTGGGAACCATGCTTCTATTATTCACATCTGTAACCTAAGCATCCACTTGAAGGCTGAGCACATAGAACATGCTCAATAAATGGTGTTTGACCAAGTGAGGGAATAAATAGTCCAAATGACCATATAATGGATCAGACCAGATAGTTAATGTGGTGTGCTACTTCTAGGCTGTGCCAATTACCAGGATGTAGTGGATTTAGTCACATGAATAACTCCAGGTCTGGGCAAAGACTTCTTGAGCAATACCCCACAAGCAGAGGCAACCAAAGAAAACATGGACAAATGGGATCACATCAGGTTAAGAAGCTTCTGCACAGTAAACGATACAATCAACAAAGTGAAGAGATGAATCATAGAATAGGAGGAAATATTTTCAAACTACCCCTCTGACAAGGGACTAATAGCCAGAATATATAAGAAGCTCAAACAACTCTATAGGAAAAAATCCAATAATCTGATCCAAAAATGGGCAGAAGATTTGAAGAGATACTTCTCAAAATAAGACATACAAATAGCAAAGGGGCATATGAAAAGATGCTCAACATCACTGATCATCAGAGAAATGCAAATCATAACTATAATGCGATACCATCTTACCCCAGTTAAAATAGCTTATATCCAAAAGACAGGCAAAAACAAAAGCTGGCACGAATGTGGAGAAAAGGGAATCCTCGTACACTGTTGGTGGGAATGTAAATTAGTACAACCACTATGGAGAACAGTTTGGAAGTTCCTCAAAAACCTAAAAATTGAGCTGCCATATGATTCAGCAAGCCCACTGCTGGGTATATACCCAAAATAAAGGAAATTAGTCTTTCCAAGAGGTATCTGCATTCCCATGTTTGTTGCAGCACTGTTGACAACAGCTAAGATTTGGAAGCAACTTGTGTCTGTTGACAGATGAATAAATAAAGGAAATGTGGTACATATACATGATAAACTACCATTTAGCTATAAAAAAGAATAAGATCCAGTCATTTGCAACAACATGGATGGAGCTGGAGATCATTTTGTTAAGTGAAATAAGCCAGGCACAGAAAGACAAATATCACATGTTCTCACTTATTTGTGGGATTTAAAAATCAAATCGATTGAACTCATGGAGATAGAGAGTAGAAGGATGGTTACTAGAGGCTGGGAAGGGTAGTGGGGAGTTTGGGGGATAGGCTGGGATGGTTGATGGGCACGAAAATGAGAAAGAATAAATAAGACCTACTTTTTAATAGCACAATAGGGTGAATATAGTCAATAATAACTTACTTGTATATTTTGAAGTAAAGAATGTAATTTGATTGTTTGTAACTTAAAGGATAAATGCTTGAGAGGATGGAGACCCCATTCCCCATGATGTGCTTATTTCACATTGTATGCCTGTACCAAAACATCTCATATACTCCATAAATATATACACCTACTATGTACCCACAAAATTAAAAAAAATAAAGAAAACTCCAGTTGTTTAGATACCTATATGTGGCCTAAAAGATTTTTTGAGAATCACTAATAAATGATTAGTTACACATATGCTTAGATGTCATCAAAGCACAAAAAATATGTAGATTTCTTTGGTTAGCTGAAGGTTCTGTTTGAATGTGGAAAACGTTAGGGTGAGAATGATCAAAGGTGATTTAATGTTTAATCTGGTCTGGTTCACCAGAACCTTATAAAGAGCCAACTGTGGAAATCCTGCTTCCTCCCATTCCCCCACCCTAGTGGTACACACAGAGCCAATGTAAATAGTGAAAATCAAATATGTTTTTGCATATTGAATTTCTTTTGTGGAAGTTTGAAATGGTTAGCTGAATATTTTAACTAAATTGAACAGAATGCCAGAAAAGTCTTCTTTGAAATGTGAAATACTTTTAGCCTCACAAAAGTTCATATAAAATATAAGAATACTATTAATGTAAGAATATTACTATGCAGCATATTCATACTTGTGTGCAAAATGTCGAAACTTACGGAGTCGTATACAATTCAGTCTGTGGTACTTTGTGAGAAAGTTCTGTATAGCTCCAGGTACAATCACATATGGCTTTCCCACTAATTCTTTTCCTTTTCTCCCTCCCTCCCCCTCGTTCATTTCCTTTTCCCATTCCCCCTTTCCTTGAGTAACAGGTAACTGTATAACACCAGACTTCAAAAAAAGAATTAAAGATTTAATTTAGAATGACCACATCCTTAACGATAGCTTTCCTTTTTAACCACAAGCAAAAACCTTGAACTTAAGGTGATTACCATGACTGGCACACTAAACAAATACAAATTAATAGCAAATAAGAAGTGACTCTCAGTCCTCTGATCTCAAGTCGCAGTCTCTCCTGGAGGTGACTGGGCAGTCAGGAGCTGTCAAGGTTTTATCAGATGTGATAACAAAGTAGTAGAAAAAGCAGGTGGGCCCATTGATCCTCTCTGCACTGAGGGTTGTGGGGAAAATGTGTTTCAGACTTGCATGCAGTTTGAGTATGGCTCTGGAAATCTCAAGTTATTCCTGCTCTAGAGAATATGGAGGGTGTTAAATCAATTTGTGTGGAGAGATGACCACTACTGGTCAAGGTGAGGGCACATTTTCATCTTCTCTTAGGTGCCAAAAACCCCTCTGAGGCTCCTGAGATCTAGCTGTCCTCTTCCCAGGGGTCTGGATTATCCAAGGCCGTCCAGGGCTCTTTCCTTACAACGTAGCTGCCTTCTGTTTTGGGGTCACCACTACTCGTCATTTTCACTTTTCCGAATCACCATCAGTGACCAATCACTCTCTCATGCCCGGGAAGGGAATCTCAGGTCCTGGCTTATCCTTCTGGCTATGTTTTCTCTTTGTTGCTTTAGTGGGGGCTCTCATCTAAGGAACACTGACACTTATGTAGCAGGCGGTCACTCCACCCCAATAATCTCTGAGAAAACAAGTTGACATTAATAGCAATAAGTCACATTTCAGTGGCTGATTTTATATTTTCCTCCATAACACAAGTCTTCAGACCCTCTGTTCCAAGTCTCTTTCAGTTACTTCTGGTATCACTCAGTTTCCTCTCTGTTACTTCGTGGGGGCTTTTATGAGCTCATAACGGGTTCTACGGTGTAAGAGTAGCTCCTGGTTCTCTGCCAATCTTCATGAGACCATTGTTGATCTTTTTCTAGAATATTCCAAAGTTGCAAACCTGTGAGGTGCCAAAATGGCAGCACATTTAGCTTTCACTCCTCTAGAACCACATTGCCTCATGGAGTAATTAGGAGAAAACGCACCTTCCTCAGTATGTCGCCCTTTGTTACTTGGTCATTAAAAAAAACAAAAAACAAAACAAAACAAAAAAACACGCCATCTGTGCTCCAATGTATCACAAAATCCTCATGAAAGCAACCCTTTTGTCTTCTAATTGAAGCTCTGTTTTCCACAGGCTCACAGCTGGCATTTTGGGCTGAGCAGAGGCAGAGTCTGTTCTTCATCTTCCCATATCTTGCTCTAGGTGTCTCTACCAAAACTCTTCCTTACAGACTTTTGGCTCCTGTTTGCATGTTTATATTTTGGGACATTCCTTTTCCCTTTAAGGAGACTACCAGAGTCTCTCAGAGCTTTTCCTTTCACATTTCATGGGCCAGAACCCGGTCACTTGGCTACCTCTAGCTGCAAGGGAGGCTGAGAAAATGCGATCTTTTATTCTACCTGTATCTAGCCAAAAAATCAGTATTCTTTTTTTAAAAAGGAGGAGAATAATGTATTCTGGGGCAAAGAACCAGCAGTCTCTGCCACAGGTTTTAACTCACGTTTTAATTTTTTCTCCTCTCATCCCCTTTGTACATATTGTGAGGAGGACAGCGTTTGCTCACTGGTCTGAATATGGTACACATTTTCCCACTTCTGTGCCCTTCTTCATCATGTTTCCTTGTTTGAAATGTCTTCTGGACTCCTCTTCTTGCTTGGAGTTCTCATCCTTTAAGTTCCATATTGAAGCTACACAGAGTATGCTGTGCAGTTAAGATCTCAGATCTAAAATCCTTTGAGGATCTTTTTTAATTAAAGAGATCATTTTAGCTTATTGAATGAAGCTGAGAGATGCAGCTCAAGGTTTTCCTACTTCCTACCTTCCAAACTATCAGCAGCACAAAGTTCATCTGCATAAACTATGCACCCTAAATCCAGACAAGTCCTTGTCTTGACTTGTATGATGCTTACTCTGTGTTACTCTGACCCAGGCACTTCTCCACTCATGCACTTTACACCTATTAGCTAATTTAATCTTAACAACTCCATAAAGGAGGTGCTATTGTTAGTCCTATCTTAATAGCTAATAATTAATAGCTAATAAAATTTATAATAAATTATAAATAATACCTAATAAATCCTCCTACACAAAGTATGGTAATAACATTTTCTTCCAGTTTTTTTTTGTCTATACTATTCATGGAAACTTTTATCTTTCTAATTTATACACAATGCCTTTCTTGTAAGCCTGTCAGTGCAAGGGCTGATAGGTTTTTCTGAAGCAAAGAAGCTAGCACAATGCCTTAGTTACAGCCAGTGCTCGATAATTATTTATTTTTGCTGTTGCTGATAACCTAGGCTAAGGTTTGATGAGGAATTTTGAGCGTTTGTAATAGTTACAGCCTGAATATAGTTGAATCAAGTCTTGGAACTCTGTTATCTCTATACCTTTTTTCTGCAGAGTAAAAACAATACTGGAAGCATTAGTTCATCACAGTGGGATAAGGAGGAGGATTACGGAGTTTTGAAAAGTATTTTAACCTCAGTCAAAAAATTAAGCCCTCCTACTTTAGAATGACATCAGTATCAGGATAATCACAGGGCATTAATTTTATTTTTATAATTTTTTGGATTGGTAATACATTCGTGTTTCAAATAGAAAACATATAAAAGCTGTTCATTAAAAAAACTATTTTCTTACCACCCCTTCATTCAACTGTCCCTATCCCTCTGATAGGTAACATTATTGTTGATTTCTTATCATCATAGTATATATGTTTTAGATATATATATTTTTATTTATTTATTTATTTTTTGGAGACAGAATCTCATTCTGTCATCCAGGCTGGAGTACAGTGGTATGATCTTGGCTCACTGCAACCTCCACCTCCTGAGCTCAAGCAATTCTCCTGCCTCAGCCTCCCAAGTAGCTGGGGTTACAGACATGCACCACCACACCCAGCTACTTTTCATATGTTTAGCTGAGACAAGGGTTCACCATGTTGGCCAGGCTGGTCTCGAACTCTTGACCTCAAGTGATCTGCCCACTTTGGCCTCACAAAGTGTTGGGATCACAGACATAAGCCACCATGCCCAGCCCTAGACATATTTTTTAAATGCAATCAAAAGTCAATACAAATATATATATATGTATATATCTTTTCTGTCTCTCTTTTGTCAAGAATAGAGAAATGCTATATATACCTTGCTTTTAATTAGTATAATTTAGAAATCTTTTCATATCAATAAATTAATAGTTTTTAATTTTTTTTACAGCTGCATAATATTCCACTGTGTGGATAGTCCATAAATCATTTAATCAGTTCTCTGTTGATGAACATTTAGTTTGTTGTCAAAATTTTTATTACAATAATACTGCAAGTAATATCTTTGTATTTAATTAATTTTAGCATTTCTATACCTGTGGCATAAATTCCTAGAAGTAGAATTGCTAGGTTAATGGGATAGGTAGTTGAAGCTTTGGTAGATACTACTAGACAGCCCACCATAAGAATTCTACTAATTCATATTCTCACCAACAATATATGAAAGGGCTATTTTATGCAGTCTTGCAACATAATTTATTATTTAAACTTCTGGAATATTGTCGATCTGATAGGTAGTGGGGGAATAACTTCATCTAGTTTTAATGTGTATGTTCATTACCATAAATGAAGTTTGGCATCTATTTTTCTCCACTTATTTAGGAACCATATCGATATTCTCTTCTGTGAATGATCTGTTCATATCTTTGTGAACATTGTAATTGGATGAATGATATTTCTTTTAGGGATTTGTAGATACTTTTTCTATATGTGGGACATTAGCCCTTTGTGTTTCAGGTTGCCAATGTTTTTGCCTAATTGTCATTTGTTTTTTACTTGGCTCATTTTTTTTTATTCAGAAATAGTCTTTTTATTCTTAAAGAGTGGATCTTGTAAAGTCTTTTCTTCCACGGCTTCTGGATTTTGTGTTAGTTAGAAGGGCTTTCAACGTTTAAGGTTATAAAAGAATTCTCACAAATTTTTCTTTATTTATTTTACATTTAAATATTGAACTTATTTGAAATTGCAGACTCCTCTTTAAACCATTTCAAGCAAATTTGTTGTTTGGATAGGGTTGCTAGATTTCACAAATTAAAACACATATGTTTACTTCAGATAAATGCAAATAAATTTTTAGTACAAGTTTGTCCCATGCAATATTGGGAGCTGTGCTTGGGAAACATTTATGCTAAATAATTATTCATTGTTTACTTGAAATTCAAGTTTAACTGGACATCCTGTATTTTATCTGGCAACCCTTGGTTGGGAGCCACTATTCCATTTGCTTAGATACTTCAGTTTGAGTTGAATGTCAATTTAGGCTATATCAGGGCCCTGCTACTTTTGTTCATTTGCTATTTAAAAGCTTAATGGTATTTTCTACAATGTCTGCATGCATCTCTTACAGGTTCTGAAATTTGAGCATACAACTGTTGTTAGACTGAAATAAATTAATTTATTTACAAATGTGTGGATAACTAACTCCCTTCTAACATCTTGTCCAATGTGTGCTACAAGAAAATCATTTCCAGGAGCAGGGAAAACTGTCTGGGGGCAGTAGAGAGCTAGCCCCCTGTTTGGCTCCAGTGAAACAATTGAGTTCCTAAGAATATTTGGTTATCAAAATAATTGTCTCAATTATTGTTTCAAGGGGTTAGAAGCTAGAGTCTCAGATACATATAACGGAACGATTTTTTTTCTTATAGGAGTTTAAATAATAACATTTTAAAATTATAAGTATATTCTGTTTGATTAAATCAGACAAAAACAAATCTATGTCTCTGTTTTTCCTGCTTTTGAAAACACATGTTCAAGAGTCTTACCTCCCTTAGCACTCCTACTATGATTAACAAAGCACAATGTTGAGATAACACTCCTTCTCCTCCACAGAATTGTAGCACAAATCATAACCATCATGATGAATCAAGACTGTGATGTCATTGAAGCAACCAGGTTCTGATTATAGTATAGCCAAAGGAAGACAGTGCACTTACCTCTGTCTAATTTACCTGATTGCATCTCATTAATCCACTCATTCAGTCATTCAACAAATATTTCCTGAGTGCTTACTACATGCTAGGCACTACGCTAGTTGTGAGGCTGAATAAAACAGCCACGGACTCTGTCCTCATGGAGTTTTGCAGGTGTGCTAGAGCCAGCCCCTACTGGCTGGTTGAAAGCCTATTTTTAAATTTTCAGGAACTTCATGAGCTTCAAAATTGGCAATGGTGAGAGTATTTATACACAGATATTGGCAACCACAATAAATCAGGGCTTCCTATGCTGTTGTTTTTTCCTTCTCCCCACCCCTCCTTTTATTTAAATGAAGAGCTGGTTGTTGAACACTAATCAGCACAACACTGGGGTTACAGACATGCTCCTGAACTCAGACACCCTCCCTGCCTCTTGACCTCCACACCAGGATCCCACCGCACCAATACACTTTGCTTTTTACAAACAATAGCTTCTTGAAATGTTGAAGCGGTCAGACTATTATAAGATATTTTAGTTGACATATGTTATAAGTTGTTGGCCATATAAGCAAGCCCAAAGTAAAACTCCTAAAAGAAAATCTGCAGTGTTAAAAAATGTATTAGCTATTAATTTATTTAGCTATTAAGATAGGACTAACAATAGCACCTCCTTCATGGAGGTATTGAGATTAAATTAGCTAATAGGTGTAAAGTGCATTAGTAGAGAAGTGCCTGGCCCAGAGTAAGCATCATACAAGTCAAGACAAGGCCTTGTCTGGATTTAGGGTGCGTGGTTTATGCAGACGAACTTTGTGCTGCTGATAGCGTGGAAGGTAGGAAGTAGGAAAACTTGAGCTGCATCTCTCAGCTTCATTCAATAGGCTAAAATGATCTCTTTAATTAAAAAAGATCCTCAAAGGATTTTAGATCTGGGATCTTAACTGCAGGAAGAATGACAAAACATTATGTCCTTAGAGTCAGGAGAAAGGCTGTACTTACTTCTTTTTATCATCTGATGGTATTAAGGCTTTTAATGAAAAATGCTGTTTTTTTCCCCTCCCTTCTTTGTTCTCTCCTTAGCTTTCCTAAGTGAGTTAAGGCACTCTGAGTATGCCACACCCTGGTTCCCTCATTCTGTAAGAAAACCGCAGAAGAGAGAAGGAGCCCAGATGGCCCCAGGTGGGCTACTAATCCCAGGATTTTGAAATCTTGAGTCTGGCCTCTGGAAGAATTTCCCATTCTGTACAAAGATAAAGAATATACTGTTCCTTGTTCTGTTAACCTATTTTTATAAAACAGAAGGATTTTTTCCTCCCTACTGAAGACAATTTTTACATGCAGATCCTATATGTATTTTGCTAGACATATGCCCAAGTACTTTTTCTTCTTCTTTTTCTGGGTGGTATTGTAAATGGTATTATTTCTTAATTTCAGATTCTAGTTTTTCATAGCTGGTATGTAGGAAAGCAATGAGTTTTGTATACTGACCTTATATCCTGCAACCTTGCTAAACCTGCTTAGTAGTTCCAAGAATTTTTTAAAGATTCTTTGGAGTTTTCTATTTTAATAATCATGTCACCTGTGGTAAAGACAGTTTACTTGTCCCTTTTTAATAGGTATATTTTTTATTTCTTTTTCTTATCTTACTGCACTAGCTAGGACCTGGAATAGGTTGGTGAAAGAGAATATCTTTATCCTGTTACTGATCTCAGGGGAAAGTATGCTATCTATTTTTTTGTTTATTTATTTTTATTTTTATTTTTTTATTATACTTTAAGTTCTAGGGTACATGTGCACAATGTGCAGGTTTGTTACATATGTATACGCATGCCATGTTGGTGTGCTGCACCCATTAACTCGTCATTTACATTAGATATATCTCCTAATGCTATCCCTCCCCCCTCTCCCCACCCCACGACAGGCCCAGGTGTATGATATTCCCCACCCTGTGTCCAAGTGTTCTCATTGTTCAATTCCCACCTATGAGTGAGAACAGAAAGCATGCTATCTCTTACCATTAGGTATGTTTGCTGTAGGTTTCTCATGTGTGCCACTCCCGCCGCCCCCACTTTTTTTTTTGAAACGGGGTCTCACTCTGTCACCCAAGCTGGAGTGCAGTGGCACGATCTTGGCTCACTTCAATCACTGCCTCCCAGATTCAAGCAATCCTCCTGCCTCAGCCTCCTGAGTAGCTGAGATTACAGGTGCCTGCCACCACGCCCGGCTAATTTTTGCATTTTTAGTAGAGATGAGGTTTCACCATATTAGTCAGGCTGGTCTCGAACTCCTGACCTCAGGTGATCCACCCACCTTGTCCTCCCAAAGTGCTGGGATTACAGGCGTGAGTCACTGCGCCCAGCACCCCTTTTTAAATTAAGAAAATCTCCTTATAGTTCTCATTCTTTGAGACCCACAGAATGGGAATGATCTGTTTTAATCTGATCTATCAGGAGATTTGATTTATGGTCATTCCTGTCAGGCTGGGATGGTTTGGAGATGGTGGAGGGAAAGAACATTCCACCCCTGAGCCCTGTGGTAACTGTTCTCTGAGTCAGCTCTCTGCTGTCTGTGGTCTCCATACCTTATCATGAAACCAGAGATCTCTAGCAGCTGCACTGGTGAAAGAGGCAGCAAGAGGTGGAGTGATCCACTCACCTTTAAATCTGAAGAGCTGCCACTTCCTACCTGCGTGAACTTGGATGAATCACAAAACCTCATTTCTAAAATCAGGACCTTGATTACATTGTAGGGACATGAAGATAGCCTGAAATGACAGTAACTCTAAAGTACTCTACAAATGGATCCTTTAGATGACAACTTATTAGACGGCAGGACCCATGTCAGTGCATTTTAGTATCCCCTAAATAGTCTGGGGCACAGTAAATGCTTAATATGTATCTAATGATTGTGTTATCACATATATTTGTCCCTCCAAGATCTCATTGTTTGCCCTTGGGCTGTGTGGGGGGTTCTACAGAGCAGGTGTTACCGCAGGGGCTGTGTCAGAGTCTATGATTTCAAGCAAGTCACCTAATCTCCCTAACCAATAACGGGACTCTTTGGGTAACTAAGTGAGATGCCCCAGGTAAAGCTCTCTGCAAAATATCCGCTTTCTGTAAATGCTGAATTAATGCCAGCTGTTATTTTTACTTAGGTAAGATCTTTATTAGGGAACTAGAGAGGGAAAGCTGTGGGGTTTGGGGTTTGTTTGTGGTTATTTATTAGTGTGTCCTTGAGGAAACTTTCTTCTTTGCTCATGGTTGACAACAGAGGGCAAAAATGAAGGCAAAATGTGGCCTAATGCTGCCAGTTGGCCGGTATTTTCATTTGTACAGATTCGCTAGTTTTCTTCTTTTCCTAGTGTCCTCTAGCCCACTAGGTGACACTGTTTACTCATCTATGGTACCCCATTTAGGACTTTCCACAAATCTTATTTAAAAGTAGCATGTTTTGTTTGGGGTGCTGGGGAGGCAGAAAGTGTGTTGAGAAGGAAAATATAACTAACCGCCAGTGGCTAAACTTTGAGGTACAATTACGGGCCAATTGTCATCTATGGTTATGTGGCGTTATGGGCTAGTTTTGAACTATTTTTTAACGAATTTTAAGAGCAACATGCAATTAGTTTCCAATTCTATTCCAAGAAATGAAGGAAAATTGACTTCCCCTTCCCAAGCCGTCCCCAAAGGATAAAATAAACTGCTGTGGCTTTGAATGTAGAGTTGAGTAGATGCTCTCGAGTGATTGTTTCCACCTCATTCTTCAATGATAGTTAATGAGGGCACAGACCACTAATAAGCAGTGGAAGCAGCTTCTAGGCTAAGCTTAAATTGGGCCTTCAAATCTAATCAAAATTAGTCACTGCTGAGAAGAAACCAAATGTGGTGTGTCCATTTGGATGTGGAGTTTGGAGAGGCCCTCCTTGTTTTCCAGGTCAGTTATGATTCCATTTCTGCATTGCTATATCGCTACACACTCACAGGAAGATGACATTTTTTTGGATCCCATCCAATTGAAACTTGTGATGATTCTAAAATGACACATGTAACTTTTGGATAGAAAAAAAAATAGAAAATGAATTTCTTGCCTTGCATTTTCAGGCTGTGAGCCACGGGAAGCGTGTCAACCATGTCAAACCAAAGGACCAGGAAATCAAAGATTCCGTTCACTTGCCTTGGAGTTTGAGGTCTGTGTTTTCTATTTATCCTCACCTCTTCATTGTCTATTATAACTTTAAAATGAACTCATTTATGCTGCTTCTGTTTATAAACTTAGATTTTTTTTTTGTCCTTGTCTTTAGAAGTAACACAACTAAAATTCTCTAACAAATATTTCCCAATTCAGAATTTTCCTAAAGCTGTCCTGGCCTCCCTGGCTAATGAGCTCCAATTTTCTTTGCTTTTCTGTGTGTCTACCAGCATGCACCACCTTGAGTTGGTGTGTGATAAACAGCTTAATATAGTCACAGTTTTGGCAGCTAACTTTTGGATGACTGTCACAAGGCCCCCTAAAATTGGAATTAAACAGATTTAAAATGAACAGGCAAACTCCTGTGATTGAGAAAAGAGGATATTTTCATATGTTGTGAGCAGTAGTTAACCCAATGTCTTCTATGTATTTATGCCCTGCTTTATTTAAGTAACAGTAATAACTTTAATCATTATTAGCAGGAGCATTGCTAAATACTAAGCACCTCTCTCTGAAATGGGACTTCTTCCAGAAAAACTCTTTATGTGAAACCAACACTGTGTAATCAGCAGTTGCATGAAGAAGTCTGGGGAGCAGAACATATAACAACAGCCTCTGTTCTCTACGCATAGCAGAATGGTAGAGGCTGAAACATGCATTTTATTCCTTGATTTGGTGTGTAGAGCACCCGGGACATCTGGGATTTGCTTCCTCGAATCTCCAGCTTGCATGGTCCTCTGATGAAGAAAGGAGAGAGCAGAAAAAAAAAAAAAAAAATGGAAGAGGAGGACAGAGAAAAATTCAGGTCTGGCTTCGGTACATTTGAATTCTAGCTGTCTGGGGCATTCTCCCAAATAGCGAATGCTAATTATACTGAGTGTGTCAAATTGTGTCGTATTTTTGTAAATCAAACAAATGTTCCCAGGAGATAGGCGGGAGGCCACCAAACCCTATTCATTTATGATGCAACCTGAATTTAAAGCCAGGACTCTAGAGGGGATAGGTTACTGTGAGTTTATTTCATCTTCTGACACGTGCCTTGCACCTTCAATGTTACCCTGACATAAGGACTGCAGGCTTTCACATAATGCTTTTATTTAAACAGTTAATGTGCTACTAGGGATGGCCATAGCACTTTTTAGAGACGTTGAAGATAAACATATTGTTTTGAGGGACATAGGTTGTAGGGCTTTTCTCTGGGAAAGGAGAAATAGATCATCGTGCCGGATCATTCTTCCTAAAACACCTCTGAGAGCATTTTCCCCTTGCTCTTGAAATCCTCCATGCTTTGCCTTTGTTTACTAAATGATGCCTAAACTCTGCAGAGGCAAAGCGTTCCCAACCTGGTGCTCACTGTCGCCTTTATCTCACATGCTGACCAGATGGGACTCTGCCACGTTTCATGGATGGATGTCATGGATCTGACTCTCCCAGTCTTTGCTGATGCCTGTCATTCCTAATTCCTCGGAGGCCCTCAGGGACTCTCCTCCCTAAAACCTATCTCTTAATCATTGAAATCCTGCTCACCATTAAAGGACCAGCATAAATACCACCTTCTTCAAGAGGTTCACCTTACTTCTTCTCTGTCTCCAGCTAGAAATAATTTTTCATTTTTCTTTACTTTGTGTTTTTTAATGGCACATGAATACTGCTTTGGTTGATAGGTATATCTGTATGTAACATCTTTTCTACAAGACGACAATCTCCCAGGAGCTGGGAATTAGATAATCTGCATCTGCCTCAGATTTGCACAGCATCATACACAGAATACGTGGTTATAAATATTTTTTGAGTAAACGAATGACATAAAACATACACACTCTCTTGCTGGACTAATTTCAATGGTTGTGTCTAAGGGTCAATGATATAAAATAACAGAATCAAAAAATAAAGGAATTAGGAGTATATTTCTTTGTATAGGTTTTGCTTAAATGATCCTTTCAAGCATTTACATTCTTTCAGATGTGCTTGACACACAGTGGGTGCTCAGTTGACCAGCTCACAGCTGGCTGAATGGAATATTACAACAAATGAGTTTCCACAACGAGGTAGAGAGTTTTTAATCAGACATCTTTGAATTTATAACTGGAGTTGAACTTGAGCTTATGAACAATTTTTCCAGGTTTAAAACCAGAAAGCTTAAAAAACAGAATGAAATGAATCATTTCCATTTTTGATACACATGCACATTTTTGATGCACAAAAATAAGAAACATGTTTAAATGTCATATGAACTAGCATTTTTTAAGATCACTTCTTGTATGCCAGGCACTCTGCTCATCAGTTCATATGCATTCTTTCATTTGACTTCTCAATAATTATTATTGTTATTTATAATAAATAACAAAACTGAGTCTTAGAAAAGTTAAGTAAGTTGCTGAGAGACACATAGCTAGTAAATAGCAGAACCAGGATTCAAATGCAGGTTGACTAATTCCAGTGTGTATGTCCTACTGCCTCTTTGTGCAAAGTTACATCCTTCTGAAAGAGAATGCAGTATAGTGTCCCTTGTGCAGTGTTAGAAGTGGGAATTCTAATTCAGCTCAAACCTTCTCAGTGCCCTTGTTTTACAGATGAAGGAATTGAGGCCCAGATAGGTTAAGTGAGTTATTAGCATCACAGAACTCATGAGATCTGAGATTAGACTGTAGGCATCTGGACTCTCAGTCTGGGAGATTCCTGTGAGAAGATGGTGCATTATCACACAGATTTGAATATACATGGATCTAGCCAGTTTCCCTTCAACATAAACCTTATGTGTAGTGAAAGACAGAGGTGGCTTAGCGAACGCTAAGATGGTGGTAGTGCTGTCTGCTTTATAAAGGGTTCTGATTGCTTCTCTTTTCACTCATTGGCTAATCCAGTGACACACATTTCAATGTGGCATCTATGTGATTTTTTTATACTGAACTTTCTGGATCACTGACCAAGTTAACCAAGGGTGCCAAAGTTGACCATTCATGCACCGAAGACTGAGACAGTCCCTCTTTTTTGACTGACTTTGCTTTCTTATATGGCAAGCAGGGATTTAAGAGCTGGCCCAGGTGTCTGTTGAGTGTGTAGTGCCATTTGGAGAGGCCTCGCCTCTACTGGGGGACCACAGGTGTCTAAGATGTTCACAATGAAGTCTCTTAGGGTTAAAGCATTTTCTTAGCTAAGGATGCTGAGATTGTGGAAACAAAATGAAATAAATGAACAACAACAACAATAACAAGAACAAAACAGCAGCAGCAGCAAAGCATTTGGAATCAGAAATCTAAAGGACCGGTCTGCAAAGGGTAAGACCTTAGGGTGAGTGTTGAGTGTTGCTTCTTTCCCAGTTAAACAGGTGATGGCCCTGCCTGTACTCCACAAGGGAGACTGACTACAAGCACTCAGGTTTCCAGATGTGAAGGCAGGATTTGAAGTCAGAAATGACTCTGTCTCTTAGTTCTGAGTGATCATGGAAAAGCGACTTAGTCTGTTTGGACCTCAGTTTCTTCATCTGTAAAATGCTACAAATCTGGGTTGGGAGGGCAGTGGGGTGCTGTGGAGATTAGATTAAATTCGACAATGCATCTGAAAGCTCTTAGTAAATGCAGCGGTATGTACCCACCTGTTTTACATTAATGATCAATTGACGAATTTAGGAGGTCTACATAAAAATGAAAATATACATTTTGGGAGAGCAAACAAATTCAGTTATTTTTACATTCACATTATCTTTTAAAAACATTAATTTTATGATAAAAATGACTCTGGGTGAATGGGAAGTAGGTAGGGGCATTTCTTTGGCTGGGGTAGGTGGGAGGCAGGAGGAAAATGAAGTCAGCAGCCAGAACCTTATCTAAGGGAGGTTGTGAACGGCTAACCCAGGTGAAGGCCATGGGGTGGGAGAAAAGGGAAGAGTAATAAGGGGGTCAATCACTTCACTGTTTGTCTCAGGGCTGTCTTTTTGCAGGTGTCTGAGTTACTTCAGGTGGTCTTTGTCAGTCACTGGGCTTTTAAATTGCCAATATCAAAATTACTGTGGTGATGCAGCAACTTATAGATCTTACAGTTATCAGATAATAGAGCCTGGTATCCTAGTAGCAGGAGCGTTGAGGGGAAATAAGACTGAAATAAATTTTAATGGACCTCTCTAGCTTCCAATTGTGTTTCGTACACCTTTGACTTCTGTTCGGAGAGGTGAAGTTAAGTTATATCTTACATTTTCAATTTCAGAGAGGAGCAAACCTAATTTTTTTTTTTTTTTGAGACAGAGTCTCACTCTGTTGCCCAGGCTGGAGTACGGTGGCTCAATCTTGGCTCACTGCAACCTCCGCCTCCCAGGTTCAAGTGATTCTCCTGCCTCAGCCTCCTAAGTTGCTGGGACTACAGGCGTGTGCCACCATGCCCAGCTAATTTTTTGTATTTTTAGTAGAGGCAGGGTTTCACTGTCTTAGCCAGGATGGTCTCAATCTCCTGACCTCGTGATCCACCTGCCTTGGCCTCCCAAAGTGCTGGGAATACAGGTGTGAGACACTGTGCCTGGCCAGCAAACCTAAATTTTTAGGGTGATTTTGTCTTTACATATAGGGTAACTCCCAAAACCAGATAGATACAAATATCAGGCAATAGAAATCATTACAGCATCTATTCTGTATTTTATACCTTTCTTGACAAAGGATAAATTTGGGGTCTACAAAATCCTATAGCATCCATAAAATGTTTTCTATCCTCTGTGCATATTTAAATCATCCTAAACAAAAATGAAGTTCTCCTGTCTCTGAGAGGAGATTCCCAGGGTCCCTTGAAAACCCTCTTCAATATTTTGCTAGCATCCCCACTGCATGTTTAGCCCCATCGGGGTTACTTTTTCCCTAATTGAAGATGGAGACTAGCTTATTGCCACACTTCCTGTGGTGACACTTTGTGTCACTGCATCCCCATTACTTACCATTGTCCCTCAATTAGTGTTTGTTGAACGAATGAATGAATGAAAAAGTGCATGAATGAATGAATGAGTGAATGATTTTTGCTTCTAATGTACTCCATTGGCATGTCTCCTTTTTAGTCAGAATAATTCTAGTTCTTTCAAGTTTTATAAGGAATCTACCTTCTTTTTGAACACCAAAACCTTTTGGTTGGCTCTTTACTTACTGCTCTCTATGTTTTTCATGTTCCTCTTTGGTTTGAAGTCCAGAATTGGAGACCAGTGAAGTCTATCAGGTAAAAATGCTAAAACTCTTCGTAATTTATAGAATAGAGTAAAAAGCGTCAGTTCTTAGGACTCTGGCTATAACTGACTCAGGTCTAGCTTGTAGGCTTTGGGTCTTGAAATGTTTGAGTTGAAAGGGATTGAAGGAATTATTGTTAAGTGGTTTTGTTCTTTTGTTTTTGGTCTTGTCAGTTAGTTTGTTTTGATGTAATGATTAATTAATGTGGCTAAGGCAAAAGTCTTTATCTCTTAGAAATACTCAAATATTTACAGATGAAATATTATGATGTCTAGGGTTTGCTTTAAAAAGCAGCAGGAAACGAGGGGCAAATTAAAGCAATAGAGATGAGACCAGATATATTGATAATTGCTGAAGCTGGATTACTTATATTATTCTCACTACTTTTATAAATAGATTTTTTCTTTCTTTCTTTTCTTTTCTTTTTTTTTTTTTTGCAGTCAAGTGAACATTTATTTTTGTGCCTTTCTTCCTATGTGCATTTCAAGTCTTTTTCAAAACAAGGCCCCAAGGATATCCAGATTCAATTATGTCCCTGGGCTTGGTCGACTCCTGCAATAGTCTTAGGGAGCCTTGTACAATGCTAGAGTTACTCATTTAGCAGCATTAAACCTTAGGAAAGAAGATGCAACAAAGCAAGATTCCTTCCTCCATGGAATGTGCTGATTTCAGACGAGGTGGCAGCCAATGTGGAAAACGCTGGAATTTTTCCTTGGAACTGGATTGTGATGAGAGGTGCTTGCCATGAACATAGCTACTGTCTTTTCTTTGACCCTTCCTTTCCAGTTTTTGAAGATAAAGCAGGAAATAATCTTCTCTGAAGATGCTCGATAAAAATTCCCAAAAAAACAAAAACGCATGCTTCTACTACACATGCTTCCACTTCATTGATAAAAATTTACTGCAGTTTGGCACCTGGGTCTAGTTCAGCAGGGGGATGAGCTGATTGATGTGTTCACCCCAATAGCCAGATGTGCCCATCTCCTTGAGGATGCCCACTCTATTTTTGGTAGCATGGTGGGCCACTGAGAGGTAGAAAGGGTGCAAGGACCATGAGATCTCCTGGAAATGCTTCCCTGGGAAGGCAATTTCATGAATGAGGTCTTCCAAGCAAATGACACCAAACTTCCCCAGATGCTCCTCAATCACTGTGTTGTCTGCCAGAAGGATGGTCTTATTCTTGACCTTGGCTTGTCCACATTTCAAAATGAGTTCCCAGACAGACTTCAGATTTGGAAATCCCCAGGTCACACAAGGTTCCATTATATGCAGCATTTTTAGGTTCTGAGGGGTGACTTTTACAGAGACACCACTAAAAATTTTCTTTAGTCAAAGTCTTGCAGTGGTTCTCTGCACCAGTAAACTCATGCCATCAGTCCTTTCGATGTGTACAACAAAGGCCAAGGAATGTTTATCTGGCAATTCCAAGTCATGAGGTTTCACTTCTAGTCGTCTGAGACTCACCTTGTCACGTTTCTGCCACGAGGAATCATGTAGGAATAATCCCAGTCGCTTAAACCTGGCCCTTTTCCTTTCCTCTGCTCCTTCTTTGCCAAAAGTGCCTGCTTTGCCTGGGTGGCTTTGAGGGCTTGATAAGCCTTCCTTTTTCAGGAGATTTTCTGGAACCAAAGGGATTTTTCTTTGCTCTTGCTCCGCCATCTTTCTAGTGTTGCAGCTACTCTAGATTTTTTCATAATACAAAGTTAAGAAAAATATATTTAGAAAAACTTAATCATTCTTGATGAGAAAAACCAAGATCCAAACATCACAGAGCTAACAAAATGGAGACTGGGACTAGAAGGCAAGTCCTCTGTCTCCCATTGACATGCTGTTTCTGGTAAACCATGTATCCGTTCAGCTTGTTGGGCTCTCCCTATAGACTTTATTTTTGTCATCATCATCCTGGTAATAATAACTTCAACATGCAAAGGCCATTAACAATTCTAGTCTACTTCCAACCTAACTTAGTTTACCATCCCCTGTGATTTTAATAAGCATAAAAATTTCCCTACTCCAGGTAACTATCAAAAGAGAAAACGATGTTGATGTATCTCTTTGTTCTAGCATTCTTTGGAACAAAAATAAAGATTTAGGGAAAAACCAGACAAACATATGTGCAAGGAATTTCAAATAAGGAATAGTCACTAAACATATTTAAACTTTTAAACAAGAAATTGCACACTACAACAGAATCTAAATAATGTCCCAGAAGTAATTACTAATTTAAGTGTGTAATAAAATGATAAAATGCTTTGATAGAGCTCTGTCCTGCGGAGTCTCTGTGATACATCCAGCATCTTGGCAGCCATCCAAGGCCCAGAGTGGCTTTGAGTTTGGAATGTTTATTTCATCAGAAGCCAGGACCATCTCAAGAAGTCACCTGTGCCCGGATCACTCAGGGTTACATGGTTTTATCCATGTTCCTCTGGAAAAAGAAACAGCGAGCATTTCTTCATTTGAAGGAAAGGAATAGGGGTTGGTCTAAAGAAGGGAGGAGAAGGAGAATTATGTGTGTACGGGTGGCTGAGAGTGGGTGTGGGAGGAAATAGTTGGGGAGTTTACTCATTCAGGTAACCCTAAGGTAAACACCGTGCAATGGTTAACAGCAAACTGTCAGAGCAGTGTAGCCGGAATACAAATGTGTTAGTAGGAAGCGTTAAGTCAGGTGATTTACTCAGGTGAGGAGAAGTACTTCAGGGTGAGCCCTAACTGAGAAGTTGCCTTCCTGTTCAGAACCAGGGAGATTATGAGTGAGATGGCTCTATAAACCAGTGAGGGCCATAAGGAGGAATTTCTAAACTAATGTGGAATTCAAATGGCACTCACTTCCTTAAATAGGTTTCAAAACATTTTGGATTAGGTTTAAGACAGCTCCTTTAAGTGATTTGTACTTCATAGACGAGCCACAAGTATTCTGTCCATTTTTCCCCAATCAGAATTAATTCTCTCTGCTCATAAGATGCATGTCATCAGCATAAAATTATTCTCCTCCCCATACTTTTTTGATTGTACCCTCCAATTCCCAAGGTGATTTAAAACTTATAAAAAGAGGCTCATATTAGCGATGGATTTCAATTTTAAACAAGCTTCTCAGTGAGAACCAGTTTGACATGAAAGCATACTTCCAAGTGAATTGTGTATTCATTTAAAGTTTAGGAAAAAAATAAAAACAAACCCTGCTTTACTCCCACCCAGCGTGTAACTCCAGGTCACCACCCCTGGAACATTGTGCCTTTGAGCTTTGGATTGGATTTGCTTCTGAGGTTAAGAGAAGTGTGTGGCAGATGTTGGGAGGCAGTTGGGGGTGGGGGTGGGGAGCAGGGATGAAGGGGCTGCCAGATGTTGAGCGGGAGGGTGGAGTGTGAGGATAAAAGCCTGCCAGATGTCTGCAGTGCAGAATGTTAGGCACCTGCTTTCCATGATCTTCAGAGGATGATTTATATCACATAAGTAGGATCTCATAAAGGTCCCCCCCCAATAAATACAGAATTCAGGGCTCCAGTAATGATCATCTGTATGGTTTCTTGCCTCACAGTATGTCTTTTTTAAAATTCAAGTTGAGGGTTATGTGAATGAAAATACACAATCAACCAGTATATTTGTAAATAAAAGGGGGGGGCTTTACACTGAAATCTGTTGTTCTAAATTATAAAGACAATCACCTTTTATTTTCTATTTATTTTATCTTTCCAATAAGACATGATTTGCTCTTCTCTCTCCCCACGATGGATTTAATAGATTTATTCATCAAGTTTTCTAAATTTAGACACCAAACTGATGTTTTTCTCCCACTGCTTAATTTTATTCTTAGCAGCACTTACATAAAGCCAGGCAGTGAAAGATATGGCAAAACTACTAACTTGCTGTGATCTGGAATGCACTTATAGAATAAAATAATAATGAAGATTGATATACCAGGGAGACTTCATACCAAGTGTCCCTACTGAAATCTGTGTTATGCTTTTGGTTTTTCCCCACAGTGCTTTTGGCCACATGTTTCCTGTGGTTTTTAGGAGTTTAGGTTTTCCTTGTAATGCCTGGACTAGACTCAGTTCTGAGGGCATAGATGAGCCGTATAAAAGAAAATATGTAGATCTTATAATTTCCTTGCATTTTAGGAAACTTTAGTGTTTTCTAGGACTAGATTTGATTAAAACAGGTTAAATTTCACTCCTTGATCTTATTTGAAAGCCTTTGAAATAATTGTATTTGCACTGTTGGTGGGAGTATAAATTATTTCAGTCATTGTGGAAGACAGTGTGGCAATTCCTCAGAGACCTAAAGACAGAAATACCATTTGATCCAGCAATCCCATTACTGGGTATATACCCAAAGGAATATAAATCATTCTATTATAAAGATACATGTGTGCGTATGTTCATTGCAGCACTACTCACAATAGCACAGACATGGAATCAACCTAAATGTCCATCAGTGGTAGATTAGATAAAGAAAACGTGGTACATACATACCATGGAATACTATGCAGCCATAAAAAAACAAAATCCTGTCCTTTGCAGGGATATAGATGGAGCTGGAGGCCATCATTCTTAGCAAACTAACACAGGAACAGAAAACCAAATACCGCATGTTCTTACTTATAAGTGGGAGCTAAATGATGAGAATACATGGACACATAGATGGAAGCAACACACACTGGGGCCTACTGGAAGGTGAAGTGTGGGAGGAGGGAGAGGATCAGAAAAAATAACTAATGGGTACTAGGTTTAATACCTGGGTGATGAAATAATCTGTACAACAAACACCCATGACACACACATTATTACCTATGTAACAAACCTGCACATGTACCCCTGAACTTAAGTTAAAAAAAGAAATAATTGTATTTGGTGAATTGGAGGGTGAACGAAGAGATGGAAAGATTGAGAGAGAAGCTGTATTTGTCCCAGTGGCTCCTCAATCTTCAGAAAGCTCAGGCTTGTCATTCTTCCTGCACCAGTTAGCAGTGTTGATCATTGCTCCTCTAGACTGTACTGGCATTCAAGCATTCAGTAAATAGTTATTGGGCACCTAGGAGGTACCACTCTGCTAAATTCTGGGAATACAGTGCGGAAAGAGGTTTCTTTCCTCTTAAAACTCCAGTGTACTGGGGAAGATAGACATTGAGCAGATAATTGTTGAAATACTTATTCACAAGGGGTAAGTTCTAAAAGAAAAGTGAATAATGTGTGCTATGAGAAAGATAACAGGGGGGACTTCGATAGATGTCGTCAGATAACCATGGAATAGATTGCTTTATGACTTGGCAAATTGCTTCCTCATTTGGAATCATCAGATAGCCACCCGGTTAGGCAAGTCAGCTTTAAAATGTGATGGAATGCAAGTGTTTTGTCAGGTCATACTTTCTTGATTTCCAAGAAAACGAGAAAATCCTTTTTTGGCCTGTACTCCAGATTCTTCCAGGGCCAATTCCAGAGTTGAAACTCGTTTTTACATTCAGGCTCTGGATTTTTTGTTTCTAAATAAAAATTTAATTTTAGAATAGTTTTAGATGTATAGAAAAGTTGCGAAGATAGTACAGAGTTCCCATATACACCCCACCCAGTTTCCCCTAACATTTTGTGTTAAAATGGTACATTTGTCACAATTAATGAACTAATATGGATACACTATTATTAACTGAAGTTCATGTTTTTATTTATATTTCCTTAGGTTTCACCTAATGTTCCTTTTGCTCCAGAATCCTGTCCACTTTAGTTTCCTTGACTTTGGCAGTTTCTCAGATTTCTCTTGTTTTTGGTGATCTTGATGGTTTTTGAGAAGTACTGATCGGGCATTTCGTAGGATGTCTCACTAGGGGAACCCTCATAATTTTCTCATGATTAGACTGGGGTTACGAGGTTTTGGGAGGGAAGCTACAGAGGTAAGGTGCCATTCTCCTGACATCATATCAAGGGTACTTACTATCAACATTGCTTATCATTGTTGATGTTGACCTTGATTGCCTGCTGAGGCAGCGTTTGTCAGGTTTCTCTGCTGTGAAGTTACTCTTCCCCACCCCTTTTCATACTGTGCTTTTTGAAGGAAGTTACCATGTGCAGTCTGTACTTAAGGAGTTATATTTCACCTCCTTGAGGGTGGAGTATCCACACAAGCTATTTGGCAGTCTCCTGCATGGGAAACTTGTCTATTCTTTCTCATTTATTTCTTTAGTCAATCATTTATTTATATCAGTATTGACTCACGGATATTTATTTTATACTTTGGGCTATAATCCAACACTATTTAACTTTGTGTCTCAAATTGTTCTACCTTTGGCTAGAAGCTCTTTCAGTTGGTTCTTATGCCCCTTAGACATAAGTGTATCTGTGTATGTTTGTGTGTGTGTGTGTGTGTCTTCTTCAAACTTTTTTTTTTCAGCACTTCGTTACTTTTTGGCCCTACAAGATGGTCCAGGCTGATCTTGTATTTTTCCTGCTATAGTTCTGGAATCAGCCATTTTTCCAAGGAGCCCTGTTTTTTTTATTTTTTATTTTTTTAAATTTTATTAGAGAATGGTACTGGGAGCCAGGATCTGTGTAGTTCTCCTGGTTTGTTTTTTACACTATAAATCGCTTGTGAAATAGTCTGGACAGGAATGTGGGGTGGAGAAGGAAGTCTGAGCTTCAGAGTCAGGCCTGATATCTATTTCCCATATTTCCCACTTGCTAACTGCAGAGCCTTGAACAAATAATTTAACCTCTCAGAATCTCACTTTTCTCATCTATAAAATGGGCATATTATTTACCTCATGCGATTATTGTGAGAATAAGAAAAAGGATTTATAATGGGCCTGACACAGAGCATCTATTCAAAAAGTCATTTCTGTGGAGCAGGGTAGGTCCATATGGGTGTCCCCACCCCAGAGTTGGCTGAATACCAAGGAAAATAGATGTTTAATTTTTTAAATTACATAAACAAAACCATATTATCCATGAAGGAAATAAAAAAGAGGATGTTTTACTTACAATCCTACTACCCTAACACATGTTCCCTTTTAGTCCCTGTCAGTATGTACTTATTTAAAAAATATTTTCATCATATTGTATATAATAAGAGAAATAATATTTTACCATAATGTATATGGTAATAATAAAATAGCCCCACTTATTAGGTGCTTATCCTGTATTCAACTTTTATGTGGATTGTTATAATCTCCATTTTATGGCTGAGAAAACTGAGGTACAAATAGGTTAACTGCCTTTCCAGACTGCACACAGCCAAGGAGAGGGGAAGACAGGATTTGAACTGAGATCTGTCTGATGCCAGAGCTGGAATCTTTAATCACTGTTACATTTTCTCTTTTATGTAGACACCCCGACCCTCCAGTTATATGTTCATACACAGGCATACATATTAATTTCTTTTCTTTTTTTTTTTTTTTTGAGGCAGAGTCTTGCTCTGTCACCCAGGCTGGAGTGCAGTGGCCCTATCTTGGCTCACTGCAACCTCTGCCTCCCGGGGTCAAGCAATTATCCTGCCTCAGCTTCCTGAGTAGCTGGGATTACAGATGCCAGCCACCGTGCCTGGATAATTTTTGTATTTTTAGTAGAGATGGGGTTTCACCATATTGGCCAGGCTGGTCTCGAACTCCTGACCTTGTGATCTGACCACCTCAGCCTCCCAAGTGCTGGGATTACAGGCATGAGCCACTGCACCCGGCCCGTATTAATTTCTTTATGTCACATATGCTGTCTACCATGCTAGAGGCATTAGATGATGTTGGTTTTAAAAAGATGAATTGCTTACATCCCCCACCTTTTTTAAAAGGTGTTTAGGATTTTATAGGGGATATTACCCATAAAGAGGGCTGCAGTGCAGTTCTTTCAGAGCTATACAGATTTTGGAGTTTTGAAAAAAGAATGCTTATATTTGCCCAGTGACACCAGAGAGAGTTTGATGGAAGAGGTGACATTTGGACTGAGACTTGAAGGATGGATGGGCCAGATTTAAATAGGTAGGTTTGTGGATAGTAGGGGCATTTCAGCCAAATGAAATAGTAAACATAAAATTGGATAGGCTTGTGACAGACTAGATCACTAAACAGCAGATATTCATCTTATTTTCCAAACTGTTCAGGGAGGAGCATGCTCCCTTACCTCCAGTGACTTTGGGCTTGGCCCTGTAACTGTCTTGGACCAGTGAAATGTGGGTGGAAGTAGCAGCATGGTATTTGTGAGTACAGACTTCAAAAGACGCATGATAAGTTTCTGCCAGCCCTCTTGAAGCTTCTTCCCTCTGTCTTGAGAACAGCTCGTTTTAGGTAACTGTTGCCCCTTCAGTCTGAGGTCTGGAAAGAAGGCACATGGAAGCAAACCTGAAAGTGCTCTGGCTTAAGTCCAGCCTTGCCCAGATCAGCCCAGCTGAAATCAGCCAAATGACAGCAGATGTACAAACCCGTGAGTGAAAATAAATGTTAGTTTTTATGAATTCCTGAGATTTGGGGGGTTGCTTGTTATGCAGAATAATCTCAGCAGAAATCTGATTAACATTAGGCCAAAAAGGATAGGCCAAGTTAGAAGAGAAACTAGTTGTCTAGATTGGCTGAAGAATATACATGCAAGCCTGAACCTGTGTGCAGAGAAGAATTTTAACTTAACACATGAAAATAATGAATAAGATGACTCAGACTTTGTTGAATTTTGGCAGCCAAAACGGCCAAGATTATTTTACAAGCATCTTACCTAGGATTTATTTAAAAATATACAAAATTAAGGACTTGGAATAAAAGCACAGAATGGCTCAGGTATTTTTCCTTTTCTTCCTCACTACCTTACTCTTATTTATTTATTTATGTATTTTGAGATGGCGTCTCGCTCTTGTTGCCCAGGCTGGAGGGCAGTGGCATGATCTCGGCTCACTGCAACCTCCACCTCCTGGGTGGAGCAATTCTCCTGCCTCAGCCTGCTGAGTAGCTGAGATTACAGGCGGCTGCCAGCATGCCTGGCTAATTTTTGTATTTTTAGTAAAAATGGAATTCCACCATGTTGGTCAGGCTGGTCTCGAACTCCCGACCTCAGGCTATCCACCCTTCTTGGCCTCCCAAAGTATTTTACTCTTTTATGGGGCCCAGCACATACCAAATCTAGAATAAACATTAGGGACATGGGTCTTCCCTCAAACAACCTTACAGTTAGTTGAATAAGCAAGATAGATACGTACACAGGAAATACAAGGGGAGTGTTTGAACACAAGAAAGCAGCAGGATTTAAAGTAAGGAAAGAATCTGATGCTTTTTTAGCTTCATGACGTAAAGGAGATATGCTAGCAAGAGGTTAACCTGGCAGTATGATGGGTATGATTAATTTATAAATACCCTATCCTAAGGCCAGGTAATTACTAAGGGTTCTCTATGTTCTTTAGTTGGCCACCTTCAGAGTCCAGCAACATAAATGCATATTGCTGGTGACTGACAAGCCACCTGGATGATTAGCCCATGGTAGAACCCTGGTGGGAGGAAATAAAGTATTTTTAAAGCCAAAGAGGTGTGGAAGAAAAAAGATTGAGTGGGTCGCTCTGTAGGAAAGGAGGGGGGACCTTCTTGGGAAGGTCCTAGAGTATAAAACTAAAACTTTATGCCAGCTGAAGTGGTTGGAGATGGGTGGAATAGAATAGAAATTCCTTTCTTTAATCTGTATCCCTCGTAGACTCAGGTTGGATGATGTCTCCAACTTAACAGTAAAAGAATGTGATTTTGGTCAGGTGCGGTGGCTCACGCCTGTAATCCCAGCACTTTATGAGGCTGAGGCGGGCGGATCACGAGATCAGGAGTTCAAGACCAGCCTGGCCAACACAGTAAAAGTGCGTCTCTACTAAAAATACAAAAATTGGCCGGGCATGGTGGTGCGTGCCTGTAGTCCCAGCTACTTGGGAAGCTGAGGCAGGAGAATCGCTTGAATCCAGGAGGTGGAGGTTGCAGTGAGCTGAGATCATGCCACTGCACTCCAGCCTGGGCGGTATTATTTTCTACTCTCTGTCTCTCTCTTTAAAAAAATTTTGGGCAACAGAGTGAGACGTCTTCTCAGAAAAAAAAAAAAAAGAAAAAGAAAAGAATGTGTTTTCTCCTGGCTTTGTTTTGTGTGCTTTACTGTAAGTCCATTTGGTTATGGACGATGTCACCCCAACCTCTTACTTCCAAGTCATCTGTATGCCATTGTGCTAAAAGAGTTTCTGTCTCTTCTTTGCCTTAGTCCCCAGTGCCCTTGTATTCTGTGTCTCCCTTATGACACGCACTTGTAACATTACATTTTGGGTAGTGAATTCTGTACCATGGAGTAAAATAACTATGATTTCCCTCTGGCTTAAAGATGAGAAAACATTTGGGACCATGGTGCACGCCTCTGAGATGCTTCTAGCATTCCCTTTAGTCTCCAATCAACCCATACTCTCTCCAGGGTGGGCAGTGAAACAGGGTCATCCATTTGAGTTTTGACTGAGCATCGCCCTGACCTCCCCTGCTGGCCATGACTACAGGGATCCTGACTGCAGCTGTAAACAAGCTCCATAGGAAGCCTTGCCACTTAAGGAACTACAAGACGTGTTTCACAAACATGTGTTGAACACTTGCTATTTGACAGGCATGTGGTAGGCATAGCAAAGGACACAAAAATGAATAATATATGATTCTTTCCTTCATGGGGGTTTATAATCTAGTGGAGAATGTAGATAGGCACAACACAAGGATGCGGGAGGCTGAATGGAGAGACAATTTGCGCGTGGTCCGATTACAGACCACCTAGCCTCTAGGTTCTGCATTGGAACACACTGTAACGGAAAGCCTGTCTTGGCCGATGGAAAGTCAGAAGCAGGCCCAATGGAGAGGTTTAATTTAAAACATTATCCAAGCCCCGCTCAAAGCTAAAACACCCTGTTCTGCTCAAGGGCGAGAAGAACAGACTCGACTGGATAAAAGAGCCACGTTTTAAGGCCACACTTTGGCATCTTTTTCTCCCAGCCTCTTATTTTTGTTTCACCTCCAGGAGACACTGTCTAGCAAGCTCCTAGGACATTCTTTGCCAGTGGGATACAGGTAGTGTAATTCTAGTGGGTGTCAGATCAGAACCAAGTGGGTTTGTATTTTTAGTAACAAAACTACTACACTGACCAGGAGCTGGTTTCTCTTTGAATAGAAATGAAGGGAGCTAGCTCTTCTTTCTTCTATTAGGAAGTTATACTCCTTTCAGCTTCAGTAAGCTCCCATGAAGACCATTCTGAGTATCTAGTGGCCAAATATCATTCGCTAATAGTTCATTCATTTTTTTTCTTAAGGAGAAGAGTCTTGGAAGTCAGCCTGGGAACTACGCTCATAGGCTGGGAAAACAGACAGGAAGCCAGGCAGTGGCTGTTTTTAATGTGCTTGGAGACTACGTATGTACTATGTACAGAACACATTGCGTTCAGTGAGATCACAAAATATGCACGCTAGTGTGGTAAGAACAAGACAGTAGAAATGGTGCTGCCAACACAATGGAGATACTGTTATGATGACTACACCACGTAGCTTCATGTCGCAGAGTATGGCAGCCTGGCTCTCCTCTTCTGAGCTGAAATCAGTATAATGCTACAATCCTCTGCTTTTTCCATATGACTAATACACAACACTGATAGAATTGTCTGTGATAGCTTCTAACCTCTGGGGAGAACTCAGCCTGGAGATATGGAATAGTTTAAGGACTAAATGGAGTCCTCAGACACAGGCAATTAGCTGTGCTACCAAGGGGTAAAGCTTTGAGAGGGAGAGGAAGTGGTATCATGACTAAAACCAGGTGAGGTAAGCATTCTCTCATATTCTCCTGTTTGAGAGCGCTCCTCCCATACTGACCTTCAGCTTGGGGAAAGAGGAGCCCCTGAAGATCATAGGTGGCCCAATATATTTGAGTGCACCTAAAAAAGTTGCTCCCTCTGTTTTTTTTTGTTGTTGTTGTTTTAGAGGGAGTCTTGCTCTGTTGCCCAAGCTGGAGTGCAGTGGTGCGATCTTGGCTCACTGCAACCTCTGCCTCCCAGGTTCAAGCAATTCTCCTGTCTTGACCTCCCGAGTAGCTGGGATTACAGGTGCACGCCACCACGCCAGGCTAATTTTTGTATTTTTAGTAGAGACGGGATTTCATCATATTGATCAGGCTGGTCTCGAACTTCTGACCTCAAGTGATCCACCCGCCTCGGCCTCCCAAAATGCTGGGATTACAGGTGTGATCCCCTGTGACCAGCCGCTCCCTCTTTTTTTAAATAAGCTTTTTTTGAAATTTTGAAATAGTTTTATACTTACAGAAAAATTACAGATAGTATAGAACATTTTCTTTTACCCCTCAACCAGTTTCAGCTTTCCCTATGTTATCATGTTACATTATCTTGGTAATTTATCAAAAGTATGAGACCAATTTTTTGATACATTACTATTAACTCTAGACTTCCTTTGAATTTCACCCATTTTTCTAATAATGTCTTTTAATTTTCTGCTCCAGGATCCAATCAGGATGCTGTATTTTATTGATTTGACATTTTTCCTTAGTCCTCTCTGGTCTGTGGCAATTTCTCAGTCTTTCCCTGTTTTTCATGACATTGACAGTTTTAAGGAGTATTGGCCAGATATTTTTAGAATTTCAAAAAAAGTCTCTCTTTTAACATGAGGCCTGATCATCCCTTGCTTGGGAGAAGCTATTTTCTGTCTTAAAAGGCCAAAAAAGAATCCTGCTAGATCCTTGGGGAGAGAAGGCCTGGAGAAGGAGACTGGAGCTTCTCCCATTCTGATTGTCTGCTCAGGGGGAAGAGGAGCACCTGAAATCACAGGTGGCCCAATATATTTGAGGGCAACTCCTTGAGTTAGTGGTCTCACCTTACTACACATCAGAATCACCTGGAGGGGCTTTTCAAAAACTAGTGATGCCTAGAACCCACCAAGACCAATTAAATCAAAATTTCTGGGGATGTGGTCCAGGTGTGGCTATTTTAAAACAGCACACCAGGTGATTCTAATGGGCAGCCTGGATGGAGAACTTCAGACTTAACTAGTAATAAGGAACACACTTGCCTACGTGTCCTAGATCTAGCCACTGAGAAGAGGAGGCTCCAGGTAAGCAAATTGGTCAAAAATTTGGGATTTGGAATCCCGAAAAAGCCTCTTTATTATAGATTTAACTGATGGTATTATTCTAGTTACTTACTTTTCTTAACTTGAGAATTGAGTGCTAAGCAGTGAATTTGTTTTCTTAATCATCATCTGATTTGGGATTAAAATGACTGCATTGCCCTTGATCACTGAATATCCTAATTGCAGTGTCTAGTCACCAGAGCTGGCCCATCAGAGGTATTAATATAATCTACTGCTCAGATAAAAACACTACCCTGAGAGTTGGGAGACAGAGTTTCAGTCTTAAGGCTTTAAATGCTATTTGGCCACTGGCTGGCTGACCAAGTCACTCACATTCTTTGGAACTCACGGAACTCACCAGAAAGGGTTTGAATTAGGTCATGACAGATCTCCTCCGGCTCTGAGATTCTATGATTCAAGGAGTCAGAAGACTGCCTTTTTTTTTTTTTGAGACGGAGTTTCACTCTTTTTGCTAGGGCTGGAGTGCAATGGTGGGATCTTGGTTCACTGCAACCTCCGCCTCCCAGGTTCAAGTGATTCTCCTGCCTCAGCCTCCCGAGTAGCTGGGATTACAGGTGACTGCCACCACGCCTGACTAATTTTTGTATTTTTGGTAGAGACAGGATTTCGCCATGTTGGCCAGGCTGGTCTTGAACTCCTGACCTCAGGTTATCCACCCACCTCGGCCTCCCAAAGTGCTGGGATTACAGGCATGAGCCACTGCGCTGGGCCCAAAACTGCCTTTAAAATCTCAGTTTGTTACTTCCTAAATGTTTGACCTCAAGGGAGCCACTGGATCCTGCCAACCCCATTTGTCTATCTGTTAAGTAGGGCTAGGAATACCTGTGGACACCGAGATCTTTCTTTCGGAAGTGCTGTGCAATTCTAGCTGTAACGTTTTCTGAAAAGATGGGTAATTCTTTACTCTCTTGGTTGGGGAATCCTTGTGTTACTGCTTTATATCTTTCCTATGCCTCTTGATCATAGATTAAACTGACAGAATTATTCTATTTGCTTACTTTTTTAAAAAATTGGCTTGAAAACTGAGTGCTAAGCAGTGAATTTGTTTTCTTAATCTTCATCTGATTTGGGGATAAAAAAAGTGAGTTATGAAACCCTTGCTCACTGAATATCCTAATTTCAGTGGTCTAGTGACCAGAGCCGACCCTTTGGAGGTATAATCTATTGCTCAGATGAAAACACTGCACAGAGTTTCACAAGTCTCAGTGCAGTGCAAGTGCCTCCTATGTACTCAATAAATATTTGTGGGTTGAGTAAATGCCATAATTTGCAGATAAAACTTTAGTCAACATGGCAGTGGATTGCAATAATGGCTTCTCATTAGACTCACCTAAGTAGTTCTAAAAATAATGACTCTCCCAGAGCAATCAGATTAGAATGTCTGGGAATGGAATCCAGGTTTTGGGTTTTTTAAGCGTCCCCAGGTAATCCCAATGTACAGCCAAAGTTGAGAAGCACTGCCTTAGAAGGCCAGTTGTTCTTGCTCAGCAAGTTAAAGAAATGGAATGTGGCTCAGATATAAAGACTGTCCAATCCTTGAAGCATTTGCATTGTATTTTTACTTCTCTCTTCATCCACTATACACTTAGCACAGGCCAGGCACATGGCAGGAACTCAATGAGTTATTTGTTGAATTGGATGGAATTAAAAAAAAAAATTCCCACATTGCCATTTCCTCCCACAGCGATTTGACTCACTATGTGAAAATATGTGAAAAGCAGGTAAAGTCAGGAGTTGTAACCCACATTTCCCATGCAGTCATATTCTCATTACAACACAGGGTACAATTTTTTAGGATTTGCATAATGTAATGAGTCTCGTTGAAAAGGAGTTCCTTCTTCATTTCAACCCCGCTCTGTGTCTTCTTGCCTTTTCGGCCTCCCAGCTCAGTGGCTGACTGGAGTTTGGGATTGGCGCTGCTTGGTCGTGGAGAGGGTGGCATTTTCAGTAGCTGGGGTTGTTGCAATAAGCCCAGTGCGTTTCACTGCTTCCGGGTGTTTCCTCCACTGACCGAAAGACACTTGATTTGATCTTCACACACCCTCGGGTTCTCCATGCTTTATTCATCCTCATATTAAAAGAGTATTTTTAAAAAGATTCTGAGATTCTCGTCTTATTATTAATACAGGTGCTTACTTACTTCCAGATAAATACAGAACCCCCCCCCCCCCCCCCGCTTTTGAATGTGTTGTAGCTTTATATGAAGCTAATGGAGCAAGGCAATGCTCAAACGTCAAATTAAACTGCACAGCTCTGTAATCACTCAGACTGACATGGCATAAAAGGATAATTAGTAGTTCATTACATGGAACATTGTTTGTTCAGCTAAATTGATTTCTCAGCTGCCCATGTTTTCTGTTTACTTAGTAAGCGCTCCATTGCACATTTTTATTTGAGAGCTAGGAAATCCCTTCCCCTGATTTTTTTTTTTGATCAGTGCAGTTTTAAAATATAATTTGCTTGAGCTGGGTGAACCTCCGAATGACATACAGGTGTACGGTAACAATCACGAGTGTGGATTGATGCCTGGAACATAAAACCGACTGTGGCTAGAGACCTAGGAGACTCTACCAAAAGGCTAGAACATACCCAGTGGCTTTGTACCTGGAAATGCTTTTGTGGCTGTTTGCTTTTCAACTTAAGAGTGAATTCCCCTCTCAGAAAGGGAGGGGGCGAGAAAGAAATTGGAATAGACACCAAATCCCTTGCTGTTCAAAGTGGACATTTTCCAACAAAGTTTTTCTTAAACCCTTCATGTTGCCTGTTAATGCCAACATAAAGAAAACAGTGGCTGTTTTAGGATTTCCTACCACTCTGCTCACTATCAGCAGGATTTAGAAAAAAGGCTAAATGCTGACTTCAAAACTTTCTGCACTTGCTACCTTTTAACGATAATGTGAATTTTCTAGCTTGGGGAAGCACAGCTATCCATGGCACCCTCCCCACCGGCTGTTTCCACATCCTTTGTACTTCTCCTCTCTGAGGTGTAAGGCATCCGCATAGATTTTGCTGGACAAATACAGTCGTTCAGATGCCTCCTAACACGTAGCTCACCTCGACTTTGCCATTGCTTTACTTAGCTATGCTTGGCCAATAGGTTAATGCATTGCACTAAATGACACCTTGGAGTTTTGATAGTCACAGAAGAGAGAAGCCAGTTCTGTATCTAGTTCAAACCTTGGGCACATGATGAAATAGAAATGTGGGTAGTATTTCAGGCTGAGAGTTCGGCTACAAAGAAGTTTGTTTCCCAAAAGATTCTCAATGTTTTCTAGTCCTTGGTGGAACTTAGAAATCTGCCTTTTAAAATTAAAACGTTGTTAGCTGGGTGTGGTGGCTCATGCCTGTAATCCCAGCACTTTGGGAGGCAGAGGCAGGGAGATCACGAGGTCAGGAGTTTGAGACCAGCCTGGCCAACATGGTGAAACCCTGTCTCTACTAAAAAATACAAAAATTAGCCGGGCATTGTGGCGGATGCTGTAATCCCAGCTACTCAGGAAGCTGAGGCTGGAGAATTGCTTGAACCTGGGAGGCGGAAGTTGCAGTGAGCTGAGATGGCGCCACTGCACTCCAGTCTGGGTGACACGGCAAGACTCTGTCTCGGAAAAAAAAAAAAAATTTAACATTGTCATTCTCTATTTGTAGAGGAAGACTATTAAAGGGATACTGTAGGTCAATGTGAGGAGAGGGGAGGCGTTTTAAGACTGGGTAAAGAAAAGCTCCGTGGTTCCCCTAGTTAGTAGTCTTTCCAAATACACGTGTGCAGCTGGGGTGCACACTAGTGGAACTAAAGACTGTATTAAATTCTACTACAACCAAGTTCTGGATCTCTTTCCTTGGCCCATTAGAACATTAGCAGGCTCATATAACATGCACACAACATATTGAGCAGGGGTCTCTCAGTTACTAATATTAATGGGAAGAAATAGAGCCTTCATGAATGAAATCTGTAAGTAATCCTCAAGGCTCACCAATGCTTTTTGATTTAATCTTCTTCCCTAGCAACATTGTTAGGCGCTGGACATAAAGTTGAAGGTATGCTCAGAAGAAGAGAATCTTAACCTTTGAAGAGAGCGTGAACATATTTATGTATTCTCAGCACACAATGACCCAGTAGGAACTCTGAAATAGAATTTCAAAGTTTTATTTCTGTAAAGAAAGTAATTTTGGGGTCAAAATTGTAGGCAGGCTATTCTCTTATAGGCTTTAAATACGGAAACCAGTTAGGGTAGAAATCTGTGATTATCTTGTATATAGGGGGACTTTGTTCTGACTAAAACAATAACGATAATTAATAAATGAGACTCTCATAAACTGAAGCCCCACAATGTGCCTGGCACTGTGCTACATGCTGTATGTTTGCCATGGTGGTCTCTTCCTTCCCAACTCTAATTGCAGGCTTTCTTTCCCTTCTTGGGCTCATTACAGAACTTCAGGTTAAGGCAACTGGCTAACCGTCCTTTCTTCCTGAGCACTACCTGGCACCTGGATGTTTGCCAGTAGGCTTGCCCACCTGTTCTGCTCTCTTAACATCCTGCCAATCTCCTGGTTTCTCTTGGCCAGGGCTTAGACATTCTAATTCCTTTGTGTAATCTCCTCTCTCATTTCTCCTGTTGCCACTTCCCCTGAATTTTGGCAATCAGATTAGCTATTGCTGGCCCTCCCACCCCCAATCCGTACCACTAACATAGGCTCAAACATAGCCCAATTCCAAAGCTGATGTCCACAAGGCAGGATGTATGTAAGCAGTCCTCCCTAAATTGCACATGCATAATTTTACTAAAGTTCTGCTGTCACAACTAAACTACTGGACATCATGTTACAATTCCTGGGTTTCCATTTTCACTAACTCTGCTTGGCTGCCAAAGAGACTCACGGACTGCTTCTCTCAGAGCAAGCCTGGGCTCCATGTATCTGTCACCTCAATCCCAGACTCCCTTCAGCTCTCTTCAGGACACAGGGTTACAATTCTGTTCAGATGGCCCTTCTGGATTCCTGATTGGCTGCCATTGCTATCGTCCCTTCTTAGCTTCCTTGACACCAAAATTACTGCATTTTCTTCCTATCTGACTAGCTATTTCTTCCCATTCTCTAAAGGTTGGGGAGACCATGAACTAGTCTTACGCCAGTCTCATTATTATTAGTATTTTTAAAATTTTCTTCCTTTCTCCATCTAGGAGTTCTCATTTGGCCCTAGGGTTTAAAATCCCATCTGTACATGCCGGGCGCAGTGGCTCACGCCTGTAATCCCAGCACATTGGGAGGTCAAGGCAGGCGGATCACCTGAGGTCAGGAGTTCGAGACCAGCCTGACCAATATGGTCAAACCCTGTCTCTACTAAAAATACAAAAATTAGCTGGGCGTAGTGGTGGGCGCCTGTAATCACAGCTACTTAGGAGGCTGAGGCAGGAGAATCCCTTGAACCCAGGAGGCAGAGGTTGTAGTGAGTGGAGATCGTGCCACTGCACTCCAGCCTGGGAGACAGAGTGAGACACTGTCTCAAAAAAAAAAAAAAATCCCATTTGTACACACTGATGTCTCTCCATGTAGTATCTCTAATCTAAACCTTTCTCCTGGGCTTCAGACACATATAGCCAAATTCATAATCAATATGTTAGGGTAGAATGGCCATCTTAAAAAGAACTTAAGCTTAAGAGCTTAGCTTAAAAAGAACTTAGACTTTATTTCCTGAAAACTGTTTTGCTCTTTTCTCTCCTTTCTTAGTTAATAGCTGCATCTAGCTGCTAAGGTTAAAAACCTAGCAATTATTTTTGATTATTCTCTTTTCCTTACCCTCATATCCAATCCATCTGTGAGTCCTGGTGGTTCTCTACCCAAAATGTATTTCCAGGGTGTTACCTTTTGTTTAGTTCCAAGCCACTCTTGTCTCTCCACTGGACTATGGTAATAGCCTCCTAACTAATTTTTCCTGATTCTGCTCTTGCTCCCTCAGTCTGTTCTCCACAGAGCAGGCAGGGTGCTCTTTTAAAAGCAAAACTCAATCAGGATCATATCATTTCCTGTTTTAACCCCCATGGCTTTCCACTGCACCTAGAATAACATCTGAACACCTTCATCTGACCCACAGGCCCCACCTAATCCAATTCCTTCTCACTTTCTGGTATCATTTCATGCTTTTTTTTCTTCTCCTCCCTGAAATGGTCGGGTTCCTCCTACAGCAAAGCCCTTGCATTCGTTGCTTCCTTCTTCCAGAATGCTCTTCCGCATATGATCCCATGGTGCCTCTGCCTTGTAGTTAAGGCTGTAACTCAAACATCGCCTTTTCAGAAAGGCCTTTCCTGAACCTTATCTAAAGTCACTCTCATTCAAATTATCCTGTATTATTTCCTCTCTAGTATGAATCACTGTTGACTTTCTAAAAAATTGTTTTGGATTGTTTATACCTTTATTATCTGTCTTTCTCTGTAAGAAAGTAAGCTTCATGTGGGCACAGCCTTTGTTTTGTTCACAGCTGTATCTCTTGTGCTTGGAACAATGACTGGCATGTAAGAGACACTCAATAAATATTTGAATAAATAAATTCCAGAATCTTTGTCTAGTTGGGGAAAGGTCCCAGTATGCACCTATTAACACTCATTTCTCTGCCTGTGTCTTCAATATAATTAGGAACTCTGCCCTTACCTCTCGCCTGACTTCTAGCTAGTCATCTACAATTACCTTTGGAGCTGCTTTTCTGAGGCCCATTTCACTTTGCCTTGTCTTGCTCTGTGTGGCTAAGAGAACTATGGTGTTTCACCTCTGAGTTTACAAAGCTGAATTACAACAGCTTTGCCCTCCGGTTTGTCATTGTGAGAGGTGACAGCATGCTGGCAGTCCTCACAGCCCTCGCTCGCTCTAGGCACCTCCTCTGCCTGGGCTCCCACTTTGGTGTCACTTGAGGAGCCCTTCAGCCCACCGCTGCACTGTGGGAGCCCCTTTCCGGGCTGGCCGAGGCAGGAGCCGGCTCCCTTGGCTTGCGGGGAGGTGTGGAGGCGCCAGCGGGAACCGGGGCTGCGCACGGCGCTTGCGGGCCAGCTGGAGTTCCGGGTGGGCGTGGGCTTGGCAGGTCCGGCACTCGTAGCAGCCGGCCGGCCCTGCCGGCCCTGGGCAATGAGGGGCTTGGCACCCGGGCCAGCGGCTGCAGAGGGTGTACTGGGTCCCCCAGCAGTGCCGGCCCACCGGCGCTGCACTCAATTTCTCACCGGGCCTTGGCTGCCTGCCCACGGGGCAGGGCTCGGGACCTGCAGCCTGCCATGCCTGAGCCTCTCACCCACTACATGGGCTCCTGTGCGGCCCTAGCCTCCCCGACGAGCGCCACCCCCTGCTCCATGGCGTCCAGTCCCATCGACCACCCAGGGGGTGAAGAGTGCAAGCGCACGGCGCGGGACTGGCAGGCAGCTCTACCTGCAGCCCCGGTGCGGGATCCACTGGGTGAAGCCAGCTGGGCTCCTGAGTCTGGTGGAGATGTGGAGAACCTTTATGTCTAGCTCAGGGATTGTAAATACACCAATGGGCACTCTGTATCTAGCTCAAGGTTTGCAAACACACCAATCAGCATCCTGTGTCTAGCTCAGGGTTTGTGAGTGCACCAATCCACACTGTATCTAGCTGCTCTGGTGGGGCCTTGGAGAACCTTTATGTCTAGCTCAGGGATTGTAAATACACCAATCAGCACCCTGTGTCTAGCTGGAGGTTTGTGGATGCACCAATCGACACTCTGTGTCTGGCTGCTCTGGTGGGGCCTTGGAGAACCTTTGTGTCCATACTCTGTATCTAACTGATCTGATGGGGACTAGAGGACTTTTATGTCTAGCTCAGGGATGGTAAACGCACCAATCAGCGCCCTGTCAAAACAGACCACTCGGCTCTACCAATCAGCAGGACGTGGGTGGGGCCAGATAAGAGAATAAAAGCAGGCTGCCCGAGCCAGCAGTGGCAACCAGCTCGGGTTCCCTTCCACAGTGTGGAAGCTTTGTTCTTTTGCTGTTTGCAATAAATCTTGCTACTGCTCACTCTTTGGGTCCATGCTGCTTTTATGAGCTGTAACACCGCGAAAGTCTGCAGCTTCACTCCTGAGCCAGCGAGACCAGGAACCCACCAGAAGGAAGAAACTCCGAACACATCCGAACATCAGAAGGAACGAACAACTCCAGACGCGCCACCTTAAGAGCTGTAACAGTCACCGCGAGGGTCCGTGGCTTCATTCTTGAAGTCAGTGAGACCAAGAACCCACCAATTCCGGAAACAATTGGAATCTTTTGGCTTTCATCTGTGCTCCAAGCCCTAGGCTGTGGCATCTGTTTCGATCATTGCTTCTCACATCTGTCTTGAATTTGGTTTGTCTCTCTCTCTCTTTGGTGCTGGCCTCCTATCAGGTCTTACAAGATTCTCTAGGGCTGTTTACCACATTTTGGAGAAACAGGGCATCAAGAAAAAGCAGTGTGAAGCTAAACTCCAATAGAGGCTAAGGAAGACAGGTTCACTTTAATCTCAAGTGCAATTCCACTGCAGTTAGGATCGTGGATATTTCACCACCACCTCTCCAAGAAATTAGTGAATCAGGAAGTGTGCTGTTTTCTCTTGACCCTTCCTGAGGAAGAGCAATCATATAATTAAATATATTAAGGCTCATCAAACTGCAAAATCTGGTGATGCAAATGAAGAAAAGCAAAATTTACACAGTTGTCAGTTTAAGACATAGCACAGGAGAACCAATATGCAAAAAGAAATGTGATATAAGTCTCAGAATTTAAAAGGAAAATTCTACTCTTATGTTCTGGTTATTGTTTGGCTTTTTGATAGTAGGTATGAATACATGACTGTAAATAATTTGCATATATCTGTACTCCAATGACAGGTTTATAGATGATGTATGCAATGTGTAGGTGATATTTATATTTTGCTTTAATGAAAAGTTATAAAATGGGTGATATTTATTCAAGATGCTGAAATAATTTCTTTGGGTTTATTTGAATGATTAGGCCAGGAGCACATTCATATATATATGAAAAAAGTGCTAGTTGTGCAGGCTTTCAGTCTGTCAAGCAAATATACATGCACATGTTTCTTTTTTGAAAAGCATATCATTCTGTGTCCAATAATTCAGAATGAGCTCTTCCAAGTAACTTACATCTGTCAGATAAATAAAATTTGATCCTACACACACACCCACACACACACACAAACACACACACACACATCTCACCTATTAAAATCCAACTTGGGGACAAAACTAATTTAGTTATGCAATGCCTATAAAAATAACATAGGTGTTTATATAGTGAGGTAATTATTCATAATTTATTTATTCTGTTATTGATAGACATTTAAGAGTGATCTATTATATGACTATAGACAAGGTTTATATTTGTACCCAGGTGGAAATATTCCTATAAGATTCAATTCTGAAAGTGGAATTGCTGTTTTAAAGGGATCGTGTATTTTAATTGACAGATTTTGTGAGATTTAACGTTCCATAAATACAACATGAGAATCTTCATACCCTTATATTCTCCACTGCCAGACTCTTAGGTTTTGATCATTTGATGAATGAATACAATTTCCTGTAGTTTTATTTTTTGTTTTGTAATTTTACTGAAGTATAATTGACATACAATAAAGTTGACTTGTAATTTAATGTGTGTGTGTGTTTGTGTGTGGGTGTGAGAGAGAGAGAGAAACATTACCACAACCAAGTTAATAAACATTACTATTACCTCTAAAGGTTTCCTTGTGCCTTTTGTAATTCTTCCTTATTTCCTCCCTCCCCTCCCCACACTGTCCCCAGGTAACCAATGATCTCCTTTCTGTACTAGTCTATTTTCAAGCCTTTCTTTAAATGGAATGAAACCTTACGTTTTCTTGAGTCTGCTTCTTCCCTTCAGCATATTATTTTGAGATTCGTCCATATTATGTGTGTGAATAGTTTATACCTTTTTATTGAGGAGTAGTATCCCGTTGTATGGATATACCACAATTTACTTTCCACTCACCTATTCATGTACATCTGGGTTGTTTTCAAATTTCTTTGCTATTAGAATTGTGTGTATGTATACTTTAATTTCTCTTGGGTACCTAGGAGTGGAAGGGCTGGGTTGTATGGCAGGCTTATGTTGAACTTTTAAAGAAACTGTCAGATTGTTTTCAAAGTGATGGTAACATTTTACATTCCCACAGTGGGAGTTCCGGTTGATCCACATCCTCTCCAACACTCAGTCAATCTTTCAAATTTTAGCTATTCTATTAATAGATGTGTAGTGGTATGTCATTGTCATTTTAATTTGTATTTCTCCAAAGACTAATTATATTGCACATCTTTTCAGGTGCTTATTTTTCATTCAATATATCTTCTTTGGTGATGTATCTGAATCTTTTCCCAGTTGCTTTATTCAACTGTATGTCTTATTATGGAGTTGTAACAATTCTTTATATATTCTAGATACAAGTCTTCTGTTGGATCTAGGTTTTGCATGTATTTTCTTCCACTTTGTGACTTGTCTTCTTTTTTTTTGTAATGGTGTCTTTCAAAGAGCAACTATTTTTAACTTTAATCAAGTTTATTTTATTATTTTCTTTCATAGTTTGTGCTTTTGTGTTGTATTTAAGAAATTATTGCCAACTTCAAGCTCACTTTCTGGCTTTGGAGGTAGACAATGAGGTCTGCAATCCAAGGAATCAGAAGCCTCTGGAGCTAGAAAAGATGTACTTCTTATACTTACAGAAAGGAAAACAGCCTTGGCAACACCTTCATTTTACCCCAAGTGAGAACTGTGTCAGACTTCTAACATACAGAACTTTAAGATAATACATTTGTGTTGTTATAAGCCACAAAGTTTGTGGTAATTTGTTACAGCAACAGTAGAACTGTTTCTAATTTTGGTTTCTGATTTTCTCTTCTAGTATATAAAAATAAAATTGATTTTTGTATAGTGACCATGTCTCTTTCAACCGTGCTAAACTTGTTAGTTCTAATAGCTTTTTTGTAGACTTCTTTCTAATATGGAAGATTTTATTTCATTTTCTTGACTTACTGTATTGTCTAGAATATCTAGTATAATATTGACTAGAAGTAGTAAGAGTGAGCATCCTTATTGCTTTCTTGATTTTGGGGGGAAAGCATTCAGCCTCTCACCATTAAATGTTAGCTATAGATTTTTCATAGATGCCCTTTTGAGAGTTTGAGAAATTCTGTCCTATTTTTAGTTTTCTGAGAAATTTTAATTACTAATAGACGTTGAATTTTGACAAATTCTTTTTTTTTGCATTTGTTGAGATTATTATATGGTCTTTTAAAAAAGTTTGTTAATATGATAAATTACTTTGATTGACTTTGGATGGTATATCAACTTTGTATTCCTGGAATAAGCCCACTCCACTTGGCCGTGATGTGGTATCTCTTCTGTTTATATTGAGTGCAATTGTAAAATTTTGTAAAGGATGATTGCATTTATATCAGTGAGGGATAGTGATCTATCATTTTCTTGTTTTGCAATGTCTTTATTAGGTATTGATAACATGGCAATGCTCGCCTCATAGAATAAATTGGAAAACGTTACCTCCTCTTTAATTTTCCAAAAGAGTACTTAAATGATCAGTGGAGTTCACCAGTGGAGCCTTCTATGCCTGGAGTTTTCTTAGTGAGAAGGTTTTAAACTATCCACTTAACTTCTTTAATAGATATAGGCCTGTTAAGGCTATCTGTTTCTTCTTGAGTGAGCTTTAGAAGTCTACACCTTTCAATGCATTTGCCTATGTTATGTAAGTGGTTAAATTTGTCGACATAATTTTTTAAATAACATTCCTGTTCTGTTCTTTTATAATCTAAACTATCTGTAATTATGTCACTTCTCAAATTCTTGCTATTGGTAATTTGTGTCTTCTTTTTGTTTCCTGATCAGCCTAGCTAGAGTGTTGTTAATTTCATTCATCTTTAAGAATAACCAGGTTTTTATTTTATTGATTGCTTTCTATTGTTTTTCTGTTTACGATTAATTTGTTTCTGTTTTTTTCTTTATTATTTATTTTTCTCTGCCAAGTTTGGGTTTAACTTGCCTTTCTTTTTTGCCCATTGTAACATGGGAGCTGAACTCCTTGAGATTTTTCTTCTTTCTAATATAAATGCTTAGTATTATACATTTTTCTCTAAGTTCTGCTTTAGCAGCATACCACAAATTTTGATATGGCATGTTTTTGTTTTCATTCAGTTGAAATTACATTCTGATTTCCCTTTTGATTTTTTTCCTGATATATGAATTATTTAGAAGTATATTATATAGTTTCCAAATATTTGAGGATTTTTCAGTTGTCTTTATGTTGTTGATTTCTAATTTAATTCTGTTTTAGACAGGGAACATATTTTGTATGATTTGAGTCTTTTAAAATGTATTGAGTCTTGCTTTGTTGCACTGAATATGGCATATTTTGGTAAATGTTCTTTATGCCTTTGAAAAAATATATATTCTGGTTTCATTGGTTGGAGTCTTCTACAAATGTTAATTAAGTCAAATTGATTGATAATGTTGCTCAAGTCTTGTATGTCCTTAAAGATTTTCCATTACTTCTTTTATCAGTTCTGAAAACAAAGTTGTTAAAACTTAAATTTTATATTGTGGATTTATTTGTTTAACATTTTAAATAAAATATTTATTTAAATAATTAAATTATTTATAAAGCATTTATTTATTTTTAATTCCATCAGTTTTACTTCATATATTTTGAAGCTCTATTAGGTGCACAAACACTTAGGATTATTATGTCCTTTTAGTGTAATGACCTTCTTAGATTAATGTAGGGACTCCAGATTTCTTTCAGTTAGTGTTAGCCTGGTATATCATTTTACTTTAATCTACTTGTATCTGTCTATTCAAAGCAAGTTTACTGCAGACAATATATAGTTGGATTTTACTTTTTTAATGCAATCTGATGATGAGAATAGGAACTGCTTTTAGCCCGGTGTAAGTTCTTGGGCTTATACCTTTTAATCGTTACAGGTAATTATTTTCCTGGCCTCAGTTTCCTCACAAGCAGGTGCTGGCCAGCACTTAGCTAAAAGACTCAAAGAGGACCCTCAAAAGATCTCTAGAGTTCTCTTTCTGTTCAGCTTTCTCCTCTGTACTTCACCTTGATCTCCCAGACTGTCAACTCCATTTCCTCATTGTCTTCTATTCAGAAAGATTTCCGGGCAACATTTGAATTCTCCCTGCACTTTGACCTGGAATATTCCTCCAGACAGTAAGCTGGAATGATTGTTGGAATTACCTTATTTCCCCTCTTTCTTGTGCCACCTGATTCTGATGTCTGAAAGCTGTCATTTTACATGCATATATTTCGTCTAGTTTTTAAAGTTGTTTTGGGCAGAGGCTAACTCTGGTCCCTGTTACTCCATCTTTGTTAGAGGTAGAAGTTGCAAGGGTTATGATTTTAATTTTAATTAAATTTAAATAATTTAAATTTAATTTTCCTTATTTATAGTAATGTCAGGTATTTTTTGAGATTTATATATTTAGTTTTTAAAATGTGAATTATTTTTTCATATTTTTCCGTGTTTTTGGATTTTATTCATATATTTATTTTAATGATACATAAAAGATGTACATATTTTGGGGGTACATGTAATATTTTAATATACTCATATAATGTGTAAGATCAAATCAAGGTAATCGGGATATTCATTATCTTAAATATTTAATTTTTCTTTGTGATAGAAACATTTAAATTACTATCTTCTAGCTCTTTTGAAATGTACAATAGATTATTACAAACTATAATCACCCTACTGATCTATCTAATACTAGGTCTTATTTCTTCTATCTAACTGTATATTTGCACCCATTAATTAACCCCTCTTTATCCCCCCTCCCCTCTACCCTTCCTGGCCTCTGGTAACTACCAATCTACTTTCTATCTTTATGAGATCCACCTTTTTTAGCTTCCACATATGGGTAAGAACATGTGATGTTTGCATTTCTGTGGTTGGCTTATTTCACTTAATATAATGACCTCCAATTCTATTCATGTTGCTGCAGAAGACACAATTTCATTATTTTAGTGGCTTTTTATACACATACAATGATATCCCATTGTGTGTGTGTATATGTGTGTATACTATATATATAAATGTTATATATATATACTATATATAACATGTTTATATATATTTTATTTATATATGTGTGTATACTCTCTCTCTAGATATGTGTATATATATATATAAAATTTTCTTTATCCATTCATCCATTGGTGGACACCTAGGTTGCTTCTACCTGTTTTTATTTATATATTTTTATATTAATTTGTAGGATTTAAACATATTATGATATAAAATCTTAGTCTATTTTATATGATACAATTTTTTATCAATCTATTATTTGTTTATAGTGATGTAGGTGTATATGTACTTTAAGTTCTGATAGAGCTGATATGCTCTGAAAGAGCTCCAAGAGTATTAAAAAAGATGTAGTATAATCTATTTTGGTAGAGAACCATTTATGCATAATATGTATGTAAAGCATGTAAGTATACTTCAGTGTGTAAGTACACTGAACAGAATGTAAGCTCCTTGAGGCCAAGGGCATTCTTTTGTTCACTGGTTCATTGTTGTATCTCAGTGCCTATAGCACATAGTAGGAACCAATGTAACATGTTGAATGAACAAATGAATAAATGAATAATCTATCATATTACTACATTTATATAAAATAACTATATAGGAACAAGTTATATAGAGTAGGTTGCATGTATAGTTATGCATATTTATCTATTTAAATGCATAGAACAATGTTTGGGAGAATATATACTAAATTGTTATTGGTAGTTACCTCTGGGAATAGGATTGACTGCAGGGGAAGTGAAAGTAGACACTCACTATTATTCTCTATATTTCTGAGATTATATGTGTACATCTTCATGAATTAATTTTATAAATAAAAGTATGTATCAGTAAAGAAAATAATTATTGTCTCAAGTCTGATGACAAGTCTTTAAGATTTGAAGATTCTGTGTTCTACATCATCAAGCACACTGTTTGCCCAGGAGATTTTAATGGGACACATAAATCAGTATTTAAAACTGAAGACTGGGCAATTCTTATCAATAAGTGCAAATCAGACCTGGAATGTGACAGAAATAAAATACAAAGTCATGATGATTTAGTACCTAGTATTCTTTCCAACATCAGGATTTGGCCAAGATCCAGGAGGTAGTGTCATACCTGGTGTCATAGTGGGTACATCAGTGGGTTCTGAGTATCATATGAGGAGATACTAGAAGCCATTTTATAAGGAAACCAATAATCTGATATCCAGAGATGAAAGTGAGTCAACAACTATAGTAGACAAAGATGCAGTCCTACTGACGGACTGAGCTATGAGTCATGAGACAGCTTGGATGGTTTTTGCTCGCTGGATTTTATGGTTGCTTAGCATATATTGCTAAGCATATATGGTTGCTTAGCATATATTGCTTAGCATATATGGTGGCTTACCACATTACATGTGGTAATTCTCATATTTGGGGTCTTTGTAAACGTTCCAGGTGACTCCAGTTGGACAAACCCATTTTTTTGATCAGCTTCATAATCAATATTGATTGTTGGAGATGATGTTATGTTAGAATTCTGATTCATTCAACAGAGTTTATGAAATGCTTACAGCACACAGGACTCTGGAACAGGCTCTGCCAGGGGACAGAGACAAAGTAGGCATGGGCCCTCTTCTCTAACAGCAAGATCTTGAGGGTGAATCAAAACACGAACATTACATTGCCATGAAAGGATTAAAGTGATGGAGATACAAGGTTATAAAGTTGTGAAGTATCGGTGGGAAAGAAAAAGAAGGAATGAATCTAAGAGGAATTGGAGGGAGACTGGAAAGAACGGGGCTATAGATAGGATGTAGAGGCTGTAAGAAAACTGCCAAGGCTTCGTTGATTCACTGAACATCACAGGTGACTCTTGAAGGAGTCACTTTATCAGGCCTTGCTTAATTTCCAGGATTTCCTAGACTACAGAGGGCAAGCACAATTATTTATTAAAGGGTGGTTGTAGACTTTATGGGCAGTCGAGGGAGCCATTTAAGGCTCTGACCTGGTCAGGACAACTGTTTTACTTACCCATCTCACTCACCAGCCTGGGAAGTCCTTCTGGGAAAGTACTATTAGTTATAGCTATATTCCTTGTGTCTTACACAGTGCCTGGTATACAGCAGACATTAAATTATTTCTTGGGCTGAACATAAAAGCAGTAATTCGGCTGGGCACAACTACTCAGGAGGTTGAGGTGGGAGGATTGCTTGAACCCATGGGTAGAGGCTGAAATGGGTTACGATCACACCACTGCACTTCAGCCTGGGCAACAGAGCAAGTTACTGTCACAGACACACACACAAAATGAAGCAGTAATTGGTCACTCAAACCTTTCTGATCTGTTTAGGAGGACATTGTTCCCACAACGTGTGATATTCATTTTACAGAAGGCGACACATAAATTTGGCCCCAACACTGGAGTTACATAGAGCCACTGTGTCTGTTAGTTTTTGCAAGCAGACTGCTCTTGGTCAACCAGTAAAGAGGCCTTTCAACGTCAGAATTTATCTTAATTTTCTAGGAGTATAGACATGATTATGATAAGGTGCCTCCTCTCCAGGAACTTAAGAGTCCAGTTAGAATTCATCAGATGCACTGGGTGGATGCAAAAGGAAATTACAACTCAAAAATGTGTGCTGTAGCTTACTTAGACATGGGATAATTCAAATAAAGGATGAATTGAAGATGAATCTGAGAGAGAACTTTTAATTTAGTCATGTAACAGACAGAGTAGTTGGTAGGAATGATTGTAAAATCACTGAATTTTATTTTTCTATGCAGATGATATTATCAAATGCTTGTCACGACTAGGCTATTGCAGTGAATTTTTTTAAAAGAAGAAAAATAAAAAGATTTTGATCTAATGTCATCTTTATTTCAGAAAAAAAGATAAGAACACTAATTGTTAAGACTGACAAAGAATTAATTTCTAGTTGCATTGAGAGGAAAAAAATGAACAGACTAACAAAATTATAACCTTAACATGATTGAACTCATTACTCTTGAAATGTGGTGCAGATACTTTGTGTTGGGTTTTTAGTTTGTTTATAGAACTGGAAATGACTTTAGCATGTTAATATTTTATCAAATTAAAATTAATACCATTATGTTTTAAGAATCAAAAATGTAAATGTGATGTAAGTGCCTTTATATATGTTAGAGCACACACTTTATTTTTATAAAAATAATACATACTTTTCAACATTTTAAGCAGTATGAAAAGTACAGAGAAAAAATTACTTAGAAATAATGTAGTATAAGATTTGCTGAACATTACTACAGTCAAACCTATATGCACATATAGAGATTGACAGATGCATTGATAGGCAGAGCAATAGATAGATGCATATACATATACAGAAATAGTTTCATAAGAATAGAATCACAGTCTACCAGCTAGTAAAAATACATTTAATTTTATCCTAATTTACTAGAATTTGAAATGCAGGATTTTTGAGTTTTTGATGTTTTTCTCCTGAAGACATACTACTTCCTTAAAGATCCAAAGCTTAAAGAAAGATTTTAAAAACCATTAAGATATCAGCAATATTACTTTTTGAAATGGAAATATTTCAATTTTTGACAGTACTGACTGACTTCCTCCTATGAAAGGTAAAGCTTTTAATATTTTTACCCTACTTTCTACCTCTCTCTCCTTCACCTGTATATTTTGTTCTGATTTTATTAAATTTTAATATAATTTTAATTTTTCTCCAATGTTGTAAGAATAATGAAAGGCACTTCTATATATGCTTTACCCCAAATTATCAATTTTTAATATTTTGCCCCATTTTTATTATTCTCTCTATATATTTTACATAAATGTATATAATTTTTCTCTGAAGCATACTTGATACATAGTCATTTATTTCCAAAGAACAAGGACATTATCTTAAATAATCACAGGGCAATTTTCAAAAGCAGGACATTTAACATTGTTACCACACTGTTTTCGGGTCTGCAGTTTATATTCAAATTTTGTCATTTGTCATAATGTACTGTTTATCAACCTGTTTTTTCCTCATATAGAATCCAATCTAGCACTATGCATTGCTTAGTTATCCTGTCTTTTTAGTCTCCTTTAAACCAAAGCAATTCTTCCACCTTTCAGTTTTCTTGATCTTGACATTTTTGAGGAGTACAGGGCAGTTATTTTGTAGAATGTCTCTCAGTTTGGATTTGTCTAATCTTTCCTCATTATTAGATTCAGGTTATGTATTTTTGGCAAGAATACCATGAGCCAATGTGTCTTTCTTAGGGCATCAGATTAGCAGTCATAAGATGTCCGTTTGTCTTAGCACTGGTAATGCTAATTTTGGTTACATAATTAAGATGGTGTTCACTAAATTTCTCTTCTGTAAAAGTAACATTTCCCTCTTTCTAATTATTACGTATATTGAGCAGAAATATTCTGAGATTATTTTATATTCTATGACTCACCAAAATTTTGCCCTTTAGTTTTAGCATCCCTTGATCATCATTTGATGACTGAGGAATGAAGAAAAAGCTGCAAAGTTGAAGGGAAAAAATATCAATGACCAAAAATATTATATCCATCCATGTTACCATTCAAATAGAAAGTTTGCAGCCCATATATATTTAAACATGAAACAACTCAGGAGATAAAATACTCATAATATAGTGTGAAACCTAAATGAAGAAATCATCATTAAATAAAATATGGTAAAAGGAACGATGGTGATATTTTAATTTATTTAAATACATAACAAAGACTATTCTTTTGGGGAACTTTGGATGCAGAAATAAGTGAAAATATTATAATATAACTGACATTGTGAAAATTAACATTTAGTTTCTGTTTTCAGTAATAGCAGAATATCTCGAATCTGACTAACCCTTCCACAGATAAAATTAAAAAATATAGGCAAAAGTTATTTTAATGAGTTTAATATATTGAAGAGGTAGGAAAAACTAGAGAGGAGTTGATCTTTGATAAAAGGAAAATTTTCTGGGCAACATTTACATTTATATATATCTTATCGCTTATTATCACCATCTGTTCTACACAGGACATCACAACTATTTCTAAGTAAGAAGCCACCGTCTTCCTGGCTCAAGAGTCAGGTAACGGAGTTTGAAGTTACCAAAGCAGCTAAAAAGTGAAGAAGGGAGTGAAGGGAAATCCAAGAAATTGGATCACAGAGAAATGCCCCATAAACTGAATCTGAAGATCAAAAGGGCACATCACATACCAGAGAGAAAACTGACACAAAATCATCTATACAAAGATATATCATGATTAAGTTATTGAACTTTATGGCATCTAGGCAGAAAAATTAAGTCACCTATCATTCCTATCATCATTTCTCTCTATTATGTAATGTCATAATCTGCACATAAACTCCACCGAAATCTTTAAGTGACCCTGGACCACACATAAAGCAGGGAAACTCCAAGGACAAATTAATAGTAATAGTAATATAGTTTGAATGTTTTTCCCCTTCAAATCTCACGGAGATATCATCCCTAATGTTGGAGGTGGGGCCTATTGGGAGGTGTTTGTGTTTGGGTCACGGGGGTAGATCTCTCAGGAATTGCTTGGTGCTGTCCTCAGAGTAATGAATGGGTTCTCACTCTATCAGTTACTGTGAGATCTGATTGTTAAAAAGAGCCTGGCACCTTCTCCCTTCTCTCTTGCGCCTTCTCTCACCATGCAACATGCCTATTCCACCTTCACCTTTTGCCGTGAGTAAAAGCTGCCTGAGGCCTCACAAGAAGCTGAGCAGATGCTGGTCCCATGCTTGTACAGCGTGCAGAACCTCTTTTCTTTGTAAATTATACAGTCTCTGGTATTTATTGATAGCAATGCAAAACAAAATAACGCAAATAAGATATCAAGAAAAGTGCCAAATATTTGTTCATGTTAATGCATGCAAAATTTTACTTAAACCATAATTCTCGCCGTAAGAAAAGCAGTGAAGACACAGTTCTTTCCACTACTGTAAACATTGTAACTACAATGCAAAATCTTAAATGACTACACACCACCATATACCTGGCATCTTGAAGTGTGTGTTTAAGTGGTCAAATTTTTTCTCTCATAAAATTAAATAATTGTCGCTGAGAACAAGGCATGTTTTCACAGATTTTCTTTTAAAATTTCTATTTTTAATTGACAAGTGATATGTATATGGGGTGCAATGTGATGTTTTGATACAAGTATACAGCATAAAATAATTAAGCTAACATATTCATCACTTCACATACTTTTTTTTGTGGTGTGAATCCTTAAAATTTATTCTCTTAGCAATTTTGAAATATGCATTACATTATTTTTAACTATAGTCACCGTGCTGTGTAATAGATCTCAAAAACTTATTCCTCCTCTCTAACTGAAACTTTGTACCCTTTGACCAACATCTCCCCATTCCTCTCCCGCTGGATTCTACTCTCTACTTCTGTGAGTTACTTTTTTAGATTCCATCTGTAAGTGAGATTTGATCCTGGCTTATTACACTTAGCGTAATGGCCTGCAGTTTCATCCATGTTGTTGTAAGTGACAGAATTTCTTTCTTTTTTTTAAGGCTGAATAGTATTCTGTTGTGTACACATACCACATTTCCTTTATACATCCATCCATTGATAGACCTTTAGGTTGATTTCATATCTTGGCTAATAATGCTGCAATCTACATGGGAGTGGAGATATCCCTTTGAGATAATGATTTCATTTTCCTTGGATACGTACCCAGTAGTGAAATTGCTGGATCATATGGTAATTCTACTTTAATTTTTTTTGAAAAACTTCCATACTGTTTTTCATAATGGCTGTCTTAATTTACATCCCCATGAACAGTGTATAGGAGCTCCTTTTCCCCCACATCCTCATCAACACTTATTATCTTCCATCTTTTTGATGACACATTGTAACATGTATGAGGTGATATCTCATTATGATTTTAATTTGCATTTTCCTTAATATTTAGTGACGTGAGCATTCTTTCATATACTTGGTCATTTGTATGTCTTTTAAGAAATGTCTATTCAGGCCTTTTGACCATTTTTTCATTGGATTGTTTCTTCCTATTGAGTTGTTTGAGTTCCTTGGATATTTTTGATATTAACCTCTTATCAGATGTACAGTTTGCAAGTATTTTCTCCCAGTCTGTAGGTTGTCTCTTCACTCTGTTGTTTCCTTTGTTGTTCAGAAGCTTTTTAGTTTGATGCAATTCCATTTATCTAGGTTTGCTTTTGTTGCCTGTGCTTTTGAGATCATGTCAAAAAATTATTGTCCAGACCAATGCTGTGAAAATTTCCCACTATATTTTCTTCTAGTAGTTTTGCAATTTCAGTTCTTACATTTAAGTCTTTCATCCATTTTGACTTAAGTTTTGTATGATATGAGATAAAGGTTCAATTTTATTCTTCTACATGTGGATATCCAGTTTTCCCAGCACCACTTTTGGAAATACTGTCTTTTTCTCCATTGCGTGTTCTTGGCATTGTTAACAAAAATCAATTGACTACAAATGTGTGGGTTTACTCTGAGCTCTCTATTCTATTCCTTTGGTTGATGTGTTTTAATAGATTTTCTTGATGTTGTTTTAGATGAATGAAGCTTCTGGTGATCAGAGGCCATGTTGCATTCTTTCAGAGTGCTAATGTGGTGTGGTGTGGTCCTTGGCTTTAGAGTAAAATCACCCAAAGAACAAACCAATCAACAGTCAGAGAAACATCATTCAGAATTGTGTTAGCTCTTTGAGGTGAACCTGACTGCTCATACGTATGTATGTTTTGTTCATCTTGCCTAGAAATATAGGTTCAGAAAAGTTACATGGCTATCAATGGCCTACTATTAGTAGGAGCATTTCTTGTAAATTGGCTCTTAATTGCTCTGGAGAGGTGAAATGAAATATGCAGACTATTTTCTATCAAAGTTAAAATCCATTAATAGGAACAAAGAAGCTACCATATGGTGATGGAAAGCATTTTTTTATCCTCCTAGTTAATTTAATTAATTTTCAAAGTGACAAAAATTTGCATTCTCTGGTGGTGAGCCCAGAGGCTGAATGGGCACACCTTTAAAATCCATGTAAATAAATAAACTGTAGCCAGTAGCAGTCCACTAATCTCCAACAGTTAACTATAATTCAGAATATCCTGAAATAAAATTCACTTTTGTATTCTATGTCACAAAACTATTCACCAAGTAAATGAAGATTAGCTGTTTAAAACAATCAAAGAAAGAATATCCTTTAAGATAATTTAGAAATATTTAGTTATTGCAGACAATAAAGATATTAATAAAGTCACAGTCATCATTTTTGGATTCACTTATTAATGGAATTTTTTATGTAAAGAATAAATTGCAGTCTCTGTACTTGAGGCTCTTACAATATAGAAAGAATATCCGACTAAGCTCTCATATGAAGTGTGGATAAAATGTTATGAGAGTTTAGAAGAGATCAATATTAGGTTTTCTGAAGACCAGTTAGTTCTAATAATGAAAACTAACATTTATAGGGTGCCTAGTGTTTTAGTCCATTTTCATGCTGCTGATAAAGATATACCCAAGACTGGGCAATTTATGAATAAAAGTGGTTTAATGGACTCACAGTTCCACATGTCTGGGGAGGCCTCACGATCATGGTGGAAGGTGAAAGGCACATCTCACATGGCAGCAGACAGGAGACGAGAATAAGAGCCAAGTGAAAGGGATTTCCCCTAGAAAACCATCAGATCTCATAAGACTTATTCACTACTGAGAGAACTGTATGGGAGAAACTGCCCTCATGATTCAATTTTCTCCCACCGGGTCCCTCCCACAACATGAGGGAATTGTGGAAACTACAATTCAAGATGAGATTCGGGTGGGGACACAGCCAAACTATATCACCCAGTAAGTGACTACTCTTGGAAAGCCCGGATCTGGAAGGTTTACCACCAAACCTGATAGGAATCTTCCCTGCCTCTGGATAGAGAGGTTGTTCAACAATGCAGCCTGGCATGAAGATTTAAGTCTCAGTTAATGAAATAAACAATTCTGACTATGTAGTGAAAATATTTATTCAGAAAAATAGGAAGGTCTCTGCCTTCCTGTTTTTGAAGTATGATGAAAAGGGGAAGAGAAGCTCATACTATACAAACTCTGCTTCTCTGATACATATTCTTGAAGTGCCAGTGTAGATACATACTTTTCTTAGAAATGGCTGGGAATAAACTAACAAATGCAGGAATGATATTGGTAAGAGACTCTTGAAACTTCAGGTATGTGAAATTTGTAAGGGAGCATCTTAGTGGCAACAAATAAGTACTAGTTTTCTATTTGGGGCTACCTATTCCAGGGCACTGAGAAAAACCGCACGAGCTTAGTTCTTAGGGAACTGTGGAGAATGGAAAAAGCATTAGAAGAGGGACATATGGGCCGGGTGCGGTGGCTCACGCTTGTAATCCCAGCACTTTGGGAGGCCGAGGCGGGCAGATCACGAGGTCAGGAGATCGAGACCACGGTGAAACCCCGTCTCTACTAAAAATACAAAAAATTAGCCAGGCGTGGTGGCGGGCGCCTGTAGTCCCAGCTACTCGGAGAGGCTGAGGCAGGAGAATGGCGTGAACCTGGGAGGCGGAGCTTGCAGTGAGCCGAGATTGCGCCACTGCACTCCAGCCTGGGCGACAGAGCGAGACTCTGTCTAAAAAAAAAAAAAAGAAGAGGGACATATGACTTAGTGACAGGCTAGTAATCCAGACTAGTATGATTTGTGGATATATAGAAAAGAAAGCAGTGGGTTCACTAAGTCATGCCAAATAAATTAAATTTTCTTTCTTTTTAAAAATTTCAAAATTAGTACCCAATAAATAAATTAATACCACATACTTGTGGGGTAGCAATGTGATATGTATAATGTAATTAATCTGATAATGGTAATTAACATATCCATCATCTCAAACATTTATCATTTCTTTGTGTTGGGAACATTTAATATCCTTCTTCTAGCTATTTGAAATTATATAATATACTATTGTTAGCTATAAGTCATCCTATGGTGCTATAGAACAATAGGATTTATTCCTCTCATCTAGCTGTAACTTTGTAGCCTTTAACAAATGTCTCCCTATCCACCCTTCCCCCATCCTTTCCAGTCTCTAATATTATCTGTTCTACTTTTTCCCTCTATGATACCAACTTTTTCTTTTAGCTTCCACATAAAAGTGAGAACATGTGGTGTTTTAACTTTCAGGAGCATGCTGTTTAATTTTAATGTATTTGTATAGTTTCAAATGTTCCTATTGTTATTGATTTTTGATTTTATTCCATTGTGGCCAGATAAGATAGTATGATTTCAATTTAAAAAATTTTTGAAACTTGTTTTGTGTCCTAACATATGGTCAATTCTGGAGAATGTTCTATGTGCTGATGAAAACAATGTGCCTTCTGCTATTGTTGGGTGAAATGTTCTGTAAATGTCTGCTAGGCCCTTTTGGTCTATGGTGTCACTGAAATCTGATGTTTCTTTTTTGATTTTCTGTGTAGATGATCTGTCTAATGCTCAGAATGGAGTGTTGAAGTCATTAACTGTTATTGTATTGGAGTCTATCTCTCTTTCAATATAACAATATTTGCTTTTATATCTGGGTGCTCTGGTTTTGGGTGCATATATACCTACAATTGTTATAGTCTCTTGTTAAATTGGTCTCTTTATTATTGTGTAATGTCCTTCCTGGTCTCTTTTTGACTTAGTCTGTTTTTTTTTCCTGATATTAGTTACTCCTGCTCGCTTTTGGTTTCCATTTGCATGGAATATTTTTTTGCATTCCCCTGCTTTCAGCCTATGTGTGTCATTACAGTTGAGGTGAGTTTCTTGTAGGCAGCATATAGTTGAGTCTTGGTTTTTATAAAGTCCATTTAGACAGTTGATATCTTTTAAATGGGGAATTTAATCAGTCTACATTCAAGGTTATTATTGATAAGTGAAAACTTACTCCTGTCATTTTATTTATTGTTTTCTGATTGTTTTATACATCCTTTCTTCCTTACTTTCTTTCTTATTGTTTATTTTTGTGGTTGGGTGGTTTTCTGTATCAATAAGACTTGATTCTTTTTTCTTTCTCCTTTGTGTATTAGTTCTGCTGGTGAGTTTTATAGTTTCACATGCTTTCATAATGGTGGTAGTTGTCTTTTCACTTCCAGATATAAGATTCCCTTGAGCATTTCTTGTAAGGCTGGTCTAGTGGAGATTAATTTCCTGTTTTTGCTTGTCTGTGAAAGATTTTATTTCTCCTTCATTTCTGAAAGGCGTATTTGCTGGGTATAGCATTTTGGTTGAGAGTGTTTGTCTTTCAGTATTTTGAACATATATGTCATTCCATTCTCTCCTAGTCTGTAAGGTTTCTGCTGAGAAATTCAGTGTTAATGTAATGGGGGTTCCTGTATATATGATTTAATGCTTCTCTTTTGCTGCTTTTAGAATTCTTTCTTTGTCTTTGACTTTTGAAAATTTGACTATAATGTGCCTTGGGGAGGATCTGTGTGGGTTGAATGGATTTGGGATTCTTTGAGCTTCCTGAATCTGAATGTCCATCTCTCTCCCATGACTTGGGAAGTTTTCAGCTACCATTTCATTGCATATGTTTTCTACACCATTTCCATTTTCTTTTCCTTCTGGGATGCCCAAATGTGAATATTTGTTCACTTAACCATGTCCCATAAATCCTGTAGGCTTTCTTCATTCTTCATGCTTTTTCTCTTTGTCTGCCTGTGTTATTTCTAATAACCTGTCTTTATGTTTCAAAAATTCTTTCTTCTGCTTGATCTATTCTTGAAACTGTCAATTGTATTTTTTATTTCATTCATTGAGTTCTTCAGCTATAGATTTTCCGTTTGGTTCTTTTTAGTGATATCTATCTTTTTGTTGAATGTATTCCTTCAAATCATGCATGAATTGTTTTCCTGATTTCATTAAATTTTCTATCTGTGTTCTCTCGTATCTCATTGAATTTCCTTAAGATTATTATTTTGAATTCTTTTTGTGGCAGTTTGTATATTTCCTTATGATTAGGGTCTGTTGCCAAAAACTGACATGTTCCTTTGGAAGTGTCATGTTTCCTTGCTTTTTCATGTTAGATGTGTCCCTATGATGATTTCTATGCATCTGGTGAAAGAGCTGCTTCTTTCAATATTATGGAGTAGGTTTCATCAGGAAAGACTCATTTATGTAAACGGGTCTTAAAGTGTCACTTCATTGGGGTGTATTGGCTTTGGTTCTATGTGGATGCAGTAGTATCTTCTCCATGTAATTTCTTTAGCTGTAATCCACACTAGTGATGTTTGTGAGTGTCTCAGTGGCCTAGGCTGAGAGACTTTGTGGCAGAGGTGGTGTGGCTTTGCTAGGGGTGGACTTGCCAGCCTATTTCTCAGGTCAGGGGTGCCTGTGTTCATATAGTGGGTCAACCAACTTGGGGCTGGGGTTGGAGCTACAGGGAAGTTACTCTGATTGGGAGTGTATGCATGTAGTTATCTGGCTGGCCTGTGGGCATGCCTTCCAGGGATGGCCCACGTGGCTGCTTCTCAGACCTGAGATGTGGGCACCACGTTGCGTGGCTGACCTGGGAACCTGCCTGCCGGGAGTAGCCTGCAGAAATGTTTCTCAGGCCCAGGATGTGGATACACAGTTGCTTGACCAGCCTGGGGGTGTGTCTGCCAGGGGTTGCCCTCAGAGCTGTTTCTCAGGCCCTGATTGCAGGTATAGAGTCATTGGTCATGACAGATGCTTGTTGGCAGGGGGTGGGGGCCCTGCAGGGTTATTAACCAAGCCCTGGGTATGAATATATAGCTGCTGTGCTGGCCTGGAGAGTGTCAGCTGCTTGGAGGCTTGAGGGGCTTTCCTGCTCAGGAGAAGGTGTACAACAGTTTGGCCAGCTCAAGGGTGGGTTTGCCTTTGGTGGTACTGCCAGACTATTTCTCCAGCAGGAAGTGTGGATGGCAAGGTTTTGTTCCCTGCTGTGCAGGACCGGGCCCAGCTTCTGCACTGCTGGGGTTGTGGTGTTCAGCCCCCAGTTTGGGCTTGGTAGAAAGAAGATGGAGGCCTGATGCTGGAGAGGTGCAGTGGCTACTAGACCCCAGAGCATGGCACACCCCAGAGGTGGCTCTGGTCTCAAAATGGTGCTATGCTGCAGCAGCTTGGCCCACAGGGCCTGGGTGGGAGAGGGATAGTGCACAACCTTGTGCTTCTAATCTGGGGCAATGCAGCTGCATAAATTCCTAGCAGCTCTACTAGCTGGGTTCAGGGCTTGCGGGGACTGTGGGATTCTCCTACAGTAAGGAGGGTAGGCATTTGTGGTGGTGGGGCGGGGGGCAGGTGGGATTCTTCTGCTTACATTTTCTTGTTTGATGAAAGGAAATGTTGACTCCAGGAAAATCTGATCCAGGCAGGGAAGATGGCGCTGCAGAGGCCAAGTACCTTCATGCTGCACTCTGGCTTCCAATCACCACACCTGTGTCTTTACTCCTCCACTGCACTCCGGTGCTATCCCTTCAATACTCCAGTCAAATCTTAGCTGATTATTTGTTGCCTTGGTCCTCTTTTGTGGGGGAGGATGAGTGCCAGGGACCCCTAGTTAGGAACCTGTTGACCTCGTCCATCAAATTTTATTTTTTCAACCGGGATATTTGATAGTTCTGGAGACTGCACTAAACATAGTGTATACTTACTTCAAGATTGCATTTGGCTGTTTCTCTTGAACTTTTAAAAAATAAAATGGAGAAAGGCAAATAGGACGATAGCACCAAGTTATGTATTCATAACCAGTCAAGGAACTAATTGAATGTCAAAGCATGCTAATTAATGGATAGTTGATAACTCTGATATACAATTCTAGGGTCCTACCACACAGATTGTGTCCTTGTCCTGGTCAAAAACCAACAAAAGTTTATTTAGTGCACACTGTGTGTCAGGCACTGCACTGAGTGTTAGGATAACACTGGCTTATACATGTCAGGTACTGTACTAAACATTTTATAATCTTATTTAATTAGGCAATAACCTTATCACAATTATCATCTCCATTTTATATATGAGGAAAAGGGAGTCAGAGAACTTAATTAGCTTGGCCAAGTTTGGTCACACAGCTAGTAAATGGCAGTGCCCAGATACAAACTTTGGTTTTTAACTCCTCTTCACTGCCTAGGTTTTTCATTAATGATTAGAACAAGAAAACGCATCAGTAGGCATATGAAATGAATGTGGAAGAGCTACTGATGTGGGAACGTGCTTAACGACAGAATTAGTATCCCAAAGAATTTTAATGGGCTGGAGCAAATTTAATCAGAGAACATTTAACAGGGGATGCATGTGAAATCCTGAGCTTGGTTCCAAATATCCAGCTGCACAGGGCAATGTGGCTTAGCAGCTGCATAAGCTCAATGTGATTCAATAATGTGACATAGCTGCCCTAAAAGTGAATGAAAACGGATGCCATATTTGTACAAATCTAGTATTGCAAACAAGGGGATAGATTATTCTGTTTTATTCTGGTCAGGCCACATGTGGAATTTGTGAGGAGTTCTGGGCAGCACACCTTTGTGGGGACATAGACAGACTTAACCAGACTCATGAAAGGACTCAGTACCACTTTCTTTCATTTTTTTCGACATGTATTTTTTTTTGAGGGCTTATGTGCCAGTGTGTGTTAGGCACCGAGGAAATGGCAGTTTACGAAACAGTGTCTTTGTTATTTACATTATTCTCCCTGGAGAGGCAAAAAAATAAACATGTGAACAAATAAATACTATGTCAGTGATGACGGGTGATGGAGAATTAAGCAGTGTAAAGGGGTAGAGAATGAGTCAGGAGCTATTGCAGATAAGTTGGTCAGGAAAGCCATTTCTGAAGAGTTGCTATGTGATCAGAAACCTTCAATAGCTAAGGGAGGGCATCATAAATAAAAGATAAATTGAAGAAGAAAATTTTATGCAGAGGAAAAAGCAAGTACAAAACCCTGAGGCGGGAGTTTGCTTCATATGTTCTAGAGGGTACCCAAGGAAGCCATTGTGATATGTTAGTAGACAGTGATGCAGGAGGAAAAGTAAATAAAGCATTTCAAGAAGTACAGAATGACCAACGTGAATAAGATGACAACAGAGAACTGGTCATTGGATATGGCAATGTGGAACTCTTTGGTGACCTGTAGTTCCTCAGAATTAATCAAAAGAAATATAGTCTTGGGAAGAAAAGCCTTAGAGTGTTGTTTCTCAAGGTGTTATTGTGGACCACCTGAAGAACTCCTACAATCAAACCTCTAGGTTATGGGGCCCGGGAATCTGCATTTTTAGCAGTATGTGTTTCTTATTCACTGTTAAGTTTGAAAACTACTAATTTAGGGATGGCTAGCTGACCTGAAGTATTTACAAAGTTGTTTTACATCTCCACTAAGGGCCTGATGAATAGAAGCTAAAAGTAGACAAATTCATTTTACTTTAGGAGAATGAACAACACTTCAATGCTGAACATTTGAAAGTAGAATGAGTTGTATCTTACAGAAAAGAATTCGCTTCCATTGAAACAGAGACTGGATAATCATGTTCTAGGGGGTTGTTTGGAGGGAATTTTACTGTCATATGGCATGGCAAGAGTGTTGCAGTAAGTAACCTTCTAACCCCCTGGTTCTGTTTTTCTGAAATGCAAACGGCAAACTCTCACCACTGCTCTAAGTAGCATGAGGAACAGGAGCTCAAACTAACCTTTCCTGTGTCTGATTTGTCTTTTAAAATGTTGAAAAAAGGCATTTCTATTTTGCCGAGTCTCAGGGTTGGTTAGCGTTGTCAAGTGACCGTGAAATGACATTTGTGAATTGAAGGACATGTAGATAATTAAAATTTTACTGAATAATGGCAAAAGAAAAGAAATCTTAGTAATTAAGAGAAAGTGTTATATCAATGTTAGCATGTTTCTGTTACAACATATCGGGAATATCCTGAAAGTCAATTCCCTCGCTGTTATTGGATATTATTATTATTATTATTATTAAATGAGGGCAAAAGCACAAAGTCAGAACAGATATCTTGGATCTGTTAGCAAATGAGATGTTCCAAATTTTGCGTCACAGAATTAGCATGGTGGGTTCTTTCTGCTGGCCCTTAACATTTCCTGCATGTAACAGAGGCTGGGCTGTGGACCTCCTCATTTGTTGAAGCATATGCAGTATTGTTGGACTCACCACACAGCTGTGGGGGGAAAACGTTGCTCACCCTAAGGTTATAACCCCCCTTCTCTAAATTACTGTTTACTGATGTGGGAGAAAAGGACTCCTGGCATAGCTCAATAATTACTCTTGGCACAGCTCAATAATTAATGAAGTGTTAAAAAGACTCTGCTAAAGTTTGTGCATCTGCTATGGAGGGTGCGAAAGTACAAGGAACTCGCCTTAGCAGCCAAGTCAAAAACACACATGGCCTTCCCTGTCCTCCCAGAGGAGAACCCAGTGGGGAGTGAGAAAGAGTGAATGAGTTAGTGCAGGAGAGAAAGGGAACTCTTACTACCAAGCTGTTTCCAAGTTTCTAAGAATAGAGAAGCCCAAGGTGGCAGAGTTGTAATTTCTCAGTTTTTTTTTTCCTTTTTGTGATTTATAGGTAGATCCTTTAATTTGTGGAAAGAAATTTGTATGCAGAAACAACTGCTTTTCTCTTTCTATTGGTTATAATACAGTCCTTCTTAAATCAGCAGTTTAAAATAATTTGATGATGATAATGCAAGGACAAATAATTACTGCCACTAGTGTGGTATTTATCTCCTGAAATTTTATGGAGGTTGCAGGCTGGCATCTCGCCTAGTGAATAAGATATCAAGAGTGCTTTTTTAGCTGCAAAATTCACAAAGGAAGGAATAAATATTATGTTTTCTCTCAAAGGATCGAGTTTGGAAAAAGACCAAGGATTAACTCTTTGTGCCACAGTCTGATTTCACAGTGCGTCACCTCTCGCACTTGTCCTCATCAATCATTGACATAGGACCAGGCCTCAGACAGGCCTCCAGGCTTTCCCAGGAATCCCTGCTGCTTGGCTGGAAAGTCGCATCCAGGCCAAGGGTTTCTGAAACACAGCTCAGGTACAAGCTGACTCTAGCTTCAGGCCAATTTCTTAAGCAGAGGGTCTTTGCTAATGTGTAGAATAGAAAATAATGTTGGGAGAATGTCTGTTGTGTTCACCCGCTTGCTTTGCTATTCCCTCCCCCATCCCATTATTTAAGGTCTAGTTCAGAGTAAAAGGAAGGAAGACATTTGACAAGTTCCGTGTTATTAACTCTACTCTGGTTTGGTTGGCGATAAATTGAATATTGTTTTGTTTTTTTTTTCCCTCCAGTGTTGTATATATAACATTTCCTGATGGTCACAATTTCTCTACGTGACAGCTAAGGGGGAGTATAGGGCAAGGAGTAAACCTTGAGGAATTAAGGTGCAGGCTGCCCTATTTTTTTCCATCTCTTTAATATGAAACTGGTTACAGGCACATTTTTTTAAACCTCTCAGCAGGAATTGCAAAGTTTTCCCAGTCATCACCTAGCAACAAAACCCAGCAAAACATTCGCAAAGCAGTTTTTGCAATGCAGCCATCACTGACTGGCAGAACTGACTTGTGGAAGGCTGAATTTGCTATGGAGGGGAATTGAATGCTTTCTTCTTTATTCAAGTAGAATGCTGAGATGTGCAGTCTGGATCCTGCTTGAACCAAATTAATGTACATTAAAGAATAAACCATAATGCCCATTGTAAATTGGAGGTCGAAAGGATTCAACAGAATGTGATGATGGGCCAGTTCTCATTGAAACTATTCAAATTGAACTTTTAAAGTAGTTGTCTTAAATAAAGCAATCTAAGATTGATATAACTATCCCTTTATTTTTCCACATTAGTTAAAATATTCTCAACCTTTAGGTAGTATAAGAAACTTTAAGTCTATTGGATAATAAGTTCAGAATTCAACTGAAGATTATACTTAGCCTCTTCCCTGAAAATAATATTGATAAAAATCTCCCTTCAGAGAGTAAATCTGCTTTGTCTGGCTTTGACTTCTACTCAGAGTTAGCAGCCAGGCATAATAGCTATTATCATTAAGAAAATATGCTACTCTGGAGCTTGGAGTTGTAATATCCACCTCCAGGTCCTTGCTATGGTCTTTTTCCTTAGAAGTATAAGAATCTTACAACAAGATCCTTTTGCTTTGTCATGTACTTTAGAACAAAAAGACCAGATCTAAAAACATCTTACAAGATTTTAATTTTCTTGTTTCTGAAGTAAATAGCCATGTGTGAACACAAATATGTCAAATCAATAATCTAGCCACCAGGATCTTGATTTTTAGTACTTAAAGTCTACCAAGTTCACATCTCTGCATTAATAACAGAGGAGATCCTTTAGCTCGGTACGTCATGAAGACAGCAAAACAATTTGTTGAAGGTGACTGACTCCTCACTCTTCAATTAACAACCCTGTAAAGTTTACTCCACATATGTACTATTTAGGTGCATGAGGATGTAGAGTGTGTTCTTAGATCGGGCTTCGACTCTTGCTTACCAAGGAACTAGTGAGACTTGCTAACTTGTGGTGGGGAAAATTGTTGTGATACAGTTTAAATTATGTTTCCTGCGTCCATAGCCTTGTTGTTGTCCGGGATGCCAGCTTTTTCTTCATATGCCATATTTCTAATGATGAAATTGCTCTGAACATTTGCCCATGTCTTGCCCAAAATGTAGCTTTTAAGTACGGAGTCCTTTTCAGTTGATTTGTGTAGAAGCCTTTGCTTCTTCCCATTATGTATGTGAGATGTTGACTGCGGCTTTATTTGTTAATGAGAGTGACTGTGGGATTCTTTCTTCCATTTCTCTTCAGTCTGAACTCTCTTTGACAACATTTTCTCTGACATGATCAGCATCTTCTGCAGCTGTGGGAGCAATGTTCAAAATCTGCTGCTCAAAGTGTGGGCTGCAGACCAGCAGCATTGACATCACCTGGGTGCTTGTTAGAAATACAGACTCAGGCTGCACCGAAGAACTACTGAATTAGAATCTTTATTTTAATGAGTTACTCAGATGATTCATATGCACAGTGAAGTTTGAGAAGCATTGTAAATCTTTTCGGTTTACTGATTTGCTTCCTGTTGGGAGTGCTAGCTGAAAATGAATCTTCTTACCGACATTTTCTCTAAAACACCATTTAACACTCCCCACTCTCAATGGTACTGAGGTGAACTTAGAGGCTGAGCCATAGAAGTGAAATAAAAGAGACTTGAGCAAAGAGGTAGAGACTGCCCAAGCACTAACTGGTGTTTGCAGAGAGGACGACCCAGTAGTTCCAGAGGATCCAGTAGGTGATCAGGTGACTTTCTCATGCTGTGCATCTTGTTGGCACCCATCTTAGGGAAAATTCTGCGTTTTGTCTTATAGTTTTTTAAAAATATATATATATATGGCAGGACAGCTTTTTTGTTAGATAATAAACTTACTGAAGTGGGTAAAGTACTCATATTTATCCTCTTCAACTGACTAGCCCAGGACTTTTTATCATAACCAAAGCTCAATAAGTGATTGTTGAATTGAATTGGTAACCGTTGCCTGTAGATGCGGTACGTTTAAAAGGGTCACAACATTGCTTTTTCTAGGGAAAATAAAGTGCTCAATAATTATATAACACAAATCACAGAGAGGAAAGTGCCTTGGTGACTCTAGGGATTTGGGTTACATCACAAAACATACAGTCTGATCAAAATTAATCCTGCCTTGAGGGAAGTTGCCAAATAGAAAAGGTCTTCAAGGCAATAACAAAAGATATCATAATTTGAGGGCATCCTTTTGATTTTGGGCATCCAAGGGTTACATGTCTACCCAAAATTATCACAACGAAGAAGAAAACCTTAAAAGTGAAGGAAATATTATTTTCATGGTTTTCTTTTCATGACTGTTAACTTTGCATTAAGGTGTAAGAAAAACCAGAGTTGCAACCTGGAGCATGAGGTGAAAGAGTTTGCTACACATGAAGAAGTTGACATTTGGGAAATAATTTTATTTGTGCTGGACATTGAAAAATGTATTGCTCTTTTTTGCATATGAGTTACCAAAAATATTTAGACTGTTCGGTTGAATTGTTGATTGTAGAAAGTATCTAAAATCGAATCCAATTCAGATTTTGTAATTCCTGGTTTACCAATGAATTCCACTAATCTTAGTGCTGACATTTTGGGAGTATGAGATAGCCTATTTATATGAAATTTTACAAAGTTTGTGAAGGGTCATATGACTAAGGTCTCAGTCATACCACCTTCACATCCAGGTATATGTGGTATGCTGGCAATTTGAATTCGTGGAACAAAAAATGGAAATGAAAATTCTGTCATGTGCAATCTTAGAAACCCAAAGTGGGGAAAGGAAGCAGCATAAATAGGCAATTTGGTTTTACCTCAGGGTAAAACATTAAGGCAAGATGACATTTAAAAGTTTATACAAATTACTGCATACATCATCCTAAAGAAAGAAAAAAGAGAGTCAGATAGGAATTTTCATCCTTGTTTAATTGAGGTACACATTTCTTTTAAGGGAAGCATTGTAGTTACAAAAAAGTATAGTTAATTAAGAGTAAGAGCTGCACTAGTTTCAGCAGCACAAAATTTCATTTATGGCCAAAGGCAAATTTGTCATTTAATTAGTAATTCTGACACAGGTAAAGGAGAAGACAGCTGCTTTTCCGGGGTTTTTATGCCTCACTGGTCCCCGGTAACCAGATGGTATTGTTGTTGCTGATGGATGAACTGAAGAAGTGGGAGGGTATCCACCCCCACCCTTACTCCTTGAAACTCCAAACTTAGATTAAAAATCTCATAAGGAGAAAGCTTTCTCCTGTGTTTATCCAGGCCAGGTGGGGATGGGGAGCAGTTTTGGACCTGAACGAGTATCTTTGCCTTCTACTCTGCTCACAAACTTTTCTGAGGAGACACTAAAGTTGGTCTGTAAATGAGTAGTTGCACGTATTTACCACCTTTTGTTTAGAAAACTCCAAGTTACAGAATTGTTCCACAATGTTGCACATTTTTAAAACTAAAAGAAATCCCACTTCTAGAATTTTAGGGTTTTATACTTGCTTTTTCATCTATTATTTTAATAAACACAATAGCTTTCTAAAGTAAGGTAGAGCTAGAATTATTATTTCTGTCAGATTAAGAAATGAGGATCAAAAAGGTGAGTTTAGTTTATCAAAGTCTGCAAACCTAATTATAAATGTAGCACCAAACCTAGTCTTTAAATTCCCATAGTTAGTGCTCTCTTTAACTAATGCAAACATAAATGGTCAACAAATAGATAAAATAATTATCAATATCACTAGCAATCAGAGGTATACAAATTAAAATACCAAGATTTTCTTTGTCAATTTGATAAAAATTAAGACAATTTAATCGTTGGAAAATATGTATAGAAATACCCTATTGGTGTTTGTGTAAATAGATGCAGTTAAATTTTTTTCACACTCTTAAACATTGTAATTCCACTTCTAATAATTTATCCTACAGAAGAATTCACATTTATACATAAAGATCTATGTACAATGATGTTCATTGTTTATAGTAATGAAAAACTGGAAACAATCATAAAGCCCATTCATTTGGGAATCATTAAATGAATATGGTTTGTATACATTATGAAATACAGTAAAATTCTTTTAGAAAGAATAAGACAGATAGACATGTACCGACACAAAAAATTTCCCAGACATATTAAGAAGTAAATAAAGCAAATTGCACAGCAATGCATATGGTTTCATTTATTTTTTTTAAAAAGATTAATGTGTATATACACATGTATAAAATACATATGCACAGAAAAAAAGCTTTGTGAAAGCACAGACTCAATGAAAATAGTGGTTACCTATGGTGAAAAGAGTGGTATTGTGGGATGAGCAGATAAACAGGAAATTTTACATTTTACATATTTCTATATTATTTGACTCTTACAGTAATTTATTTCTGCATTATTACAAAATTTAAAATGCTTGAACAGAAAAGTTTCCCAGGGCGGCTTTCATTTCTTGCATCCTAGCTAGCTTCCTCTCCCAGCACTGTCTGATTACTAGAGCCATCCCTGTGTCTCAGCTGGAGCTCAGCAAGATGTCTCCATCTCAGCATCTTCATATAGCGGACATTCTTGACATTCACATGTTGAGCTCATCTAGATTTTCTATTGTTGCACTATGATAGCTCTTCTTCAATCCAGATATATAATACCATGCTGATTTTTTTCTTACCTTTGCCAGTTTAGTGTTTTCAAAATACTTTTGGAAGCAAAAATTATGTTTGGAAGCCCAATGCGTGAGAAAGTAGGGCTCCTTTGGTTGAAGTTGAGGATGAGTAGGGACTTCCTCTTAACTTCATCACCCCTTCCTGCTGAACTCCAAAAAATTGCTGCCGAAAAACTCCTAGGCCTCCGTAGAGCAGTTTGAAAATCATTAATACTTTGTCATTTTATAAAGAAACAGGATTTCAGCAAAGCTAAGTGATTCAGCCAAGATTACACAAATATTAATTGCAGAGCCAGCCTTTGAAATCCAGGTAGTCTGAGCCTTATTTTATCAGTCTTCCCCAAATTGTGGTTCATCTTTTACACTAATCCAATTAGCTTTGGCTTTCAGACTTTTTCAAAAACAGAGAGCAAATAGCATCTCTACAAATGTTTCATTATTCTTTTTGCTTATTACCAATATCATATTTCATCTTTGCTTTTCCTCTGATCATTTTCTTCTTATTCTGATCTTATATGGACAACTCTTTGCAGAGATGTTGAAATATGAATATGATAAAAGTTTCTCATAGTGTTAAACAAGTGATGGTCGGAAGATTTTAAGGAGTTACTGTTAGTTATGTGCTGGCGAGCCATGCTAGTCACAGTGGAGACATTGCTTGAGATTTGTTCATTATTAGCAGGTTTAACTCACATACATACAAACACACACACACCACCCTGCCAGTATTAGTGACTCTGTTTCCATTAGGACTTACTCATTCAGACCAAAGAAATCTTATGTTCTTATGTTCTAGTTTTCGTAACTTTTTTTTTTTTTTTGAGACGGAGTCTCACACTGTTGCCCGGGCTGGAGGGCAGTGATGTGATTACTGCAAGCTCCGCCTCCCGGGTTCACACCATTCTCCTGCCTCAGCCTCCCAAGTAGCTGGGACCACAGGTGCTTGCCACCATGCCGGGCTAATTTTTTTTTTGTATTTTTAGTAGAGGTGGGGTTTCACCGTGTTAGCCAGGATGGTCTTGATCTCCTGACCTCGTGATCCGCCTGCCTCGGCCTCCCAAAGTGCTGGGATTACAGGTGTGAGCCATGGCGCCTGGCCAACTTTTTATCTTTTATAAATGTTAGATTTTTTTTTCTGTACACTTTTCAAACACTTAGTATGATAAACTTTTAAATTGTTTTATCCCAAAGGTCTCCACTGGGTAAAGACTAAAAGCAAAGTTTGGTTTCCTTATACTATTTTACTTTGGGAGATAAAGTGGGAAAAGTTATTACCATTGTAACTTGTGTCATTTTGTAATATTTTGGTGGTGCTCATGCCGTTCCACATCAAGCCACAATGATGTAGTGTTAAATACTGAGAGCTGAGGTATAGAAAACCTGTCAGTCAGCAGTCCTCCTCACTACCCTAGCGTTGGTGAGCAGGACAAATAAGCCTCTAACTAGATTAACCTATTAGGCCATTTTCATTCAGGGTTACTAATTTTCACCCACATTGGAACAATGGGTGATTCACAGGTTTATAGTAATGCCTCTAACTTATTTTCTAGTTGATAAGCAAATTATTTAGTATAGCAAATCATCCCTAAACATTGTAAAAGTCAAATTTGTTACCAATCAGAATAATGAAAATTCCAAGAGCAGGATTGTTCTGTATCAAGTGAAATAAAAACATAGTCATTGACTTCATTACATAGTCATTGTCTAATCTATAATTGAGTAACTGGTACTGGACTCACCTTCTTCTATAAAACAGGAAACTGAACAAAATATATGAAATAATTGTTCTCAGATATTAGACACTAGGGCAACATGGGTCTATAATCTCTGAGAGGAGGAAACAAATGACATTTGCTTGATGACTGCATTGGATTTCTTAAATTTTGCAGCACAGAAATGGGAAACTCAGGAGGAGGAGCAGAGCCATCTCACTGATTTGAAGACAGAAATCAAAGTTTCAGGGGTTTGAAGCAGTGGAATTTCCAGAGGAGAGTATTAGAGAGATAAGAGCTGTGCAGAGAAAGAGCTCCAGAGAGCTGTACGTGGGTTCCTTTGAGTCTGGCTGAATAAACTGCATACTCACAGAAGGAGAATCCATCAGGATGGACAAAGAAAAATTACTAGGGAAAGAACAACTACAAGGGAGACCAACCAGGGGCTAGGAAACATTTAAGTGGAAACAGAGCAAAGAGATTTCTTTGCACACCCAGTTTATTAATAATGACTTCAAGAAGGTAACTCCTTAGTTCTAGGGCTCAAATAGCTCTATAACAAAAGTTACTCTAGATCCATCCTAGAAAAGCCTAAATGTAATCCTTAAAAGGATCAGGCTTATCTGCAAGTGGCTTAACTGCCTGACAAAACAAAATTCAACACTCTTTAAAGGAAGAAAACAGCATCCAGACACCGAACAAAATCCAGACACTTGAGATGACAAAGAAAAAGTTTGTGTAGTCATTTAAAATTACTGTACAGGTAAGGAGACATCAGGAAGAATAGCTAATGGACACTGGGCTTAATACCTGGGTGATGAGATGATCTGTGCAGCAAACCACCATGGCACACGTTTACCTGTGTAGCAAACCTGCACATCCTGCACATGTACCCATGAACTTAAAATAAAAGTTGAAGGGAAAAAAAAAGAAAAAATTACTACACAGGCAAAGAAACAGGAGATGTGATCCATAACTAGGAAAAAAAAAAAAATCAGATAATAGAAATAGACCCAGAAGTGAAAGAGGTGATGAAATTAGCAGACAAAGGTATCAAAAATGCTATTATAAGTATGCACAAAGATTTAAATCAAAATATGAAAATATAAAAATAATGAAAAGTGAAATGGAATGTTGTTTGGGCTGAATTGTGTCCCTTGAGTATTTGTATGCTGAAGTCCTAACCTCCTGTACCTCAGGATGTAACTGTATTTGGAGACAGAGTCTTTAAAGAGGTAGTTAAGGTTAAATGAGGCATTTGGGGTGGGCTCCTCATAAGAAGAGGTGATTAGAACCCAGGTACATAGAATGAAGACCGTCTGAAGACACAGGGAGAAGGCGGCCATCTACAAGCCAAGGAGAGGGGCCTCAGAAGAAATCAACCATGCTGATGTCTTGATCTTGAACTTGTAGCCTCCAGAAGTGTGAGGAAATAAATTTCTATTGTTTAGCCACCCAGTCTGCGGTATTTGTTATGGCAGCCCTACCAAATTAATATAAAAGTATTTTTGAAAAGTTAAATCAACTCATGGGTTAAAAAATACGAAATTTGAAATGAAAAATTTACTGGATGAGCCTAACAGCTTATTAGACACTGTGGAAGAAATATCAGTGAACTTGAAGTGTGGGGCAGTAGCAGCTCTCCAGATTGAGGCACAGAGAGGAAAATGGCTGGCAAACAAAGGTGTAGAACTTCAATGACCTATGGGAAAATATCAAGCCACTTAACCCATGTGGACAGAAAAAAGTATGGAGAAAAGATGCAGAAAATATTTGAAGAAAACTTGTCAAAAACTTACAAATTTAAAACTATAAATCTATATTTGAAAGAGATCCATACATTCCAAGCATGATAAACACAAATGAAATCACACACAGAGACAACACAATAAAATTTCCAGAAACCAATGATAAAGAGAAAAATCTGGAAAGAAGCCAGAGAAAATATGCTCATTATATACAGGAGGACGAAGATAAGAATGACAAATGTCTTCTCATTAGAAATAATGCAAGCAAAAAGAAAAGGAAAACATGTTTACAATGTATAAAAAAGATAAAGATCAACTGTATTAGTTAGCTTAGGCTTCCATAACAAAATACCATAGATAGGCCGGGCGCGGTGGCTCACGCCTGTAATCCCAGCACTTTGGGAGGCTGAGGAGGGCGGATCACGAGGTCAGGAGATCGAGACCAACCAGGCTAACATGGTGAAAACCCGTCTCTTCTAAAAGTCCAAAAATTAGCTGGGCACGGTGGCAGGCCCCTGTAGTCCCAGCTACTCGGGAGGCTGAGGCAGGAGAATGGTGTGAACCCAGGAGGCAGAGCTTGCAGCGGGCCGAGATAGCGCCACTGTACTCCAGCCTGGGTGAAAGAGCGAGACTCTGTCTCAAAAAAAAAAAAAAATACCATAGATTGGGCGGTTTAAATAACAGAGATTCATGTTGTCATAGTTCTGGAGGCTAGAAGTCTCCAATCAAGGTGCCAGCTGCTTAGATTTTTGGTGAGGTCTTTATCCTTGGCTTGTAGATGGCTGCCTTCTAATAAGGTCCTCACATGACCTTTCCTCAGTGCATATGCATGGTGGGAGAGAGAGAGGCAGAGAGAGAGAGAGAGAGAATGAGGTAGAGTGAGAGAAAATGAGAGAGACAGAGAAAGAGAGAGCAAGAGCGAGAGAGAGAGAATGAGGTAGAGAGAGTGAGAGAAAATGAGAGAGACAGACAGAGAGAGGAAAAGAGACAGAGAATACTCTGGTGTCTCTTTTTATTAGGGCACTAATCCTATCAGAACAGGGCCCCACCCTATGATCTCATTTAATCCTGATTACTTCCCTAAAGGACACATCTCCCAGTGTAGCCACACTGGGGGTTAGTGCTTCAAAACAGGTAATTTGTGTGTGGAGGGGAGTGGGGAGAAGGAAGGGTGCTGACATAAACATTCAATCCATAACATCGACCTAGAATTCTATATAAAGCAAAGCTATCTTTTAAAAAGGAGGTAAAATAAAGACATATTTCAAAAATCAAAGGTGAGAGTATTGATACCAGCATTACCAAATATTACATGAGCATTGTGAAAATATTAAAGGAAAAATTTTAATGAAAATATCTTTTATATTACCCACATACTTTCTATTCCTGGTAGAAAATTTCATTCTACCAGTAAAGAATTTTTATTTTCTGTTCTAAAATTTCTGTTCTGCCAGGAATAGAAAATATGTGGGTAATATGAAAGACATTTTCATCTTTAAAATCTCTTTAAAAGATAAGGTAATGTCTAAAGCAAAAATAATAGCAATATATTAAGGAGATTGATTATAACATATGTGGAAGTGTATGACAACACCACAAAATAAGACAAGGCAGTGGTAAGTGGAAGATTACTGTTGTAATGATCTTATATTATATATGAAATGGTATAATATACTTGCATGCAGACTGTGAAAAGTTAAACATGCATATTTTGACTTTTTTCAAAAGAGAAAACGTTAAGAATTAAAACCATTACAGCTAATAAGCCAATAGAGGGACAAAATGAAATCACAAAGACCCTAATTAATCCTCCAGAAATCATAACAGCACAAAATAATAACAAAGACAAATGGGACCAAAGCAAAACAAATAGCAATACAGCAGACTTAGGACCAGGCATATCAATAAGTGGACTACACACTTTGATTAAAAGAATAAATAGGGAGATTTCATAATGATTAAAGGGTCAATTCATCAAGAAGACATAAAAAGCTTAAATATGTATACGCTTAATGACAGATCTTTAAAATATCTGATAAAAGAACTCTTGGAAGTAAAGGGAGAAAGAGACAATTCCAAAGTTATTGTCGAACATTTTAGACTCTCTCTCAGTAATTGCCAGCACAGATAAAAATCAGAAATCATATATATGACTTGAACAATACTACTAGTCAACTACTTTGCATTTTAAGAATATTTTACCAAGTAATAGCAGAATATACATTATTTTCAAGTTCGTATGAAACATTAACCAAACTAGGTCATATTCTGGGCCAAAAAACAAATTTTAAAGGGTTGAAATAATGTAAAATATGTTATCTGCTCATAGCAGAATTAAAATAAAAGTGAATAACAAAAACATATCTGGGAGGTCATGAAATATTTAGAACTTAAACAACACATTTTCCCACAACTCCTGGGTCAAAAAAGTCACAAAAGAAATGATATTATACAACATTTCAAAATCGGTAGGGTATAGGTAAAGCAGTGTTTTGAGAGAAATTTATATCAGTGAATACTTACAATAGAAAAATGGAAGCTATAGAAGCTTCTAAGCTTTTGCTCTAACAGCTAGAGAAAGAAGAGCAAATCAAACTAGAAATAAAGACCTTAGCGTGTGGAAAAAGAAAGCAATAAAGAAAGTTAAATCTCAAAATGCTACAGATACGTGGTAAAAAAAAGAAAAAGGTAGTAAAACCAGTGGAACAGATAACAAACGATAGAGAAAATCAATGAAACCAAATGCTGGTACTTTGAAAACATTTTAAAAAATGTATAAACTCTAACTGCAAAGTTCAAGATTAAAAGAGAGAAGACACATGTTACCAGTTATCAAAAATGAAAGTGGAGACACACTATAGATACTGTAGACATTAAAATTATAATAAGAAATCAGAATGTCAATAAATTCAACAACTTCTATGTAATAAACAATTTCCTTGAAAGACACAGCTTACCAAAATGGACAGAAGAAGAATTAGAAAATACCAGAAGCCCTATTAAAGGATTTGCATTCATGATTTAAATTTTTTTCACATCCAAAAACCAGTAGACCTAGGTTCTTTCAAGTGACAAATTTCCTCTATTTAAGAAAGAAATGGTATTACTTTAAACAAACTTTCAAAATATAAAGAGAAGACTTCTCAACATTTTTTTCATGGCAACATTAATCTGATGCTAAAATTAGACAAAGACATTATAAGAAAAGAAAATTTTAGTCAATATTTTTCATTTATGTTGCAACATAGGTGAAACAATTTTTTAAATATAATAATGTAGCTAACATTGAATTGCAACATATAAAATTGACAATATATCATAACTAACAGGGATTTATTTGAGGATTGCAAATTTAACTGAACATGCAAAAATAACCAATATAATTCATCATATTAACAGAATAAAATAGAAAATTTATATAATTATTTGAATACATATTTATAAAAAGCATTTGACAAAATGTAACATTCACTCAGGCTAAAATCTCTTAGCAAACTAAGATAAAAAGGTGCTTTCTCAATTTGATAAAGAGCATCTACTAAAAACCTAGAGCTAACATCATAGTTCATGGTGGAAGAATGAATACTTTCCTCATGAGATTAAGAACAAGACAAAGACATTTGCTTTCCTACTACTGAAGGTTCTAGTCAGTGTGACAGGCAAGAAAAAAAGATAACAAGCATATATTTTTGAAATAAAGATGTAAAACTCAATTCAAGAATGGCATGATCAAGTATGCAAAAATTCTAAAAAATCCACAAAAAACTGCTAGAACCAATAAATAGTTTTAGCAAAGTCATGGATTAAAATTTAATATAAAAATATTAGCAACCAAACCATTAAAGATAGAAACTATAAAAACTATATTGTTTATAATAGATAAAAAACATGAAATTCTTAGGGATATCTTTAAAAAATGTATATACTGAAAACAATAAAGCATTGCTGAAGGAAATTAAAGAAGATCTAAATAAATAAAGAGATATACTATGTTCATGAATCAGGTGATTCAATTTTGTTAAAATGTCAGTTCTCTCACATTGATGTACAGATTCAACAAAAAAATCCTCCAAACTCAGCAACTTAAAAATTGACAAACCGAGTCTAAAACGTACATGAATGTAGACATGCAGATATATTTATATTACCTTGTTTTAAGACTTACTATAAAGTTAAAATAACCAAGAGAGTATAGTATTAGCACAAAAACAACATGCAGATCAACTGAACAGAAAAAAGACCCTAGAAATAGATATATACATATAAAGTCAGTAGATTTTTGACAGAAATGGTGAGATAATTCCATGGGGAAAGAAGACTTTTCAACAGACTATGCTGGAACAACTGGCTATTCTGTTGGAGAAAATAAATCTTGACTTTTATTTCACATTGTATATAAAAATTAACTCAAATGAATCACAGACCTAATATAAAACCTAAAACTAAAAAACACCTAGAATAAAACATAGACAAAAATCTTCATGATATTGAGATAGGCACAGATTTCTTATGCAGGACATAAAAAAACATTAATCATAAAAGAAAAAAATTGATTCAAATAAAAGTCTTCAACAAAATGAAAGTCTTCTGGTTTTAAGTCACCACTAAGAAGAGTCAAGCTACAAACTAGGAGGACATATTTATAAAACTTACATTAAAAAAGGCTCATAACCAGAGTATAAATAAATAAAAATAAAAAAACAATCTTATAACTCAATAATAAAAAGACAAATAAATCAATATAAAATAGGCAAAAGATTTGAAAAGACACTTGTCAACAAAGATATGTGAATGACCAGTGAAAGGTATCTAACATAATTAGTCATTAGAAAAATGCAAATTTACACCACAATGAATATACACACCTACTAGAAAGACTAAAATTTAAAAGCTGGCCAGGTGTGGTAGCTCACGTCTGTAGTTCCACCAGTTTGGGAGGCTGAGGCAGTCAGATGGCTTAAGCTCAGGAGTTTGAGACCAGTCTAGTCAACATGGCAAAACCCCATGTCTAAAAAAAAAAAATTAAAAAGCTAACAATACTTAACATTGGACCATACTTAACAATGGGATAAAACAACTCTAGTTGCTGGTGAGTAATTTGTCCAATAAAATGTACAGAGAGACAAGGAAATAAAAAAAGAAAGAAAGGAAAGAAGAAAGAGGAGGGATCTAGGGAGGGAGGAAAGAAAGAAATAAAAAAGGGTCATGGAGGGGAGATGAAAAAACTTCAATACATGCACAGTAGAAATCCCAGAAGAAGAGAATGGTAAACAGAAGAGCAAACAGAAGAGCAGTATTTGAAGAGTAAACACATGCAATTTTTCCCACGTTGAATAGGGATATGGGTCATTAGATTAAAACTTCCCTCTGAATATAAATAAATATAATTAATGTAATCTACACCTGGACAAATCATAGTAAAACTTTAGACTAACAAAGATTAAAGAGAAATATCTTTAAAACAATAAAATAATATATTCAGAATGATGAAAGGAAATACAAATTATAATTTTATTTTCAATTAAACACAATTCAGGAATGAGAGAAAAATTAAAACATTTTCAGACATAGTCCAAGAGAACTTACTACCCATGCATCCTTACTAAAAAATCTGGTAAAATGTTTACTTCCATAAAAAGAAAAGTGAATTCAGAGAGAAAGCTTGAGATACAAGGGAGAAGAATAAACATAGACACTGATTGAAATACATTTGGAAATTTAATAGCTTATAGCAAGTAAAAAATGAAACGAAACAAAGCAAAAACAACTCGAATATGTAAAACTAAAACACTAGAGAATAAAAAGTCAACAGGAGAGTGGTGTTTTATAATTAGCACACTATATAACTCAGTGTTTGGGAAAAGTGAAAATCATGTTTAATATATTTAGTAATTGTTATAAAATTTTATATTTAAATGTGGAAGTAAAAAATTAAGAGTAAGCACTAAATCAGTAAAAACTTAATGTTTAGCTTTAAAATTAGCAGCAGAAAATAATGCATCACTTTACCAGAAAGTAGGAATGGAGAAAAAAATGGAAGCGAAAGAAAAGAATAGTAAATAGAAAACAAAAAATGAAATGGTAGAAATAAAGCCGAATACATCAGTAATCATAGTATATGTTAATGGATTAAATATTAGGAGATAGGGAATATTAAAGTAGATTTAAATATATACATCTACATGTTCCTTAAGGGATACAATTAAAACAAAGTCTCACAAACCTGTTAAAAGTTAAACAACAGGCTGGGCCCAGTAGCTCACGCCTGTAATCCCAGCACTTTGGGAGGCTGAGGTGGGAGGATCGTTTGAGCCCAGGAGCTCAAGACCAGCCTGGGCAACATAGTAAGACCCTGTAACTACAAAAAAATACAAAAAATTACCGGGTTTGGTGATGTATGCCTGTAGTTCCAGTACTCAGGAGGCTGAAGGGAGAGAATTGCTTGAGCCTGGGAGGTTGAGGATGCAGTGAGCCATGATCATGCCATTGCACTCTAACAGGGTAAGACTTTGTATATATAAAAAAAAAGTCCAGATTTTAATTGAAAATCATTTGTTATAACAACAAACTGGGGAGAACTCAAATTGAATGAAAAATAACAATGAACAGATGCCAATACTGAGATGACAAAGATGTTAGAATGATCCGAAAATAAATTTAAAGCAGCCATGAAAAATATCCTTCACTGAGCAACTACAAAGACACTTGAAGCAAATGAAAATATAGAAAGCCTCAGAAAAGAAATAATTTCAGCAAAGACATAGAAGAATAAAGAGCCTAGGGGGTTTACTGCACTCCAGCCTGGGTGACAGAGTGAAACGCTGTCCAAAAAAAAAAAAAAAAAAGAGTTAAAATGCCATACAAAAAAACAACCAAAAGAAAGCTAGTGTAGTGACGTGAATATCAAAAGAAAAATAATTTAAGACAAAGGCATTCATTGAAATAAGGATATCTAGAAATCCCCATCATCTCAGCAAAAAAGCTCCTTAAGCTCATAAGCAACTTCAGCAAAGTCTCAGCATACAAAATCAATGTGCAAAAATCACAAGCATTTCTATACACCAACAAAAGGCAAGCAGAGCCAAATCATGAATGAACCCCCATTCACAATTGCTACAAAGAGAATAAAATACCTACGAATACAGCTAACAAGAGAAGCGAAGGACCTCTTCAAAGAGAGCTACAAACCACTGCTCAAGGAAATTAGAGAGGACACAAACAAATGGAAAAACATTCCATGCTCATGGATAGAAAGAATCAATAGCATGAAAATGGCCATACTGTTCAAAGTAATTTATAGATTCAATGCTATTCCCATTAAACTACCATTGACATCTTCACAAAATTAGAAAAAAACTACTTTAAAATTCATACAGAACCAAAAAAGAGCCTGTATAGCCAAGACAATCCTAAGCAAAAAGAACAAAGCTGGAGGCATCACGCTACCTGACTTCAAACTATACCACAAGGCTACAGTAATCAAAACAGCACGGTACTGGTACAAAAACAGGCACATAGACCAATGGAATAGAATAGAGATCTCAGAATTAAGACCACACATCTACAACCATCTGATCTTTGACAAACCTGACAAAAACAAGCAATAGGGAAAGGATTCCCTATTTAATAAACTGTGTTGAGAAAACTGGCTAGCCACAAGCAGAAAATTGAAACGGAATCCCTTCCTTATACCTTATACAAAAATTAACTCAAGATGGATTAAAGACTTAAATGTGAAACCCATAATTATAAAAACTCTAGAAGAAAATCTAGGAAATACCATTCAGGACATAGGCATGGGCAAAGATTACATGATGAAATCACCAAAAGCAATTGCAACAAAAGCAAAAATTGACAAATGGGATCTAATTAACCTAAAGAGCTTCTGCACAGCAAAAGAAACTATCATCAGAGTGAACAGACAAACTAGAGAACGGGAGAAAATTTTTGCAATCTATGCATTTGACAAAGGTCTAATATCCAGAATCTACAAGGAACTTAAACAAATTTACAAGAAAGAAACAACCCCATTAAAAAGTGGGCAAAGGACATGAATAGATTTCTCAAAAGAAGACATTTGTGTGGCCAACAAACATGCTCAACATCACTGATTATTAGAAAATGCAAATCAAAACCACAATGAGATACCACCTCACACCAATCATAATAAAAAGTTAAGAAACAACAGATGCTGGCGAGGCTGTGGAGAAACAGGAACCCTTTTACACTGTTGGTGGGAATGTAAATTAGTTCAACCATTGTGGAAGATGGTGTGGCATTCCTCAAACACCTAGAACCAGAAATATCATTTGCCCCAGCAATCCCATTACTGGGTATATACCCAAAGGAATATAAAACATTCTATTTTAAAGATGCATGCATGCCTATGTTCATTGCAGCACTATTCACAATAGCAAAGACATGGAATCAACCCAAATGCCCACCAATGATAGACTGAATAAAGAAAATATGGTACATATACACCATGGAATACTATGCAGCCATAAAAAGGAATGAGATCATGTCATTTACAGGGACATGGATGGAGCCGGAAGCCATTATCCTCAGCAAACTAACACAGGAACAGAAAACCAAACATAGCATGCTCTTTCTCATAAGTGGAAACTAAATAATGAGAGCATATGGAGACAGTGAGGGGAACGTCACACACTAGGGCCTGTCAGGGGGTTTGGGGGAGGGAGAGCATAATGATAAAGAGCTAATGCATGCAGGGCTTAATACCTAGGTGATGGGTTGATAGATGCAGCAAACCACCATGGCACAGGTTTACCTGTGTAACAAAGCTGCACATCTTGCACATGTATCCCGGAACTTAAAATAAAATGAAATTAATTTTTAAAAAAAGATATAAGGAGGGGCATTGCAAACAATAAATGGAACAATCTAGGAAGAGAAATATTTTAGCCACGAACTTGTATGTACTAAATTAACAAAGGAATTTCATTTACAGTGAGGTTTATCATATCCTTGTCAAAAACTGATGAATCAAGTGGGCCAAAAAGTGTTTCCAAACAATAAAATTAGCACTTTATCTAATATATAGAAATAGGCTTCTGCACCTCAGAAAGAAATTATTTTCCAAGCACTCTCTATATGAGATCTATGTTTTCTACTTTTATTGTATCCTATGTAACCTACTAGATGGCAAATTTTATATGTTTTAAAAGTACGTACTTTAAAAATAGACTGATCTAGAAAAATGAATCAAGAAAATGAAAAGATAAAGGTACAAAGTAAAACAATACTGAGGACAAAAATGGAGATATTAATTATAGAGATTTAAAAACATGACTAATATGAACTTTAAATCAATAACTTTGAAATCTTAAAGTGAACAGTTGTTCTGGAAAATTTAAATTATCAGACTTGACTGAAGAATAAATGGAAAATTAAATAACTCTTGATAATAAATAATCTTCAATCCTTAATTTTCTCACATGGTGAATTTGCTTAATCTCAAATTCACCAGGACTTGATAATTTTCCTAAATGTAAACGTTATGAAACATTCAAATAGAATATTGGATTAGTTATTCATTATGTTATAGAGAATCCTGTGTCATGATTGGTAGATGTCACACACACACACACACACACGCACGCACACACACATCATCCATTGGTGAAAAAGGAGCTCCTACACAAGCAACACCAATTTCCCAGATCTCCTGGATTTCTTAGTGCATTCATGTTTTATTTCCCATTTCTTTGCCAAAATATTCTCTAAAATCCTCTAAAACACGCTCAGTCTTAAATGACTATTAGTAGTATAAACTGTTACCACTGAGCAGCTAGGAAAATGATCTTTTACCAAATAAATGTTAAAGCTCAATTTAGAGGGGAATATTTTTGACTAGGACCTCCCAGGGATCCCAGTAGTCAGTGTCATTTTCTTCAATGTGGGAATAAGCTGGCTAACCAAAAATAAATAAAACGAAATAAAATAAATCAGAGATAAAAAACGAACCATGCATTCATTTATTATGTATTTTTTCTAATTATTAATAAAAAAAGATTTGCTGGCTAATTTCCAGAACTAAGTCTTAGATTTTGAAGAACTTGGAAATATGCAGTAAAATGCATTTTAGAATCAACATGCCATCTTTACTTTCCCTGGTTCCAACTATCTTTTGGATAGTAAAAGTTACTCTGGTAACACAGAAGAAGTACGTGTCTCCTAGTTGCTTCACCTAATACTGTGGGTACTCTATTACAATGAAGTAGGATCATGGTGGTGTGGAATTCTAGTAAAATGCCATAAAGAAAGATCACCATGAATACAGTAGAGTTCTTAGATGTTATTTAAAAGAAATGATATCTCCTCCTTCCCACATTTTCCTTGGTGTAATATCGATAACCTCCTGATTTCTAGTTCAACATAAATGGGAAAAGTGGAGTTGGAAAGCATAAAATCTACAATTTCTGAAGGTACACTTTTGATTGTGTTTAGTCTGAATAAAAAGCAAAGGGTGTATATTGAACCATTCAAAGGGAACTGGAAATTGCATACTTCAAGCACACCTTTGAAAGGTCTACTTCTGTCATTACTGTATTAACAAAAGGCTGTAGGGATGCCGGCAGTCGTATCTACCTACTTTCTGGGGAAGAAAATCTAAAATGAAAAGACCCGACAAAAGACAAGAAGATGGAAAGAGATTGTTGTGAAGGAAATGTCCTGGATTTCTTTTTTTTTTATCTGTTACCCAGGAGCCCAGAACCTATTTTACACAGAATGTTTCTTGGGTGTAGTGCTGCTAATAACCCTAACTGCAAGTCAGGTAAGACATGCAAATATTAATACATCTTTTTTTTATATCACGTACAATCAGGCAATTGAAAATAAAATGCTGTGACTTGATAAAACAAATAAAGCATATACTTTCGGTGATGGATATGCATGATGAAGGTAGAAATAAAATGAACAGGTCACCTAAAGTAGAATAGATGAAAGAATACTTTAGAGTTCATAAGAAGTTTTCCTTGCAAAAAGATCAAAGAATAGTTGAAAGTATATTTAAAAGCTGCATTGTGGTAGTGCTTCTATTCTAAAATTCTTTAGCTATTCCATTTGAAAACACACACTAGCTGTTAGGTTAGCACCAAATATGGAAATGTCAAAATGACCATGGTCTCAGTAGGGTTAAAAGAAAAAATAAGAATTTGTTGTAAAAACACATCATTAACTATATTTGCGCCTCTGGTTCATTGGCCTTGTTAATATAGGTTGTTTTTCTTTATCATCACGGTCAGTTCCACCCTCTGGAACAATGAACCCCTAAGCTTTGGCTAGGTGTGCCTGACAGTTTTCTCTGAAGATATTATGTTGCGTTGCAACGAGGTCTTAACTGGATTGATCTAAGTCACTCTCAGATCATCCTGGACGTCTTTTAAAAAAAATAGATTTCCCTTTTTAACAACAGGAGCATAAAACAACCATCACCACAACAAACATATTAAGTAGGTCTCATTTTGAAGATTTTAGTGGCTACTTTAATTTTTCCAAAATCGTCTACTTATCTTTTTACTTCAAAGCAACAAGGTAGGACAATCAACCAACTTAGACTTATTTGAATTAAACCAAGAGCTTGTTTCTCTCAGCAGCTTAGTATAGATTTAAAATGACGTGAAGTGAACATACATGTTGGAGAAATTACATTGGAGTATATGATATGTTCAAGAGACTTCTAGGTTTATGACTGACAGTATAGCCAGGCTTGAAATATTCTCTGTGTTCCACTCTCCACACTCTGATCATGTGGGCGGCATCTGGGGTGAGAAATTAACCTAGGCTTCTCCACTGAACACATCTTCATATTTGCATTAATCAAAAATATTAATTCATTCCTCATAAGCTCCTTGATAATAAGGATTAGATTTATCTTCTAATGATGTGTATTTTTAGTGAATTTTGAAAAAATAAGCTAGATAATGATATCCTGATATGCTACACTGTCCAATGCACCTCTTGCTCTTTTCCTTCTTGTACTTCCTTACCTGTTCTCTGTTGAATTTGCTCTTCAGCAACAGATGAAACAGTGCCATAACCTAAGGCCATTAATTCAGTTTCTTCCCAGTCACTTCGCCACTTGTATAGCATTTTTATTTGTGGGAAATGATAAGAAACCCGAGACTTCAAAAAAGATTTAAGTAGCAGTAATGTATTCATAATTTAGATTCTGGGTTCTTTTAAGATGTAAAAACTCACCTGAAACACACACTTTGCGATAGACATGTCACCTTGCTAAGTTGTATTCTAAGAAAGCCTACACCTGTTTTAATCGGCGCTCCCTTCTCCCTTCTCCGACTGATTCAAGGGTTGCTACACTATCAAAGGTGAAGTGACATGACAAGAGCTTTCCAGGAATGCTGTCACTGCAGGTGTGTGTAACAAACTATTCTAGGGCAATTTTAAAGGAATCGAGGGAAAATAAGGACAGGAAATAAAATAACTTAAAAATGAGAACAACCATTTATTGAGTACATGCTCTGTGTTGGACACTTCATAATACATTTTTTTTCATTTAACCCTAACAATAACCTTATCAAGTATGTATGACTACCTTATTTCATACCTTTGAGAACCAGAGTTGCAGAGAGGTTGAGTAACATACTAAACAGAAGAGCTGGGATTCAAACCGGGTATACTTGACTCTAGAGCCCATGCTTGTTCTGTGCCCACAGCCCTTATTACCAGGAAAGCAGTGACACATTTTATTTTTACTGGTGGGAGTCACTCAAGCCAGCCCATTCTCTGCCATTGAATCCTGCTTTTGCCAAACAAGTCAGTGAAGGTAAGAATGATACTTTGGGTGAGTCAGTAGAATTATGGAAAAGTGATCACTGTATCAGCATCCCCCAAATAATCACATTATCTCTAGAACATAAATATACAATGTTTACTGTTTATAGACTTTTATATAATTTAACTTATACTTGTAAGAAAAGAGCACCTATCATCTTAGGAACTTTCCTGTCATGCGGTGATTATCTGCCTATAATGAATAAAAACATTTCTATTACATCTTTTTGTTTGGTAGGAAGAATAGGATCTGTGGACTCACCTATTCACGTTTTGGAGATATTTTTCAAGAAAGAAATTGGTGGAAAGCAAGGGAAGAAGAGAGAAACCTCACAGAAATATTCTTGAGTGCTCACACATTTTTCCTAATATTCAGATGGCAGATGTTCAGCAGGAATTAGTGCATCAAAGATTTAGGTTTAGAAAAAAGTAGAGAAAGGATTAAAGGAAGTCGATGGGAGAGGCAAGGATGTGTGGTGAGATAATGATGAGGAATTTGTTGTTGCTCTGTAATTATCTTCTAGATTTGTTTCTCTGCCACTACTGTGATGTACGAGAATACACCATAAGATCTGATGTGATGCAGGGGAGGTTTAGAAAGTAACTCTTAATATATTGCATTTTATTTTTTTCATTAAACCTTAATCATCTACAATGTGTGAGACATTGTGCTAGGCACTTAAAATAAAGCATCCTTCACTTATTGGATGTGAGTTAAAGGAGGGTACATATTCTCGTCCCATTTGTCAGAAACAGCTCCATGGCAGGGGTGGGGGCAGTCAGGGGGTGTATAAAACCAACTAGATAGTTACCATTTATATTATTGGTGGTCCTCAGGGCATAAATATTACATAATAGGATGTAAATATAGTTTATTTTAAAATGTAGGAAACAAACTATCCTTTTTTTTTTTTTTTCCTTTCGTAGACTTAAAACAGTTAAAAAACTGTTGAGAATATTAACAGGACCTGTAACTCAAGCACTACTTTTAATAGATACGTAAGTTAGCTCTTCACATGCAAGTCAGATGAAAAAGTTTATAGAAAGCGGGCAATAAACTTAATAAGGTGTTTTATAATATGCAGAATAAATATTAGTACAGTACATGAACCTCAATGACAGCAACAAATTATAAAGCTTAGCATGCAATTAAAATCACTAATGGAACACTGTACAGCGAGAATGTGTTCATTCTTAGATCAGTCAAAGAGGAGCTATTTGGTGTCAGAGCCACCACTTGAACTTAATGACACCCTCTTATTTTTAAACACTCTGTCTGTCATGCAATAGCTATACTTTATGGGTGTCTTCAGTTCTGTTTTAACATATGTCATACCTGCTAACAAAATATATCCTCAAGACAGAATGGCCCTTGTGGCTAAAAGACAATCTTCTACGCTCAAGTGAATTTTTCTGATGTCAAACTTATGAACAGATAACAATAATGACGTATCATTCAGTGATTGGCATGCCTACAGTGTCTTAAGATTTAAAATTTAGGAACCAGAGAGCAGCCTGAAATTTATTAGGTCGTCAATCCTGCTGCCATGAAAACGATTTTGTCCTGATTTTAAAAATAAAATTGTGCTTTTTTGGCTCCATGCTTTTTTGTCTGTGATTCTATCTGTCAATATCATTTACCTCATCTCCATGTGTACAAATCTTACTCATCTCTCAAGACCCAGATTAAATGCCATGCTCTCCATGAAACTCTCCCCCAGTTTTCACAGTTGGAAATAATCTTGTTTTTTTGCACATACATAGCACTTATTTGCATTTCATTAGTGCTTTTTACTATCTAACTGATAGTAGTATATGATTGTTATACATTTTGCATAACTTTATAACTATATTTCTATACAATATATTTACTTTTCTGTGTACATTGTCACTTTATTTGGACTAATAGAGGGAAGAAGTGTGTCAGAATTAGGTATGGAAGCAAAGGGTTGGTTTACAAGCTAGATGTGGATATTTACTGGAAACTTAGCACTTAAGTGGGGGATATCTGTCAGATGAGGGAATGGCTTTGTAGTCTTTGATGGCACTGGCACATAGAGATGCCCTTTCTATGTGTAAATTTAAAAGTCGGTATCTGTCAACTTTCTTGATGAAAGAAACATTTCCATAAGTGAAAGGTTTCAAATCCATGCCCACATTTGAATGAGAAGAAAGAAAGAAATGTGTTAGACATGTCATCTCCCTAAGTTGTGTTCTAAGAAAACCTCCACCTGTTTTAATTGGCTCTCCCTTCTCCAACTGATTTGAGGGTTGCTACACTACCGATGGTGAAGCGATGTAAGAAATGCCCTCATTCAAGAAGAAAAAGCTCACAGAGTTCATGGTAAAAAATGGGAGAGAAAATTGAATATTGGAATTGGATCTGATCTGCTCACCCTTAGAAACCGGGAGCCTTTTTGTTTCTGTGGTCATGGAGGTGGGCCACTCAGACCTTCCCTCAAGACAGAGCGTGCTCAAGAGTGCAGTCAGCAGACAGCTTCCAGGTGCTGCACCTTTAGAATCCACCACAGCCTTCAACTTCAAGTCTGTGCTCTTTTAGAACTGCTCCCAGCGAGTAACTGGGTATAGGAGGTGTTCTGTGAGCCAGGCCACTTCTGTCCAGTGAGACTCCTCTAAAAAACAGTTTGTTCTGTGGCTTTCCTTGTCGTGGCTAGGACTTTCTCAAGCTACACTGCTGTTTGAAGCACTTCCTTCTCAAACCTCCTTCCTTCCTGCTCTGTTTTCATAGGTGTTAGATTGGCATTGTGATATAAAGTTTTTCCTTTGCTACAATTGCTTTATTTATCCTCCACAGAGAAGTACACATGTTTGCACTTCTAATTCCATCTTTGTGTCTGCCTCCAGGAGTGCTGGCACTGATGGAGCTGCAGACTAGCTATTATATGGACCAACCATTATGGCAAATTTGGACCCAAGTCCCCACACCCATGAATTCATTCATTTATTTGACTTATTTTAAAGTATTTTTGAGCTCTTCCTATGTTCAAAGCACTTCTGTTCTAGATATTAGTGATATGGGAATAAACAAAGCAGATAAGATTGATATTTTGAATAGAACTTACATTATAACTGCACTAAGTTACTATTCTTTTACATTTATCCAGTATTCCATAAGGTTGTGTAGCTTATGACCATTTTCCAATTCTTAGCAAATTAGTGTCTGAAAAAGTCTCTTCATGTTCTTGTCCTTGTCTTTCCATCCATCTTTCATCTGTCAGAATAATTTATTATATGTGTGTATAATGAAAGAAAACAGAAGCAGATTTTGAGACTGTGACTTATGAAGTAGCATATCTCAGGCAAAGTATATTTCATAACTTGGGCAGAACTAGGGAATGCTAATACGTTATCAACATAGGATAGTGGAAAAGAAGGGGGAGTTGGGCCTCTAAAAATCCATGGTTGGCTGTGGATTGGACTTGGGTTTAGACGGATTGATTTCTTTCAAATCTCAGGGAATTTTGTATGTGGAAAAAATACTCGGTACCATTTGTATCTTGTTTAACGCCTATTTTTTGAATGTATTTTAAAAGTCTTTAAAATATAAAATCATTACTATTCCTCCAAATTAGAAGTTGAAAAAAATATAGCCCAAGGACCAAATCTAGCCTACTGCCCATTTTTGTAAATAAAGTTTTATCAGAACACACCATGCCTATTCATTTAGGTATTATCTATGGTTTCCTTCATGCTACAACAATAGAGTTGAGTAATTGTGACAGAGACAGTCTGGCCTGCAAGTCTAAAATATTTACTATTTGGCCCTTTTTAGACTAAGTTTGCTGACTTCTGGTTTAAATATTTTCACACTGCTGACCCAGCTACTATGAAAATACTTACAGCTTTGTCAAAATAAGTATCCCAACCCATAAAAATTAATTACACATTTAATCCCTTTCTTTGATTTTAATTAAGTCTGTAAAACTTAATATATCTTACTCTCTTAAATATTTTAAACATGTCTCCAAACAAACCAAACACGAAAAATATCACAATGACTACAAAACATCAATGATTACAAAACATGTAAAAACTTACACTAAAAGTGTTTATGAAAGTTCTAATACCATGGAATGGATTTGCACTTGTTTCTTCATTATCTCTCTCTCTTTATTCATTTTTAAAATTTTAATTTTATACCTTTCTCAATGCTGCCTTCCTGGTTGCTATAACTAAGAAGATACTATTTCTAGGGTTGTAGTAATCATCCTAGTTGTACTAATATTATCAGGCATAAAGGAAAAAAATGGAGACCAGTTTAGGCTGCAGGATTGGAATTGATTCTTGCAGAGACAATAATTGTATGACCCAATTTAAATGAAACTCAAGTCTGTGATCATTAGGATGAAACCTTTTTTTAATGGTTAAGTTTCATACTTGGTGGTTAATAATGGGAATTCTAAAATCTTTTACTTTTTACTTTTTTTGGAATTTGGAGCCTTCCCTGCCTATAATTGGGTATTGTGCTGCCATTGTGATATGTTTATCTGGTTTTAGCACTACTGGAATCAAATTATATATCACGTAAGTATTTGATTTTAATAAGTAGTCACCCAGAGGTTTTCTCCACAGACAACGAGGGATCAAATTTGCTCAGTTAATTCTCTTCTTTGGGATTTTGTTTTAATTATTCATTGTGTAACACACTGTGAGCTCCTCTTTTTAATTTCTGTTGTGTATGATCTCTGGGACTGACCAACTGACAGTTTTTTTTCCCACTTGATTATTATCTGTGACTACTGGTGATAAGCAGTCTTGTCCTGTTGTTGGTACTGTGAGCTTTTCTGGATCTATTTGACTTATTCATGGCTTCCTGCGTTCACTCTTTCCTGTACATACAGATAAAAACAAGTATATCACTATGATTTAAAAATGCACATATATGTATGGAAATAATTAAAAGCTCGCTTACATCAACATTTCACTATTTTTCAAAATAAATAAAATGCTATCTATGTATTACAATTACTTTTATACACTTTTGAAATGAACTTTTCTCTTTTCAGTGCCATAATGAATTCTACCTTTCACAGATTCAACTATTCTAACTAGCCATGATCATTATCATATTTTTGTTTGCTTTGAATGTTTGAATTATCACACCTTGTGAGTAGTAGCTCTTCAGCTGGATTTGTTGTCTTTCTGGCACATCCCCTGGCATCCTAGAAAAAATGCTGATCTATAACTACAAGACATACCCTTGCCATCCTAATTTTTCCTACCCTAAAACATGAAGTCAGGTGCTTTTGACCACGTCCTGGTTCCTATGAGTGTAATTTGAAAACATAATCCGTGCTTTATGAGTGCTCCTGATGGCACATTGTGCATGCAAGTGCTGCTGTTGCTGCAGGTGGAATGATTTTAGTGGCAGTGCTGGGAAAAACTTTAAGAGTCTGAGCTTATATCACATTTTTTCTCAATTAAAAAATTTTAATTATATGTTTTCATGCTGCATTCACATTAAAAATAAAACTGCACAAATAGGTTTTGTAAGCCATGGATGATTTCTGTCCAGTACCAATATTTTCTGAGATTAGCTATGATTGAATCTGTAGTACTGGTCTCCCCAGCAGCCCTTTCTCCTTTCTTTGTTAATAGTACTTCAATTTTTCATTCTGGGACTTCTATTCCCTCCTCCCTTGCTTTTCTGATGAGGTGGTCATGTGTGCTATCCTCAGCCTCCTCAGACACATGTCTGGGGTGAGAGTATCCCATCTTCTCAGAATTTCAAATATTCACTGATTGGACATTGACACAAAGCACTGATGAGTCTTTCCAATGGCTGTCCCCTAAAAACTAAAAGAGATAGTCTTTTAATACCTATTTCCTAATTTCCTGGAGCATCTCTGATCCTATTCTTCCCGAAGCCTGAATGTTCACTTTTTCTTTAGATTTCCTAATTTATTTTTTATTGTTAATGATTATTATGATGATTATTACTTTGCTTAAGTTAACTGAGGTCCATTTCTGTCACCTCCCACCAAAGAATCCTAACTGAGACGCTCATTTTAGTGGATGGGTATGTGGGTGTCCGTAGCTTATACTGTAACCATGGCAAGTGATTTTGAAAATCATTTGCATGATGCCATCATCAGTTCATTGAAAGAAGATTTCAGTCAGTGACGAGGTGTGTGGGAAAAATGTGGGTTATTTTTATTCACAAAACATGTTGTCTTTTTGTTTTTTTTTTTTGAAGCTCACTTTGCTTTTCTATGTGTTTTATGTACTTTTCTATGTGTTTTCTTGGAATTATTTATTTTTATATGAAAATGATAGACTGCTCATATTTTGTCATTTTCACAAAGAGAAAGCATAAGGCCATCTTTGAGGGAAAGGCCTGCGTAACTTCACCACCGTGGCCCTAAGGTTATCTGAGGTTGTGTGTCCTGTATATATAACATAATTACTCAGCCTCTGTCTTCATGGGAGGGAAAAGGCCAGAGGTACTTTTGGGTTGTTTTCTTTGATGTCTTGGGATGGTTATTGACAATGGCTTTAGGCCATCAAGTGTTTGAACTTGTTTGAGTTGAACTATATGACTCCTACCAGCAAGGGTGCTGTGTTTTTCCGATTTGTGAAGTGCTATTTTTATTTCCTGTGTTCTGTAGACAATAATAACTGACCTTGAATTTTGCTGGGCTAAAGTGCTAGGTAAACAATAAATAATCGTAGTGACTCCATGAGATCACTGTCTGGGTTGGGTACCTTTTGCATTCTTCAACACTCCATTGTTGGTTCAGGTTTTCTTTGTTTTTTTTTTTTTTTGACAGAGTCTTGCTATGTTGCCCAGACTGGACTACAGTGGTGTCATCTGGGCTCACTGCAACCTCCACCTCCCCAGTTCAAGCTATTCTTGTGCCTCAGTTTCTTGAGTAGCTGGGATTACAGGTGTGTGCCACCCTGTCCTGCTAATTTTTGTAGTTTTAGTAGAGATGGGGTTTTACCTTGTTGGCCAGGCTGGTCTCAAACTCCTGACCTCAAGGATCTGCCTGCCCCGGCCACCCAAAGAGCCAAGATTACAGGCAAGAACCACGGCACTTGGCTAGTTTTTGGTTTTTAAATTGCCTGACTTAATCTTCAGATTATAGTAAATGATTCCAAAGCATAGCTACAATAGTAGCTACTATTTATTGAGTATAGTGCCAGACACTGTAGTAGATGCTTTGTAAAAAGTGTGTTTTATGTTAACCAAAATCTTGGGTGGATATTGATGTGGTAACACTTATAGACAAGGGAACTGGGATTTGAAGTTCTGTGATTTGTTAAAAGTTTTATCAAAAATTCCTATGCCCTGCATTTTGATATTTATTCAAATGAAGTATGCCCTGGTCCTGCATATTGGTACAGAGATATTACAGTATGTCTATGCTTCTCTAGTGGGTGCGTACTTGCTGAAAGCCAATACTGTAAGTGAATCCAATTTTTATAGGAACTCAGTTTTTAAAGGGTTTCTGTTGCCTGCAACTTTTTAGGAGTGCACTGGTGCGATCACGGCTCACTGCAGACTTGACCTTCCAGGCACAAGTGATCCTTCCACCTCAGTCTCCCTAGTAGCTGGGACCACAGGTGCGTGCCACCACACCTGGGTAATTTTTGCATTTTTTTGTAGAGAATCTCACCATGTTGCCAAGGCTTGTCTTGAACTCCTGGGCTCAAGCGATCCTCCCTCTGTGGCTCCCCAAAGTACTAGGATTACAGGTGTGGACTACTGCGCCCAACTGGCCTGCAATTTCTGATCCACTACTGTCTCCTAAATATTTTCCTTTTCATTATGTATGAGTTAGGTAGGAGAGAGAAGACAAAATAAACAAAGGCTGAGAATTATAGTCCTAAGAACTAGATGCACACTAAAAAACTCCACTTAGTCTTGTCTAAGTGGAGTCATAAAATATGCATTATAGTCATAAAATATTGGAATTGGAAAGTATCATTTTCTTGAACCCTCTATTTACTTAATGCCTTTAATCTCACAGCTTGTAAGTAGTGGTTCAAATTCTAAGCCATGAGTTTTCTTACTTGATCTAGAAATCTTTCCACTACTTGACCATGGCTGTCCTTCTTAAGGGCCTGGAGAAGATTCACTCAAACACATGTCATATTGAACATGATTTAAAAAAGCACTTTGTTATTTCTGTAGGTGAGTGACCATAACCTCTTCTCAACAGAGAAGCCTACTTGGCAAAACCAATAAAAGCCTTGACAAATAATGGGATAAAAACAACATATATGCCTATTTAACCCTTGTTTCAATCATTTTCAAATCCCAAACTTTTTACCCGCTTATTCTTTTTTCCACATCCAGCATCCAATACCTTCTCCAAGCCAGAAATCTGAATGTCACCCTTGATTTCTCCCTCTTTTTTATTTCCTTTAGTCAATCAGCCAGCTGGTTTTGTCACCATATAATTTGAATATGACAATTTTTATTTCTTCCTACTGCTACCACCACAGTTCAGTGCACCATCATCTCCTCACCTCAGTGATGGGATTGCTGCAACAATATTCTAGCTGTACCTAAAAAGAAATACCTCATGTTGTCTATGCATAACCACACCTCTTGGAGCCATGGGCTTTTGGGGATGACTTGGGTCCTCGAGGGCATAGAGCAGAGTGAAATTGGCTGATAATGGGTTGCTGCAGAACTGGTGAAGAGTACAGATTGGCACAGTTTGTTTCAGTGCTGGGCTAAAGTTGTCACTGGAACTCTTTGAACAAAGGATGAGAGATTAAATTATTAAACAGGAAATGCAGCTGGCTTTGGACTCTAGGCATAACAGAATAGTGCTTCATGCTTTAGAGGCTGGGTGAAGGTATTAAGAGATCAATGGGAGGTCAGCAATAGACGAGAAAAAAACAAAATAAAATTGGAGAAGTAAGATGGTTACTTTCCTAACACCAAGTTCTAAGTAGGACATATTTGTTGAATTGTATATAGACTGTAATCTTGTTTATGTGGTATCAAGGTCTTCCCACGTTGAGAGTTGACTCAAAGTGGCTAGGCCAGTATAGACATTTAGGTGCCAAGGGCTCGAAGCCCGAGTATCGGTTCTATGAGTTTAGTAAGTTCTTTGATTATACCTTTTCCTTAGCTAGAGATTGAAAAGTGGCCTTGTTATGCCCAAACAGGTAGGGTCATGCTTAATTTGGACTGTCCAAAGCAGAATAAAAAATTAGTAACAAAGGTACAGATAGCCAGATTAGGTGAGATTTTTAAAAAGATAAAATGGAAGATGGCAGCTTTATATGAAAAAGACTTTGTTAGCAAAGAGATCAGCCACTACAAGTGAAACTGAATGTTAGATGGAATCCACAAGGCTAAGGCTGAGGCTGCTGGGTTTTGCTAAATCACTATGGGATTATATTTACCAAAAGTACCAATTCATCGTGTAGTAAAGAGGGTCTTGCTGGACAAGCATAAACAGTGGATTCCCTATCAAATAGCACACTTAGCCTGGGAGAGAAACGGTATGAGTCTTTCATAGCCAAGATGAAACAGTGTTTCACTGAAAACGTTCTCACTCTAAACTCACAGGGATCCTGATTTCTAAATTGGTTTCAATTAAATATATATTTTTTCCTTCTAAAAAAACAACATACACCTTTAATCTCTTCTAACTACTGGCAGATCTGTGATGCTGTAGCACTCCACACCTTCCCAGTGGCTGCAATTACACACATCAAGTTTCAGAATGAACGACAAGGTAAGATTCTGGAGGTAAAAGGCTACCACTTATGGTCCCCATTTTGCTCTCATGTGTCACAGCCTTTTATTGTCGGGAGTTATTTAGAGAAACAGTCACCGGCTAACAAAACCATCTGTTAGTTAACAACAGCAAAATATGAGGCTATTTCAAAATGGCGTGGGGCATTTCAAGTTAAGGGAGAGGGGTGCCAACTATTTTTTCCCTTTAGTCTTTCCTTGTTAAAGAAGAATGCATTTGTTATCAAAGCCAGTTTGGCTAATGTGCTTTCACCTCATACGTATCTAGAAATCAAAGCTGCCTAGAGAGTTATTTGAGGGTATGTTCTCCCTTTGGAGCCCATCTTGCTCCAGCCATGCTAATAAGAATTTCATGTGTGCGTCAAGAAAACAATATAGCCTTTATGCCATTCAACCAACACGTCCTACTCAGAACATGGTAGATGTTGGGAAAGCAGAAACGGTCTCTCTGGACAGATTTGGTAAAATTCTTCACCTTTGTACTACTCCATTACTTCTCCCAGCCAGGGGAGGAGGGGTGGTAGATGAAGAATCTCTGTACTGCTTTTCCCTCAGCCAGATAGTTTCCCAAATCAGCTAAATATAACTCCATTTATTGTCATGCTAAAACGTTCTATTTAGCTGTGTTTAACTGGATATCATGGTTCCATGGGCTGACCTTTCGCTCCTGGGAAGTCGTTTTAAATTCAATCCCCAGCAAAGGAAAATCCTTCCAATTCGTTGGCTGTGAAAGGTCACAAGTGAGATGTGTTTTGATGGTATCTGCCTATGGCTTAATTCTCAGTAAACCTGAGCACTAACTGGGCCTCAATTGTCCTTTGTCTTGGGAATCTGAGTTCTAAGAAGCCTGGGAGAGCTGAGTGGGAGACATGGGCTGAGTAGCTGGCATCAGGAAAGGGTACACAAAGGTACCAGCTGAAAGGTGAGGTTTATGGTGCTAAGTTAGGTCAACTCTGCCTTCTTTCTGAGCTGATCGGGGATTCAGACAAAATATATAGTTTCTCTTCTTGTTTCATTTGATCTCTTTAAGGGGACATTTCCCACTTTCTGGGAGGCAAAGAGGGCTTAGGTGAGGTAGGGAAGGAACTAGAAGTGTGTGAACCAGTCAAGAGGAAATTGGAGTATCTGAACATTTAGCCATTTCAGGGTCCAGAGTTTCAAGTTTGAATATTTCCCTTTCAGGACCTCTTTCTCTTCACAGTCCAGTAGCACTTCAATCTATTCTGGGCTTTCCTCGCCAACATCATGATGCTAATTTTTTACTGAATTAAAATACCTTCAAAAATCTTATCAAAGAACCTCCCACTTAAAAAAAAAAAAAAAAACTCATGTTTTACCAGGCAAAGGTAGGAGTTTTGTCAGACATAGGAATGAGCACAGATTATATGACAAAGACACCAAAAGCAGTCGCAACAAAAGCAAAAATTGACAAGTGGGATCTAATTAGACTTAAGAGCTTCTGCACAGCAAAAGAAACTATCAACAGAGTAAACTGACAACCTACAGAATGGGAGAAAATATTTGCAAACTATGTATCTGACAAAGGTCTAATATCCAGCATCTACAAGGAACTTAAACAGATTTATAAAAGAAAAGCAAACAACCCCATTAAAAAGTGGGCAAAGGACGTGAACAGACATCTCTCAAAAGAAGACATACATGCGGCCAACAAGCATATGAAAAAAAGCTTCAATATCACTGATCATTAGAGAAATGCCGATCAAAACCACAATGAGATACCATCTCACACCAGTTAGAATGGCTATTATTAAACAGTCAAAAAATATGGATGCTGGTGAGGTTGCAGAGAAAAGGGAACACTTACACACTGTTGGTGGGAGTGTAAATTAGTTCAACCATTGTAGAAAGCAGTATGATGATTCCTCAGAGAACTAAAAACAGAACTACCATTTGACCCAGCAATCCCGTTACTGGGTATATACCCAGAGGAATATAAATCATTCGATCATGAAGAAACATGCACATGAATGTTCACTGCAGCACTACTCACAAAGTCATGGAATCAACCTAAATGCCCATCAGTGACAGATTGGATAAAGAAAATGTGGTACATATACACCATGGCATATTATGCAGCCATAAAAAAGAATGAGTTCATGTCTTCTGCAGAAACATGGATGGAGCTGGAGGCTATTATCCTTAGCAAACTAATGCAGGAGCAGAAAACCAAATACCGCATGTCCTCACTTGTAAGTGGGAGCTAAATGATAAAAACTTATGAACACTAAGAAGGAAACAACAGACATCGGGGTCTACTTGAGGGTGGAGGGTGCGAGGAGGGAGAGGAGGAGAAAAGATAACTATTGGGTACTGAGATTAATACCCGAGTGGTGAAATAATCTGTACAACAAACCCCCATGACATGTGTTTACCTCTGCAAAAAACCTTCATATGTACCCCTAAACTTAAAAGAAAAGTTTAAAAAAATACATGCAATAAAAGGGAGTTTTGTCAGAGATTTTTGAAGAGTTCAGTATATGAGGTATTGGGTTGAAGGTTCCGTATTTTTTTTTTTGCTTTTATTCTATTTCAAAGTTTTAGTGACTCTATGCCATAATCTTTCAATCAACAAGGGTAATATCTGGCTTTTTCCTACTTAGAAAGAAGCTGAGAGAGCAGTCTGTCCTTCCCATCACTCCATTCCTTTATTACAAACACAAACTATGCTTGAATCCAGAAAGTATTCAATGATTCTTGAAAATTACTTGAAAGTTTGTACTTCCATGTCTATGTTTATGTTGATTCCTCTTCCTGGGACATCTTCATTTTCTCATCAAAATTCTATTCATGCATAAAGGCCAAAATGTCACTTCTTTCTGTAAAGCCTTCAAAAGCTTTCACTTCCCTTACATTGTCTCTTCTCTCAAATTCATTCTCCCATATATTGAGGGGACCTTAATGCATGGAATGTGTATTCTAATGGTGACTTCCAATTGGGACCCCACATCCCTAGTGGCTACAGCCCATCCTCTAGATGGAACTGTCACTGGCTAATAACTTCTGAGCCATGCCTCAGTTTGTGACTCCCTTCAAATACCATGTCCTTGATTCTCTGTCTGTTCTTTAAGATCAACTGCTTCAACCAGATGAAGTCTCTCTGGTACTGGGCTCAAATTATTTTGAGAGGGTCTCTGCTCTGACATAGCTTGTTTTTTCTCCATGCTAATTCTGTCTTGATAAGAGTCAATGTATCTTGTTTATGAGAGATAGGCATAAAAGTAGAAACCTGTCAATGTAGATTTTTCAAATTAAAATAAATTCATGCTATCTAGTTCTTAGATATGCTATGAACTCCTCAGAGGCTGGAATCATGTCTTAATCATTAATCATCTCTGTATTCCCAATATTCAGTATAGTATCTGACAGCAGGCATGCAATTTATTTTTTGTTGAATGAATGAATGAGGCAATGCAGTTTGTTTTGAAAGCCATCAGTATATCTCAGCATTGCAGATCCATCATTCATTTAGCAAGCATTTTTTGAGAAGTTGCTTTTATGTGCAAGCACTATATTAGATGCCATGGAAATCTGAAATAGCCTTAATGCTACTAATAATCAAAACTACCACTAATAATTGCAACCACACAACAATAACCAACATATGTTACATACTTATTAGATTACAAGAACTGTGCTAATTGCTTCATAAGCATTCTTTTAACTCTCACAACAACTCTGAGTCAAGCATATTATTATTATTCCCATTTACAGAGAGAGAACTGATTTTCAGAAAGGCTAAGTAAATGAAAACAAGTTGGGAATATAATGTTTACCCAACAGAGTTAGGGAGATACAAGAGTCATCTGGAATGTCTTAAGTGTCACAAGAAAATACATTTGCAGTTCTCAAATGTCATTTAAAGAGCCCTTGAATGCTAAATTGATACAACTGGGGAATTAGAATTTACTGGGTCACCTTTATTTAACCTGCATATTATCACTAAAGAACTCTGCTTTCTTCATTCATCCATCCATTCACCAAACATGAATGGCATGTGGGCAGTGTGCCAGGAACTGTACTAAGCATTGGGGGCAGGGTGTAGGGAACTGGGAGAGGTGAGACAAACATGTAAAGAGGTCATTGTAATTCTTAAATAAATGCTATGATAGTGATGGGAACATATTTCCAAGGAATATTTCCAACATTTCACCATTAAGTATGACATTTGTAGTAGGTGTTTGTGGTTATCTGCTATTAGGTTAAGAAAGGTCCTTTTATTTCTAGTTTGCTAAGAGTTGTTTTTTTTTTTTTTTCCTAAATCATAAATAACTGTTGCATTTATTTCCTGTAATTTTTTTCTACATCTCTTCAAATGATGTTTTTCACTTATGGAGATTATTTGTCCTCTTTTATTTATTGTGATACTTGCATTGTCTGAAATATAATATTTCTTAACATTAAACCAACCTTGCATTTTTGGGATGAACCGTAATGTTATAGACCTATTCAGGTTTTATACCTTTTATTTCTTTATTTAAAAAAATTTTTCATTCACTTTTGTTATATATTTGTAGGAATATATCTATTTTACCTAAGTTTTTGAATGTATTGGCATGGTTATCACACTATTAATTTATCATTTTAACTTATATAACATCAGTAGTTATGGCCTCACCATTTTTAGTTTTGTTTATTTATTTGTTCTCTCTTTTTTCTCTTCATTAATATTATTAAAAAACTTCTCAATTTTATTAGTCTTTTCAATGACTACATTCTGGCTTTGTTTAAACCTAATTATTTTCTAATTTCATAATATACATGTTTAACTTATTTAATTTTGAGCCTTTCTTTTTTTTTCTGTAGGCATGCAAAACATACATTTTCTTCCAAGAAATACCTTAGCTGCATCCCTCAAGTTTTGATGTTTATTTTTCATATATAATTTATTTAAAAATTATATAATAATATCATTTAAATTATGATTTCTTATTTTGCCATGAGTTATTTAAAATGTACTTTAAAATTTCCAATGAAATAGATTGTTATTACGTTCTTTTTGAAAAGTTATCTTTATTACATTGTGGGCTGAGGATGTGGTGTATAGAGTCTTTGAAATGTATTAGACTTGCTTTATAGCCTAATGCATGGTTAATTTTGGTAAATAGCCCTTGTGTGTTTGACAAGTAGTTTGATTCAGTGTTCTAAAAATACGTCCTTTGGATCAGGCTTGTTATTTTGTGTTGTTCAAATCTATACCCTTGCTGTTTTTGGATCGTTTGATCCATCAATTACTGAGAGAAGTGTGTTAAAGTGTATGAACATATAACCTTCCCTTAACTGATATCTCAATTTTGTATTTATACATCTTGAAGCCATAACACATACCTAAGAGTTTAAAATTGTTATATGTTCCTTGTGAATTGAAGCTTTTATTACTATGTAGTGACCATTCTTATTACCAATAGTGCTTTTTAGCACTATTAGACCTTAAAGTCTATTTTACATGATATTAATGTAGGTTCATCAGCTTCTTTTGGTTCATATTTGCTCAGAAGGAAATATTTCCAAAAGGTTAACAGTCATTAATGCTGGGTGATGCGATAAAAAGTAGTTGTTATTTTCTTTCTGCTTTTCAGTATTTTCAAAAATTTCTTTAATAAGTGCATACTATTTTCATAATAAGAAAACCTACATTTTAAAAATTTGATTTAAAAAATGATTAAGAGTCCAGAGAGATCCTCCTTTTTGATCAAGCTTAGTATGTGGGGTCTAGATTCTCATGTAACAGTTTATATGTCATACAAGTAGCTCTTACCACTGAAACTTTAAAAATTAATTTCTATTTTTATTTCAATAGTTTTTGGGGGTACAGGTAGTTTTTGGTTACATGGATAAGTTCTTTAGTGGTGATTTCTGAGATTTTGGTGCACCTGAGCAGTGTTCACTGAGCCCAATGTGTAGTCTTTTATCCTTCAACCCCTCCCACCCTTACTCCTGAGTCCCCAAAGTCCATTGTATCATTCTTATGCCTTTGTGCCCTCATAGCTTAGCTCCCGTGTATAAACCAGAACATATGCTATTTGGTTTTCCATTCCTGAGTTACTGCACTTAGGATAATGGCCTCCAGTTCCATCCGAGCTGCTGCAAAAGACATTATTTCATTCCTTTTTATGGCTGGGTAGTATTCTGTGGTTTATATATACCAGATTTTCTTTATCCACTTGTTGGTTGATAGGCACTTAGGTTGGTTCCATATCTTTGATATTGTGAGCTGGGCTGCTATAAACATGCGTGTGCATGTGTCTCTTTTGTGTAATGACTTATTTTCCTCTGGATAGATACTCAGTAGTGGGATTGCTGGATAGAATGGTAGTTCTACTTTTAGTTCTTTAAGGAATTTTCATACTGACTTCCATGGGGGTTGTACTAGTTTACATGCCCCTCTGCAGTGTAAAAGTGTTCCCTTTTCACCACATCTGTGCCAGCATCCATTGTTTTTGACTTTTTAATTATGGCCCATTCTTGCAGGAGTAAGATGGTATCTCCTTGTGGTTTTGATTTGCATTTCCCTGATAATTAGTGATTTTGAGCATTTTTTCATATGTTGGCTGTTTGTATATCTTCTTTTAAGAATTGTCTATTCATGTCCTTTGCCCACTTTTTGATGAGATCATGTTTTTTTTTTCTTGCTGATTTGTTTGAATTCCTTGTAGATTCTGCATAGAAGTCCTTTGGTGGATGCATAGCTTGTGAGTATTTTCTCCTGTTCTGTGGGTTGTCTGTTTGCTGATTATTTCTTTTGCTGAAGCACTGAAACTTTTTGAGGTCTGTCTTGATAAGTAATATTCTATTCTACCGACTGCATTATGTATTATCAAGGATGATGAAATGTGATGTCTTACCTAACACTTGCTGGCAGAATTAGTGACCCCCCTTCTACGTTTTCACTCCTTTTCTGGGTTTCTGGTTTTTTTTTTGAGACGGAGTCTCCTCTGTCGCCCAGGCTGGAGTGCAGTGGCGCAATCTCGGCTCACTGCAAGCTCCGCTTCCCGGGTTCACGGGGTTTCTGGTTTTTGAGTACACATCACTCTACCTCGTGGACATAAAGTTGCTTGGGGGCAGGAATCTCTGGCTTTCTGGGTGGGGTCCAGGTTGTAAGCCAGCAAGGTCCATCAGACAGGAAGCAAGGTCCAGCCTCAGGGCATTGGCAAATGTGTGGGGTTTCAGAGCCAGGCTCCCAGGCTGGACTCAGTACCGTTGGCACCTGGTGTCAGGGGACAAGGAGTGCTAGCCGATGTCATCAGGTCAAGTCAGTGTTTACTAAATGGAAACATATTCATTCATAAATACCAATTCTTTAATAACTCCGTAATGGATACATTGTTGTCCCTTATGACAAATTGTATGGATAGGCTTGCTCTGCTTTTTCCCACCCCTTCTGGTGTGCCTTCTTCATCTGCAGAGGCTGTAGAAGTAGCAATGATATTTTCTACATGCCCTTGCAGCTATGAGGTTGGATGCAATTCCAATTTTACCATTTGTACTCTCACAAGACTTGGGTTAGTAATAAAGTTGAATATAAGGAGAGAGATTCAGCATGAGGCATCTATCTTGCTAGTAAGGAAGATGCCAGAGATAAGTGGTTGTCTCAGAAAACAGCAGAGGCCTATTTACCCAACCCTTCTAATGCTTTAGAAAGTGACTCAGTAATAAATTTCTTCTTATTTTAATTAGTTAGCAAGGATTTTGTTTTCTGTAGTTCTGATCTGACAAATAGATCCATTGCACACAAGAGAAAACAGACTTGGAGATGGGAAGTGACTTGTGCAAGATCTCACTGCTAATGAGTGTCAGAGCTGGACTGTGAGCCTAGGCCCTCCAATGCCAAAATAGCGCTCCTTCGGCAGCAGGACAAGTGACAGTCTCAGAGATCAGGCTATAGACACTCCCAGGGTCACTGAGATGCTATTAAGAAATCACACATCAGCTTGGTGCGGTGGCTCATGCTCATAATCCCAGCACTTTGGGAAGTTGAGGTGGGCAGATCACTTGAGGCCAGGAGTTCGAACCCAGCCTGGCCAACATAGCAAAACCCCATCTCTACTAAAAACACAAAAAATTAACTGAGGGTGGTGGTGTGCACCTGTAATCCCAACTACTCTGGGTGCTGAGACATGAGAATCACTTGAACCAGGGAGGCAGAGGTTGCAGTGACCTGAGATTGTGCCACTATACTTCAGCCTGGGTGACAAGAGCAAGACTGTCTAAAAAAAAAGAAAGAAATCACACATGCAGATCCAAGCTCTTGGTGCCACAGTGACGCTTTTGATGGCAATATCTAATAAGGGCTGCTGCCACTTGGCACAGGCCTGGGCTAGAAGATGGCTCCCCACCAATCCCACCCCTATTACTGTCCCTTTTTTTGTGGTCCCTTTGGCCTTTATTCTAAATGTATTACTTGCTCTCTTGTATTTCTGGGTTAGTATTGAGACCCCACACAGATCTGTTTGCTCATTCAGTCATATTCTGTTTGCTTCTTTACTGAGCTTGGAATATTTTATTGCTTCTGCAAAACTTTTTGAGGGTGAAGGAGGGAATGATGAACCAGTAGATTCAGGCAGAGAAGCAAATATTGAATTATAATGATCAGATTATTCATCCCGTCTCGTACTAAGCTATCTATAGCAGATGTCCTGTCCATCTTAGTCCATTGTTGCCTCATTTATGGCTCTCCTCATAATTTGTAATTCTTTTATTTCTTTTCTTTTGGTTCATTTGTTTTACTTTACTGTTTTCATACTAGGAAATAAAGTTCATGAGATCAGGGTACAAGTCAATCTCGGTCAGAGCTGTTGTATCTGCAGCCCCTAGTTCAATTCTAGCACGAAGTAGGCATTTGAAAACATTTACTGAATGAATGAATGAATGAATAGCAGAGACCATGTTTATCTTTTCATCTTTGTATTGTGGCATCCAGTTCAGAGCCCAACATGTAGAGGTTACTGATTCATTTTATTGAAAAAGAAGCTGTAATATGTATGACCTACATTCATTCATGAATAAAAATTTCACTTTTTTCTCTTTAGTGTCTTCAAAACTGGAAGCTTTGGGTCACCATTCACTTGCGATTTATTCAGCAACTATCAGTACAGTGAGTTGATTCAAAGGTAAATAAGAAACACACCTTTCACAGCTTTAACTTTAGTACAGAATTCAGCACATCTTATATCTTTAATAGATTTTATAATGGATCAATAAATGAACAAATAAATGCTAAATTTCTGAGGATTGATATCACCCACAGAAAAAAAATCTGCATTGTTGGGCAACAGGATAATTTCAGCTATGCTGCATTGATTGAATATGCTGGACGTTGTCTACATAAGACAATATTTCCTGGATGGCTTTCTCTCTGGTTGTTTCTCCTTTGGCTGGTGTTATAGAATAGATTCCATAACACCTTTCTCTCCGAGCTTTGTTGGTGGGTGAGCAATGCCTATGGACACCACTCACAGAGCTGAGACACTGGCAGGAGAGAGTAGAGAATAGGATAATGAGAAAGCAAGAAGAAGGGAAAAAAGGGAAATGGGAGGGGTCGGGTGATGTGAGCAAGGAAAAGAATGGAGGAAAAGGAAGAAACAAAATCAATAATGTTTATGATGTCTGCCAGTTATTGAATGCCTATCATAGAGGTTCTATGTTGTGTTCAACACATGTGTTATCTCTAATCTTTACAACCCAGCCAGCAAGGTCAGGAACATTTATTGTTTTCATTGTGTAGATGAGCAGATAGGTTCAGTGAGGTTAATAAGTAACTTGACTAGCCACACACTGCTAAGAGGGACAGCCAGGATTTGCTCTCAGGAGTGTCTGGCTCAAATCCATAGTATGATCCCTTGGTGAGGAATGACAGAGATCTTCTAACAGGGCCCTGCAGGCCTCCCATAGGACATTTGGATTATAGATTGTCAAACACCTACTCTAGGTGGACTACCTAGGTCTCAACACTTTAAAGTATATCTGTGTATCTGCTAATTCATACACACACACACACAAACACACACACACACAATCAACCGGAAAAAAGAAATGAAAAATGGATTAATTGGATTAATTACTGTGTACAACTCAACCAAAATCTTCTGGAATAAACGCTTAGCAGAAAAGAGGACTAATAGATGACAAATGGCCAGCATTCTCAAATGCCATAATTCCAGAAGTAAAGTAAAACCCTCTGACTCCACCCTCACCCCCCACATATAGTGAGTAAACAAAGTCACATAGACCAAAAAAGCAACAGGAAAATAACAACAAAAAAAAGTTGAGGGGCCACGGAAATACTGTCTGAATGTCCTTTCCCCAAAGGGTTGAGGTCAGGCATATGGTTCTATTCACCAAGCCCTAAACAAAGGACTTGGGCTATTTTATGCACTGATCATTATTGTTGCTTAAATTAAAGCATGATCAAAAAAGTGTAATGCAATATTAATTTTAGTTACTGTAGCTAATTGAAAACATAGCAAGAGCTGTGACTATAGAAAATGGAGTGAGAACACTCAGATGCACGTCCAAGTCTATCTTACCCCTTTTAAGCTGGGCAATAGCATATTTGCAAAACATGGCCATTATCCCCAGAGTCTATACTTAAGTGCATCAGGAGAAACGCTTGGCCTGGGAAAAAGGAAAAACAGTTAACTCCCAGCTATCAGCAGACTTCGAAACTTCAAATTTAATTTGAAAACTATCAATGGTTAATTTGTTCACATGAAAGACTTACAAATATGTATATATAATTCCTGTCAAGCCAAGGACTGAGCATTTTTTTTTTATCTTGCTGTTCCCAGTATGAAGCTCAGATCCTGGCATCTACATGATGATCATCAATAATTGTTGGGTGAATGAGTGAATAATTGTTGAAGACCTTTGTTTAATAAGAGAGAACCCTCTTTTTCTTAAACAATTGACCCTCTTCCCCAGTGAAGGTGCAGATCAGCAAGATCTGAGGGAGAAGACAGCTCTTCTTTGGCTTGGTACATAAGTCTGAGTGGTGGGGAATGCAAGCAGGAATTTTTGTCTATTTCATTCCAGTGCCTAGAACAGTACCTGGCACATGTTAGTCCTCAGTACACATTTGTTGAATTAATAAATAAATGCTTAGCATGGAGTTGGAAAGAGAGAATGAGTTAAGCAAAGGATGCAAAGTGGAGAACACAAAACTTTACAGTGTCGTTTTATTTCTCTGCTGAGAACTCTGCCGAATTATCAATTCCCAAGCATTCTAGGCATACTCTTATTTGATATAAGTATAAGAATCCCTTCCTCCCTCCTCAAATCAGTATAATCTGCCTTGTGGGGGTTAATCAGGTTTCTGTTTATTAACATGAGGGACTAGGGTGATGCTTTTAAAGGCATCATTTCCAGCAACTTAGTGGAAGATGCTCTGGAACAATTTAGGATGCATGGGGAAGATATTAGGGCAATGTCAGGCATTTTCATATCATAGGAGAACAGTGTGACCTTAAAAAGAGTGCACATTAAGTTTCTGGGCTTTGTAATCTTCAACTTCCACTACCTGTTTACACCCATTGATTTTTCCTAGAAGAGGTTTATTCCACTCATTTTTCTTCAAACAAAAACACTTTACTGATTATCAAAGGCCAGTGACGCAGAGCATGTACATGAGAGGCCATGTTTAAGTAGCACTGAGAGAAATGTTCTTATGAAGGACGTTCCTAGGATGTGGCTTGAGTCTACACTTGACAATTAAATGGAGAGAAACTGACAAAAACAAGCTGGATGCACTTTAGCAGGATTAATTTGTATGGAGTTGAAAAAATGTCATCAACATTCAATAGTTACCCTATATGGCATCTGACTTTTCTTCATAAAGCAACTGTGTGTGGTATTCTGTGTATGTGGGTGGCATTTTTTGGCCTTTTCAGGCAAGTATGTATATGTTGTTTTTTGTCTTCTCCTTTTGTTATACACTTAGCCATCAATTTAAAGGGGTGGGGGGAAAGACTGTTGAAACAAAATTTATTATTTATTGTCATTTAGGCAAGTACCACATTTTCCGAATCCATTTTGAATTCAGTTCAAGTAATGGAAAGTTGGTAAATTTTGTGCAGAACCATAAGTCTGAAAAACTGTCACAGAACTTATTCTTCCTCTATTGTTTCATGATCATACACGGGAGCCACAGTTATATACTTTTGAACACATCTCTTTTGAATAGAATTCCCACAACTGTGGTGCAAAGATACAGACAGCAATTTTCACATAGTAAGAAAGTATTCAGTGGGCCTTTGCATTTTGTTCTATCCCCAAAAACTATTTGAATGTGACTCCTTGACATCACTGGGTGAAGCTCTCAAGTGTTAGTGCATACAATGGGGCTCTCTTTAGTAACCAGGAGGAGGGGAAAAGTCAAGAAGGCAAGCAATAAAGCCAAGAAGGAATATGGTTTATGAATGCAAAACTTACAGTAGAACTTTAGACAGGAAAAAAGTTGACGATGCAAGTTAAAGCTGGCCCCAGGCAGCAATAACTTACTGAAGTGGCATTTATTTGGCTGATAACCCAAGGTCTTGCTGAACTTGCTACTACAACAGAGGTAATCTTTATGGAAGAATGAATTACAATAGCAGCTTGTAGTAACATTATTTGATCTTTCCATTATTTAGAATGACCTTGTGAGCTCCCTCAAAGCTGCAAGTTTCAACTTTCTGCTGTGACTTTGAAACTGCAGCAGGAATTCTCCTACCTGTCCTCGAAGATTTTTTTCAGTAGGTTTGCAGTGTGCCTCACCTGCAGAAGAGCGGATGATAAAGATCTAACATGCGATTTGATCACAGTGTAACCGAGCTGGAAGTAGGTTGAGTAAATAATTTATACTCTGAGAAGTAAAGTGACTTGCTCAAGGTCATACAGCCAGGTGATCTGCTTCAGGTGCCATGTTGGTAGCTATTATTTGAGTGCTAATTAAGCAGGCCAAGATCCAGAAGGTCCAAAGTGGAAGAGGATTATAAGATCACAATGCTTTATGAGAAGCATAAGTGCCATGAGAGCAAGAAAGAAGAATGTTGACTTCTTTGAAAAGACTAGTTTTTCTTTCATATTTTTTTCCTTCCCTAATGGGAATGATATTAATGAGCACTAAATAAATTTACAGCTAAATGTTAGAAATGTATTTAAAGTGCACTAAGAATCTTCAATATATAGACAAATGTGTGTTTAGAATGGAGAAGTCTTGGCCAGGCACGGCGGCTCATGCCTGTATTCCCAGCATTTTGGGAGGCCGAGGCTGGTGAATCACAAGGTCAGGAGTTCAAGACCAGCCTGGCCAAGATGGTGAAACCCTATCTCTACTAGAAATACAAAAAAAAAAGTAGCTGGGTGTGGTGGTGGGCACCTGTGATCCCAACTACTTGGGAGGCTGAGGCAGAGAATTGCTTGAACCCAGGAGCAGGAGGTTGCAGTGAGCTGAGATCACACCACTGCACTCCAACCTGGGTGACCGAGCAAGATTCCGTCTAAAAAAAAAAAAACAAAAAGAATGGAGAAGTTTTTTGTGGGAGTTGGGGAGGGATTGAGCTTCATCATTTTAAGTTTAAGACACTTGGAGCATTTTCTCTTCCAAGGCACATGCACATTCCCTTACACACCCTCTGAATCCCAAACGGCATTCAGCCTGGGTGGGGTAAACATGTGACGACACACCTGGAGAAATAGCTGAATCATCTATCAGTTGCAGTTCAGGTATTTGGCCCTGGCTGGAGGCATAATGATGAGGCAAGGATTCTTGGTTTCTTGTCTACCTCCTCCCCTTCCAGTGCTTTCTTTCAACTTCATAGTTCCAGTTTGGGAGCATTTGGAGTGAGATAGAAGTGTGAGATAAAACTGGAAATATTGGGACAGGCAGACAGAAAGAACTTGAGAGTTTCTCTCTCTCAGTCTGCCATTTTTTCCTCAACACACCAACACGGCTAAGTGCACAGGTATGTTTATTGCAGCACTATTTACAATAGCAAAGATTTGGAACTAACCCAAATGCCCATCAATGATAGACTAGATAAAGAAAATGTGGCACATATACACCGTGGAATACTATGCAGTCATAAAAAAGAACGAGTTCATGTCCTTTGCAGGGACCTGGATGAAGCTGGAAGCCATCATTCTCAGAAAACTAAAGCAGGAACAGAAAACCAAACACCTCGTGTTCTCACTCATAAGTGGGGGTTGAACAATGAGAACACATGGACACAGTGAGGGGAACATCACACACTGGGGCATGTCGAGGGTTAGGGGTCAAGGGGAGGGAGAGCATTAGGACAAATACCTAATGCAGGTGGGGCTTAAAACCTAGATGACGGGTTGATGCGTGCAGCAAACCACCATGGCACATATATACCTATGTAACAAACCTGCACGTTCTGCACATGTATCCCAAAACTTAAAGTAAAATAAAAAAAAAGAAAGAACCTACCTCCATCCTGTATTCCTCTTTAATGATCACCTTCTCTTTTCTCTTTCATACCTCAGCTTCCTGAGATTTGTCTGAAGTCTCTTTCTTACCCTCACATTTGGCTTCTGGACTGTTCATTGTGGCCTGATGTGAGCTTCTATCTTGCCTCTGTAACTGCTTTCACTGAATTCATTAATGACACAACTGCAAATCTAGTGGGCACGTTAAAGTTTTTATCTTAGGCAACATATCTAAGGTCTGATATTCTTCTTCTTCTTCTTCTTCTTCTTCTTCTTCTTCTTCTTCTTCTTCTTCTTCCTTCTTCTTCTTCTTCTTCTTCTTCTTCCTCTTCTTCTTTCTTTTTTTTTTTTTTTTTTGAGATGGAGTTTTGCTCTTGTTGCCCAGGCTGGGGTGCAATGGCATGATCTCAGCTCACCACAACCTCCGCCTCCTGGGTTCAAGTGATTCTCCTGCCTCAGTCTCCCGAGTAGCTGGGATTATAGGCATGCGCCACCACGGCCAGCTAATTTTTGTATTTTTAGTAGACACGGGGCTTCTCCATGTTCGTCAGGCTGGTCTCAAACTCCCGACTTCAGGTGATCCACCTGCCTCGGCCTCCCAAAGTGCTGGGATTACAGGCGTGAACCACTGCACCCAGCCAATCTCCCCCTTATTCTTAAAACTCCTTTCCACAATTTCCTTCTTACCTTGCTGTCCTCTTACTTCACGAGAGTCTTTCCCCTTTCATGTTGGTGTTCTCCGGTGGTCTCTAGGTACCTCTTCTGATTTTATTTTTCATACCCCATGTCTTCTACTCATGCAGTTTCAAATGGTCTTTTTCTGAGCTCTGGGCCCATATTCCAATTGCTTTGTGGAAGCCTTTCACATCTGCTCTGTGGATATCACAACATCAGCCTATCACTCATGTGCTAAATTTGTTCTCTCCTCCAAAATCGGTCCTTCCTCTTGTGTTTCTGATTCTGCTTACCACTTCTACCACACACTTGATCTCCCATGTCAGAAATTTGGAAGTCATCCATAACTCTTTCACCCTTACCACATACATCATTGTCACCAAATTCTCCTGATTTTGCTTCTTAAATGACTTTCAAGCCTCTCTTTTCTTTTGCCTGCCCATTTTTTCCTGCTGTGGTTTAGCTACTCATCATTTTAAATCTTAACTGATTTTTTTTTACTTCCAGTTTCTTTCTCTTTAAGACTCATTTGGTATACTAATATAACAATTATCTTTAAGAGATATTAATCTTAGGTCACTTTCCTGCACATAATTCTTCAATGGTTTCCCATTATTTATAGAATAACAATGGAAAATAGTGTGTTTATTATGTGCTAGGTACTGTTCTAATTGCTTTACATATATTAATTCATATGTTAATTCTCCTAATAATCCTGTGAGATAGGTAACTGTTATTATATTTTTATCTCCACTTAACAAATGAGGAAACAAGGGCATAGAAAGTGTAATGAATTTGCACAGTTGGGGCAGGAATTAAGCCCAGACAGTCTTAGTACAGGGCATATGCTTCTAACTGCCACTCTATTCTGCCTTTTTGTTGCTAGCACAGAATTCAAGGTCGTTGCTGATCTGGTCTCTGCTAAACAGTCTGCTTCACTTCTTGCTCTACTGGCAAAACCCCCCATTCTCCTGCCAAACTGGACCAATTATCATAATCATCAAACATAGCTCCCAATGGTCTGTTTATTTTTACATATGCTCTTCTCTCTTCCTAGAAAATAGTTGCCCATTTCTAACACATGCATTCATGTATTTTGCTTGGCTGGTCAAGAGTCAGCTGAAGTATCACTTCCTACAGGCTAACTTAGGGTTTTCTCTTCTGCTCATCTTCAAATCTGGGGCACATATCTATAACATAACTCTCTAATGTGGTATACTTAGTCTTCATACGTGCAACAGTCCACACAGTGTCTTCTTTGTACAATTGTACCTAAAATGATTATTGAATAAGTGGATGGATATTAAAAGCTATGGTAATAAGTTTATACTTAATTTGGGTTATGAAATGTTCCATTTGTTAAACACTTATCAAGAGGGTAATAGGATCAGAACTGCTGCTCATATGTTAACCTTGTGGTAGCATGAAGTGTTGATGGGACATGAAAGGTCTCAGGCAGTGCCAAGGTATTGCATAATAACGGCTTGATCTATGGTGGTATCAGTGGGAAGACCAAGGCAGGATGGATTTGAGGGGTGCCGTGACAGTTGAATCCATCAGACTTCACTTATACATTAATTCCTAGAACAAATAGTTATTAAGATCTATAGGACACTGATGTCCACAAAGTTATAGTAGTGAGCAAAATATACAGGTTCCTAATGTCAGGGAGCTTCTATTCTAGAGAAGAGAGATGAACAATAAACAGTTTAAAAATAAACAAGAGTTTAATATCAGTCATGAGAACTGTGATGGGGAAAGTATAAACAGTGTGATGTAGCAGAGTTTCTGGGACCATCTCTCTGATGCGGTGATATTTTGGCCATATGACAAGAAACTACCTGGAGGAGAGAAGTGCCACATGAAACCCTAAGGAGAGAACAAGTTTAGTGTGTTTGAGAAGCAGATACAAGGCCAGAATGGAGAAATTATGGAAAGAAATCAAACTACCTGGTAAACGGGTATGAGGTCAGAGATTACATGGAGAGCTTTAGGCCATGGAAAGAAGTTTGAATTTTGTTCTAAGAGTGATGGTAAGAGAGAGAAAGAACACTCATGGAGTGGAGAGAGAAAGAACACTCATGGCTCTGGAACATTAGTAACAATATTCATCAAAATGAGGAAGCTGAGAAGTGCTAGTCTGATGGGGAAAAATAATTTTAGTTCGAGGAATTAATTGATGGCTCTGAAAGTGGGAAATGTGAGTTTAGGGACTGAGAAATTAGTCCCTCAAACTAAAATTCTCTTTCCTCATCAAACTAGTACTTCTTCTCAACTTCTTCATTTTGATAAATATTGTCATTTATATGTAGTCAGATTTCTAAGGAAGACAGTGAAGACAGAGGCTGCAAAAGAGAGAGGACTAAGGACGAAAGCCAAAGATAAAGCCTCAGAGAAGTGGAAATGATGGTAGAGGAAGAGTCCTCAAAGGAAATCTGTAAGGATAAGGAAGAGCTGGCCGTGTTCTCAGACACAAGAATGGGGCCACTGGCAGAAGAGAGAAAATGCTGTTAAAAATGCACAGTAGGGTGACTATGGTTAACAATATTACATTCTAAATTTCAAAATAGTGAGAAGAGAGGAGTTTGAATCTTCTCACCACAAAGAAATGATAAATGTTTGAGGACATGAATATGTTAAATACTCTGATTTGATTTTTCATACAATGCATACATGTATTGAAACATCACACCATACCCCATAAATATGTACAGTTAATATGTGTGTAAAAAATAAAGTTGTGACGGACTAGGGATCAAGGTTAGCTGGGATCAGGCAGCAGCATGTAGGCCTTAAGGAAGCATGAACTGCAATCTGAGGCTGCCTAATCAGGGCAGGGAATGTAGGCAGGGAGAACTTCAGCCAGTTATATTCCTAGACTCAGCCAGGCAGCCCAAAGCCCAGGTCTAGTTTGATCATGCACCAGCACCAGGAGCTCATGCTGCCTGGCCCTCCTCAGTGAAATTGGCCCATAGGTCATCTCCCAGGAGTGAGGTTAAGTTGAAGGAAGTTAAGGGGTGGGCCCTGGGGGTTGACGAATGTTTAAAACAGCCACTGTGGCCTCCTGCAATAATTAGTCAGCAAGGGATGTGTAAAACCATTTTTGAGGATCAGTGAGAGCTCAGCTGAGGTTGGAAAGCTTTGCTTTATGGTGGCCCAGTTTCCATGGTTTCCTTTCTTATGTGGTTTGGAATAGGGAGCAGAGAAAACCAATTATTAGCTACAATAAGTCTAGCTTGATGTTAGAGGCTACTATATGCTTTTTACCCCCGGTGCCACAATATTATTTTAAATTTTGTAGAAAAACAGACAGATTATAGGTCAAATTAAAAAAATTTTTTTTTTGAGATAGAGTCTTGCTCTGTTGACCAGGCTGGAGTGCAGTGCCATGATCTCGGCTCACTGCAACCCCTGCCTCCCGGGTTCAAGCGATTCTCCTTCCTCAGCCTCCTGAGTAGCCGAGATTACAGGTGCCCACCACCACGCCCAGCTGATTTTTGTATTTTATATTTTGTAATTTTGTATTTAGTAGAGATGGAATTTCACCATGTTGGCCATGCTGGTCTCAAACTCCTGACCTTGTGATCCACCCGCCTCGGCCTTCCAAAGTGCTGGGATTACAGGTGTGAGCCACCGTACCTGGCCTAAAATTTGTTATTTTTTATATTAAAAAATTATATATGATTTCAGCCTAATTTTGAAAATCTGCAATAAGTGAAACCAAGGTTCTGCTTTAACAAGCCTACACCAATTTATATTCAATTCTAATTTTAAAATAAATGTGAAAATGTTGGATCACTTGTTATAATGACTTGGGCTCTTATCCTAGCAAGTATGTGCATTGGAGACCAAGAATGTACAAATAAATAGTAATGGTATAACACAAATTTCAAAATTTTTGAGTGACAGGTTAACAATGCCAAGTTTTCCACTGACTGATATTTTAATGTCACACCCCCAACAAACCTATAATTAAAGTTATTTTGGCATTTTCATCTCAAATCCTTGCTTTTGGGGGGTGGGCGGTGTATAATTCCACTTTTTAAATGAGCTTCCAGATACAATTTGACATAAAATACAAAATCTTATTCTGGCAAAAATTTCCCCTCCACCTTTGCATCGTGAAATATAGGAATATGTGACTTGTCAGTTTAAAAAGTTATAAAGGTATTTTAAAAGGGAATTGAAACTTTTGTGTTTGTTTGTTTGGACTTGTTGACCAGAATGTGTATGTGAGAACTAAAGTCCAGCTACTGTACAATTCACACAAACATAGAGGTCATTAGAACGTACAACAGGCAGTTTTGGGAGAAGGGAGTAGCCCCACTTACTATGCTCCTCTTCTTTTAAGAGCATTAATTATTTTATATTTTTCTTTGAGAGAAATAATACTTGCCATGTCATCATTCCTAGGAAAAGTATTTGGGTCTATAGCTATATATTTTAAACAGCATATGAATAAGAGAAGCAACAGTATCAAAATAGAAAACACACATTGAGTCAAGGCAGTGGGTGGAGAATCAATGATCACTCCTTTTGTACACTGTCTCCTTTAATCTTTTAAGCACAGAAATTTCAGGTGGAATTCTAATGCCTTCCTTTCCCATGCATTCCATATATATGTATCTTGTATGTATACATGTTAATAGCAGGGGATAAATCTCTTGAAGAGTCGTCTTCTACTTCCGCTTCCTTGGGTATGGACTCTGACATAGGAGGGGAAAAGCTTTAGATACTTTTGAAGCAAGGAGTTAGATTCCCCCCATGGAATTCAGAAAGTAAAAGGAAAGTGCTTGGGAAAAAATCTTACGCTGAGGTAGGAGGTCATAGAAAGGCCATTGAATTCTTACAGGAAGGTCATGGGGGCAGTGGGAGGAGTCATGGACCAAGGATGATTTGAAGAATGCCATCCTTTAAGGAGGTTTTAAGCACATCATTGGTAGGGAAACATCAATATGGTCTTTCTTGCCCAGACAATTATAGGAAATGTCTCCCAAAACACTTCATAGCCAAGGCTGGGGGTGGGAGTGGGGTGAAAACTACAACAACCATCATTTATTCACATCAGATTAAGTACTGACTCACACATACACATTCTTCCTAAAACTCTTGGTCATCTTATGTGAGCAAGGGCTTTATTTTCCTCAAGAGGAACATTTTTCTTATAAATCTCTTTCCCTCCCTCTCCCCCAAACTTATGCACAATCTAAATTCCTTCAAAATAACAGAGTCTGAGCCTCAAATTCATCCACACGTTTTACAGCTCACTCCTCAAATTCTCTGGTGTCACCAGAACATACAACTAAGTAAGACAAGGAGTGATGTCAGGTGCTACCTTTGAGTTAAATGTAGTATTACTTAGTGCTTCTTGATAAACCTTTATGGCAAATTAGAGGTTTCCCATTTCCCCAGTCGGCTGGCTATAAGATGTTGGGAGGGTGTTTTTTTCTTTAACACAAGGCTCTTAAGAATTTGTAGCAATGCATTTTTAATACTGTCAATAAACAGCTTCCTCAAGACTCAGAGGGGCAATAATGGAAGCTGTTAACATTAAGTGTGAAAAGCAACAGGCTAGCAAAGGTTAATCACATGGCTGCCCACTAATGACCTCTACAGCCCTCAGTTTAAACCCAACAGCACTTGTAAAGACCAATCACGTGAATAATTTCCTGTCTGAGGTAGCCTTTATGGTTAAGAATAAAAGCGGAGCTGATTGTGAATGGAAACCCCCCGGTAGGGGAGGTGGTTATTATTTTTAAGCTGATCTAAACACCTGGGTTTCCCACTGGACCCTATTAAACTTCTCTCATTATGTCTAAATATTTCAATCATTTCTGCAGCAGTTGTGAATTAGTGCATTACTAAGGTAGGCAAGAAGTAAGGAAGGGGGCAGTTGACAAATGGCAAACCCCCCCTTCCCCAAGGTGATGACAGTCAGGTAGGGAGAATCCCAGGCTTTGGGAAAGGATTTGGAGGGGTCATCCCTCCTCTGTAGCTCTCTGACCCCACCCCGCCTCAAGGAAGACCACACATAAAGCCATTCAGACCAAGAAAATTTTACTATTTTAAAGGCCTCCAGATGAGGAGATTCTTTAGCTTGCCCTGGTAACCCATTTCATTGTTTAACAGCCCTCGCTATCAGCCAGCAGTTTTCCCATTGGAAGAACTTAAGTAATTTCTGCTGTGGTTCAGACCCATCTTCCCTGCCTTGTCTTTGGGTGGCTGTATTTTGCTGATCTTTCCACGTTTTATTATTGACTTGGTTAAACATTACTCCTCTCCCAATAAAATTGCTGAAGTCTTTGAAGATTTTATTTTCTACCTCCGACTTACAGATCTGAACATATTTAGGTGAAAAGCCTTGACTAAGGCTCTCATCTTGTAACAATGACATTTTTAGGTTCATGGCAAGGACAGGGCTTAAAAGCAGTAATAGGGCTTCAAGATTCTAATTTGGTACCTAGAATTTGGGTGGTCCTTTGGACAGTGGGTCAATGCATACTCAATGTTTCCTCTCTTCTCATTTGCATCATCTCATCTCTTATTACATTTTTTGGAATAAATTCCTTTTTTCTGAATTATTTTATAAGACCCCATAAAGGACAATGTGTAGCAGAGGTATAAGAACAGGATATGGATACAGAGTTAGATGTCTAATTTAAGATTTTGTCTCTATTTACTTTCTATGAGAACTTATTGTTTATGGTAACTTAGCATAGAAGTTACCAACCACACTAAGATTCAATTTCCTAAAAGCAATACCTGTTTCTTAGAGTTGCTGTGAAGAAGAATGCAGTAACTTATATATACTATCCAGAATGTAGCAGGCATTCAGTATGTGTCAGATCTTGTTTCTTTCTTCTTTGTTAGCAGCCCTGAATCCAGCGTGGTGGCTTATACTTGATTAAAGATTCACAGGAGGCATTCAAATTTAGCATGTTGGAGATTATTTGGTTCCAAGTAGCAAACCTACCACTTGAATTAACTTAGGCAAGAGGGGGATTTACTGTTTCCCATTTCCAATCAGCAGCTTGTCTCAGAGATACCTGGAAACAGGGGCTGTCTGGGGGACTGTCACCAGGACACTCTTCATCTTTCTTCTCCACTCTTCTCCTAGATTCCTGACTGTATTTTCTCAGCTCCACTTCTACTTGGCTTGAAAGATGACCTTCTATGCTCTCAGGCCCGCATCTCTCAGCTTTACCACTAGAGAGGGGGCCAATCCCCTCTGATCTCCAGTTAGAAAACTCTGGGGGTAGGATTTGGATTGGTCCAAATGGGTCATGAACCCATTCCCAAGCCTGTCAATTGAGGTTGGGAATTGGGAGGAAGAACTGTGATTGTCACTTTCTATTAAAGTCATATGGTTGAAGTAGCAGTAGGGTCAGTTTCCTAAAAGAAGAGAAGCATTCATACGACTGTACACCAAGCCCATCCTCCTGTTAGCACGTAGTGCTCAGTAAGCCTTACTTGAAAACAACAGCAAACCAGAATCATGAGTAGATGCAAGGGACAGCAAGATTGAATACTGACATTGATTTCCATTATTTGGCTTTCTCCCCAGGTCCCCAGGGCCCAGGCTCTAATTAAGTCACCTCTCCTTGGTCTACCTTCTCCAGGCTGCACCTGGTTCCAAGCTCACAGCAACCTGAGGCCTGTGATTAAAATCTACCTCTCTATCTCTTTCCCTAAAGGCCAAGCTGTCTTCTGTGGGACCAAAAAGCTGACCTGATGAATTATTCTGTGTCAATAGTAATAATATTTATGATTATAAGGCACATTCCTATGGATGATATTAATATGCTAATGGAAAAGGCATGTGAAAAGAGAACAGAACAGGCATTTTTTCAAGTGTTTTCTGAAGATGCTGCATCTAGCCCACCCCTGCCCCACCTCAGATACACACAAACTCATATAAACTTAAGATGGCGTGAACGTCAGGCTAGATAGGAAGAGAGGGAAAGATTAATGGGAATAAATTATCAAGAGGCCAGGGTCTTGTGGTTATATCTGGAAATCATGCTGTGTGGGAAGACAGCCACTTCATCTAGTACTAGCCTCTGCTTTAGCCTTCCTGATTCTGACACTGTTTGTTCTCTTTGGAGTTCAGGATTTTGTGACATTTTATCAGGGATACAAAATCTGGCAAAATATGGAGTTAACTGAATTTTAAATATTTATTTCCAGCATCGTTTTGCTTCATTTTTATTGGTTTTATAGGGCCAGTAAAATAATCGAGTTATGAATATTTGCTTGGACTGCATAGCAGAGGCACCAGATCTGTCTGACTCGACACTACAGAGAGAGTGAGAAAGAATGCCGGAGTGAAGCCTCTACTAATCCCTGAGGATGTTGCTTTTTCCCCTGTGTCACAGCACTTCGTATTTATGCCCCCATCACTTATTTGAAGGCTGACTTACAGCAGAATAGCATATATTCACATATCCCATTCCAAAGCACTTATTAAGTGCCTACTGTGAGGTGAGCACTGTCTTAGGCATGAACGATTCTGAGATGAGTAGTACAGAGTTCCAGCATCAAGTTTCTTACAGTCTACAGAGGACACATGTAAGTAAAGAAATTACAAAATGGTGCCTACTAAGCGCAATAGAATATTCAAACAGAAGGGGTATGGGAGAGAGACTAGTAAACTGCACAGGGGTTGGGGAGTGAGAAAAATCTTCTAACGAGGAAGTGACATATGAATTTTACATCTGATGGGATTTCCAAGCACACTTGATGAGTCTCATTCTCCCACACTGCAGCAAAGGGTGATCTGATCCATACAGTTGTAGCTCTTCACTAATGATATGAGCCAGCATCCATTGAGAAACCTCTATTCCAGACACTGTCAGGGTGCCACATTTATGATCTCATTAAATCCTTACAACTCTTTGAGGGTGAGTGCTCTCCATTTTATAGATGAAGAAGATGAAGCTTAGAGAGTGAAGCTTGTGCAGGGTCATACAGTTGACAGGAGGCAGTGCCAGGATTCTAACTCAGATGGGTTCGACCCTGGGGCCCAAGCTCTTGCCCAAATAGTGTACATAATCAAGAGAGGCCTCGGGTACAGCACTTGGCACTTTAGACTTTTCACAGTGCTTTCACCTGTTTTGACTCATTTGAACCTCTCTTAAGCATCCTGGGGATGACACTGGCAGGGCATTATCATTCCATTTGAAGACAAGGAAAATGAAGCTTTAGAGCAGGGAGGTCACACAGTCACACAGTTAGTAAGAGGGAGAGCTGGGCTAGGACTCAGGCTGTTTGACTTCTAGCATGGTGCTGCTCCCTTCACTGCAGAATGAATGGAGAGTCAGCCACATACATAGAAGTGATTGCTATGCTCCCCACATGCTGCCCTGCCTTCCACCACCCCATGATCCCACCACCAAGTTTCTGTAATTGATTTAAAAAATCCATAGAAGAGGCTGGGTGCAGTGGCTCATACCTGTAATCCCAGCACTTTGGGAGGTTGAGGTGTGCAGATCACCTGAGGTCAGGAGTTTGAGGCCAGCCTGACCAACACGGTGAAACCCCATATCTACTAAAAATACAAAATTAGCCAGGCGTGGTGGCACGTGCCTGTAATCCCAGCTACTTGGGAGGCTGAGGCAGGAGAATTGCTTGAACCTGAGAGGCAGAGGTTGCAGTGAGCCGAGATTGAGCCATTGCACTCCAGCCTCGGCAACAAGAGTGAAACTCCATCTCAAAAAAAAAAAAAAAAATCCGTAGAAGATTTCTCTACACAGACATGCAGACAGGCAGGGATGAGGGAGCAGGAAAGATGTCTTCTTTTCTGCACCTGGTAGGGATGGGAAAGACCTACCTTATATTCTTTCTCAAAAACTATTCTAAAGAAGGAGGAATGTAGGCTGTTATGTCATGAGTCTAACATGTCACTGAAGAAAATTAGATGGTCTTCAATTTTTATTTTAAAGGAGCAATAAGAGGTGCCACCTCTATAGATGACATATCATGAGAACCGATAACAGTGTATCACTGAATGTCAACAAACCACAGGTTATTATCAAATAGATATGGATGGTTAAAACATGGGCTGTAAATGATATTACCACGTAGGCTGAAAGATTAACCATATCCATTAGTCAATGAGGTGAGCCTTGGTCGCACCTTCAGTGGCAATATCTTTAAGGGTTTCCATAGACAAAACTACTTTCTCCTTGTCAAGCGAGACTCCTCCAGGGTTCAAGGTCTCCCCTTTTGTACTTCACCAAAGAATTCCAAATAAACCTTCATTAGGAACAAACAAAAACTTTCTTCATGTGATTTAAACTGTTCACAGACTTTGAATGTTTAAATCTCACTCTTTTGAAAAAATGTTATCTTATTCTTTTCTTGAAAATTTAATAGCACTCAAAAACTTTTGCTCTAAGGAATATATGGAAAAAAAAGACATATATGGGAGACTCAAACTTAATTTCTCTTCTACTATGACCTCAGGTTGAAGGCTGAGTTTAGTTAGATGCATTTCACAGATAGAAAAAAATATATGAGAAAACTCTAAAGGAAATTCACCTTCTTGGAAAGGTAAACTAAAGCACAGATAAATTCACAATACCAAGTATAATGCAAGTGCTCAAAAAAGTCAGTATTGTAATAATATATGAGAAAAATGTTAAAATTGTGCATTGTTATACATATGTCAGGAATTTAGTAGCTCCCTGCCATTCTCCCTTTTGAGGTCACCCCATGAAGAAACCTTTCTCTAACTTTCTGATCATTCTTCTCCTATTAAGTAGGCACTTCTCCATTGACATTCATATTATCCTATGCATAGCACTGTCACTAAGCTCATTACATTGCATTATGATAAGCTGTTACTATGTCTTCCTCACTGGATTGTAGACCTGGGAATTACCCATGCGATGTCTTCATGCCTAGCATAGCTGTGCCTGATGCAAAGCAGATACTTGGTAAGTATTTGTGTCCTTAATGATCAAATAAGTGAACTTTTGGAACTTAATTCTTAAGTGGAACTCTGTTATAGAGATTGGAAAATCTTTTCTGCTAAAAGCTTTTTTTTGGGTTTTAATTTAAATAAGCCTGGGAAGACTGACTGCTACCTATGCCACTTGGAGTGTCATGATGTACATCAGTTTATTAATTGCTCTGAAATATTTTTACTGAAAAATTTGTCCAACTTTGTTTAATTGAGCTATACTAGATTCTGACCACAAAGTCATGTTAAGAAACACCTAGTAATATACTTGAGCAAATGCTGCTTTGAAAGTTAAATAAAAATTGAAGAAAATTAAATAAAATACGTCACAAAGTACAATTAATACCAGATGAGTGCTAGACTCTATATGGCACCAATTTGAAAAGGAGAAAGATTAGTATGGAATGAGCTGCAAAATCTTTTTGAAGGAAAATGGAAGCTTGAAAGATAGATTGAATCTGGCTGGGTGGAAGGTAAAGAAAAACCATGGTTTTTCACCTCTTTTTCTTTCTACCACCTGATAGGACACACTCCAATTGACAGTGGTGCCTTACTATGGGGTGAGGGTTTTGAGTTGGGGGAAGGAGTTGTGAGTAGATTAAAAATGCTCTTCACTTTCTGAAGAGCTTCCATTGTAGCTGTGCGTTATTGGAGATTCACCACTTTGAGGATTTTAGTCATGGCAGAGGGAAAAGAATATGCTGTCTAGCTTTTCTCCTTAACTTCCACAAGTTACCATGAGTGCAGGTAATTTCGCTTCCATGATTAACCAAATTGTCAATTTTAAGAGACTATGAGGCTTTCAGGCTTTCAAAATGGGCGTATTTTCACTGGGACTGACGAGCATGTCCAATGTCTCTGGCTTGGGTCTCTTTTAAACTCTGTTTTTGACCAAAAGTTGTGTACTTTCTAAAAAAGAATCATGTCTACCATAGCTCAAATTCCCCAGTTGCTCAAATAATTCCTTGTTATCAGGAATGTGCTGAGGCATTTTAGCTATATGATCCCTCTCTTGAACTCCTGCCTCTCTTCTTGTGATTCATTTATATTTTCAGACCCCAAACAATGATTTAGTTAATTTTCATGTCTTACTAATTCCCGAATTTGGCTTTTCTTGTTGTGCCAAACAGTCTGTTTATTAATCCCAGAGATCCAGACTGAGAAAAATGGTTATATTTGAAATAGGTTTTATTTAATCAGAGAATGGTGGCATTTGGAGCCATTTTTGGGGAGGGAGCATAGTCCTAGTGAGTTTCACAATCTTCTTCCCATTCCTTCAGATTTCTGTTTAGGTTGCTGGGTAGAATAAATTTTCAATAAAAAAGAGAGAAGTGTTTTTAAGAGTCCAAAGAGAGAGCCCTACAAACACTTTCCCACTTTTCAGTATGAATTATTTCCTTTTGATTTTTTCAAAGCAAGCAGAGACCAGGCCAAGCTTATTTGGAGGTCAGTCTGAAAATAGGTGGATCTGGATCTCTCTAACAACAACAAAAAAGGCCTTTTCTGGGGCACTCAAGCACATCGTTCACGGCAGACTGTGTGTGTTATTGTTCAGTGTGGATACAAACATATATGATAGGTCACATGTGCAAAGACCAAATCATGTTTATGTAGTGAAATAACTTATCCCTTACTGTGGAAATAGAAATCCCTGGAAGCAAAAATTCTTGGGAACAGAAATTGTGGTTTATACATGACCTGATCTGGGATGCGGGGCTTTTATTCTTTTTCTGTTTATTGTGTGTGTGTGGGTGTGTGTTTTGTTTTGTTTTAGTAAACCACAAAGGGTTTTACTGTAATACTGAGAATAGTCTGTGTATGTGCATTTATTTGTGTGAATGTGGATATAAAAAGCCTCATTTAGACTTTTTCTCACTTCTTTGGTAAAGGCCTGGTTGAAACAACTTCCTATAGTTTTCTTGGTGAGGACAGAAAACACAACTTCAAGCAAACGTTAGGGACGAACTGCTTGAGCTCTCTAACAGCACACGCTTACAACTCACTTTAGAATGAAGTGTAGTGTGCAAACACCTAATTTTTACAAAACTGCTTGTATTCGGAGTTACTAATTACAAACCCTCATGCTCTCCCTTCTTTTTCTGTTCAAATCTGCAAGGTTATTTAATTGAAGTCCTATTTTGTGGGTGCAGATGCATGATGTGTTTGAATCATCAAACAGATTTAGTGTGTTTTGATTGTTGTGTGTGCCTCATTGCTATTCCCAGAATGTCGAGCGGAGCTTATGCTTCTCGGGAAGACTTGAAGCATGAAACAGTAAAAGAGTCCTTTCTTCTCCTCCCACCCCCTCGCCCCCCATTTTCGTTGAAACTTTGCCAATATCAGATCGCACTCTGTCTGTTGCTGCATTAAAATGAAGTCATTCCCTCCCACTTGCCCCCTTCCCTGCTGCCCTTCCCTTTGCTCTCCAGCCCCACAATTTTCTTCCTAAGTGGGGAAACTTGCTTGCTTGCTATGGATGTGAACATCTTTAGTTTTATATTTTTTCCGCCTTTCTCTCCTTTCCATTTCCCTCTCCATTTCTCCCTCCTTCTTTTCGGTGGTTTTTGGATTGGGGGTTGTGAATGGGAAAGAGAAGGGGCCTGTTTTCCTTTCGAGGTGAAAACAGCCTTGGAACTGGCAGGTGCACGGCCCCGAAGCAGCTGCTTGTGACTTGCAAGCTGAAGCGTCTTACTTCCCCCTCCAAGCCAAGAGCACTTCATATAATCCTCTCATGCAATTCACACTGTAATTGCAGAAACCCCAACTGCTAGGGCTCATATTATTATTATTATTACAATTATTATTGTTGTTGTTTTTCACTGATAACAACATCTTCTGCAAACAGGAAACTGTCATGTTAATTAGTTTTTATGTAAGATAAGTTGCTTCTCTGGAAGCACATTTTTTTTTTTTTTTTTTTTTTTTTTTTGCTCTGAGCCCTGTCCCCTGGCCCCCTCCAGCTCTAACCCCCTTGAAGGCCACTCAGGGAGTAGCACATGTGGAACTTTTATGTGGTTCCATAGGGCCTTTTATTACCCTGTGGGCCTCATCCTCTTCTTAAGAAAGAGGCCGGTGGTTAGGTGCTGGCAATGAAAATTATTTTCTTGAACAGCAGCTTGTTTTCTCAAGGTTCTGCTTATTCCTTTGGTGATTATGAGACTAAAAGGTCTTTTTTCTTTTTTTTGTTTTATCCATGAGTGCTTTAGACTATGGAACAATCATTTCATGGTTTTGAGGAAGAAAGGGGGAGGCATCAAAATATGGGGAGATTCTATTTATTCATGACATTAAAAATGCTTAGACAATTAGTAAAAAAATACTTTTATTGCTGATTTTTAAAAATCTGATATTTTGAGAGTCAGAAAATTTCTAAACTATTACTGCCACCTGTGCTAATTTGTAATTTTCATCTACAACTTTGGCCTTTTTCATTATTTATCAAAATCCAGCTATTTATAACCACTGTCAAGATTTTTATCACAGCTACATGCTACGAATACCTAAACTGTTGTTTAAATAGTATTTTCTTTATGTGGACTTTCCTTTTAAATATAATCTACTTGCAAAAGAAATTAATTGCTACAAAAATATCACTTCTATAAACAGTACACAAATGCAATTTACCATAAAGACAAAGTAACTACAAAAATTAAATAAATGCAAGCAATTGCTGTTATATTATTTCGTGTTAGAGGTGTTGTAAAGTATAGGAAAGGTGTTCAAGATGAGCACTGAGACTCTGTTCTTACTATGATCAGAAGGACTGAAAGAGAACTGAAAAGAGAATGACTCTCTCACTTTGTGGACCAGTGGCATTTAATGCCACGCCAGTGTACCACTGCATACTGCTCTCCTCCTGGGGCATGTCCCCACGCAGTGCAGGTCCTGCACTTTGGGAAACATAGTCCACTGTGTTGTTTGTGGCTCAGGTGGCCCAAAGTCCACCATGAATATTTGGCTCTAGAATGGCTATTTATTTTTTAAAGTTGGCTCCTGATGTGTATGAACTATGTATTTCTAGTAAGAGAGAGACAAAAACAATTGCTCATACAGGAGAATTGGGGTCTAGTCGTAGACTAGTCAAATACCGAGCATACCAAAGTTCTAAAAGAATATCAAGGGGAAAACGAGGAGAAACAAGTTCTAGGATCCAAATGGCAATAATGGGAACCAAAACTAGGAGTCAAATGGGATCAAAAGTCTGGAGAAAGTGAAATATAGTCAGAAATGGATTGAGATGGTATTCCAGAAAAAAAAGCATTTGTGATCAGAGCTGAGGTATCCGAGATTTTCATGTAGTAGCAGGTGATGTGCGAGAGAGAATGGCTGGGTAAAACACTGGGTAAAATCAGAGTAGAGAAAGAAGAGCAATTCTTAGCTAATTATTGTGAGTCATGAAACACAACGTCTGAGAACTCCTCAGCTCACCTCCCTACACCCACACCCGCACGCACTATAGAGGTAAAAGGGTTGGTAAACCTCACAGTTTTTCTTAATCCTAAATAAAACATTTTCTAAATATTTATGTCCCCAACCCTTCCACAAGCCCATTATGACTTCACTATGTAAATCTTTCCAGTCATTCTTAATGGTTATATGGCCTTTGTCTCCCCATGACACTCCTCCCACCATGTTATTGAGCCTTCAGATGGAAGGGACAGCCTTGAAGATGCATAAATAAGCTAGAAAATGTTTCTTCAGTAGAAATTTCAGTAGAAATTTAGTAAAGTGATCTCTTTACAACATCCATGATTTTATTCTCCGGGACAATATGGCAAGATGGTGAGTGCTGATGTGTTTCTTTAGGCCTATATCTATTCTGTGGTTGGCTGGTTAATGGCAGTTTCTAAAGTTGATGAAGATTATTATTATTATTATTGTTATTATTATTTTGAGACGGAGTCTTGCTCTGTCATCCAGGCTGGCGTGCAGTGGCATGATCTCAGCTCACTGCAACCTCCGCCTCCTGGGTTCAAGTGATTCTCCTGTCTCAGCCTTCCGAGTAGCTGGGATTACAGGTGCGCACCACCATGCCTGGCTAATTTGTGTATTTTTTAGTAGAGACAGGGTTTCGCCATGTTGGCCAGGCTGGTCTTGAACTCCTGACCTCAGATGATCCACCCGCCTCGGCCTCCCAAAGTGCTGGGATTATAGGCATGAGCCACCACGCCCAGCCTGATGAAGCTTATTAAAGATAACTTTTATGATCAGTGTGTCTGTTTTATATTGGTAAATGAAGATGATCCTAGCATTGTTCTAAGTACTCTGAGAGATAGAAAAGAAACTTACTCAGGCCAGGCATGGTGGCTCATGCCTGTAATCCCAGCACTTTGGGAGGCTGAGGCTGGTGGATTGCCTGAGGTCAGGAGTTTGAGACCAGCCTGACCAACATGGTGAAACCCCGACTCTACTAAATACAAAAAATTAGCCAGGTGTGGTGGCGCATGCCTGTAATCCCAGCTACTCAGGATGCTGAGGCAGGAGAATCGCTTCAAACCGAGAGGCAGAGTTTGCAATGAGTGAGATTGAGCCATTGCACTCCAGCCTGGTAACAAGAGCAAAACTCTGTCTCAAAAAAACAAACAAAGAAACCTACTTAACAAATATTTAACTGAGGACTTACTATGTGAAAGGCTCTGTGGTGGGGGTACAAGCACGTACTCTATTGCAGTGATATTTGATAAAAACTCTGATAAGGGTAAGGACTGGAACTGCATTGAACACATGAGCAGGCCCCTAACCAAATCTTTTAAAGTTAGGACAGGCTTCCCCATAGGCTGAGAACTTAAGGCCAAAACAGGAATCAGTGAGGGGGAGTCTAAAGGGAGAAGTTCAGGGAAGGAGAGGACCCCTGAAGGCCTGGAGGTGAAGGTGTGTGGGGGGAGTTTCAAGAACTTTAAGTAGCTCACCATGGCTGCAGGTTGGGAGGTGGGTGGAGAGCAGAGGCGGAAACTGAAGCTGAAGAAGGGCAGGACTTGAAGGCCATGTGAAGTAGTTTAGATTTGATGCTGAGTGAAACAGAGAGCTAATGAAGGAGTTAAGAGAGCCGGACTGAAATCTGGGAAGAAAGGCTGCCCTGGAGAGGAGCAAGAGGAGGTGGAAATGTAGGTGATGGCACAGAGGGGAGGGTGAAGCATGATGAGGAATCTGACCAATTGAGCCTGAGGGTGCTTGCAGGATGGGTCACACCGGGCCAGGTAGGACAGGCAGTAACCTCGCAATGATCTCCAGGGACCGACGGCAAAAGTGCATCCCAGCAGAGAGGACTGTCCTATAGGCTGAGCACCATGATAATGGCTTGGGGGTGAGATCGTGCAGGGGAGTGGGGTGGGAAGTATGGCAGCCCTTTGGTTTTTGATCAAAGAGAGTATTTTTTGAAGATTTTTGATCAAAGACAGTATTTTTTTGGACAACATTTGGCTAAGTGAGCTGAGTTACTTTCCTATTATAAATGTCCAGTATGCTTCATGAACATGTTTGACTTTGACAATGAGCCTGTAATGTTAAGGGGAGCATCAGTTCTCACCATCTGGTAATGGTATTAATAAAAGATAACATTAATGAGGTACCTAATTTGGAGCAAGCACTGTGCTGAGCACTTGACATGTATTATCTCAATTTTGCTTCCCCAGACTCAATGAGGTCTTGTTATTATTATCTGTATTTTACAGATGAGAGTACTGAGGCTTAGAGAAGGTAAATAACACCATAACCAAATGATAGAGGTAGGATTTCAACCCAGGGTTGATTCCAGAGCCTGAGATAGAAACCAAACTGCCATAGTTAAGGAGGTATTGAACACTGAGTCTAAGGATGAACTGTGTACAAATTAGACATTTCTAAAATGAACAAACACAAACAATTAAAAGTCTTTTGGTTTCTTTCTGCATCTTCCTCTTGGAATTTTGCTGCAGGAAAAAGGTTTGATTAATAAGGGTTATGACTACTTGTTTCAAATTAAACTTGGTTTTACTGAACATGCAAAAGCAAAAGGAAATACAAGTAGGATTTTTTTTTCCAGGTTTTGATACTTAAACCTTTGGAGGATTAAATTTGCCAAAACAGTAAGTAGGCTTTTATTTTTACATTTCACATATGGAGGCCACGCACTTTCACAATCCTTAAATTGGAAAAGATTCACAGAGTTAATCTAATCATTTAGTAGCCATTCCCCTTACTGAAAAACGAAATGTGTCACCAGAATTATTACAACATCCAAATAGTGAAAAGAGTTTACAGATCAAATGCCTACTCTAACTCCTTTAATTTACACATGAGGAAGCTGAGGACCAAAGCAGCTACAGGACTGTTCTGCCCAAAGCCACACGGTGAGTGTGCAGCCCGGGTTCGGACCAGAGTTTCTTCTGACAAGCGGTAAGCTCATAGATGGCCACACCTGCTCATCCTGGATAACAGTATTCCCCAGTGGAATTAACACGATGCATCTTCCTGGAGTATCATTTTTACTTTAAGATTTAAAAGCAAGCAAGCAAATTAAGTAGTCATTTAAATCATATTTATATTAAGCCTAACATGGCCATATTGTAGAGTAAACCATAGGGATTTAATAAACAAAACAGGAAACTTCAAAGAAATGCCTTTTCTTGGAAAGAAGGCGGGAGAGCAAGAAAAGGGACTGCCTCAGCCTTTATCACGTGCGTCTTGTGGTTTAAATGTATTCTCTCTCCTTTAGAGATTTTCCAGAGGGCAAGTTTTTTTGTTTTTGTTTTTGTTTTTGTTTTTGAGACACTCTGGGATCTCTTAGAAGTGTGACGGACAATGGTGAACTATCAATTAATAACATTGTTCATGATTATGCTGTTAAATAACTTTGAGAGATGTCAGAAACATGCCTTGCAGTTTCCATTAATGTATAATTTAAAATTGCCTAAATACATGTTAACAGATCCTTTAATATAATAGATTTTAACTTTTTATCTTAGAAATTTATTTTTTGAGCTAATTTTAATAGATAATATACTTGATTAGTAGTGTGTCACACGAATGAATGCATTTTGCATTCATTCAAGGTTATCTTTAAAATGATGTGAGTAATCTGTTTCATGCCCACAAGTACTATGAATGCTAACACTTCATTCTTAACTCATCTAGTTGTCATTAGGTACAGCAGCTGATACAATCTTCCATTAGACAGTCTCAGAACTGTGGGTGGTCTTGGAAACTATACCATATGAACTATAATACACAATAGAGTGAGTTGGGGATTTTTTTTAGCTTTAATTCTGAATCATGAAGCTCCTATTGGTTGAAATTGAGCAAAATAATAAAAAGGATCTTACTCTAGCATCAACCTATACTGATGTGTTAGAGCAGAGTTCCTTATATACTCTTTGTTACTTAAAGAATTCAAATTTGCCGCAGTTATTTATTTTCTTTTTTCAATTTAAATTGTTTATTTACCTAGCTAAAGGACCTGGAATAGCAGTGCTAGCAAACAGAGGGCACAGTTGACTGTTCACATTTTTAAAAAGCTAAATGCTCATAAAATAAGATATTGAAGAGAAAACAATAATGCATTTTAACTATACTTTTGATTGAACCAGCACTGAGTACATTTCACTGGGACATTTTGGAAGTAAATCATGCAATTCACATCAATACCAAATTGGCTATGCTCACTGTAGTGTTATTATAAAGGGAGTTAACTCATAATGTTTGGAAACTCGATGTCACTTTAAAGGTCTGAAACTTCAGTGTTATATATTTTTTAAAATTTCTTTATAAAAATACCTTTAAGTGCCTTAGATGTAATAAACACTCAGTAAGTAGCTATTGATTCAATTTCCACCAGAAACACACTGCATTGGAAGTCAGAATAGAAGTAAAATGCAAAGCAAATTATCAATTTGATAATTACTAGGTGGGTATGGAAGCAAGTGATATGTATGGTTTTGGCAACTCAAGAAAGATATATCTGCCCACAGAACTCTACACGAGTAATCATTTGCTAATCTCAAGAGAAATATTCTTTAAAAAACAAATCCTTTTGTGTATGTTTATAAAGATTAAAAAATCTTTCAAAACTTCGTTGAAATGACAAGCAAACTATCTTTCATTTCTGTAAATGAGCTACAAATGTATGCTTTTACAATTAAAAAAATATTTAAATGAGAAATCTGCAACCACAAAGAAGTTTAAACCGAAACAGTGCTACTTTTTTTTTTTTTTTTTCTGGCAAAGATGATCCCCTAGTCTTTTTCACCACAGTCTGGAGTCGTTGTAAAGAAACCACACACAAGTTATTCTCTGGGCAGAAGCATTTTAGCTTCCAACTTTAATTTTTTTGTTCAACATGCAGATAGTTTAAAAAGTTTTCTCTCCCGTCTTATTTTGTTTCTTAAAACCCTTCACATCTTAGAAGGATAGAATTATAGTGCTGTTCATTTTGTACCTTCCATCCTACCTGCTGAGTTGGTTTTGTTTTTTAATAACCTAGGCCTAATTATTAAAAATTCAGTTGCTCTTCCTTTCCCTCTCTCTCTCTCTCTGTCCCTCTCTTCTTCCTTTCTTCCTTCCTCCTTCTCCAAGTCCCTCTTGTCCTCCCCACTCCCCCCTTGTCCCCTTTAGAAGCCCCTGGGATGACACTGTTCATTGATGCATCTCCCTCATTAGCATTGCTGCAGCTTGGCTCAGTGGTTTCAGAGGCAATCCGTCATGAGAAAACTGAAGAATGTGCCCCATTTGCATGATTCTGTGCCAGAATGCAACTTTTTCTCAGCTGTTCTTTGTGTAATTTCCCCTTGAGTGTTCAACTTTCCCATGAAGTCCTAGAAATCATATTACGGATTTCCAACCCAATTGAAATGCTCTACAGATTAGTTTTACATGCTTGCTTCCTTCCCCCCAAAACTTCATAGTTCTTCATAAACAGAGCAAATTAGTACATAAAGAACAGGTTTAGCCTTTTATTGTTTGAAATGTAGGGCACATTAAACGAATATTTTTGCTTTGAAAATGCAGGGGTATATAGTATATGTGCAAATATATATTTATTACACATGTCCAAATGAGGTCACAACACTACTAAATACTTAGGCAATTTCTGCTTTCTAGTCACTTAGTGCCACTTGCAAACCACATTTTGTAACCCACCATGGAACTCAGAGCAAAACATAGCAAAAAGCTGGATGAAATGCTCACTATTTCTTTAATAAAGAGAGCTTCCCACGTAAGTCAAGATCTGTTTTGCAGTTCTTGGGTGAACCCATTTTAATAAAAGAAAGAATTCATAGCTAACTAGCTGCTAATTAAATAAATATTCTCACAGCATTTTTTCTAGGTAGAAAACGACAACTAAAACAACTGTGAGATATGCAACCTGTTACCAAGATTTCCATTTTCCATAAATTAAGATAAATGTAATACGGTATATACACAAAACACGACATTCCAGGAGAGAAAACATTCCATTAAAGAATGTTTATCACATTACATTTGAATTAACAAGAAGAACCCAACTTATTTACACACACACACACACACACACACACACACACTCCATAGCCCTTTTTAATGACATGTTATTCTTCTCAGTATTATTATATACAAATCCATAGAGTCTTTTTATTCCCTTTTGACTTTTGGGTGCAGTTAGTAGTAAGAATAAACCATTTCTTCTTATTCCCATTCTAAAAACTGTAGAATAAATTATTAAAAAAATTACTTTTTGACCATTGGTTGGAAAGTAACCATAAAATAGTGAAGATATTCTAAAAGTGTTTTAGTTACAACTACTTAAAATTCTAAATGACTTCATAATCTTTGGGAAGGAGAAGATGAATTTAGAATGAGAAGGCTGCAAATACCAAACTTAAAACCTACTGAGTATCGAACAGAATTAAAATAACTTAAAGATAATTCCCTGTACTAACAGAAAAAAAAGAAAGCTCTTAAAACACAAAAATTTGGTCGTTGAAGAGCCGCTCACACGGTGATTAGAATTAGGTTGCAGAAGATTTCATTAATTATAGGTGACTGATTTTCCCTGGGCAGACAGCTCAGGTCTCCCGGCCCGCTCCGTCCACCCCCTCCCCAGCTCATCTCAAACTGTTGTCTAACCTTTCCCTTAATCCATCTCATCTTGAGCTGATGGGAACTGCTTTCATTCTACCTCTTGTGGAGGTAATGAAACAATCTTCTTATTCACTTGGTTCCTCTGAGCCGGTGACATGCAACAACAACAAAAAAAAGCGAGCGCCCTGATTAATGGCTGCTAATTAGCAATGTTAATGACCAGGTGTCCGAGAGTACGGCCAGCTCCTCTCAGCATGGAGTGATCGCTCAATGAGGGCCCTGCAAATCCATTCCCAGTGACCCTTCCCCTCAGCTGCCAGTAATGAAGCCCGCTTGCTCGTTACTCCCGGGAGAGGCGCAGGAGGAGACCTGGGCCTGGGACCCAAACCCTTGCCTGGGGTCTAGTGGGTCTTCCATTAATTAAGGTTAGCATTTCTGGCCCCCCAAAAGCTCAAAGGTAGAGGAGTGAAGAACAGGGAGATGTACTCAAACCCTCTTTTGTCTAGAGGATATTCTTTTTCTAAATGGAGCCAGTAATTAATTTTAACCATTTACATGGTACATCTGTAATTTTGACTATGTGCTAGCTATACATATCATCTTCTCAATCAGATTCTTTTATTATCCCGAGATGATTCACATGAGTGAAGCAAATCTCATATTAGCTTTCAAATACAACTTTTTATTTGTGAGGTTTACATGCTCTTTTTACCATTCAGCACAGATTACCTAATGACAGCAGAAACTCAGTGCGTCTAGAGGCGTGCTTAAAAAAATAATAGTAATCTTTGAAAATATTTTTTCTAGTTAGAAGGTAGGTTAAGTATATAAGTGCTCTTATCTCTCATATTGGAGTAAGGGAATTATAATAACTTTTAAAACAAAACAACAAAACAAAAACAAGCTTTTCACAGAGCTTTATAGAGAATCAGCTCTATAAAGACCTGAAGAATTATTTTACTAATTAGAGTTGGTTGCTTTTTGGAATGCTGACCAGAAAATTGAAAAGTGACAGGACTGAAGTCTTTGTAGATAACTAACCATTAATTGTATTTGCCAATTTGTGACAGGCTGATTCTGAGTTTACACAATCATTTACTTTCCCATCACTGGAGAATGGCCTTGTACTTCCTCCAAGCAAAGGGAGTGGGGATTCAGTTTGGAAGAAACAAACTAAAATGGAAGAAAGTATGTTATACCATTGCTTTTGTTTTAGCACACTCTTTCTTTTTAATGTATATGTCTCAGGTTGGGATAATACCTTGGCGGATTTAGAAATACTATATATATATATATACACACACACATATATATCTTACTTGCTGACAGGTCGTATGTTTGATATCATTGTGATAAGTTTCTGTTAATGACATTTTTGATACATGTATAATTTATTTTGGTAGAATAAGTGTTATTGTAAAAATTACCAACTGTTCATAGGTGATGAAATACCACCCATAACTGCACTTAATAGCAGGGTTTGAAAAATTGTGGTTACTACTTTGCTCTGGGCTAATAGGTCCAAATAAAATTTGACAAGAAAAACTTCAGAGCTTTACTTCCAAGTGTGGACAGGTCAAGCAATATCATCTCCTAGACCACAGAGGAGGAAGAGGCTGCCTAGATAGGCGTCTGGCTCCTCTTTCATTGGAGCCCACCTTCTGTTGCACTAATATTTGATGTAGATTTCTGGGGAGAGGGATACAATTTTTCTCCCCATCATTAAATAATTTAGTACATTTTCTTTGTAGGAAATTTAGAAAACATTGCAAAGCATATGCATACATGTTCACATGTATTCACACATGCACACACAGCACCCACCATCCTAAACAGAACTATATTCATTGCCAACATGTTGTCATATATTCTAGCTATCTTTTTTTGTGCATAGATACGCTTTTGCTTTTAACCAAAATTGTATCATACTGCAGATAATATTTTATAAATTGCTTTATAAAGTTAACAATCTGACCATAACTTGTCACGACATATTCTTCTACAATAGCATATTATGGCAGCCTCTACTAAGAGCCATGAGTCTCCATTGACCATGAATGGTTAATGACGATTTCTAGAGTGACTACAGAGCCACATTACTGTGATGGCCCCAGTGCTAAAGGGAAGGGCACAGGCTCCATCCTGGCCAGTTCCTCCCTACCCAGTGGACTTTGAGAGTTTGTAGAGGATTGAGTCATATCCCTCTATTAGCTTAGATCCTGCTTCTGTCTCTTCTTTCTACAGTCTACAGACCAGTGCCAAGGAGCCAAAGAGAAGAAATGAGAATAACCAAGGTATGCTGTGTCCAATTAATTAACTATTAGACAACAAACGACAAAACATTGTGACTGTAAGCTTCATGACAGCAGGGAGTTTGTATATCTTTTCGCCTGTGTATCGGTAGTACCTAGCACCATACCTGGCACATTGTAGATAATATATATTTGTGGAATAAATGAATGAATGAGCAATTAAAAAATACATTTGACTGTTTTCTAGTTTCATTTTCTTGAGTGGCAGAGAGAGTAATGGACTTTTAGTTAGTGCCCTTGGAATGCCCACAGGGACATATCTCCAGAAGGAACTCATTCTCATGTTGCATTGGAAGTAACACACGAGCAGATACATGGTTTTATACTTCTAGCCGGAATGCATGAAAACCCTGAGATCTATCTGTCTTCTGCTCCTATGTGGCTAGTCCTGCCTGCTCCTCAATTTGGTCAAAAGAGAAAAACAAAAACAAACAAACAAACAAACATAAAAAGTTTTGAGTCCCAAGGTCCTTAATTTGAACTTACAATTAACGTGCATTATAAATTAAATCTGGCAATTTAAATAATTAAATATTTTGCTTATCTCTTTTTTCCTTTTTTATGGGTTTATGAAACCTATATAAAAACCTATGAAACCTACACAGTCTGTGGATGGAATGTGTGATACTCTAGGAAATGAATAAATACGTTATCAATAGCAGGGGAATCAGTTGCACTTAACGTGACTCAAAGTTAGGAAGTGTGAGGTTAAAAAAATGTAGGGTTCATTGGATTTTTTCTTTCTTTTTTAAATTGAAAAAGTACAAGTTACCCTGGGAAAAATGACCAAGAAATAATAGAAAATAACCACTTTGCTTCAAAAGATGTTTTGCAGCAATTAGCCAAAGAAGAAGCCGTATTCTCTGCAAGACATCCTCCTCTATTGTGTGCAGTAGGGATGGCTGTTCCTTGACCCCTCTCACTCACCTACCTCTGGCGCTTTGTTCAGGGGGCAGAGGCAGAGCAAGACCCTTTTGGTAAATTTATCCTGTTGGAATAGCAAATGGAGAATGCTGTAATGCATTCACCCTTTCCTCTATCCATCCATCGTTGTATTAATCAATCAATTGAAAAGCCTGTTTAAGCATCTCTCTACAGCCTATTATCCACATTGAGTCAAAGAAACATGGCTGCTATGCTTTGCAGCTTGTAGTTCAAGAGAAAACAACAATGGAGGTAGGCACGGAGGATAAATAGACAACAGGTAAAACACTGAACAAGTATGTGAAATGAAAGAATGATAATATTAACATTGTCAATCAATTAACAGGTAGCTATGGTGTGGTAATTACATGCTCAGCACTGGGTTTGGGTGTTCTGCAAGTTAAATAGCTAAAAATCAGGAAGAATTTTTTTTTTAATTAATTACAGTTTTAAGTTGAGAAACTAAAGAAATTTACTTTCCATTCTGGATAAAGCTTTGTGGAGGCAATAGGACGGGAATGAAAGGAGGGTGTGTGTTCCCACTTTGGTACTTGTTGAAAAGAATAAAATAGCTATGATAGGAGAGTGAACAAGTGATGGTTGAGACACTTGGATAACTTTAAAATCACAAAAGTGCAGAGTTGGAATGGGCCTGAAAAATCATTTTTTCAACACTTCCCACTGTATCTAAAAACTGAGGCAAATTCAGAGGTTTGTTTTGTGGAGAATAAGATGTTGGTCAAGTAGGCATGAGAGGAGCCTGTTAAGGGACACAGAAGGAGACACAGGAAGTGAGGCCTTCCTTGGATGTTATCCTGCCCCTGAAGAGGCCTCCAAAGCTGCTCCAAAGGGTCTTGTTCCTTATTTGTAGTCCATTTAAGAAGGCCCTAGAGGAGAATAGGTTGATGTAATCAAAACCCATAGTGAGATGATCTCTTCAGTAACAAAAATAAGAGGCTGGAATTCAGTGAAGAAATTGTATTAATCCAGGCAAATGGTGTGCAAAGCCTGTATTTTGGATGTTTCACTCCTCTAACTTATGCATCAGGAAAAAACAAAATCCTTATTACCTGCTTAGGACTACTAAATTCCAAATCTTAATCAAAGTTCACTGACGTTGATATCCCAGCTTAATATATAATTAACCCATTTTTGAAATCTGGATAAAAGATGAAGTGAATGCTTTTGGACAGACTGGGCTAGCTATGGAAACTAAACTGAATGATCATAATATCATTTCAAAATATCTAAGGAGTGAAGAAATCAAATCTTTGTTGACTACCAACCCATAGTAGTTATTGTGCTAAGCGCTCCAACATTACCTAATTAATCCTTATAATCCTCAAAATAAAGTAGTATTATCCACATATTACAGACTCGGAGGCTTAAAAAGTCAAGTAACTGGACCCAAATCCCAAATAAAGTCACTGAGTGATAAGGAGTGGGTCTTATGACAACAAGCCACTGCTTTGCCACAGCACCATGCTGTCTCACATAATTTGGACATTTTTTTTTCTTTTAGGGATAGATTATCTCAGAGTTGGGTGAAATCAATATTTCTCACCCATGCAGTCCCCCAACCCCCAATTCACTGGGCATACAGGTTATAATGGTTGGGTGGATGTGTGGTTCTTCCTATTTTTGGTACAATCGTGACATTTCATTTGGATATAGTTGTGGATATCCAGAAAGTCTTTATGCTCAGGATCTGGTAAGAAGCCAAGTTGGCTAAAATTTTTCAAGCATCAAAAAGAAGTAAAAGTTTTTCTCACCAGAGAGGATAAAACTCCAGAAAAGGACTGAGGCTGCTGATAAAGTATCTTAGACCCCCATCCTGCCCTTCTGAAATCAAGTTCCAATTTTAGGAGTGCTAATGTGTCAATCTGTACTCCTAAAGTTTTTCACCGTAGACCTGGGATTATGATTTACCGCTCACATTTGTCCTGAGGTTGTGTCTCCCAGACCCCTATGACCATGTCCTTGAAGACGTTGGAAGAGACTGCACTTCTCTTTCCATGATACATGAATATTTCTTCTACCACCTTTAAAAAACGTAATTGTGAGGGGTTTTCAGTGTACAGAGGATCTCCTGGAAGCCCCCCAACTATTTGAGATTGGTTCCATATAATGAAGATATTGATGCCAGATCACAAGGTGATTGGAACAGAGGCTCTCAGTGATTGCTTTTTGACAAGCAAGCAACAAGAGGCTGCTGGATCATAGTGCACCATCTGGGGGAGCTTGTACATGTGAGCTCTCCATGACCATGGCTGTTGGGGACCCCACATGCAGCTCTAGGAGTGTGAGAGCGTCCTGAGGATTCTCTTAGTTTCTTGCTGTTTGAGAGATGCTCAGACATTTTCAGGGGTCTCTGACAAAAAGCAACATCACATTTCCACTCAAGACTGAAAGTTACAGTGGAGCAAGTGAAAACCCCGAGGGGGTAGTTCTTTTAATTTTGAAATCTAAAAAGAGCTAAAAGCTTCTTTCTGCTCTGTGTCTGGCCATTCTAAGAGCCATTCTGCCCAAATAACACCAATTTAACAGAGGGTAGGGAGATGGGAAAACTAATAGAAATTGCACTAAACTAGGATCTTTATAATGATTGCATTTTTCCTAGGTGAGAAGTATTATTCTTTCTATTTTTACATATTAACAAACTGAGGCTCTGGAAAATGAGATGTCACAGAGTTGGTAAGGGGTAGAGCCACATATTCAAGTCTTGGTGTGACTGCGAAATCCTCCATAACAGTGCTGTTCAATATGATAATTATTAGCCATTATAGCCCTTTTAATTAAAATTAAAATTAAATTTAATAAAATATTTAATTCCTTAGTCAAACTTCAGGTGCTCATTAACTGCATGTGGCTGGTGACTAGTATTGAACAATGCAGATATGGAATATTTCCTCCATCAAAGAAAGTTCTGTTGGACAATGCCTCTCTATAACCATGCTGAGAACTTCCTTTGGCAGAAGTATTTGTGGAAAATAACAGTACTGAAACTCTTCTGCTATGTTAGTGAAGAATGGTGGAGGTAAAGGGAAAGATTGATGTACTTGGAAAATCTTTAACAAAGAAAGTAGTTTAGTTGTACACACATAGTATTAACTAAGCCAATGGCAATGATAATAGTAATATCTAATTGTTCACTGCTTCTTGTGTGGTAGGTACTACTCTAAACTTTATGCATATGAACTTATTTAATCCTCACAGCAATCCTACAAAGTAGATGCCATATGATCTCCATTTTATAGATGAGGAAACTGAGGCACAGCGAAGTCAAGCAACTGCCTAAGGTTATCCAGATAAAGGAAAGTAAACCAGGATTGCAACCCAGATAGTCTGGCTTCAGATACTGGATGCATAACCATTATGTCATACAAGAATGTTTTACAGGCGTACATAGGAGAAAGTTTTGAGAGTAAGTTGCTGGTTAGAAATGGAGGTATAAAAAGCAATGCATTGTTTTTTAAAGACAGAATAACCTGAAAAGTAAGCAATACTTCCTTTTGCATGCTGTCTGTGTTCATGTGTGCACAGTATGTTAAGTACACATTACATATAATTTTATATATAAAATACATATTTTAAGTACATACATACACATACATACAAAATTTGTGTTTGCGTGTGTGTGTATACATAGCAGTTTATGAGACCAAGTCAGATACAGTGTTGTTAATGAGAAGTAAATAAGATAAAAGGAGAGGATATTATTATTGGAAAGCAACAACTATTATATAGTCGATTATTGGTAAAATTTATTTTCTCTGCCTGCTTCAACCATAAGTAAAGGAGAAAAATATTGGTTAAGATCAAACCCAAATGAACTAATCTCATTGTTTTTGTAAATTTTCCAGTTTGCAAAGTAGGTTTAAAAGTTTCGCAAATGTTTCAGGAAAATTTTGGAAGAAGGACTTCAGGTTTGACTTGAACGACCAGAATTTAAATTCCTGTTATCTGTGTGTAAGGTGTGCACTTGGAAGTTAAGAATTCTTCTGTATCTACTTATCTAATGCATTCCCAAATGATGTTCATTTGCCCATCCATCTCAGTTTTATCCTCACCATTATCCTTGCAAAGGAGGATAATTTTTCACAGCAAGTACCACGTGCGTGTTGGGGCCATTGCCATTTCAAGTGTTAAGAGTGGTTCTAGGCTGAGTGTGGTGGCTCACACCTGTAACCCCAGAACTTTGGGAGGCCGAGGCAGGTGGATCATTTGAGGTCAGATGTTTGAGACCAGCCTGGCCAACATGGTGAAACCCCATTTCTACTAAAAATACATACACACACACACACACACACACACACAAAAATCAGCCAGGAGTGGTGGCACACACCTGTAATCCCAGCTACTGGGGAGGTTGAGGCATGAGAACCGCTTGAACCCGGGAGGGGGAGATTGCAGTGAGCAGAGATTGCACCATTGCTGTCAGCCTGGGCGACCAAGCAAGACTCTGGCTCATTAAAAAAAAAAAAAAAGTGTGGTTTTATTGATATCATACTTGTCGGGTGGGTTAGTCCTGTGGATATAGCTTTTATTTTAAGTAAATACAGAAGTACTTAGAAAGTGCTAGCACTTATGCTTGTAATTTTTCAATTAGGAACAATAATATGTAAAACTAAATTAAATTTTCATCATTAACAAAGTCCTTTAGTTCTCAAGTGGAAACAATGTAAAACTCTATTTTGTAACATTTTTGCTAATGAGTAGCTTTTTTTTTAAGTATGGGAAACATGACTTTTCTTTTTTAAATAGAAATACAACTAGTATTTTAAGTTCTGTTTGGTATAACTTTCTAAATTAAGATACTATCCATGAAAACAAAAGTCTCATTACCTTTCTGGTGGTATCTAAGCATCACCTTAACAAACTGGCATGTGATATCAGACTACGTTACTATGACATATATGAAAAATTCTCTTAACTTTGCAATGGTTGTAATCTTACCTGTCTTCCCTATCACTATGCCCATTTTAAATACTTATTTTAAACCAAATGAAAAATCTTTATTATAGAGTGTTACAGAATGGAGGATTTTTAAAAGAATTATTCATAAAATTATCCATTTTTTTTCTCAAGAAGATAAAGTGCACTGACTATTACATGCAGGAATTGGTGACTTGAATTTTATCTTTTTGAGCTGTAATTTCAATATTGGAAACAACTTTAGAGATCATCTAGCCCTTCCCTCTTAGAAGCTTTAGTAGACCCACCCCAACACTGCACACAGCGAAGACTTGAGCCTGGATTTTCTCTCTAGGAGGCATTAACCAACCAAAGCTCACCATTTTTTGTTCACTTTTTGACCAAACCTTGGACGCATCAAATCTTGATTTAATAAACATTTAAACCACTTGAGAAATAGATTGCTGTTTTGCTTTGTTTAGCTGCTGCAATCAAATATGTACTAAGTCTCCTGTGCACATGATCCATGCAGTGCTGTGCTGAGTCTATCAAACCACAGAACTAGAAGGGGCCTTTGAGATTATCTAGTTCAATTGCCTTGGCTTTCAGTTGGAGAAAATGAGAAGTGAACGGGTGTTACAGGGCCACACAGCTAGCCAGCATCAGATCTGTGCCCCTATTCCAGATGGCCTGACCTCGAGTCTGGTCCTCCTATTACTGTGCTATTTCCAGTGCAGTGTACAGTTCCGAGGGTATAGTCAGGTGTTCAAACAAGGATCCAAACATTGCTGAGGCCTATTGACTTTTGTTCCTGTTGCCTTATGGGTGGTTGGGACATTGACAAAGCATAAATATTTGCCAAAGAATCATGAATAAGCTCAGCTGGGAATCAACTTTGATATGCAAATGACAGAGGTGGTTATAAACATGAAAAAAAGTTTTTTTTTAAATTAAAAAAATAAGTGGTAAAGCACATGGGGTCAGGCAAGCCATTTAAGAAAATGGCCTTCTCCATGGCATCTCATTGCTTTGGGAATATTGCAGTGGAATGGGAGCTTTGATAATCTCTGCGAAGAATAATGGCAATGGGAAAGAAGGCTGCTTGTCGACAGTAACCTACAGACAAATGAAAACCCGGGCTGTGTCCTGAGAGTTTTAGGTAATCCAGGCTCATAATTTGATTTGAGAAGAGCTACTCCAGGCTACTGTGTAATTATAGAAGCATTCACTCGGCTGGCTCCTGTTCGCCTCATCACGTTCTACTTCATTGCCCTTTATACTAAAGCCCCTGTTGATGAGAGGGCGGAAACAGTAAGTACAAATAAAGCAATTAGCAGGTGGGGAATGCTACCACTGTTTAAGGATAACATACAATCTTTATTGGTACTTATTAAGTAGAAGTCTAGAGCTTAGAGACAAAGGGAAATATCACAAGCCACAAAAATGAAAAGGAGTGTGGGAACAAAAAGAGAATGGGGAAAAATTATACCAATGTTATCTACTTCATATTTCACAAATCTTATCCCAGAGGCTTGTTTTAAAAATACTATTAAACCTCCAATTTATTTATATTATAGTGAGTTACATTCTCAACTAAAATTCACCTTCCAGTTTTCTTCCTTCTTCGGACCTACTCTTTTATGATGTGAATTAACTTGAAAAACATTTTAAAGAGTTACTGTGTTCCATTGAGTTTTGTATTTGGGTTGTAGTTAAATCCGCCAGCAGGGGGAGTTAGGATAATTAACAAACCTTGGCAGGTCCTGATATTTAGAACATAGATACATAGGCACTGTTGGCAGCACTGAAAATGCCCACTGTAGATAAGGAATATAATGGGCAAAAGGAGGAAAGCAAGAGGATTTCAAGTGTTCTTGAAATCCCAGCACACGATATTGAAGATGGACAAGAAAATAGGGCACAGGCTTTCTACCTCCATTTGCAGAGTAATCCACGCACTCTGATTCTTGGTTTACTTATCTGAAAGCAGGGATAATATAACTCTGTTCATCCAGAATGCTATAATTCTCATATATTGGTAGATAGCATTGCTCTTCATGCTCTAGCCTTATTTATTCTGTCTGAGCACCAAGGTAGAGTATAAATAATTGCTGTGCTTCTCAGAGCAGCCACAAGAAGTTGTTGCTTGCATCTGATTTGGGCCTAGTGCCTTTGTCCTTGCATGCCTTATTAATTAAAGCTCTGCTGTCAACTTCAGCTACCTAAACAGGATGTAGTCTCCAATTTGAATAGATTTTCAAGCAGTCAACTTGAAAGAAAGGTATGGGAGTTTGCAGAAAAAATCAATATGTTTTTCCTTTGCCTTAGTAGCAGGAGGGTACTTTGGGCAGAGATGTGTACAGATACCTAGAAAGATAAAGTTTTATACTGGCAGTAGAAATTGATATTGCAAAATTAAATCTTTATCTTCATCCTAAAAAAAATTAGCTTCTTTTAGGGAAAACTTCTGGTTCTCGCTTCAGGTTTTATGCATTCCTTCTCTTTTTCATCCTCCATCACCTAGCAGCCACTTGAGGCAGACCCAGAGCGTCAAAAGTAAAATCTCTTGGCCAATAATACTGAGAAAAATGTTTATTTCACCCTTTGACGGAAATCACAGCACCTTCGTAGGACATTATCTCAGTCAGATCAAATGTCTAAAGATGATCGTGACCAGGCCTTCCCAAGTATCATTCAAGGGAGGTGACTTATGTGGGCAAAGCAGGGCAGAACAGCTTCCAGAAGTACGCAAAATGCTTAGCACTTAGTGTTAACGTCTTTGGTGCCTTTTGATAGTGCTAGTAAATATATAAATATGCATATCACGAATTTTCTTTTGGAAAGTGTACATTGTGTATTTAAAACAGATTTTATTTGAGGATCACCAATATGCTCATGAATTTTTATGATCCCAGACCTACATGTCCAAAAACATTGAAATTCTCAAATGACGAATACTAAGCCATAATTTCATAAACATACAGAATTTTCATTTGTAGTCTCTCTCATTTCCATCATCATCCTCTTCATAATTGCCACTATCCACTGAATTTGTTTTAGTGCTTCATAGTTTTAAAGGTGTTTCATAGTCATGAATTTACTTAATTCTTAACAATCTGTGAATTTGACAGGTGATATAATATGATTTTGCAAATAAACAGACACAGAGAAGCTCTGTGACCTACTCAGGGATGGCTCTGTTTGGGATAGTATTTAAGTGTCTAGGTCAGTTCGAATCGGGTCTCCATCTATTATCAAATGCAAGAAACTGGAAATAGTTTCAGTAACTATTCAGCTCTTGTGTACTGAGTAAAAAAAACGGAACAAAATATTCACACATCCTCTTGTGCCTGGGAATCTTGGTATTTTAGAAATGTGGCAAGTGGTAGAACAGGATACAGAGAGTATGATTCACCTTTCTACCTCTCCCTTTCTCACCTCTGCATCTCTCCTTTTGTGTCAGATTAAAAAATAAAGTAATGGGCAAACCTAGATGGTCGTGGCTGAGCAGAAAGACTTGTGATTGTAACTGCTTAAACCTGTGAACAAGACTTCACAAATAATCCCTATAGATGCCTCTCTTCTCTAAGATCTCACCCCACTCTGGGGCACAAGAACTTGGTTGTACTTTTGGGAAGGCTGTCAAGAATTTTTCTGCTTTGGCAAACCCAGAGGTGCACCATTTCTGCTGTCGAGTTCATCTCCTCCAATGTAGACTTCTAGTAAACTATTTTTCATTACATATTGATACGTAGTTCGCCATTGATTATTGCAATTTGATGACAAGGAACCTTTCCAAGAACATACTCATTGACAGTTTGAAGGGCTGAACAAATGTCTTTTTATGTATGTATGTATGTATGTATGTATGTATGTATGTATGTATGTATTTATGTATTTATTTATTTATTTTTGAGATGGAGTCTTACTCTGTAGCCCAGGCTGGAGTGCAATGGCGTAATCTTGGCTCACTCCAAACTCCGCCTCCCGGGTTCAAGCGATTCTCATGCCTCAACTTCTGGAGTACCTGGGACTACAGGTGCATGCCAGCATGCCTGGCTAATTTTTGTATTTTTATTTTTTATTTTTTTATTTCTTGAGGCAGAGTCTCACTCTGTCACTCAGGCTGGAATGCAATGGTGAGATCTCAGCTCACTGCAACCTCTGCCTCCTGGGTTCAAGCTATTCTCCTGCGTCAGCCTCTTGAGTAGCTGGGATTACAGGAGTGTGCCACCACGACCGGCTAATTTTTGTACTTTTAGTAGAGACAGGGTTCCTCCATGTTGGCCAGGCTGGTCTTGAACTCCTGGCCTCAGGTAATCTGCCCGCTTCAGCCTCCCAAAGTGCTGGGATTACAGGCATGAGCCACCGCTCCTGGCCAAATGTCTTTATCTTTAAAACAAGCATTTCAGTCTACAGTATTTGTAAAGGAGTGGGATTTGTTCTAATTAGATTTGTTCTCATGGAGGACAGCATTGTTTTTATTGGCTTGTGAATGTGACCAGACCAGAGATACTTGCAATCTACCTCATATATGGGTTCTTTAGTTCACAATGTCCCACCTGGATGCCTTTTAGGCTTTCTTGTCCTCATGGTAGCCTGCCACCTCTTTGGGCCTGGGCCTGGCCTGGAGGAAGCCTAAGTGAATCATCTCCTCACAGAATCAGTAGTAGACCATAAATGATGATGAATGCTTCCAGGTTGCCTGGAGCCACTGCACCTGATGCCATTTGAAACTCCCACAGGAAATACTGGTCATCCCATTCCAAGTGTCCTTGAAGCCAGTGGCAAATTCCTCTTGTTCACTCAAAAAGCATGCTTCCTGTTGTTTTTGGGTGGTCTTCCCAATACCTAGACCTGAGAATGTTTAACAGAGAAAATAAGGAGCATATTTTAAATTCTCAAGTAAAATACTCTCTGATTGGTAGAACTTGGTTTTGATAGCATAGTGTGGAAATAGCATGGCTGTTTATTTACTATGAGCATTTTGTGACAAACAGGCCTGATTCAGGGTATGATAGCACCACCCTTCACTCTCTGAAGCAGCCAATTTCTACCAGCTGTTCAGGCCGGTTTCTGACTAAGCAAGTTGTTCCTTTTAGATCCTGTCTTCAAGGCAGTTTCTGATGGTAGACAGAGGACACATTTTTCTCTGCCTGTCCGTGTGTCTGTACAATCATTGGCTGCTGAGACACTCCAGGTTGGAGGTCTATGTAAGTTCCCCTCACCAGCCTTTCTGAACCAGATGCCAAGGACACACCCCAACTGGCTTGTAAAAGCAGTACATCTAATCACATAATGCCTCTATAATGTGGTTTTTTAAATTAAGTGACCCACAGGATATTAATCTGGTGGTAACAACTCCCAAGGGATGTAGCACGGGCAAACACGTCAAGAGCTGCTAGTACTAGTATTAAATGTGATGCTCATTTTGTCTAAACATATGGAAATAAAAATAAGCCATGGGAGAACTTCAGTGCTGTACATGCTATATTGTTCATAAACCTGTCATAAATAAGTGTCTCTTAAAAAGAAACCAATTAATAAATGTGCATTGAATTGCAAGGCTTAAATATTCTATAATACAGGGTCTCTCCTCCCCGCACCCTCCACCAGCATTCCTATCCCTGCCAGGGCCCCCCCCATCCACCTCCTTGTTACTTAAGCTGTTATAACGTTTTCCACTTTGTGACCTGTCTCGGTTTTGTTGTTGTTGATTGAGTTATTTGGTTGGTTCAGAGGCTTGAAAAAATAAAGAAAAAAAAATCTGTAAGCTATAAAATGCAGCTTCTTTCTTCCTTTGTCTGTGTATTAGAGTCTGGCTTGGCACTAGAACCCCACCCGAAACCTCCCACCAAGAGTATGTCATATTTCTATATGCTCATGCATGTTCAGCTCTACCTCTTTTGAAATGATGCCCAAAGCCCAGCAATGTTTACATAAGTAAAAGGGAGTTTCACTTTTATGCTGTAATTTCTACATGGAGCCGAGAGTTTTCCTAGCCATACTTTATACTTTGTTCATAGGTGAACTTTTATTTTTCTAATGTGATGTTTTTATCCAGCTTTGACAACAGATTTCTTTAGGAGATTACACACCTGGAATTAACTTTTTCTGCCAAGAATTACAGTGCACCTGGAAGTACTAAATCATTTTTATCTATGTTTTAGAAGCTTTGTGTAGTGAAATTGCGTATCTCAAACTTGACTTCTCTCTTGAGGAGAAGCTTAAGGACTGGAGTCGGGTAGATATGTATATGCTGGTGCTATGGGGTAAATACATCCAGGGTGTGTTTACTTTTCACCAGCCAAATACTTACTACCTGAACACCATCTCCCTGAGTACCTCACTTCTTAAATGACTCCGCTTACTGCATAACATATGGAAATGTGAGAATGCACTTTCAGCAGATTGCTATGTTTACACCAGTTCTAACACTAATCCCCATTAATGTTTGATATAGTCCCCAACAGGTTTCAAAAGATACCAGACACCGTATCTACTGTGTGTGTGTTTGGCATGATACACACTTAAACAAGGGGAGTGATAGAGAAGGATTTTTAGAGATTTCTTTCCTAAAGTTATTTGCTAACTAGATTATTTTGAGAATGGGAAATACTTTCTATGAGTATGAATGACAGCAAAATATAACATCCTTTAATTTAAAAAATATGCAGGGAGTTCATTATAAATAGCCATACCATTCCATTTGGAGACATATTACATTTTCTGTTGGATAAAGTCTTGTGAGGTACAACTGTAAGACCATCTTCAAGAGATTTAGGATTACGAGTCAGAAAATTTATTACAAACTCATGCCTACACATTAGAAAGATAATATTGTGTGAGTATTAGAAATTACTTACATGATTTCTTGGGGGTGGGGAGGGAAGTGTTATAGGAAATTTAGAGGAAAAAAGTCTTCAATCTTTAGGTTTTGCTACCAGCGTTAGAGCTCCTGCTTTTGTCATGAGACCAGCATATGCTCTCGTTTTCCTGACGTGAAGTAGTATTTCTAGAACAACAAACGCTTTTCATCCCTAGGCATCCTGAAGTTTGCCAAACTGGTTCTGCTTATTCTTGTTGAACAAGGATAATTTCTTCTCTTGGTTGTCTCTGATATAGTGTCAGCATTTTAAAGGCCAAAAGTTACCATAGTGACAAATTACTTGAGTATAAACATTTATTCTGTTTAGACAAAAATGCTGTAAGATTAAGAAAAGGATTAGAAAAATCGTGGATAAACCAACACATTTATTTTGATGGATTTCTTTCTTAGGCAACATAAGAATGATATTATAAGTGGTATTGTAAATAATGTTTAGTGAAAAAAGAGTACAGAAAAAATATAGATACATTAAAATATATCTGCTATCAAATTCAAATATAAACAGTTGAATTTCACAAATTACTATTTTCTGTTACTGTGGTTTAATTTTACACAAATGTGACTAAATTCTGCCCTGGTTATAGATAAACTCATTATGTTCTTTAAGTAGTTCGAATTTCCTGATAACCAGTAGTCAAACTGAAGAACAAGCAGAATTAGTAGCCAAGTCTAATAAACAACTGGGAAAAATTGTATCTGTCTCATCCTCCTGGTTCCCACACACTCTAGTTACATCATTACTTAGCCTGTAAATTTGGAGGCCAATTGGGCTCCAGAGCTTGGGTCAGGTGACCAAAACATCAAAATGTGTCTGAAACTCTACCCTAAAGATGGGGTTTCAGCAGGGCCTCTGGATAGCTGACTCCTCTGCGGCTGCTGTGCAATTTTCGTATTTTATTTCACCTTTGCTTTCAGGCTTAGCTTTTGGTCCCACAGATTGATGGCTGAAGCAAACTCATTGATTTAGGTTTTTCTGTGCAGGTGCATGGGCAAAATTATTTCCTGTACCACATACTACAATCAGTTATGTAATAGCTTAAAAGAAAACAAAAACAGAAACTAGACCTTTCTCTATGAATTGATTTTCATCGGAGATCATTCTAACCCCTTGATTTTTATTTTATCTTTTTTTTTTTTTGGTTTTGAAAACTGTTTTGGATTTTGTTATATTTTAAAACATAATTTAATGTCTAAATCCACAAAACTTAAAAGCCAAGGTTATTAGAGCCACTGGATGCAACTCCTCATCGATGGAGCTGAAATGCTCTGCTCCTCTTAAAAGGAGCGGAATGTGTAACTCTATCCCCTTGCTAAGGTTTCACAGGGCAAGTATAGTGATGACAACAACTACTTGTTTTCTGCAGATGTAGAAAGGCATTTTTTTTTTTTTTACATGTGCAGGAAGCAACAAAAAAACCTGGTTTTTGGGGACAGGTGAGTGAGTTGCCTTGCAAAAAATAAACCAAATAATCCTTAAAGTTGTAGTAACATATATAGAACCAAAAGCTTGACACCTCTGTACACAAACCTATTTTCATGTTCAGATTTACACTTCTCTTGATTGCTACAAGAGGGGCTATGATAGTTTCTGGCTGGGAATTTGTTTCAATGAAGTAAAATCCATCAGAAATGAAAAACGTCCTTGATAAATTGTTATCAGGTATTTAACAATGCTTTCAGGAAGCAGGGACGATGCACTAAAGAAGGAGAAAACTCAGGTGAAAATTAATCTTGTTAAAAACCAAGGCAAACAAACAAACAAACAACAACAACAACAACAAAGAAAAACCAAGGCAAACAAACAAAACAAATTGTCCTTCTTCTTGGATCAAATAATTGCATGAACTCTATTCCGTGACTTACGCAACAAACGTTTGTATGTACTAATTACCATGCTACTGGATAGGGATACAAAGAAAGTAATGAGATATGATAACAATGACAATGATAATAACAGCTACCATTTATGTAGTGCTCACGGCATACCACACTGTACTGAACACTCTACATTTATCCTAATCCTCACATTAATTCAAGAAGGCATTTATTCTATTTTACAGAAGGAGAAACTGAGGATCAAAGAAGATAAATGATTTGCTCACGATTATGCTTCGGTTATGTGGTAAGCCATAGAGAGAATTTCAATCTACATTGGATTTATTCTAGGAACTCTGTTCATAACTGTTCTCCCACATTTTCTGGAGATCGAATAGAGATACAAGTGTTTCTTTGTCCTTGGGAGGTTTTAAGGTTTTACTCCCCGTGGTGGGGTAAACTAGATGAAGAAATAATTGACATTACACATGTTAAAATATCAACAGGACTAAGTGCTTTAGGAAAGTCAAAGTTTCAGAGAAGAAGTAGTTTGGACCAGAACTTTTCTGAGGAACCCTGTGTCTATGGCATCGGAGCAGGAAAGAGTGTAGGTGGTAGATTAATGTTTGGTTATCTTTTCCCCTGCAGGTAATCCTTTGGAAATAACTGATTTCTAGTTTTATTCTGCAGAACTATCACTGAGAGTGCTGTGTACGACAGAGCAAACTACTGTCCCCACAGGTGCCTGCCAAATAAAGTAATAGGTGCTCACGTATTTTCCAGTACAAGTACTTCATTTTTAATTCATGGTCCAGGTCCTCAGTACATGCTGTTACTAATATTAGGTTTCAGCAGAGAATAATGAACGGGAACACAGGCCTGAATGTCTTAACATTTTTTAAACGACGTTTGCAGTGCGAAATTCTATTTCTGGCTTAATTGGAGTCTTTACATAAACAAGAGGAGGGCTCTGCAGTGTTGGGGAGGCATAATAGTCCCACAGCTTAGCAACAGAAAAGATAAGAGTCAGCATGATTCGGAACTGGTAGAAGGTTAATGCAGGCACGCTTTTCCCCCTTAGTTCTCAGCACAGTATTCTTATGTTAGACAAGAAAACGAGAGGTCTTCTGAGTTAGGATTCTAACTAGAAAGCCTAGATCAGCTCTTTGGGGGGAAGCTTTATTCCATCAGAAGAGGAGGGAGAGGAGAACTTGCTCTGGTTGGGAAATAGTACTGTTCAAGTGGTCCTCAAAGCAGGGCTGACTTATCCATTAGGTGCGGCAGGCAGTGTTTACAGGGCCCATGGTACTTTTAATGTTTTAATTACATTTAAAACAAAGAAGAAAAATGAACCTAATGATAATGAATATAAGATGATGATGAATTCAGCCTGGTTTATATTCATCTTTATACCAGTAGAGTTGTAAAGTATAACTTTTAATTATTTTTTGGAAGAAGGGATGATGGCAAAATGCCTGGAGCCCATGAAAGTCATCATGTGGTCCTGCCCCAAAGAGGCCATTTAAACAAGTTAAATGACTTTAGTAGACAACCTGTTTTTTTCCCTTGCTAGTGTTTTCTCACTGTAGATTCTACTTACAGCGAGTCTTTGAGAAAAAACCCCAAAAAACTATGTTGGTTAACAAAAGCATCAAACCCACATTCCCTCTAGGTTTCTAACAGTGCCCTGACTGGCATAGAGTTGGCATTAAACAGTTGGTTGTATATACTGGACATTGATTTAAAGAGAAAGCATGCTGATGTACTTATTCATTAAGTACAACTATTTATTGAGCATCAGCTGTGTGCCAGGCACTGTACTAGGTGCCATGGATATAATAGGAAATAAGACATTCTCCTTTAATTCAAAGCGCTTCAGAGAAAGACAGTAAGAAGAAACATAAAAATGACATTTTCAGGAGGTAGTGGGTTGATAAAAATGAGGTGGGGGAAATCCTTGCTTTCTGAATTTCTTTTTAAAAAGTGTATCAACCTCGCAATTAAAAGAGGTTTTCCTCTATGACATTCAGACACAAGCTAAAATCGTCATAAATACATGAAACAGAGATATTGCATTGTAGATGGTAGCTAAGCTTCTTATTTAAAAATAAAGGATGTTTAATGATTTTTCAGTGAAAGGAGAACTGCTAAAGCTCATCTGACTGGGGTGATTTTGGCCATCCAAGCACTCAGAATTGGTGAGTGTTGTTTCTGCAGAAGGGCCAAAGCTACTGCTGGGCAGCTTTTTCCTCACTGTTGCTGGGCCTGCTAGGAGTCATGATAAATTTTGAGATTCAACTGAAATAAGAACAAATTTCACGGGGGCTCTCCAAGTCACTTGGTTTGAAGTAAGCACCAAACTCAATTCATTTAGTTTCTCATGATGAGACTTTCAGGCAACATGTAGATCTTGCCTGGTCCATTCATATACTAGACATGTGTTTACTACATGCCCTACACATACCAGGCTCCATGCTAATGTTTGGTTTCGAGAGAGGAACAAAACAGACAATGGCTCTGCCCTCATGGAGTTTAGTTTCCCATTTTCCTGTTGGAGAGGGAGAGGTAATACAAATTTCAAACAACAGATGGGGTGACTGCAGGGTTCTAAAAGTACCATTCTAGTGGCTATCTTTTATTTTGGCTTTTTGGTAACAGCAACCCAATTCTTCTAGGCATACGGTCTTATATTGGTCAAGGGATTCTGTCTTTCTCTAGCCAGGAAGTGAGCTTGTGACCCAAGCTTAATCAATCAGAATCTCTTTCCTGGAGTTGTGAGGGGCTTGGTGTTGATTCCGTGAGCATGTGGCCAGATTCTGAAAAGAAGATCCCCACTGATATCACAGAATAGTCATAAACAGCCATAATGGATGGGACCAGTGAGTTAAGGGTAAATTTTGCTTTACTTTGCCATTCATTGGGCTGGGTTATTAAACTAGATTGACCCTAAATTCCTTTCACCTAGTGCTTCCTTTTTGGAAATCAGTAGGGATCATTCAGAAGAAGAATGTAAGCACAGACATGCTGACTGGATCAACATGGTATAATGGAAAGAGCTTGGGGTTGTACTGATTTTGGTATGCATACTGGACAGTTTCTTCCAGTCTAAAATTGGAAGTGTGACACCAGCTCCACAAGGTTTTCGGAAAGTTTAAATCTAGAAGGCCCCATTTAATGCCCATGCCCATGAATGTCAGTTCTTTGCCCTTATCTACTTTCACTTCTTCTGCCTGAGCCCTACCACATACTGTCTTCATAAATAGTATGTTGCCAAGTTGGCTGGAAATTTTAAAATAATGGCAAAAATGTGCAATAACAACTCTGGAGAAAGAGATGAGATAGGGTTGGAAAGCTGATAAGTGAATCTTCAGCCACTTCCTCCTCCCTTCAGATAGTGTGGGCTTGGAGTGAAGTGTGGGCCGGAAATTTGACAATTGGCTAGATCTGTGGCTCGTGAACTCTGCCTGGCATGAACACTTCTATTTCAGCACATCTGTGATTGCCATATCACCAGCATTTGCAGAAATGGAGGATTAATTTTATTGTGCATTAGCTCAGCAGATCTGGTGACATAATATTGCACAACGAAGAAGGATTACTCACCAGTTTCTGGATGCTACATTTTTAGAAACTAACTCCACTTAACGACAAGTGTTGGATCTAACAACTTCCCCCTTTTCCCCACTCCCACTCTCCAATCACCCAACCAACAAATATTCCTTAACGTAAAAACCAGCTCGCATGGGACCAGATGGATGCAATTTTTCTTCAGGATAAAATTCTGGATATTTCCCCAAAGTAAAGATTTTATAATACTTCTTCATTTATTAAAAACAGATGTGCCATGTTTATAATATTGCTCTAAGCCCCCCTTTTTTTGGTTTATGGAAAGCAATTTGGGAAGGTAAAATAATATAGCATTTGTGAGTCATTTCTGAAGAAAAAATGCCAAAACTGTACAGTAGTCTGCAAGCCAGACAGGGGATATGGTCATAAGGAAATATGGCTACATCCCAGGGCAAACAAAGAGGAGACCTTGTTTCTACTTCTGTCATACATCTACTCAGCGTTTTGACATATCCTCTTTTCACCTATGACCTCCTTCTGCAGAAAAAGAGACTCAGAGACAGGCTGTTATTAAGGTCTAGTGGCTGGCAGAACTCAGTTGCACACTGCATCCTATAATCTTCCTACTTGCCACTAAACCAGTACCATTTCCCTTACCTGTTGTCTTTTTAAAAGAACCTTTTCCCCCATCCTCATCTAGGCTACCTCACAGAGCCTTCTTTTTCTCCAGGTAGCACACCTTAAAAACTATTCCTTCCTTTCTCTATAGCCCCTTTGTCCATTCTGTCATTTCTACCTGCTGATGTTTAACCAGCTGCTGGGCTACTGTGTCACTTAAGTAGCTGTATTTAAAGTCTATGGAGTGCGGAGTATACAGTGAATAGGGCCCTGTGGACAAATGCAGAAATGAAATGTGTGTGTGCGTGTTCTTTATTGAGTGCTTACTGCATGCCAGACACTGCTCTAAGTTAGTTTTTAGAGTTTGTTATATTTAATTTTCCAATTTTCTATGAGGTATGAGTTTGGACAGACCCGCATTTAAGCCCTGCTCTATCATTTACTTGTAAAAATATGTAAGCTTTAAGTAGGCAATATCCATATTTTTATGGCTAATTCCTGTAATTTCTATTTGTATGGTTCAAAAAAACAGCTTTATCTCTCATATAGCCAGGGAAGATTTTTTTAAAAATTATTAAAAATATTCTGTCAATATCCTTTGTATTTGAAGCTCTAATGGCAAAACTGGATATATGCCATATTCATTTTTTTAACAGCATAAAGTACAAAGAAAGTGATAAAAAGTACACAAACTGCTCTAATTTAGTTTATGCAAGCAGCAGACAGTAAAATATAATGGTCTACTTATTCTTCTGTGATTGACAGCCAATCCTTGGAGCAATTTGCACTCCGATCAGATAGCAGGTTTTCTCCCATAACCTTGAGGTCCAAGTCTCTCTGCCCTTTATTGTGAAATTATCTGCCCTTTGACCCTTTGAAAAGATGGAGTCCCACATCTTCTAAAAGCCTTCCCTCAGTCCTGCACTGATGTGTACAGTAAATGACTGATTGTCTCCATTATATGACCACGGCAGGCACAGAGAAATACCTAACTCATTTTAGCAAAACTTATCCTAATTGGAACTGTAATCAAAGATAACTGGAATACTCCAGAAACTTACCTGGAGACCTTGGTGTCTTTTGAAGTTTTGGTAAAATAAGTGGTACCTTGTTTGTGCTTGTATTTTCTTTCCTTCCAACAGGGGAGTGAAGAAGAAAAAAAATTGAAAGGAAAGCTAAAGCATGTCTTCCTGCACAACCTTCCCTTCTCTCTTTCTCTGTAGCAGAAGGTGACACTGGGCTGCTGGGCTGGTTCATAGGGTTATGCACATAAAGTCCTTATCACCTGTGCTATTTAAAGTGGAATGGAAAAGTGCAGCTGAAAACATCCTGGGGGAAGCATTCTCTCCTAGGGCAGCCAGGGTACTTTTCATCTTCACCTGAAGGCAGCCCTCACCCAATTTAATGCATCATTTAGCTCAGCATTAGTGAAAAAATCCTCCCCAGGCCTGCTCACAGTGACCCGAGGGCTCCATAGAAAAAGACTGAGAAGGAGGGTTACCAGTTTTCACTTCCTCAGTTAGAAGTAGTAAAGGTAAACTGCAAATGTGGACATGGAGCCAAATGAGAAGGTTGAGGAGTGCAAGCTTTAAATGACAGAAAAGTGCTTTCTTTAAAGCTTCTGGGTCCTACCACCCAGCAGATAGGAGGAGAGCCTCAGGTATAGTGACAGGTATGTAGGAAGGAAAGAAGGGAGGAAGAAGGAAGGAAAGAAAAATTACTGAGAACCCACTATGTTAAGTCTTTTGGCATTCTATCAGCTTCACAGTACCATTTATGTTTTTATTATTCAATTGTAATTTTACAGAGTAGCAAACAAATACTCCAAAGAGTTGGGTAATTTCTCCAAAAATGCACACTAGCAAGGACAGGAACAGGAATTGAACCTAAATTATCTGTCCCAATCTTTCCCTTTGCCCCTTTCAGGTGGCTTTGTTGTTCAGCGTTGATTCCAGGATTTCTACTTGAAACTAGGCCAGAGTTCAATCTGTGGGACACCTCAGCATCCCCCAACGGGGAGCTTACGGCCAGACCAGTTAACTAGAGCTTATCATCAGGGATGTTCAGGGAAGATGCCACTCATACCTATTGGGAGGAAAAGAACAGGTACAGTATGGCTGTTTGTGGGTGGGGCTGTGGCACTAACATGTCCCTATCATGGGGACACCTGTCAGCCAAAATATTGGCCGTACAGTTCAAAGTGAGTCAAAAGCCCATTGCTAATTTCTTTATGCTTTCTAAATCTGAAAAATATCATTAAATGGCAAGACTCTGGTTGCTCATTCTGCTAAACTGTACATTGTGTCCCTGTCTTCAACAAATGTGTGCTTTGGGATTATTATAATTTTGAAATTTAGTTTGATGCTTCTTTAAGTTGGTCATGCTTTATCTTGCTTAGAGTAACTTGCTACAGAACTTCATGCAGTCATTTGATGGGTTTAACGTGATTTGAAAGCAGAGTCGTGTCCCTCTCAACTGATAATCCTCCTTAATATCTGTGTGATACACAACAACAAGATGCAGTTTAATGCTATCTGCCAAAATTGCGAATAATATATGTGTGCCAGGACATCTCTTGCCTCTTGTTATACAGTTTTGAACCCAATGTTTGGAAGTTCTTTTGTGATTTGTCATTTAAGCAAAATATAGACAGACTAGGCTATCTTCTAAGAAGACAGGATAGTTTCAAAGTGTGTAAAAGACACTTGCAGAGAAATTCGAAGTAATTGGGTTTGCTACGCTGATATTTTAGTATGGTAAATAAAACTCTTTCTTATAAAAACTTCTATGATAATTGCTGACATAATTTTTAAAAATAATTTAAACTAGTGGTCCAAGAATTTTGAGTTACCTGACTCTGGTCAAATGCCAACTTCAACATTTATTAGTTGTGTATTCTTGGGCAAGTTACACGAGTTTGCTAAGTCTTATATTTATCATCTGTAAAATGGGATATTAACACCTACTTAAGAAGTTTACTCAGGGAGATGAGGGTTAAATGAAATAAATTGACTAGTGTTTGCACTCAGTAAAAGACATTCATTACATGGAATTTATTATTATTAACTCTAGAGAGCAGTGTGCATTTTTCAGTGTTTTGACTAGCTAGGATTTGGTGATATTATTCTGAATTTAAAACTCTCACAACCGCAAAGGGCAGTAATCATAACGTACAAATTTTTTTTTTAACATGGAGATGTTTGGAAATGGAAATCAGCCAACCTCCTAATCTGATAATTCTAATAGAAATGGGAATCCATGAAGATTGTTATATTAAATCTTTACATACAGACAAGCCCCTATATACAATGCAGATGTTATGATAGATGTCAGTACTGGTATTAAGGTATGCTTCATGTTCGCATTACTAATACACTATGATTAATTCAAATAAACATACCAAGAATATATAGTAGTATAATTTTCTACTTCCTCACCAAAAGAATTATATGTGTCTTATGTTTAAAGAACTCTCCTGCTAAAATTGATGGAAGATATCACATGGCAAATATAATGGTTTTTACCAGAACATGGTAAATGGTTTTTTACTATGGAACGTGAAAAATATCTCATAAAGGAAATTATTTTGATGTTAAAGGAGGAGCTAAATAGTTATACACAAAATAACACCCATCAGAGGTTTGTTACATATGAATTTTATCTATGCCTTTTTTAGGCATATTTGTGTTTTTAATGGCTACTATGTCTTTAGATAATGAGATATCTGAGCAATTATCTAGTGAGTTGGATAAAACACAGGTTTCATATTTAAATGTGCACTTATTTGGTAAGTAACTAAGACTTCTTAGGTTCACTTGCTTCTTCTGTAATTATGGATGGGGGTGCCTTCCTGGTGATGTCAAGTTTGTAGAGAGTTTGTCAAGTAAGATTGTGGAAATTAGAGGATTCTGTGGACAGAGTACTATACAATGTAAGAAATTCACTAACCTTGCCTTCTTCCTGGGTAAAATAAATCTCCTTCTTGTAGTGTCCTACTTATTGTGCCTAGGGACATTCATTAGAATTTGGTGAACAAATATATGTCAAAGGCTTCATGTTTGAGAATTTCTTTAATGGATATGATGAAAAGTAAAAGAGCTAAAGATGCTACCGTTGTCTGCAGATTGACTAAGAGATTACCAGTGACTTTTAAAATGCAAGTTATGACAAATTTTTTTCACGTATTTATTTTCTCTAAAACCTTTCTGTTACTGCTTATATTAAGGAAATATGGAAGATGGGACAATTCACATTGTCCTCAACTGAAATATGTTACCTGTTTTACATTTATTTCATCTGAACAAAATTAATTATAATTTAATTTCCTTTCACTTTTCAAGAGCTTGACCCTTAAGTAAATAAGAAATGGATCTGCTTGCTTTTTAAGTTTATTTAATAATGTTTTTAAGGATAAATGTTCTTTAAGAATGGAACAGTAAATATAAGTTCCAAAGATCATTTGTATAATGCATGCATATAGTTCCCCAATAGTTTCCTTTCTGATCCTCCAAATCATACAAAACCCAAATTTTCTGATTTTAAATACTTTTCGTTTCAGGTAGTCTCCGTCAATTTCCCTTTACAAGTATGATTAGTTGTAAATATGGCCAAATTTTTTTTGGTCTTAATAGTTTGAATATCAATAGATATTTTTTGCTGATAGAAATAAGGACAACCAAAAAAAAAAAAAAGAAATAATTTGAGAATGAGGCAGAGAAAAGTGTTCTTTATAAATAGATGCTTTCTGGAGTGGAAATTCATAGTTTCAAAAGGAATTAAATCACTTAATTAGGTGGGGAATGGCATAGTACAACACAGACTCAGACACTGATTTCCCTTTCTGAAACATCTTTCTTGTTCCAGTTTTCTCTTTAATCCTCTGTACTAATGATGAATGACATCATTATTCATATTACTGGCTTCCCAAAGTGAACTGATATTTGGCATAACCAAAAAGGTACAATATCTAAAAGCACTAGGATATTTTAAAACCAATCTTCTCAAGAAGAGATGATTATGCTTTACAAGAGGAAATATTTCTACCATTAGCCTTATTTCACTAACAAGTTTCTGGCCAAGAAGAAAGCAATAAATACCTACTCATGCTCAACTAATCTCAAATAACTTTTTAACAATCCATTTGTTTTGAAGTGCCAAATGCAAATTCAGGATGTCACCTCCCTGCCATTTCTTTATCACTTTTGTTGGATTTACTAGTACAAAAGAAATATGTCTTACAAAATTACTCTTAATCACATGGATTGAGATCAATAGTAAAATAAAATGTTACATGTCGTCAACTGAAACATTTCATCACATTTAATCTAACAGATCAGATTTGGGAGGCTACAAAATATGAACAATTCACATGAGAACAATGAATGGTAATTACTGAAGATGCCTATAAGATACATTTCATCAGTTCATGCCCTTTTGTTTTTCTAAGAGATGTTATGGTCTACCATCTACTCTTTAATATCGTCTGTAATATCATGATCAAGAACATTTGAGCTGGAAAGACAAGATGCAAGTAATTTACATTATGATTTTTAAATAATGAGTTATCTCATTATTATTATTTTTAACAAATAATGCTTGTAAAAGTTCCTACTTGACTAGAGTTTTGACTAGTTGTGACAACCAGGATCTCTCATCAGAACTTTGAGTTTAAAAGAGATTAATTTCAAGCAGATGAGTACTTCCTCCTGGGACAGCCTTCTCCAACCCAATGACCTTAGGGTTGAGTAGCTAAGCATATTTTTCTTACCTAAAAATAAAATCTAAGTTTTTTCCTTCCTTCCTTCCCTCTCCTTCCTTCCTTCCTTCCTTCCTTCCTTCCTTCCTTCCTTCCTTCCTTCCTTCCTTCCTCCCTCCCTCCCTCCCTTTCTCCTTTCCTTCCCCCATTTTTTTGGGGGGGTAATTTCTGGCTTTTGCTTTTCATATCCCGTTCTGTTCACCTACAAAATGAAAATGGACTCACTGACCTGATGTAATCAAATGTTATAAGTCAATATAAGTACAGATGTTGTATGTCAATTTAAGTACAGCCAAGAAATTGAAGTTGGATTAAATTGAATGAAAGTTTGGGTCTAAAGTAAATATGAGAGTAGACCTAAAAGGAAATTTATAAACTTTCTCTTTCTTTAATATTGTGATAGGCAGAATAATGCTCTCCACCCTACCCCAAATATGTCTGTGTCTTAATCCTTGAAGCCTATGAGCATGTCACATTACATGGCAAAGGGAAATTAAGATTGTAGCTAAAATTAAGTTTGCCAATTTGGTGATTTTATGATAGAGAGATTATACTGGATTATCTGAGCAGAGCTGGTATACTTGCAAAAGTCTTTAAAAGTAGAAGAAGAAGACTGAAGAGGGGTCAGAGTGATATGATGTGAAAGGAAGTTGATCTCCCGTTGTTGGTTTTGAGGATGGAGGAAGGCATCATAAGCCAAGAAAAGCAGGAAGTCATCAGAAACTGGAAAAGTCAAGAAAACAGATTCTCCCTCAGAGTCTACAGAAGGGAATTCACCTCAGCTGACACCTTGAGTTTGGCCCAGTGAGACCTGTGCTGAACTTCTAACCTATAGAACTGTAAGATAATAAATTTATGTTTTAAGCCACCAAGTTTCTGATAATTTGTTGCAGCAGCAATAGAAAACAAATACAAAATATACTCTCTTTCCTATAGTAATTTCTCTTTAATAACTTTTGGTGGGGAATAATTTGTAAGGGAATATATTTATCCTAACTTTTGGCTATGATAATAGAGGAATTGGCTAGAATGAGTCAAAAATTATATTTTCTGTTACCTTTGAAACCAGCATGTTTGCAGAATGAAAGTTTTTATTGTTTTTCTGCAGCATTTTATTTATTATTTTATTTATTTATCTATTTATTTTTGAAGCAGGGCCTCACTTTTTCACCCAGGCTGGAGTGCAGTAGTGGCACAATCACAGCTCACTGCGACTTCAACCTCCTGGGTTCAAGCCATCTTCCTGCCTCAGCCTCCCGCATAGCTGGGACTATAAGCGTGCACCACCATGCCTGGATAATTTTTAAATTTTGTTTTGTGTAGAGATGGCGTTCCACTATGTTGAACTTGAACTCCTGGGCTCAGGTGATCCTCCTACCTCAGCCTCCCAAAGTGTTGGGATTACAGGCGTGAGCCATGGTGCTCAGCTCTGCAGCATTTTATATCTTATTTGCAAGAGCTGTGTGGACTTTCATTGGCTTCTTTCTTACCCTGGGTTACCCTGGAAAGGAGAGATTGAGAAAGGAGCTTGCATTCAGGTAGTTTTTTCAGGAAGTGACCCAAGGAATCAATAGGTAGAAGCAATTGTCATTGGCTCACATTACCCATTGAGGGTTGCCTTGGGTGGTGATCTCCCCTGCACTTGAGCTGTGCATGCATCCATGCCCAGTAAACTCCTGTGGGTATCCCACTTCTTCAGTACCAGAAAAATGCCACAGCAGGCTAATGATATGCCTGAGGAAATATGTGGTCAGTATTGGAACTCTTTACCCCTTTTACCAGGTAATTGTTCACCACAGCCACAACTGCAAATGGCAACTGAAATAAGACTGAGAGGAAGTGAGGCAGAACATAAGAGGCACCTGATTCAATCCATTCTCTGCATATGTTAAGACTAATTTGTCACTGAGTCTTCAAAGTGTTGGCAGCTGCAATCACTCCAAAAAGGACCTTAATACAAAGGATTAGTATAATAAGCTGCAATCTCCACTGCTGCAACTGAATCTGAGGTCATAATTGGTATTCATCATCTAGCTTCTCCAACACCCATTCTAGATTTCCCTCACCCTTGCCCAGCACTTCAGTTCCTCTAGACTGCCTGCTTGGTGGCATGCCATCTCCATCCTTGAAAGATCTGAGCTCTTAGCTTCCTTGTCCTTACTGGGCTGTGATTGCTAAAATTGGCTATTGACCAGTATCACTTTGCATAGAAGTACCCAGAGACCCCCAGTGAATCCCTGTATTCCAGATTCTCTCTGTTCTCAGTGTATGGTAAGAAACCCTACTCCTCAAGATAATCACATTTGCTTATCTCCCGAAAGTATAGTAACTCCTTTCTTTGCTTGTTAGGTCACTGGCATGAGGAACCCAAAGTAGAAGCAGGCGGTAGTCATAGTTTCTGCCTCATTGAGATTCTTATCATTTCCTTTTCAGTGAAAGCAGTACTCCTCTGGGTATCAGGACCTCTGAATCCTATAAAACCTAAAGGTGCAGGGACAAGAAGCACACATTCTGTAAGTAGACCACTGAGAATCCAGTGGGAATGATGGTGAGAGGGTCAAACAACTATATAGACCTGTTTATTTTAGTTACTGGGGGCATAGCACCACTATTTGTTTAATTAATATATTTGTTCTTGGTGGACAATGTCCCAACTTCACAGAGGTCTTTGCCCTGAGTTAGCACCTTAGTTGAACCTTTAATAAGCAATTCCATCATTATAAGTAGGTGAATTTCTTTCAGGTGATGCACTATATGGTAGAAATAATGAATCATTTGGTCATGAATTGATTGTTGCAAACTTTCCTCTGTAAAATGGAACCCTTGATTTTTAGTGATAATATATGGGAATCCATATAATCAAAAGGTACATTATACGCCTTTGAATGGTGGTGCTGTCAGACATGGCAGACAGGAATATCAAAGGCATATGGGAGTAAATATCGACTCCAGTAAGGATGAATCATTGCCCCCTCCAGGGTGGAAGGGATTTGATGTAATCAACCTGCTACTGAGTATTTGGCTGATCTTAGGTTTTGCTTCTTTATCAAAGGATTCACGCCAGGTTGTTAACAGTTTGGCAGGTTGTGTATTCAACAGCAGCCTTAATAAGTGGGAGCCCATACTGTTGGGTTCTTCCATGCACAGCCTGTATTCCTGTTACCGTTGGTACTTCATTATTGGACCTAATGGATAAACACATTGGGTGGTCAAGGACAGTGGCTGTCTGACATCCACAGGATGAGTCATCCTGGTTGTCTGGTGTCTCCTCTGACTTTGATATTCTCTGGTGGGCAATAGCATGAGATCTGTGCTCACTTCAATGGGTCTGTCACTTGCTTCTCTAGACATTTTTTTCCTCTCTGATCTTCCAAATTGGTTCCTTCCAAGCCCTGTCCAACCAACCAAGCTGTTTGGCAATACTCAGGAGTCCATGTAGGTCCTTCTTAAGCTACTTCTTCTTGCATAAGAAGTAAATAATCAAATTTCCTACTCTCAGCTCTGTCCACTGGAAGGACTGTCCCTCACAACCGACATTTAGATCCATCCCTAAGTGGGGCTATGGTGCAACAGAAGTCCATTTTCAGTTTGTACTGACATAGTGTATACAACCCAGCTGTGAACTGAGACCGAGATTTTTTTTCTCCCTCATCAGCTTACTGTATAAATACTTCCCATGCCCTCAACAAGATTTTAGTTGTGAGTTGATGTTCAGACATTGATGACATAGAGTTAGGTGGTGTGAGTATCGGAAGTCCTGCTCATGTAGCATTTTTGTATTCTCTGGCTCTGCTTGGTCCTGATTTTTAACCATTTCTATTCTACAGATTGCTGCTGTATTTGTCTGTCATTATGATTTGGTAGATCTAAAAGTCCAGTTCATTATGGGCAGCAAAACTTACATAGCCATTCAGTCAGACACTTAGTCTCTGTAAAGGCTCAGTAGCAGCCAGGGGCTGCTTTGCAAAAAACGAATGTAGTTTATGCCACAGAAGATGGGGTCTTGCTCCAAAATATAAAGGACTTTTCTGCTCTGGTTTTGTATTGGCATTTTCCAGAGACCCTACACCTGTGTTTACTATGGATCAATATATTCACCATGGACACGGGTAGTGCCATGGATCCTGTTGATTATATAGTTTAAAGAGTAAGGCAGCTTGCAGTGCTGCCTGGATTTGCTGTTGAGCCTTCTTTTTGCTCTGAATGCCATTGAAACTGTGAGCCTTCCAAGTTACCCAGCAAATAAACAGTAGTACTCCTCAGAGCAGTATATGCTGTCTCTGAAATCCAAAAGAGATGACCAAACACTCTGTCTTTTTCTTAGTGGTGGGGAATGTGAGATGAATCAACTTATTTTTTATTTCAGAGATGTTATCTTAGACATGCCCCAGATTCTTGGACTCCTAAACACTTCATCAAATATGATAAAGCAAATGTGGTAAGATTTAATTATAAAATCTAGGTGGCAAGAGCAAGACTAAGCAAAAAGAACAAATCTGGAGGCATCACATTACCCAACTTCGAACTATACTATACGGTCATAGTCTCCAAAACAGCATGATCCTGCTATAAAAATAGGCACACAGACCAATGGAACAGAATAGAGAACCCAGAAATAAACCCACATACTTACAGCCAACTGATCTTCGACAAAGCGAACAAAAACATAAAGTAGGAAAAGGACACCCTATTTAACCAATGGTGCTGGGAGAATTGGCTAGACACATGTAGAAGAAGGAAACTGGATTCTCGTCTCTCACCTTATACAAAAATCAACCAAGATGGATCAAAGACTGAAATCTAAGACCTGAAACCATAAAGATTCTAGAAGATAACATTGGAAAAACCCTTCTAGACACTGGCTTAGGCAAAGATTTTATGACCAAGAACCCAAAAGCAAAAGTAACAAAAACAAAGATAAATAGATGGGACTTAATTAAACTAAAAAGCTTCTGCACAGCAAAAGAAATAATCAGCAGTTAATCGGCAACCCACAGAGTGGGAGAAAATCTTCACAATCTATACATCTGACAAAGGACTAATATCCAGAATCTACAACAAACTCAAACAAATTAGCAACAAACAAACAATCACATCAAAAAGAGGGCTAAGGACATGAATAAACAATTCTCAAAAGAAGATATACAAATAGCCAATAAGCAAATGGAAAAATGCTCAATACCACTAATTATCAGGGAAATGCAAATCAAAACTGCAATGTGATACCAACTCACTCCTTCAAGAATGGTCATAATCAAAAATAAAAAAAAAAATAGATGTTGGCCTGGATGTGGTGGAAAGAGAACACTTTTACACTGTTGGTGGGAATGTAAACTAGTACAACCACTATGGAAAACAGTGTGGAGATTCCTTAAAGAGTTAAAAGTAGAACTACCATATGATCCAGCAATCCCACTATTGGATATCTACCCAGAGGAAAAGAAGCCATTATGCGAGAAAGATACTTGCACATGCGTGTTTACAGCAGCACAATTTGCAATTGCAAAAGTATGTAACCAGCCCAAATGCCCACCAATCAACAAGTGGATAAAGGAAATGTGGTATATCTATGTGTGTGTGTGTGTGTGTGTGTGTATATATATATATATATACAAACATTCCATGGAATACTACTCAGCGATAAAAAGGAATGAAATAATGACATTTGCAGCAACCTGGATGGAACTGGTGACTATTATTCTAAGTGAAGTACCTCAGGAATGAAAAACCAAACATCATGTGTTCTCACTCATATGTGGGAGCTAAGCTATGAGGATACAAAGGCATAAGAATAATACACTGGACTTTGGGGACTCAGGGGAAAGGTTGGGGGGTGGCTAGGGATAAAAGACTACACATTGGGCACAGTGAACACTGCTCGGATGATGGGTGCACCAAAATCTCAGAAATCAACACTAGAGGACTTATTCATGTCACCAAACACCACCCGTTCCCCAAAAACCTATTGAAATAAAAATTTAAAAATTTAAAAAAAATTTAAAATTCTCAATAAAAATCTAGATGGTGAATTCTCAGAAGTTCACTGTAAAGCCATCTCAACTTTTCTGTATGTTTGAAATGTTTATAATAAAATAAAAGGAAAAAATGTTTGTTGATATGTTGGACACCTGAATCTTTATAGGCCTTCTCTTCTACCTGTGCTATGCATGTATCTAATTAGCACTAAATAATATTGCATTGTCTGGATGTACCACAGTTTATTTATCCATTTACCTATTGAAGGATATCTTTATTGCTTCCAAGTTTTGGCAATTATAAATAAGGCTGATAAGAACATTCATATACAGGTTTCTGTGTGGGCATGAGTTTTCAGTTCCATTGGATAATACCAAGAAACGTGATTGCTGGATCATATGGTTGCATCCAGTTTGCTATCTTAGCTAAGGTATGGGGTGAAATTATGGAGCTTCCACTTGGTGCTTTTTACCATAATAAGTCTTACTTAATAGGTCAGGGGACCAATGAAAGGCCTTTTAAAAGTATTTACCCTGTTACCACAGGGTAAATGAGCCCATTGGACTCAGTGTGAGATGGTCTTGAGCCAATTCCTTTAAAAGAGTAAATATACACTGGCGTGGTGGCTCACGCTTGTAATCCCAGCATTTTGGGAGGCTGAGGTGGGCAGATCACCTGAGGATGAGAGTTTGAGACCAGCCTGACCAACATGGAGAAACCCCGTCTCTACTAAAAATACAAATTAGCTGGGCGTGGTGGCACATGCCTGTAATCCCAGCTACTCAGGAGGCTGAGGCAGGAGAATCGCTTGAACTCGGGAAGTGGTTGTTGCGGTGAGCCGAGATCAAGCCATTGCACTCCAGCCTGGGCAACAGGAACAAAATTCCATCTCAAAAAAAAAAAAAAGTAAATATACACTATGGGAAAGAGAATACTGAGAACTTTCAAGTCCAGTTGGATAAAGAGACTAAGCTGTTTCTTGTACCAGGGGATCCAAGATGCCATCATGGCTCTGTGGAATGATTAACTTAAGGATTCCAGATGATAATTCAAGCTTCAGTTTTCTCCTTTAACATGAAAATATTAATCACACCTATTTCATTGGGTTACAATAAGGATAAATGAGATAATTCTGGCATTCAGCATGTTCTCAATTCATGCTAGCTATAGTGTTAATGCTAGAGCTAATGTTGCTGACTTTAAAAATATGTTTCTTAGAATTGACTCCATAAAAGAAAATACTAACAAACGACAGGAGGAGGAGACACAGAAGAAAGGGGAGAACGGAAAGGAGGGGAAAACATACAAAAGTATAAAGAAAAAAGAAAGAAAGATATAAAAACAAGAGAAAATGATTTTAAAATGACAAAAAGAAAAGAAAGAAAGGGAGAGAAAGAGACCTCAGCTACCAGGGTGCTATGAATAAAGGTATGAAACATGCCAGAGACCATGTGAAAACAAATGTTTTTCTGAATGTACTATAAGACTGTTGCATATTTCAACAACCGAGCACTGGCTTTGGCTCGAGTAAAGCCAAAGGTTCAGGTTTAAAACTATAGTCATGAGAGTGACACCACCAGCATGGCAAACAGAAGCTTCTGAGTCTCCCTGCACCCACAGATGCACCAAATAAACATCTATCCATGGATTGATTCCCTCTGAAAGAAAGTCAGAGACCAGTTGAGAGACTCCTACCCCCTGAGCAACTAAGAAAACAACATAAAACAGGTAGGAGACGCCCAGGCACACTTGGGCACAGACCTCACCCTGGGCACTATGCCATAAAATTGGAAAAGGAGTCTCCAATACCCAGTTTCTCCCCGTGGAGAAGAGTGTCTGGACCTCACACGGAGGGCCTTGACCTCATGCTTCCTTGTTGTTTTATATACACCGGGGATTAGACACACACGTGTCCCCCCAGGCTATAGGAAATAAAGTGGTGGTCTTATGTGGATTTTCAGGCACCTCCAGGTATTTCATCCCCCAGGAGCAGTGCACAGAAGAGGCTTTAAAAAAACCACAGCCCTCTATTGCCTACTCTCACCATAAAACATTTTCAGTGGCTGCCAAGCAGGCAAGTGGCCTGGCTTCAAGCTAACTTGCATTGTAGAGTTAAAGAGACAGCCAATTATTAACTCACCACCAGTCTGGAAGGAGTTTGCACCCATATTAAGCACCCCAAATTTTACCACATCCACCTAAAAGACTGTATCATTAATCTCATGGCTCTTGGAGCAGAGGGGACTAGCATATACACATCTCCCTAGATAGCAAGAAAAAAATAGTGTCTTTAAACATGCATGCAAGCACCATCAGGGACTTCATCCCTCTGGAGTGGTGCAGAGAAGGGGCCTAAAAAAATGCAACTCCCTGTTTCTCCACCAGAAGGGGTTTAGGACACACACTGAGAGTACCAAATTGTTAAAGCTTCCTCCTGAAGGGCTCCATCCTAAACCTAGTAGCTCTGGGAACAGAAGGAAATAAACATATGTGAGTCTTCCCTAATCCCAGAACAAAGAGGTGATTTTTAAATGGGCATCCAAATACTTCCAGGGGCTATAACCCCTTGGGGCAGTGCAGGAAAGAAGCAGGCACATGGAGTTCTCCCTTTCTCTTCAGAAGGGGCTTGCCACACCCACACTCAGTGGCTACTTGACAGCTTGGCCTCTAATAAACTTGCATCAGGAAGTCCGTGAGGCAAGCAAACGGTAGCTCTCCATTACCTGAAGCCAGAGCTTGGCACTTATCTCCCTGGCTTGCCACAGAGATAAATTCAGGCCTATCCAGTCTTTCTGAGAGGAGTTTGGCCATGCACCATGTGCCATAACTTCCATAGCTCCCACCCAAGTGACTGTTTCCTTAACAACCTTCCTCTGGAAGTTCAGAGGACTTTGCTATTTGGAGTAACCCAAGGCCATAGAAAACAAACAGGTGGATGTATAACGGGCCTACTCCCAGAAGCTATCTCTCCAGCATCAGAAGGTGCAGGCTGAACATGAGTCCGGGCATTTGCCACAGATCTTCTCCTGGACTCGTCCAGAGAGAGTGGGATATAGACACCTGAACCCAGCCTCACTGTGAGACAGAAAGATTTGGAACTCACACCGACTCCTCCAAGCTTTCCAGCTACATCTAAAGAGTCTGGCTTCCCTCAAACTGGTCTTGGGATACTGACAAGACATGGTACATCCTAAGTTTTAGGGGAATGTATTAGTTCATTTTCACATTGCTGATAAAGGCATACCCTGAACTGGGCAATTTACAAAAAAAAAAGAGGTTTATTTGGCTTACAGTTCCATGTGGCTGGGGAGGTCTCACAATCATGATGGAAGGTAAAAGGCATATCTCACATGGTGTCAGACAAGAGAAGAGGGCTCGTTCAAGGAAACTCTTATTTTTATATAACCATCAGATCTTGTGAGACTTAGTCACTATCATGAGAACAGCACAGGAAAGACCTGCCCCAATGATTCAATTACCTCCCACTGGATCCTTCCCACAACATGTGTGGAAATTCAAGATGAGATTTGGGTGGGGACACAGCCAAACCATATAATTCCACCCCTGACCCCTCCCAAATCTCATGTCCTCACATTTCAAAACCAATCATGCCTTCCTAACAGTCCTCCAAAGTCTTAACTCATTTCAGCATTAACTCAAAAGTCCACAGTCCAAAGTCTCATCTGAGACGAGGCAAGTCCCTGCTACCTACGAGCCTGTAAAATCAAAAGCAAGTTAGTTACTTCCTAGATACAATGGGGGTACAGGTACAGGCATCGGGCAAATACAGCCATTCCAATTGGGAGAAACTGGCCAAAGCAAAATGGCTACAGGCCCCATGAAAGTCCAAAATCCAGCAAGCCAGTCAAATCTTAAAGCTCCAAAATCATATCCTTTGACTCCATGTCTTAAACCCAGGTCACACTGATGCAAGAGGTTGGTTCCCATGGTCTTGGGCACTCTGCTTCTGTGGCTTTGCAGGGTACAGCCTCTCTCCCGATTGCCTTAATAGGCTGGCATTGAGTGTCTGCGGCTTTTCCAGGTACATGGTGCAAGCCGTCAGTGGATCTACTATTCTGGAGTCTGGAGGACGTGGCCCTCTTCTCACAGCTCCTCTAGGCGGTGCCTCAGTAGGGACTCTGTGTAGGGCTTCCCTTCTGCACTGCCCTAGCAGAGTTTCTCCATGAGAGCTCTGCCCCTGCGGCAAACTTCTGCCTGGGCATCCAGGCGTTTCCATACATATTCTGAAACCTAAGCAGAGGTTCCCAAACCCCAATTCTTAACTTCTGTACACTCACAGGCTCAACACCATGTAGAAGCTGCCAAGGCTTGGGGCTTGCACCCTCTGAAGCCATGGCCCAAGCTCTATGTTGGCCCCTTTCAGCCATGGGTGGAGTGGCTGGGATGCAAGGCACCAAGTCCCTAGGCTGCACACAGCATGGGGACGCTAGGCCCAGCTCAGGAAACCACTTTTTCCTCCTAGCTCTTCTGGCCTGTGATGGAAGGGGTTTCCATGAAGACCTCTGACATGCCCTGGAGAAATTTTCCCCATTGTCTTTGTGATTAACATTCAGTTCCTCATTACTTATGCAGATTTCTGCAGCCAGCTTGAATTTCTCCTCAGAAAATGGGATTTTCTTTTCTATGGCATTGTCAGGCTGCAAATTTTCCAAACTTTTATGCTCTGTTTCCCTTTCAAAACTGAACACCTTTAACACCACTCAAGCCACCTCTTGAATGCTTCGCTACTTGGAAATTTCTTCTGCCAGATGCCCTAAATCATCTCTCTCAAGTTCAAAGTTCCACAAATCTCTAGGGCAGGGGCAAAATGCTGCCAGTCTCTTTGCTAAAACATAACAAGAGTCACCTTTGCTCCAGTTCCCAACAAGTTACTCATCTCCATCTGAGACCAACTCAGCCTGGATTTCATTGTCCATGTCATTATCAGCATTTTGGTCAAGGCCATTCAACAAGTCTCTTGGGAGTTCCAAACTTTCCCACATTTTCCTGTCTTTTTCTGATCCCTCCAAACTGTTCCAACCTCTGCCTGTTACTCAGTTTCAAAGTCGCTTCCACATTTTCAGGTATCTTTTCAGCCACGCCCCAATCCTGGTACCATTTTACTGTATTAGTCCGTTTTCATACTGCTGATAAAGACATACCTGAAACTGGACAATTTACAAAAGAAAGAGATTTATTGGACTTACAGTTCCATGTGGCTGAGGAGACCTCACAATCATGCCAGAAAGTGAAAGGCACATCTCACATGGCAGCAGACAAGAGAAGAGAGCTTGTGTGGGGAAATCCCATTTTTATATAACCATCAGATCTTGTGAGACTTATTCACTATCATGAGAACAGCATGGGAAAGGACTGCCCCAGTGATTCAATCACCTCCCACCAGTTCCCTCCCAAAACACATGGGAATTCAAGATGAGATTTGGGTAGGGACACAGCTAAACCGCATTGAGGACCATCAAAAACAGAGATAGCAATCTGGACAAACACAAGGATTAGAGAGGCATCTTAAAATCTCTGGCTGGATTAACTGGTGAAAACCTTCTCCATACAAGCTTAGTCTAACAAGATGGAGAGGTAGGTGTCTTATCTAATGTACAGAAACCAACACAGAGAATTAAGTAAAATGAAGAAATAGGGGAATATATTCCAAACAATAGAACAAGATAAATTTTCATAAAACGGACCCAAATGTAGTGGAGTTTCGTGATTTACCTGACAGGGAATTCAAAATAATGATCATAAAGATGCTCACAGAGATCAAGACAGCAATGCAAGAACAAAGATCTTCAACAAAAAGATAGAAAGTATAAAAGAGTACTAAACAGAAATTAAAGATCTGAAGAACGCTATAACTGAACTGCTGAACTGAGAAATTCAATGGGGGTGTTCAATGGTAGTAGTAGGCCAGGTTAAGCAGAAGAAAGGGTTGGTGAACTTGAAAACAGATTACTGGACATCATCCAATCTGAGGAGCAAAAAGAAAAACATGAAAAAGAGTGAGGACAGCTTAAAGAAACTTATCAAACACCATCAAGAAGAATGACTTATGCATCACTGGTGTGCCAGCAGTAGAAGAAAGAGAGAAAGGAATGGAAAACATATTCAAAGAAGTAATGGCAGAAAACTTCCTAAGTCTAGAAAATAAATCAGAAAGACAGCTTTAAAAACCCTATAAGGATACTAAATAAGATAAACACAAAGAGAGCCACACCATGACATATCATAGTCAAACTGTCAACAATTGAAGCCAAAGAGAGAGTGTTGAAAGCAGCAAGAGTAAAAGCAAATTGTGACATATAGAGGAACCCCTATAACTCTATCAGTGCACTTCTCAGCACAAACCTTGCAAACCAGAATGGAATGGAATAACGTTTTCAAAATCCTAAAAGAAAAAGACTGCCAGTTAAGAATACTACATTCAGGCAATCTTGTCTTTCAAAAACAAAAGAGTGATAAAAACTTTTTCAGACAAAATCTGAGAGAATTTATTACACCAGATCTGCATTACAAAAAAATGCTAAAGGAAGTTCTTTAAGCTGAAGGACAAGGATGCTAATTAGTATCATAAAGTCATATGAAAGTATAAAACTCACTGGTAAAGTAAGTATGTTGTCAAATACAAAACACTTTAATACTATAATGGTGCTGGGTAAATTGATAATATCTGTACAATAAAGATAAAAAAGCAACATTATTTTTAAAAGGCTACGATAATTACCTATGGAATATATTATAAAAAGATGTACAGTGTGAAATCAAAAACATAAAACGTGGGAAGATGGGAAGTAGAAGTGGCGAGTTCATGTATATAATAAAAATCAAGCTGTTCTAAGCATAAATAAATCTGTTATAAGAGGTTTAATGTAAGCCTCAGGGAAACCACAAAGCAAAAGCTTATAATAGATACGCAAAAGATAAAAAGAAAAGAACCAAAGGATACCACTATAGAAAGCCATCAAACCACAAGGAAGAAAGAAAGAGAGAGCGAAGTGAACAAAAGATTTACAAACAACTAGAAAACAATTAGCAAATTGAAAAGAATAAGTTCATACCTATCAATAACAACCTTGAATGTAAATGGATTAAATCCTCCAGTTAAAAGTGTAGAGTAATTGAATGGAGGCTGGGCATGGTGGCTAACGCCTGTAATCCCAGCACTTTGGGAGGCCAAGGCAGGCAGATCACTTGAGGCCAGGAGTTCGAGACAAGCCTGGCCAACATGGTGAAACCCCATCTCTACTAAAAATACAAAAATTAGCTGGGCGTGGTGGTGGGCGCCTGTAGTCTCAGCTACTTGGGAGGCTGAGGCAGGAGAATTGCTTGAACCCTGGAGGTGGAGGTTGCAGTGAGTTGAGATGGTGCCACTGCACTCCAGCCTGGGTGACAGAGTGTGACTGCATCTCAAAAAAAAAAAAAAAAAGCATAGAGTAATTGAATGGATCAAAAAACAACAACAACAACAAAAAACACCCAAATATATACTGCCTACAAGAGGCTCTACCTTACCTGTAAGGGCACACATAGATTGAAAATGAAGAGAGAGATCCATCAAAAATGGCAACTGTCGAACAGGAAACCACTCCTACTTCTAATCCCGTGACTACAGAAGAGGAGAAAACAGAATCTATTCAGGAGGTTGCTAACCCAGAACACTATATTAAACAACCTCTACAGAACAGATGGGCCGTCTGGTTTTTTAAAAATGACAAAAGCAAAACTTGGCAAGCAAACCTGTGGCTGATCTCTAACTTTGATACTGTTTGAAGACTTTTGGGCTCCATACAACCATATCCAGTTGTCTAGTAATTTAATGCCTGACTTTTTAAGGGTGGTATTGAGCCTATGCGGGAAGATGAGAAAAACAAACTGGGAGAACGATGGCTAATTACACTGAACAAATAGCAGAGATGAAGTGACCTCGATCGCTTTTGGCTAGAGACACTGCTGTGCCTTATTGCAGAATCTTTTGATGACTACAGCAATGATGTATGTGGCGCTGTTATTAATGTTAGAGCTAAAGGTGATAAGATAACAATATGGACTAGTGAATGTGAAAACAGAGAAGCTGTTACACATATGCGGAGCATATACAAGAAAAGGTTAGGACTTCCTCCAAAGATAGTGATTGGTTATGAGTCCCACACAGACATAGCTACTAAGAGTGGCTCCACCACTAAAAATAGATTTGCTGTTTAAGTAGACACCTTCTGAGTATTCTCGTAGGAGACCGCATCAAGCAGTCGAGATTTGGGAGCTGAACCAAAGCCTCTTCAGAAAGCAGAGTGGACTGCATTTAAATTTTGATTTCCATCTAAATGTTGCTAAGATATAAGAGAAGTCTCATTCGCCTTTGTCTTGTACTTTGGTGTTCTTTTTTTTTGGCTAGCGTGCCCACTATCCCAATCAAAGAATTACAGTACGCATCCCCAGAATCCATAAATGTGTTCCTGGCCCACTCTGTAATAGTTCAGTAGAATTACCATTAATTACATATACATTTTACCTATCCACAATATTCAAAAAACAACTTGGCATTTTTATACTTTACACACACAAAAAATACTGTTGATGTTCTGTTGCATGCAGGCGCATATTTTGCTGGTTTGAAAGATTATGATGCATATAGTTTTCTAGCAATTTTCTTTGCTTCTTTTTACAGTATTGTCTTTGCTATACTCCTGCTGATGGCTACTAGATTATAATTTATTTGTTTTTCTACTTGATAACATTAGTGATTCTGATTTCAGTTTTTCATTTGTTTTGCTTTTGTTCTTTTCCTCATGTAACATTGGTGAAGGATCCAGGAATATGACACACAGGTGGAATAAACATTAGTTTTGTGCAAAAAATAAAAGAAAATGAAGAGATAGAAAAATATATTCTATGCAAATAAAACCCCTCCAAAAAAGCAGGAGTAGCTATACTTACATAAAATGAATTTTAAGTCAAAAATTGTAAAAAGAGACAAAGATGGTCATTATATAATAGTAAAGGGATCAATTCAACAAGGTGATATAACGATTGTAAATATCTATGCATCCAACACGGAACACCTAAATATTTAGAGCAAATATTAATAGATCTAAAGGAAGAGATAGACTGGCAATACAATAATAGTAGGGAGCTTCACCACCTCACTTATAGCAAACAACATTATCATTCAGACAGAAAATAAAAATATAACATTAGAGTGAAACTACACTCTAGACCAAATGGCCCTGACATTTACAGAATATTTCATCTAACAACTGCACAATATGCATTTTCTCATCAGCACATGGAACACTGTTATGCCACAAAATAAGCCTTAGAAAATCAAAAAAATTCAAATAATAACAATTATATTTTCTGATCACAATAGAGCAAAACTAAACGTCAATAACAAAAGGAATTTTGGAAACTATACAAATACATGGAAATTAAACAACATGCTTGGAAATGACCAATGGGTCAATCAAAAAATTAATAAAGAAATCTAAAAAATTTTTTGAAACAAATTAAAATGGAAACAATGTACAAAAACCTATGGGATACAGCAAAAGTAGTACTAAGAGGGAAGTTTATAGCAATAAACAAATACATACAAGATAGAAATATTTCAAATAAACAACCTAATGATTTCCATTTCCTCGGGAATGGAAAAGCAAAAACAAAATAAATGAAAAATTATTAGAAGAAAAAGAACATAAAGATCAGAGCAGAAGTAAATGAAATTGAGATAAAAATACAAAAGATCAATGAACTAAACAGTTGTTTTTTGAAAAGATAAGCAAAATCAACAAAGCTAGAAAGTGAGAATAATAGAGAAGATTCAAATAAATAAAATCAGAGATGAAAAAAGAGACATTACAACTCATGTCACAGAAATATAAAGGATAATTAGAGACTATTATAAACAACTATATGGCAACAAGTTGGAAAACCTAGAAGAAATGAATCACTTTCTGGACACATACAACCTACCAAGATAGAATCATGAAGAAATAGAAAAATTAAACAGATCAATTACAAGTAACAAGATTGGATCAGTAATAAAACATCTCTTAACCAAAAGAAGTCCAGGACTAAACGGCTTCACTGCTAAATTCTACCAAACTTTTAGAAAACTAATTCTAATTCTTCTCAAGTTATTCCAAAAAATTGAAGGAGAGAGAATTCTTCAAAACTTATTCTGGGAGGCCAGTGTTACCCTGATAACAAAACCAGATAAGGACACAACAATCACAAAAAACAAACAACAACGACAACAAAAAACCTATAGGCCAATATCTCTGGTGAACACAGATGCAAAAATCCTTAACAGAATACTAGCCAACCAAATCCAACAGCACATGAAAAAGATTATACACGATGATCAAGGGGGTTTTACCAACCAAATCCAACAGCACATGAAAAAGATTATACACGATGATCAAGGGGGTTTTACCCCAACGATGCAAGACTGGTTTAACCTATGCAAATCAATAGATGTGATACATCACTTCAACAGAATGAAGGCCAAAAGCTATACGATAATCTCAACAGATGCAAAAAAAAAGAATTTGATAAAATTCATTATTGTGTTACAATAAAAAGTCTCAAATTAGTTATAGAAGGAATATATCTCAAAACAATGCATGCCATATATAATAAATCCATAGATAACATCATACCGAGTGGGAAAAAAGCCTTTTCTCTAAGATCTGGAACAAGACAAGAATGCCCACTTTTACCACTTTAATTCCACATGGTGCTAGAAGTTCTAGCCAGAGCAATCAGGCACGAGCAAGAAATGGGCATCCAAATTGGAAAGGAGGAAGTCAAATTGTCTTGTTTGCAAATGCCATAATTTAATATTTAGAAAAGCCTAAAAATTCACCAAAAACTCTTACAACTAATAAACAAATTCCGTAAAGTTTCAAGATACAAAATCAGGATGCAAAAATCAACAGCGTTTCAATACAGCAATGGCAAAGAATCTGAAAAAGAAATCAGGAAAGCAATTCTATTTACAATAGCTACCAAACAAACAAAATTTCTAGGAATAAATTTAACTGAAGAGATGAAAGATCTCTACAACAAAAACTATAAAACACTTATTAAAAATTAAAGAGGACATACAAAAAGTGGAAAGATATTTCATGTTTATGCGTCAGAACAATTAATATTGTTGAAATGCCTATACTGTACAGATTCAGTGTAAACCCTATCAAAATTCCATTGACATTCTTTACAGAAAACAATTCTAAAATTTGTAAGGAATCACAAAAGACCCTGAATAGCCAAAGCTATTCTGAGCAAAAAGAACAAAGCTGGAGACAGCACACTACCTGATTTCAAAATATGTTACGAAGCTATAGTAACCAAAATCGCATAGTACTGGAATAAAAACAGACACATATACCAGTGGAACAGAATAGAGGATCCAGAAATAAATCTATGCATTGACAGCCAACTGATTTTTCACAAAGGTGCCAAAATCACTCACTGTGGAAAGGATGGTCTCTTCAATAAATGATACTGAGAAAACTGGATATCCATATGCTACTGTAGCACAAAACTAGACCCCTGTCTTTCACCATATACAAAATTAGACTAGAATTGATTAAAGACTTACATGAAAGACCTGAAACTATGGAACTATTAGAAGAGAACATTGGGGAAATGCTTCAGAACATAGGTCTGGGCAAATATTTTTTGAGTAAGAACATAAAAGCCCACAAAAGCAAAAATAGACAAATAAGATTACATCAAGCAAAAAGGTTCTGCACAGCAAAGGAAACAACAGGGTGAAGAGCCAATATACAGAATAGGAGAAAATATTTGCAAACTATCCATCTGACAAAAGATTAATATTTAAAATATGTAAGAAACTTAACCAACAGCAAACAACCTAACAGCGAAAAATCCAAATAATCCTATTAAAAATTTGCATGTAATCTGAATAGACATTTATCAAAAGAAGACATGCAAGTGGCCAACAGGTACATGAAAAAATGCCTGACATCACTGATCATCAGAGAAATGCAAATCAAAACCACAATAATCTATTATCTCATTCCAGTTAAAATGGCTATTATCAAAAAGACAGAAAATAACATATGCTGGTGAGGATGAAGGGAAAGGGAAACTCTTATACACTGATTGATGGAATGTAAATTAGTACAGCCGTTACAAAAACAGTGAGGAAATTCCTCAAAAAAACTAAAAATAGAAGTACCATATAATTCAGTAATCCCACTACTGGGTATATCTATCCAAATGATAGGAAATCAGTATATTGAAGAGATAGAAGAGATAGCTACACTCCTAAGTTTATTGCAGTACTATACCCCAGCTAAGATATGGAATCAATGTAAGTGTCTATCAACAAATAAATGGATAAAGAAAAGGTGGTATACATATATATATATATACAATGGAATATGATTTAGCCATAAAAAAGAATGAAATTCTGTCATTTGCAGTTGTGGCAACGTAGATGAACCCAGAGGATATTATGTTAAGTGAAAAAAGCCAGACACAGAAAGAAAAATACATGTGCTCACTTACATGTGGGAGCTAAAAAAAGTTGATCTTATAGATGCAGAGACTGGAATAATAGTTACTAGAGGCTGGGAAGGGAGGAGGAATAAGGAGAAGTTTGTTAAGAGGTACAAAATTACAGTTAGATGGGGGAAATAAGTTCTAGTGTTCTATATATAGCATAGTGGGGTGACCATAGCTAACAACAATTTGTTGTATATTTCAAAATAGCTAGAAGAGAGAAATTTGAACGTTCTCAACACAAATAAATGATGTTTGAAGTAATAGATATCTTAATTATTCTGATTTGATCACTAAACATTGTATACATATATTGAATTATTACATGTACTCCATAAATATGTACAATTATTATGTATCAGTTAAAAATAAATTTTAAAAACCCCCAAACCATAGTCACGATTATCTATTATGCCAATTATGTATTGCTTCCTAGTAAAACCACTCCACAGTGTAATGGCTCACAAAAACATTATATTATTATCTCATGTATCTATGGGTTGACTGTGCTCAGCTGGACGGTTCTTGCTTGGGGTCTTTCGTGTAGTTACAGTCAGAGATCAACTAGAGTCCTCTGAAGTATTGACTGAGCTGTATGTACAAGACGATTCATTCAAATATCTAGTAGTGAGAGTGACTGTTGGGCAGAGCACTCATGTGTGACCTCTTCACATGCCTGAGCTTCCTCAGTTTATAGCAGCCTCAGGGAAGTCAGGCTTTTTGTTCGTGGTGGTATATAATAGGAAAACTCCCAACTGTTTTCTCCTGTTATACTATCAACACAGAATATTTCTGGTCACCAAAATGTGGGAGTTTTCCTAAACCAAGCAATTATCCAGTGGACATCAACTGAGTGTCCTAGGACTCAACTCAATTTTGAAACTATCTACCTGGAGATAACATTAGGTCCAATAGGTTAATGGCTCAGTCTCACAAGACTGCCCCCTACTTAAGTTGCCAATCATAAGTAGTAGGTTCCCAGGTTACCCACAACTTCTGTCTGCCGTGGTTGCAAACTAGAGTTTCCACAACCCCCTTCTTGGGTTTGAACATTTGCTAGAGTGACTCACAGAACTCAGGAAAGTGGTTTATTTACATTTACTGATTTGTTATAAAGAATACACCAAAAGATACAGATGAACAGGCAGATGAAAGAAATGCACAAGGCAAGGTATTAGAGAGGGGTGAGGAACTTCCACGCACTCTCTGAGTGCACCTTCCTCCCAGGACCTCCATATGTTCAGCCTCCTGGAAGCTCTCTGAGTGCTAAAGTTCTGGGATTTTTATGGAAGCTACATCATGTAGGCATAAGTGACTGTTAACTCAATCTTCAGCCCCTCTCCCCATCCTAGATAATGAGGCGTGGGGCTGAAAGTTCAAGCTTCTAATCATGGGTTAGTACCCATTAACCATGGGTTAGCACACATTCAGGAGCCCACCAAGAGGCACCACAGAAAAAAATGCTCCTAGAACCCACAAAATTCCAAGAGATTAGAAGCTCTGTGTCAAGAACTGGGGTCAAAGACCAAATTATTAGAACAAGTGCTTCCCTTAGCATCCTGATTACTCAGGAAAGTACAAGGGTTTAGAAGCTTGTGCCAGAATGACTGGGGTGAGAGACCAAATACATGTGTCCTATTATATCACAATATCACAGGGCTCCAAGGGAGCAAGGCAGAAGCTACCAATTCTCTTAAAGTCTAGCCTTGAAGCTGGCCTAACTTTGCCTCTACTCTACTCTGTTGGTCAAGTAAGTGACTAAGGTCAGCCCAGATGCAAGGGGAGGGGAAATAGACTCCACTTCTCAATGGAATGAGTAGCAAAAACTTTGTACTTATCTTTAATTTTCTGCACTTCCTCTCAAAAGATACCACTATGTAGGACACCAGCATGATTTCTGGGCCCCCATGAATCAACAGAAACACTGTTAGAAGATCATTGTATGTGTGGAGTTGAAAAGAGAATAAAGTCGGGAGTGGTAGCATGCGCCTGTAATCCCAGCTACGCAGGAGTCTGAGGTGGGAGAATCACTTGAGGCCAGGAGTTCAGGGCTGCAGCATGCTATGATTGTACCTGTGAGTAGCTACTGCACTCCAGCCTGGAAAACATAGCGAGACCCTGTCTGTAAAGGGTAAAAATTATAATCTTTGTTCTTAGGAGGCTTAACAATTAACCTGGAAGGAAGATAAATGCTATTTAGAATGAAATATCTTACTCTGCTTCCACATTCTAGAGCAGGAGCAGTTAAGGCACCAGATGTCTCAAAGACCACTGGATTTTTTTTTTTTTAAGGCTTATTACATTACAAAAGTTGGTAGAAGTTTTGAGATGAAAAAGAAGACCTTCTTATGTCCAATTAGGAGAAATTTAGCCAGAATGGCTAAATTGCTTTGCATTAAGATATTAATGGTAATGGTGGATTTTGGGTAGCAGCAGGCAGGTACTATAACTCAGAAAAAAAGGAAAAAGTGAAGAAAATAACTCAGAAAAGAATTATTAGCATGACGGAAGCAGACAAGGGTTTTGAAGAACTGAGAAGTAATCCTAAAATTTGCTTGGAACGACATAATTACTTATTACTGGGTAAACAACTTTTAAGTTCCCTCAATACAGAATTAAATACACAGTGTTTATAAAATCCAAACCCACAGTATTGACATTTTTGCATAAAAAGTCTGTGCTGGTTATTAATTTAAGCATTTATAGTTTGTTTAAGAAAATGTGGCTTCTTAAAGTAAATGTCAGATTTATGATTCAGCTTTTAAATGTGGAATTAAGTAATTGGCTTAGATTTGAGATTTTTAAGTTAAATTTATTTATCATATTTATATGATTTATTTAAACATTTTGGAAAGGCTTATTGAGTCAAAAAGCTATAATTAAAGGAAAATTGGATATATTGAGTTAGTAAATACAATTAAGAATATTTTAAGGTATTTAATCAATTCTGTAGATAGGACAAAATATTAATTTAAGGCCCTTAAAATGTTTGCTAAAATATATTAGGATTATAAGTTTTATGTGGTAAATTTAAAATCTTAAGGAAGTTTTGATTTTGTAACCATAGTGAATTGAAGATTAATTTTTAAACCGAAGTAAACCACCGAATAGTAGTAACTGTGCACAAAAACTACTCTCAAGTGCATTAAAAGAACTCACGTTAATGATGTTCATTCTTAGAGTAGAAAATTCTGATACGTGGAATATCCACTTATCAATAGGCTGGTTTTCAGGTATTTTGAATTGTGATATCTGAGTAGGAGCCAAATTGGTTGGGCTTTTACACATCATTTGACTGTTCGCTCCTGTTATTTTGATTCTTTGATAATTCCCTGGATGATGACATCTTTCCCAAGTAATGAGTGGCCCTGCTGAATATGTCAATTTTTGTAAATTAGGCTTTCCAATACCCACGGGCAAAACATTACACTCGTTTGCTCCCTTCTCAGAAGTAACTGAACAGACTGAGTTTAAAGCTTATCTGAATGAGGAACAAAGACTGGAAAATTTTAGGCTAAAGGGATGTGTTCAAAAACTTGGGAACTAGTAAAGATGAGGGATTATAATAAAAGTCTGCATGTAACCTTAACTACAGTGTTCACTAAGAAAATCATTATAGCGACATAGGTTGGTGTGTTTATAGCTATTTTTTTTTTTTAAAACAAAAGATTAAAAAAGAAAGGAGAAGGGGAAGTGGATGAGACATTCCTGTGATTGTAAAGCCTAAAACAGTAGACTTCAAAGCTTCTGAAGTAACCGTTCTTGTAATCCACTGCTTAATTCTCCCTAAGTACCAACTGGCAAGGTAGATCGGAATGGCTTAAATATTTACTAGGATTCCCAGTAGGAAACTTTAAGCAGATGAAATGACCATTGACATAAATCGGAGGAAAGCTTTTCTTTTCCCCACTATTTTTGGTTAAAAAAAATTTTTTGTTTTGAAGAGTTACCAAAAATTCTTATGAATACGGATCAAATATTCGCAGGCTCCACTTTAGATAAAATGATCAGTGACATAAGTGGGAGTAAAGCTTTTATTTTCCCCACTATTTTTAGTAAACAAAATCATTACTTTGAAAAGTTAACAAAAATTCTTAAGAATACTGATCAAATATTTGCAGGCCCCACTGTGTGCAGGATTCTGTCTGAAGTTTCAGGGACAGAGTGAGATTAATGGTATTACAGTTAGAAGCAGCTGGTATTCAGTTGGTCTGTTCCTTCCTCAGCTCTTCGCAGCTACAGCCTTGGTCTAACCTATTTGTTTAGCTCTTCCTAACAAGGACAGGGAGGATCTTCGAAGCTTGCTGTTGTTGACTTGGTATGAGGCATGAGCATAGAAGTCTTTTGCCTCTGTTGCGTGGACTGAGCTATACAATCAGCATGGATTTTTCTTCCTGTTGGAGACTTTCATGGGACTGAGCCCCAGCCTGCTAATCTGGGGGCTCTCTGCTCAGCTCTTTCCAGCTTCTTCTCCATGAGTCCTGTCATTACTTTGGCCTCAGATAGTGGATAGGGAGGGGCTGAGGAGAGAGAAGAGGGCATGCATGCTGGAGCTATAAGGCTGTAGCCAGCCCAACTTTAGACTAACCCACTGCCTGACACTTTTTTGTTTCAGCCCACACCCATCCAGCACTTGTAAATACCACTGTGTGGCAGGGCCCCAGGTGGCCCTATCTAACCCTACCTATCCCTGCACTATCCTATCCTTAGCTGTCTTTCTCTTTCATGTGCCACCCAAGCGTGGTTCCTTTTCTCATTAGTTAACATTCCTGGGAGTTTTGCCTGATTTGGATAATATCATGCTAGGCTTGGGAAATTATTTGTGACCAAAAAACATTTAACTGAAAATATTTATTTTTATTTGCTTTTGAATATTTTCAAATATTGAAAAATAATTTTTTAAAATAAAAAATAATTTTACTTACTTTTAAATCGCATTTTTTAATTGTATACAGTTCCATTACATACTCCTAATTTTTAGATCATATAAATGATGGTTACCTGTTTCTTTGAAATTCAAATTTTCATAGAGATAAAACACAGTGAGGAGGGTTTGCAGCAACTGAATTTACCCAATAGGATTTCACTTATATTTATAAAGGTATTAAAATTTATATAGCTACATAATCACTGATGTTTTATAAGCCAGTGTGTAACCCAGTATATAATACTTGAGGGAAGTGAGCAACTTTTAGAAATTACATCAATTCGATAAAAATGCATTATTCTAATAAGTATGTTACAGAAATTAAACTATAAAAACCCAGGATAAATATGAAAAAAATAATCAAACAGGCTAGTAATCAAAGAAATATAAATCATAAAAATGAGATATTTTAAATCTATCAGATTGGCAAAGATATGAAATAATGCAAGGATGTCAATTACAAAATGCCTATATATATGCTTGTACAACATTTCTGAAGAGTGATTTGGCAACAGATATTAGGAACCTTAAAATATGGATATCCTAGCCAGGCACGGTGGCTCACGCCTGTAATCCCGCACTCAGGGAGGCCGAGGCGGGAGAATCACCTGAGGTCAGGTATTGGAGACCAGCCTGGCCAACGTGGTGAAAACCCGTCTCTACTAAAAATAATACAAAAAATTAGCAGGGCGTGGTGGTGCCTGCTTGTAATCCTAGTTACTCAGGAGGCTGAGACACGAGAATCCTTGAACCCAGCAGGCGGAGGTTGCAGTGAGCCGAGATTGCGCCATTGCACTCTAGCCTGGTTAACAGAGTAAGACTCCGCTGGCTCACGCTTGTAATCCCAGCACTTTGGGAGGCCGAGGTGGGCAGATCACGAGTTCAAGAGATCGAGACCATCCTGGCCAACATAGTGAAACCCCGTCTCTACTAAAAATACCAAAATTAGCCGGGCGTGGTGGCGTGCACCTGTAGTCCAGCTACTCTAGAGGCTGAGGCAGGAAAATCGCTTGAACCCGGGAGGCAGAGCTCGCAGTGAGAGGAGATGGCGCTACTGCACTCTGTCAGCCTGGCGACAGAGCGAGACTCCTCCCACTCAAAAAAAAAAAAAAAAAAAAAAAGCATATCCTTGATGCAACAATTCTACTTCTAGGAATTCATTCTAAGAAATTGTTAAGTATGCATATAAACGATGTTCACTGTAACATTCTGTATAACGTAAAAAAAGTGAGCAACATAAATGGCCCAAAATAGGAGCCGAATTAAATAAATAATACAGTCATTATAAAGGATATTGTAGGAGCACAGCTAATGACATAGGTTGATTTTATGATACATTTTGAATAAAAAAGTCCCAAAACATTATGCACCATATTATTCCATTTTAATTACATGTGCATGATATATTCATGAATTAAACACCAGAAGTATACAGGCCAACATATTAATAATGACTGTCACTGAGTGGTTTGATTATAGGATGTTTAATCCTTCTTTTCACTTATTTTTATACTCTAAATCTTCCCATTGCCTTCGTAAATGATAAAGTTTAAAAATCAATAAAAATAGAGAAAAAAGGAATTATACTAATGATTACCTGTGTGATTTATGGCAGAAGTTGTGAAAATTTTTGGTCTCTGGACCATTTTACACTCGTAAAAATTATTAAGGATTCCAAAGAGGTTTTATTTATGTAGGTTCCATATATTTATATTTATTGTATTAGAAATTTAAACTAAGAAATTTATAAAATGTTTGTTTACTAATTAATTACAAATAATAATAAACTAATTGCATGTGAAACTTTTTATTTTATTTCATTTTATATTTTTTGAGAAAGTGTCTCTCTCTGTCGCCCAGGCTGGAGTGCAGTGCCACAATCTCAGCTCACTGCAACCTCTACCTTCTGGGTTCAAGCGGTTCTCCTGCCTCAGCTTCCCTAGCAGTGCATGTAACATATTTTTGTAAAAAAATAACTATACTTTTCTAAAACAAAAACATTTAGTCAGAAGGGTTACATTGTTCTACATTTTTGCAAATCTCTTTAATGCCTGACTTCACAGAAAGAAGCTAGATTCTCATATCTGCCCCTGTGTTCAATCTCTTGTGGCATTATATACTATGCAGCCTCTGGAAAACTTCACTCTGCATTCATGCCAGAATGAGAATAAAAAGGCAAGTCTTTTTTTATCATTATGAAAATATTATTATTTTGAAAATAATATCTATACAAAAATTGTTTTGACCTCGTGGACCCCCTGAGAGGATTTCAGAATCTTTGGGGATCACCAGACTGCAGCTTTAAGAATGGCCTGTTTAAGGTAATGCAGCTTGGTGATGTGAAGAAATTAATCATAACAAAAAGAGTACACTATCAAATATTCATTGTGTGCCAAGAACTATGCTGAGAGTTTTAAGTATGTGATTTTGTTTAATCCTGTCCACAATCGTAAGAGCTAATTACCATTATTACCCCTGTTTTGTAGATGAGGAAGCTGAGGCAGAAAGAAGCCAAGCAACTTAATGACACTCTTCAGGGTGTTTGTCCCCACTGCTGGTTCTCTAGACCACTCCCTGCCTACAGTTCCTCTCTGTTCTCATCTCATGCCATCCTGCAAAAAGATGGCCACGTGCTGGACAGCTCTGTATGCCGCCCCACTGCTGTGCTTTACAAGATCTGGCTGTGCATGCAGGTAGGCTTATTTATCAGAAAGAACCCAATCTCACATGCCATAGAGTATGAGAAGGCAACATTTGGAGGTAGAAAACATACTTTTAGAGTTCAGTGCATTGTCACCTTTTAGATCATAAGATCAACCTCAGATGGGTGCACAAGAATCTCTCTTCTCTTGGCCTCCCTGCTGTCTGCTTTCCTTTTATCGTCCACCCCTCCCGTCGCTTACCAGTGTCCTGGTTGCAGGCCTCCTGCCCCTGCTCTTGTGTCAGGCTACGCCAGTGAGAACTGTTCACGCTAGACAATTTATGCATGGTGGAGAACAGAAGTGAGCTATTAAGTTTTTCAGAATGGAGCACCCATCAGAAAAGCAAACCTCTTGCTTGCTAATTTTAAACGATTTTCCTAAAAGCATGAGCCTAATGTGTTTCAAAAGCAAATTAACAAAGTTCAAAAGATTATTTAATATTTGAAATAATTCTTGCCTGCTATAGTTTATCTGTCATCTATATTTCCAAGAAACTTTACTTTTAAACCATCTTTTAAAAATATGCAGTTATTGCTCCTTTTTATGACTGAGAGTATATGGAAAGGTTGGCGATACATCTGCAAAACCTTTCCTGTGCCTATAATAAAACATATGGTTTAGACCTCTGCTCTCTCCCTCCTCCACCTCTAGTTTTAGTCACCTAGAAATAAGCTTCTCTATTTGTCCAAATTACCAAGTAATTACCTTCTCTGTTCTCCTCTAAAGCCTGATTTAGTTGCAGTATATTTATATCAGTTTTTTTTTTTCTGAGGATATTAACCTTAGACTTCAGGAAGTATGCTTCTAATCTCCCCTGCTTATACACACATGCTTTAGGAGGGCAAGAAAAGTGTTTTATTCAGATTTATAACACTTGTGCCTAGAGGGGCCTGGCGTATAGTAATATACTCAATAAAAACATGTTGAGTTGACCCAATAGAAATAATTCTTAAAATTCCTTTCTTCTTTTCTTCCTTCCTTCTTTCCTTCCTTTCATCATGCAATAAACATTTATTGAATTTCTCTTATGAGCCAGACACCATGTTAAGTAAGTCCCAAGTTTGTAGATATTATCAACTCTGACCTCAAGAAGCCTAGAATGAGCAAAGCCGTCCAGTTGGAAGGGTAGGTAGTGTTCCCACCTTTTGGGTTTTCAAGACAATTCGGGGAGGTTTTATTAAGGTTGTATCCTGAGCACACATTTCTCTTGTTGCCACAAAAAAAAATGCCACAAAATGAGAGAAACAGTATTTCAGACTGAAACGTCAGTAAGTGTGCTTACTTATTTTTATGATCAAGAAAGTGATAATAGCAGACACAAATCTTGAGGATTCCTCAATATTAAAACAAACAACAACAACAAAAAACCAACCCACCAAACAAAATGACTATATAGGAAAAAATTATGGGAGAAAAAAATCTGTAGAAAATATGGTCCAAAACATGCATTAAAGAGTAGAGCCATACGTTGGAGATATTGCGGGTTTGGTTCCAGACCGTTGCAATAAAACAAATATCATAGTAAAGTCAGTTACACACATTTTTTTGGTTTCTCAGCGCATTTAAAAATTACGTTTACATTGTACTATGGTCTATTAAGTATGCAATAGTATTATGTCTAAAAAAAGTACATAGCTTAACTTAAAAAGACCTTATTGCTTAAAAAAAAAAAAGCTCACGATTATCTGAGTCTTCAGTGAATCATAATCTTTTGCTGGTGGCCTAGCTTTCAACCTCTCTCAGCTTTTGACATGTCTACCTCACAGTTTTTTATTTAAAGTGAGAGATGTGCAACTCTTCCTTCACATGAAGACATAGAGGACATTGGCCTAATTTCAATTTTGTTGTATCTCAGGGAATTGCGAGGGCCAAGAAAAGGGAGAGATGGGGGAACCATTAGTCGGTGGAGCAGTTAGAATGCATACAACATTTACCTATTAAGTTCACTGTCTTATACAAGCATGGTTTGTGGCACTCCAAAACAACTACAGTGGTAACATCAGAGATCACTGATAACAGATCCGCATACTAGATATGATAATGAAAACATCTGAAATATTGCAAGAATTATCAAAAGTGACACAGACACGAAGTGAGTACATACTCTGGGAAAAACAGTGCCAATATATTTGCTCAATGCAGGGTTGCCACAAACTTTCAATTTATAAAAAATGCAGTGTTTGCGAAGCACAATAAAGCAAAACATACTAAAAAGAAGTACGTCTGTACTTATCCCTAGGTAGAAACAATTCTGGGGAAGCCCAAGCTCAGAGTCAGTGGTTACAAGGAGAAGGAAGGGTCCCCAGACACACATCAGAATGTGTAATTGGCAGCCCCACTGTTGTGACAGGGCAGTCCCTGCCTCTTCTCTCTCCTACCTATGTATGCTAAGGTAAGCAGCAGCTGAACTGGCCCACAGGCTAAGGTGAGGGGGCTCTGGGGCCAGAGGGGCAGAGTATTGCCCAAGGCATTTACTTCTGTCCCCCCAGGAAGGATGTGGAGATTCTATACCCAAGACATAAAATATTACCTGACAGTACATTCTATCTTTCCTCCATAATCACTGAATCTGGCGTAGAGTAAACACAGAAAACAGATAAACAGGAATTTTTAAAGATTAGCCCACATTCTTGGAGTAAGAGAACAAACAGAAGAATAATTTAAAATAAGTACACCTAATAGTAGAGAGTTCCAAGGAATTATTGCATCTACCAACAATAAATAATGAGAGATTTTGGAGATTAAATATTTGTTACACAAGATCGATATCCTCAATATATGAAGGATTCTTATAAATCAATAAAAGGCTAACAATATAATAGAAAAATAGGCAAAGGCAAGAAGATATAAGTGATTCTTAAATATTTGAAAGTATATCCAACTTCATTCATACTATGAAAAATGCAAACTAGAAGTACAATTAGATAACACTTTTCACCTATAAGATTAAAAAGTTTGAATGCTTTGATAGCACATTGATTCGGTGAGAGAATGACAAAATAAGCCTCCTAAATGTTGCTGGTGAGAGTAAGATCAGTAAAGTCTATATGAAGAGCAGTGAGAGAAGTTAGGCAATACATATCAGGTTATACAGAGACCTTGACCCAGCAATCATACATCTGGGAAGTTACCTTACAGATATGTATGCACCCAAATGAAATTTCACTTGTGTATATACAAGGAAATTAATTGCATAATTTTTTGTATTAGCACAATATTGAAAACAATCCAAATATCTATCAATAAGAAACTGGTTCAGTAAAGTATAGAACATCCATACAAGGACAAACTGTACATTAAGAAGATAGCACTATTCTACATATGGAAATTTATCCTACAGATATTCTTGCACATAGGCGATTTATTTGGACAGATATACTTGTAAAGTGAGTAAAACAATGTATGAGAAAAGGTATTTATTGAAGCATTTTTGTAATTGCAAAAAGTTAGACAAAAAACAAATGTTTATTAATAGCAGACTGATTAAATAAAGTATTGTACACTCAAATGATGAAGTGCCATGCCATTGTAAAAATGAATGTAGAAACTATATGGGTAAAATATTGAAAGTTCTCTGCAAATATATTGTTTTGTGAAAAGGCAAGTATATACAGTTGACCCTTGAACAACATGAAAGTTAGAGACACCAACTTCTCACACAGGTGAAAAACCACAACTAAATTTTGTGTGTGTGTGTGTTTTTAAATTATTTTATTTTTTATTTTCAGCCGGGTGTGGTGGCTCACGCCTGTAATCCCAGCACTTTGGGAGGCCGAGGACAGGAGTTGGAGACCAGGCTGGCCAACATGGCAAAACCCCATCTTTACTAAAAATACAAAAAAAAAAATTAGCTGTATGTGGTGGTGCATGCGTATAATCCCAGCTACTTGGGAGACTGAGGCAGGAGAATTGCTTGAACCCAGGAGGCGGAGGTTGCAGTGAGCCAAGACTGCGACATTGTACTCCAGCCTGGGTGATGGAGTGAGACTTTGTCTAAAAAAAAAAAAAAAAAAAAAATTATTTTCAGTTCAGGGATACATGTGCAGGTTTGTTTCATAGCTAAATTATGTGCAGTGGGAGTTTGTTGTACAGATTATTTTATCACCCAGGTAATGTAAATGTCCAATAGGTAGTTTTTCCATCCTCACCCTCCTCCTGCCCTCCATCCTCAAGTAGGTCTCAGTGTCTGTTGTTTCCTTCTTTATGTTCATATGTACTCAGTGTTTATCTCCCACTTATAAGGGAGAATATGAGATATTTGGTTTTCTGTTCTCCACGTACAACATTTGGTTCCCCCAAGACTTAACAACTAATGGCGTACTCTTGACCAGAAGCCTTACCAATCACATCAAAATCAATTAAAACATATTTTTATGTTATATACTGTATCCTTACAAAAAAACAAACCAGAGGAAAAAAATATTATCAAGAAAATCATAAGGAAGAGAAGATACATTTACAGTACTGTATTATATTCATCGATATTGTACTGACATGGCAGGCAACTGTAGTTGCAAACTTCAGTCTACAGTTCATATCTGCCAATTTTTTTCCTTGCAATGTCATGACTTTCGTCTGCTTTTTGGGAGCACTACCAGCATCACTAGTGGCACTTTGTATGAGTCCCATTCAAAGTTTACAGTGTTGCACTAAATATGATGACAAATATCTGAGAACTGGGAGAGATCACTTTTTATTGCAATACACTATTTAGTGGAGAGAGGAACTACTTAAGTGGAGATGATTAGCACCACACAGCACACAACATTTGAAATAAACACTAATAACTAGTAACTTGAGCTCACCACAATAGCAACAGGAGGTAGCAATGAAATTATAACAGTGGTACAGTATGTACTACGGTTAACTTTATGCAGTTATGATTTAATACTGCATCTTTATATTTGTTCACATTTCTCTGGACTGCAAATGGTGCCATGTATGGTCTGTGTTTGTGGATATAAGTTTTGATAAATTTTAACTTAATCGATCTGTGTATGTTTCATGATACTTAATAATAAAATACATTGGTATCTATGTATATTTTATACATTCACCACTTAACTTTTTCATAATTTTTCACTATTTCTAGGCTATGTGATTTGTCTGCATCTGTCTGAATTGTCACAAATTTTTTAAAAAAACTTTCTTATATAATTACTGAAACGAATTTGCATGTAAGCGAACCCACACAGTTCAAATCTATGTTGTTCAAAGAGCAACTATATTATATTATCTTTTGTGAGTAAGGAGGAGGAAAATGTATACATTTGTATTGTACTTGTACAGAAAAACTCTGGAACAATAGAAAAATGCAAGGAAATAAAAATAGTCATTTCCTAGTTTGATGCTGGAAAGTGGGCAAACAGAGAGTAGAAGCTAGAGTTTTCACTGCGTGTCTTAATTTTTTTAAAAAAGTAACATATGGATGTCTTACTTCTTTAATAAATATATTTCCATTTAAAACAGTTTTTTTAAAAAAGCAAAAAACAATCAGACCAAAAAAGGGGTTTCCTATGTTTATATTAAAAGATGCCCAAAGTATATTGCTGAGAACAAAAGCAAAATATATACATAATACACAGAACACACAGAACAGTGTACAGAATATGATACCATTGTCTTTAAAAGAAAAAAAGCTTGACTACAAGGCTGTAAATGCACAAACTATCTCTGTGAGAATACACAAGAAATTAGTACTAGTAGTCACTTCTGGGGAAGTGAGCTGAAAGGCTAGGGGACAGAGATGGAAGAGAGAGATTTGATTGTATTCCTCTTTGTACCTTTTAATTTTTTTCTATGTGGTGTATTATCAATTTAAAAAATAAAATAGTTTTTCAAAATTGAGGTCACAATAAAAAACTTAATAGATGACCTGAATAGCATCATGAAAGTATGTTAAGTGTTCTCACTTATAATTAAATTTTGCCACTGATAGAAAATACACATTAAGTATATATGTTAGAAATATAAGGGTAAAGCCTGGAAAAGTTGGAATAGAATGCGTAACCTTTGAACCATGTAGAAAAGCCAGTAGAACAAATCTTTCTATCTCCAAATTAATAAAATAATTATACAACAGCTTTAATCAATGCAACAATATGGAGAAAAATCCAATCTCTAACAAAACAAGACAAACAAAATTTAAATTACTATGGCAAGAAGAAGTCCACACATAAGAAATTATAATAAATGTATTCCTATTACTTTGACTCTCAGTTTGGGTTTAAAAAGTCTAAGTATATTTTATTGATAACAGATATCCAAAATAAATTACTTAGAAAAATTAAAAAGTCAAGAAATACATACCAGGTTAACACTAATAAAAAATAAATTTAAGTATTTTTAAATTAACCTAAGACAAAGCAGAAGTCAGGTAAAAAAGCCAAAGTGACAAAGAGGGATATTTCACACTGAGGAAAGGAAAAAAGTCCCCAAGAATATATAACAGTCATGGGCATTTTGTACCTAACAGTATAGCTTTAAAGGAGGTAAATCAAGAACAGTTAAACATGCAAAGAAAAAAATGATGAATCTTCTATTATAGTAGGAGACAGTGCCCTAGCAAATAACAGAACAATTAGATATAAACAAGAAAGGCTCTAGAGTTTTAAATAACACTGTTAGCATGTTTAATGTTTAACTTTGTAACCAAAAAGGAATGAATATACAGTCTTGTCAAACATAAATAGCATAGAAAATTAACCATGTACTGTTGGTCTATAAAGAAAATCTCAATTAATTGCAGAAAGCAGAAATCATATAGATCATATTCTCTGATTGTAAAGCAATAAAAGGAGGAATTAATAAGAATAGCCAAAAAATCACCTATTCATTCAGAAAATATAAACTGCTGTTCAAAGACAATTAAAAGAAAATAGAAAACTTGAACATTTCACTGGGATTGCAGAATTGACTTCATTGCACTAGTACATTGTGTAGTCAAGACGATTTAAAGCATGTTCAAGAGAGCTGTGGTTTCAAAAGAGTACTGCCAAACTTCAACCTTCCTTGTGGCTGTACTCTTGTTGAAAATGTCAGAGAATGAGTCACTGAAAACTTTGTCATATCTGTAACAGTTGCCTCCAAACATATTTTAAATTAAATTGTTGAAATAATGAGAATGGTTTTTAAAAAGTTTACAAAGATACAAATGTGTCTACGTTTACATTTGGAGGAATTAAAAGTTAAAATATAAGCCTTATTCTTCTATATCCCCCTTCCCAATGTTAGAGAAAAGTGCATATCCATCTTAGGAAATAATTGAATGAAAGTAAATTCTCTAAGTTGATAACAGCAACTTACCACATCTTTTCCCTGATAAAAGGCATCGCCGCTTAACTGGAATATTCTCCAGAAATGCTAGAACAGGGATTCAGTAAAACAGTTCACCATTGCTTAATGACAATGCTATACATAAATGGCAAAGCCGGACATCAGAGAAAGAAGCTCATCAGTGGCCAGCACAGCTTTGGGAATCTTAGATCTGGAGGAGACTGTATAGACATACCACTACCACCATCACTAATTTTACTATGAGAAAACTAGATTTGGGTCTTCCCTTTCCCAGCCAGTATTTCTGCTACATTCGGAAAAATAAACACTTAATGAGTCAAGGATCGTTTAATAAAAATATTTTGAGATGTTTTATTGCTTAGGTATACATCTTTAAAAGTAAATCAGAAAACAAAGTGTGTCTATTTCTCAGACAATGTGTACTTTGTGAACTCTGGAAATCAGGAATATTGTATAATTGGCACCTTTCCTGAATTCAGCCAGTCATGGCCAGTTAAAGGGATTCACCTGTGTTAATTTTTCAGGCAGTAAAGAATTCATGATGTGAAAATGCATATGGCAAGCTAAGGCAAAGAAAGTAGCCTTTTTTTCCTGATACAGCCCCGGGGCTGGGAAAGAACATCTGTGATCTCCCTTGCTTATCTGATTACAAAGCATGAAAAAGAAGAGGAACATCTAACTGCAGGGGAAATTTCAGCTACTCAAGGAAGGAGCTGGTAACATAACAGTTGTGAATGAACATACACACTTACAAAAATTAAAATTTTTAAAAAAGATAGTGAAATCTTCTTCCTGAGGCACCCTGCCCGATGAGATTGCAAGAAGACACACATAGAAGGTGAATTTTCACTTTATATATATTTTATTGTTGCAATAATATAGACTACAAGAAATTAGCTTATTAAGTAAAATCTACCTTTATTCTTAACTTTACCGTACTTGTTTCTCTCTGAAACCTTTTAATCAGGTCCTCTGTGGGACAGCACAGAATATTAGGAAAGAATTATTTAACAGTTTTCTTTATATTTAAAAACAAATCTTAGGGTTTTTTTTTTTTAAGCTAATGGGAAAGTGGACTTCTGCTAGTTTTAATTTTTTTCTTTTGAAAAAGAGTTCATTCCATATAGATTGCTCAACCAATGAAAATTGATAGACAACAGAAATTCCCATCTTTTTTTCCCTCTTATTATATCACAAAATGAACTTGTCTGCAACAAATTATGGGTGCTTTTCAATGTAATATAGAGACGTATTTTCCACAGTATTAAACTAATTAAGATCTTGTAGACTCAATTTAAAACATTCTACCTTTAGTTCTCATTCTTCTATAAACAAGCACACAGTTATAAAAGTTATATTTTACATTACTTTCTTTCAAAGCGAATTTGTTTAAGTCAATTTCTACAAAGGTAGGGCCAAGAGAAAAAGTGATGTTTTTAAGTAGGTCGTTTTAGAATGAAAATTCTCAAGACTTGAAGATTAAATATTTTGGTATTAAATTCTGGTTTGTCCACCATGTACGTAATTTAGAGCAAGCTACTTACATCAGTTTCCTCAATTAAAATGGGGGTAAGAATACTTAATTCTTTAGGTTTTTGTAAGGGTCAGAGGAATCTACTGAACTGAGAGTTTCTTGAAAGTTGGCATCACATTTTACTCACCTTATTCTTTTTCCTTCTATGTTTATTAATCATTGTTCCTTAGTCAACTCTTCTATAAAGTACGACCAGATTGTTAGGGACTAAAATATTAATTTTGATGTACTTTTCCTCTGAAGTCTTCTAAACATATCTGTTGTGATTTTACCAATTTACTGTTTGCCTACTAGACATAATGAAAATTCATATAAACATATGACCTAATATTCAAGTTAGTGATCCTTGTTAGTGAAGATGGTCTAAATCCGCATCTATTTTCCAATTACTTGTCTAACTTCACCTTCTACCACTCTGCTCTGCGCTCATTCTGCTATAGACAGATAGGCCTTCCTGGTGTGTCCCTGAGCTATTGCACCTGCTGTCTTGAATTCCCTTTTCCTAAATACCCACATGGCTTGCTCCTTTAATACCTCCTCTTCAGCGCAGGTCTCGTCAGTGGGGCCTGCTCTTACACCCTTGCATGCTGTATATCCTATTTGCCCTATTGATGTTTTTCCATACTATTGTTACTGAGAAAAATTCACGTAATTTATTTGTCTTTATTTTGTTTGCTTGCTTATTATCTGTCTTCTTTCACTAGAATGAAGCTTTGTTAGGCTAGGCTCTTTGTTTTGTTCATGTAGTTGATACTCAATAAATATTTGCTCAAAGAATGGTTAAATGATTGAACAAATGACTTATCGCATATAGAGAGGATTTCAAAATACTTCCTTCTATTCTCCAGACCAAGAGAGGACACACTAGCACAGTTCTAGGGCAGAATGTAAATACTTTCATGTTCAGTGCCTCTTTCTATTTCGTATTGTCACAGCTGTCTTTTCCATCACATTATAAAGTCTTTGGGAGTTGGTGATCATGTTTATTTATTTCTCTATCATTCTTTGAGCACAAGGCTTGGCACATAGTAGGCTCTCTTACATTCATTAAACAAAATGAGACTGATATGATCTAGCTTTTGTAGTTGTCTAAGGACTGTGATATTAAATTTGGTATAGTTTTGCTATATATATATCTATAACCATAAAAAGATAGTTATAACAAGTGTATATACTATATATAGCACAACTATATAGATATGTAGTATAACTATATATAGCATAACTATGTATGGTTATAGATATATAGCATAACTGTGTCAAATTTATATATCATATATAATCTTTTACATATAACTTTAAGATCATTAAAGATTGTTATCTCCACCTTAAAGATTTACTGATGAGATATTATGATATTAGATTCATTATGCACTAATATAAGGGTAAGTTTATCAAAATAACTATGTGGATATTGGTGAGTTGAGACCACAAGGTAAATGGAATCAATTGATAACCTTTAATGAATCTTTTCTATATATTAAACTGTAAAATTTATATATATCATATATATACACATTTGATATATATCATACATTTCTTCAAGGATTAAAAAATTCAGTTGGGTATTTAGAGTGTTTCTTTTCTTGCTCATAGAGATATCTAAATAACATTTAATTTCCCAACTCCCCAGCCCCAGGCACTATTAAGATAGACTTCTAATTCTCCTGCAGAAGAAAAGCTTCTGAATTATGTTAGCATTAAAAAGTCGGTGGTATCTGGGGTTAGCTTTCTTTAAAAGGCAATTCTGGGAGGAAAAAATTTCTGATTAGCCATTTTGAGCCCCACTTTCTGGAGTGAGATTCTGTGAAGTGTTTCAATATTAGGTTCATTTTTGTAAACCTATGCACACTAGCTCTTTCACAGAACCAGAATGATTTTCCTGGATCAAAGATTTGCTTAAAAGTCATTCTTTCATTAATGGCGAAGTGTCGATTTTGTTACAATGAAATTCTAAGAACTCCCTGTAGAAATTAATAGATACATTAAAAAAATTCAATGTATTGTGCTTTCTATATAAAGGCGATGCTTTGGATCCTGCCTAAATGTCTTTGGCACTTTGAGCTGTTTTCCCAACAATACTATTGGAGCCATATGTGAAAGATGACTGCCTGGGGTTGTGGGTATAGGCTCTGGTCTTCCTAAAGAGTAGATATATGTTTGAATTTAATTGCTACAAGCTGGATGCATGCCTGGAGACAGTCAGGAAAACTGCTTTTTGTTAGTGTGAAATGAATTAGACATCAGCATGTCTGGGTCTTCCCCCCAAATCTTGCCACTTTCTAGTTATGCCTGTCATTTATCCTCTCTGGATCTCATCTCTATAAAAAGTATTTCAGAAATACTGAGATCCTAAACATTTTAACAACCTTAGTGTTTTTCTGCTTTCTGACTTTCCACTCCACTCTATCAATCATATCCATAAATCTCCAACTTTCAATATGCCCTACCTAGATTATAAATAATGGTTTTGTAATGATGAAAGTAATTACCTTAAGAGTATGCACATAGTGTCTCATAATTTATATGTCAATTTACTGAAAATGACCATTTATTTGACTTGTTTACTTTTACCCTAAAGAGTGGCTGGATAATAACCTGTTGGATCATGCAGCAAAGAGCGACTGTAACAGGATCCTCTTCTTGTTGACAGAAGGTCAACGTGGCTGTCTTCACTGTGTTGACTGACATCTCTGTTCTGAGTAATAATTAAGTATCTTTATAACTTTGCTTGCTTCACCAGGAATATCTATTGTTGACTGAGGCAGCAGAAGTGGAGGCCACACCTGAAGGATGGGGACATGTTTCCAGTGACATTATCTGGAGTATTAATGATTTTACCATTTGTTCCTCATCATTTGCAACAATTTTTATTTTTTTCTTTAAAAGGAGAATGAGCAAGTCAAAGACCACATTATTTATTCAGTCTTGGATTTTTGTTTCTTTCTAGACAGTCAAATGAGTTTAGTCTTGAGTCTATGGCCATCTTAGACGGCTTCTGCACAAAGTCTTTGAGTGAATTCAATTTTCAGAAAGACAAAATGCAGTTTGGGGTCTACTTCATGTCTTAAGACAATTGATTCAATTTAGCTTCTGGCCCCAATCCACCAATATCCACATAGTTATTTTGGTAAACTTACCCTTATAATAGTGCATAGAGAACTTAATACCATAATATCTCATCAGTAAATCTCTAAGGTGGAGATAACAACTTTTAATGATCCATTAAACATTCCTGATACGAGATGAATCAGGAATGTGATACCAAGCTGCACTCACTCATGCAAGCCAGAAACCTGGTGATCACCTTGACACCTTTCTTTCTCTTCCTTACTCCCTACAGCTAAATAGTCCCCAAGTCCTATTGACTTCATCTCCTACACATACCATGAAGTGATTATCTCCATCTCTATGGCAACTATTACTTTCATTATTTGGGTCTTTATTTTGTCTGGCCTTGCAGTAGGCATCTAACTAACCCCTGGTCTCTTAGTCTCAATGTCCTTTCAATTAATCTTCCAAACCAAATTAGAAACCAAACTTTCTAAATGCGGTCATACTGTTTGAAGTCCCTAAATAGATTGTTATCACCACAGAGAATAGTGCTTGGCACCTATTAAGTACTCAATATGTATTCTTTAAATGAAGGAAAGAATAAATTATTTAGGAAAAAGCCCAGGATCCTTAGCATGACCAATAAGGCCCATCTCTATTTTATGAATTCTGCTGATGGTGTGCGGGAGGTTTTGTGATAATTTACCAACAAATATATATACTTCAGTGGTTATATATTTAATTTGTATGACTTGCTATTGTTCATTTTCCATATGCAGAAATGATATAAAATACACTTCTGACATAAACGTATTAGGCTATAACAGCAAGTTTTTTTAAAGACAGAACATTAAATAAGGGCAGAAATAAATCTAAAGCCATCACAAAGCCAGCATAGTGATCACAGACTGTCCACTGAGCAGCAGTTATTTGCTTACACATTTGTTTCTCCTCTTAGACCATTAGTTCCTCTAGTGAAGTAATAGTCCTTTCACAATGCTGGCCATGTGCTAAAATTAAAATATTTTGGGGGTGAATAAAGTCAGAAATATTCGGTTTGGATATTGCCCAGATAAGGGCCTGGGTTAATTTTCATCGCTAAGATGGTATTTAGACAACATGGCAAAAACAATGAAGACATCTTCAATACTCAACATTTGAAATACATCAGGGAGTATGTAGACAAGCATTTTGGACATTGGTTCAAAACGAGTTTTTTTTAAGGCAATGTCTACATCATATGAAAAAAGTTTCAGTAAAAAGTGAAAAATTCAGTCAAGTTTTTGAATGGTCAACTTTCTCAGCACCAAACATTCAACTCATAGAAACCATTTAGAAGACTGAATCTTAAACTTACGTCATAGCCTTCCTCTTCTTATCTCTACTTGTGAAAAGCATGGATAGTTGTTTCTTTACAACTAAAAATGTGTCCTCTGAAATAACTATTAGATTAAAAACTAATTCATGCAATGTGCATTAAGTGCTTTTATTTATGGATGTATGACTACTTTTTCCCTTCTCCAAATTCATATAGACTTATGGAGCACAAGAGCACAAGGACCTTGGTAATATTCTGACTTTCTCGTTCAGTGAATAAAAACACTGGAGCTGAGAGAAGTTAACTTGCCTTGGTCTTAAGGCCAGATTAAGGCAGAGTAGGGACTAGGAGCCAGGTCTCCTGGCATTCAGAGTAGAATGTATCACTCTAGGGAAGGCTGCTGCTCTTTCCTTCAGCATTCCTTCCTCTCTGTTCCTGTAACCCGTATGCCTGAACTGACCTCCCTTAAGTGGGTAGTCTTTAAATTGTTCGCATTATTAAATGAACTGAACCAAGGCAGGGATGCACATCCTGAACACTTTTTCCCTCTGGTCCATTTTTGTAAACAGATATTCCCCAGAATTTCTTCAGAAGGTCACCATACTGTATGATGGCACGCTACTATAATATTCTCCTAGAGCAGAATTTACCATAAAGTAGACCTTTCTGGCACTCTTACCCATAGGGGTTGAATCGGTGAATCAGTGGAGTAAGAAACAGACCTTTATTGTTAAAAGGGGATCTTAACAGGCAACTCCATCAATTTATGAAAGATAACAAGAGGAAGTCTAATATAGCTCTTCTTGTTTAGAATAGAAGAATTACTTTTTAAAAAGAGCCTCAAGTAATTTAGAAATGCAACTCACTCTCAGATCTGGTAGGAAAAGTGCCCACAGGAATATTTTATGGTTTAGGTGAAGACACTTAAAATTAAGCTTTCATAAATAATGTTAGATGACTGATTTAATAATAAGAATAACAATATCACTGGAGTGAATACAAGGTCCCAAAGGAGTTTTCAAGATGTGGATGACAGTGTATGTATTTCGAACTGTCCCTAACAAGGTAACTTGGACCATGGTACAGAATTGGGTGCTTTACTGGGGGCCTATTAAGCAGCTGCTCACGGCTTTCTTGGTTTACCCTGCTTTTCCATCTGTTTTACCTGTCTCTATTTCTGAATAATTTATTTTGCCATCTGCATAAATAGAACACCTGTCTGAAGGCTAACTCTTACAACTAAATAATTTAGAGAAAATAACCTCTTTCATCTTTATTGGAATAATGTAGTGACTTTCAAGAACAAAGCCCTTAAATAAATAACTCTTGGGGACATTTCTTGTGTTTTCACTATTATACTAACAGTTTAAAAAGTTAATATTAATCTATTTTTTAAAATTAAAATTTCCCACCTCCTATTTTTTTTAAAGATATCAGTTATAGCAGCTGCTTTGGCTTTTTATATGTTTCCTGCTAGTGTATTTCGTCTGTCTTTATTTAGAAGAACGATTGTAGTTTGTAGATGGTTATAATTTTTTAGACCCTAACTATAAAATCTGTTCAACTCTTGACTGCCTGTGAGAAAGGGCAATATTTTTATGTTGCTGTAACATGAGCTTTTATAACAGTTTACTTCAGTAAATGCTTATACCCCTATTAGCAAATAGGCATGGATATATGTAATAAACATTTCATCCTGGATGATGTCTGCTTTTGCTGAGGTTATCTTGGTAGAGAAATTATTTTAAACGTTTTTTCACTGTGAAAGGACACTCAACTGTGGTGCAGATTTGCGAATTGAAGGTAAGCACTTGAGTTGAACTACAGATCCATTTATTAATAATCTTATGAACTCTCAGTCATTGAAATGTCAATGATTACCAGAATGCTAAGGAACTTGTATCAAATATCTATTCAGCTGCTTACTAGCTGTATGATCTTGGGTGATTTACTTCATTTCTCTGAGCCTCAGTTTCCTTATCTGTAAAATGGAGATAATAAGACTTACCCTTTAAGCTCTAGTGTATAGCCCCAAGGTATTCAATAAATGGTAACTTTATTTAGTATTTGTTCATATTAAAGACTTAAAAGTGGGTAATTCTTAATATCTTGGATAAAGATTTAAATAGCTTTTTAAAATTAATAATTTTGAAAAATTTCTAATATTTTTTACATAATTCCTCTTTTTTATGTAGAGTATACTGAACGTAACTTTAATTGAAAAATTATGGTCCCCAGTGTAGTCGATGTAAATGGTAACTGTATGCTATATGCTATATACTAACCGTAGAATAGCTTAGTAATTTCACAGGCTAGTTAAGGTAGAGGCTACTGTTCATTCTACTTTTACTGGCGCTGGATAATTGTCCTTTTTGAAGTCATAGATCTGCTTTTCTTTTTTTCTGAGATGGAGTCATATTCTGTCACCCAGGCTGGAGTGCAGTGGCACGATCTCGGCTCATTGCAACCTCCCCCTCCTGGGCCCAAGCGATTATCCTGCCTCAACCTCCTGAGTAGCTGGGATTACAGGCACGCACCACTACACCTGGCTAATTTTTGTATTTTTAGTAGAGACGGGGTTTCTTATGTTGGTCAGGCTGGTCTCGAACTCCTGACCTCGTGATCCGCCCGCCTCGGCCTCCCAAAGTGCTGAGATTACAGGCATGAGCCACAGCGCCCGGACTGCTTTTCTTAATTTTATATCTTCTCCCTGGCTAACAGCTGTCATTTCTTGCTATGGCTTCTGGGTTTGCTGGTATCTGTTTCTTGCTCTCATTTTAATTTTCTGCTTGTACTCTGTTGCAGCTTTGGAATACAAAGTTCTAAGACAGCGATTTTCTACGTATGTGTTTTAGTGTAAGAATTTTGAGACATTTTGCTATTCATTGGCTGGTGGCTTTTGATATGCAAGATGACTGGTTTCTGGACAGTCAAATTGTAACTCTAAATCTTGCAAATCTGCTATTCCACAGAAGCACTAACTTGCTTATTCTATAAAGACTTGGTTATTATACCAACTAGAAAAGAAACAGAAAATTCTCATTTGTCCAAAATTTAAGCACTTTTATAATTCAAACAACTAGAATAATGCTAACAAAATTATAATCGAGAAAGCAAATTTAAGTTATGTTTGGTATAGTTTTAAATTTTGTCTGAATTTATCGGATTCAAATTATTTGGAAAATATTCATCTTCATTATGGAATTCCTACTATGATCCAGGCAATGTGTGACATAATGTAAATACCAAAGGAATAAAAGATGTTTCATGTCTCTAAAGAGGTCAGCCTGGTGCTGGCAGGATTGGAGGGAAGGAAGCAGAGACATAAACGAATACACGGAATGAAGTGCAATATAACTATGCACTATGATACAAATATGTTCAGAATATAATTGGGGCACAAAGGCAGGAGTGGTCCATTCTGCACTACTGGGCCAAAGGAATGAGGACCATAGATGAAGGCATAGGCTTCCAGAGGAGGTGAGATATGCCTTAAACAATGCGTTGCTGCTCTGTAGCTAGATCAGGATATAAATAGTATTTAGTGGCTGATGTGAAAAATTTAGAGGCTTAAGTGGTAGCTTGAACCATTGTTCAGCTAGCAAGGGGAACTACAAATAATCTTATTGCTGGAAGGTAAGTGGTAAATGTTGGGGATGGGAGAGTAGAAAGCTGAGATCATAAAGGTAGGCTTACCATAAAGGACCTTGTGTATTATGCCTAGAAATTTGCATTTTATTCTGAAGCAGGAGGAGTCATGGAAAGGCTTTAAGCCGAGAACTAGTATGATTCGATCTGCGCTTTCTAAAGATACCTCTGATGGTGATGTGGTGGATGGAATGAAGGTAAGCAAAAGTGGAAGCAGAATGATAGATAATGGAGCTATAACAATGGCCCAAGGAAGCAGTCAGGAATCCTGAACTCAGGAAATGGGATAAGAGGATGCGGTAGACTTGAGAGGTATTTAGGAACTAACAGGACTTGATGATGGATTAGATGTCAGAGTTACGCTGACGTGGGGATGAAACTTGCGAGGGAACTTCCCAAGGAGTAAAGAGTTAAGGACACCCTCACGTTCATGGCTGGAGTGACTGTGTAGGTAGTGCTCTTTACAGTGATAGAAAACTGAGAGAGCATATTTTAGAGAAATAAATTCAGTCTGGGACATGTTGAGTTTGAGGTACTTGCGGCCTAATTGGGTGCCTGATGAAGTACACAGCTAGTATACCAATTGGATAAATAGATGCATATTACATTATGGAAAACTAGTGTTAAAATATATACTAACCAATAGCAAGATTCATCGGGTTAGTATTAGAAGTAAATCATACTGTGTAAAGCAAGCTTGTAAGTGGCTCATGCCTGTAATCCCAGCACTTTGGGAGGCTTAGGAGGGAGGATCTTTTGGGCCAAGGAATTCAAGGCCAGCTTGGGCAACAGAATGAGACCCTGACTCTACTGAAAATTTTTGAAAAGCAGCCCAGTGTGGTAGCACACACCTGTAGTCCCAGCTACTAGGGAGGCTGAAGTGGAAGGATTGCTTGAGTCTGGAAGGTTGAGGCTGCAGTGAGCTGTGATTATGCCACTGGGTGACAAAGTGAGACTCTGTTTCAAAAAATAAATAAATAAATAAAGGAAAAAAAAGTAAGACTATGTCTCAAAAAAAGAAAAGAAAAAAAGCTTGCGGGAATAAAGTTTGAAATAGGCAAGGGAAGAGAAGGCAAAGATGTCGCGAAAAGAATTTCAGGTGATTTCTTATTCAAATAGTTCAACTCCAAGTCCTTATGGTAGAAAGTGCTACGTGGACCAGCAGCCTGGTACATTTTGCCTCCCCTAAGCATGGTTCTGAGCTCCATGCTGTTGCCACTGTCTCTGCTTTTAACTCAGTAACTATGCTCTGATTTTTTCTTCTCAATTTTTCCTACCCACACCTCTTTTCTGTCAGTCAAGGTTAATCACTCCTTTCTTTGTGTTCCTGTAGTACTCTGCCAGACTTTTCCGTGTGGCTGTATAATTATTCATTTTAATTTGTGCCATGTTCCAGTAGATCATGAGACTTCTAATGGAAAGGACATAATTTTATTTATGTTGTGCCCCAGTGTGAGGACTAGGCTTGATTTTATAGATATAATGAATATATATGTGATTATATGTACATATGACTGTATATATTATATGTATTATATATTATTGATTATATAAATATAACATACCCATCAGATATCTATCATCTATCTATCTATCTATCATCTATCTATGTATCCATAAATATTGAATGAATGAAGTCAAAGGTAGTGGTCCTCTCATCTCTATTGGCCTGTTTGCCATACATATTTTCAATCCTGTTTTTTGAGTACCTAATGTGAACTAGTAGGGTACTAGGTGCAATGAAGATTATATCAATTATGTATTATTGAGTAACAAACCACCAGAAAATTCATTGCTTAATACAATGGCAATTTATTTTTTCTCATTATTCTGTGTGTTGACCAAGCTGTTTTGCTTTTTTTTAACTGGTCTCAAGACTGCAATCATGTGGGGGCTCAGTTGGGATAGGTGAGTCTAGGAGGGTCTCACTTGCACATTTGAGGTATCATTTGCAATTCCTGGAATGACTGGGGCCGCTCACTTCTCTTTTCCACATGGTCTTCCATTCAGGTCTCTTTCACAGCATACTAACTACTGAGTTCTGAAAAAATGAGAGCAGGAGTCACAAGGCCCCTTGAAGCTGAGGCTCAGAAGCCTGCACAGAGACATGGCCATTGCAGTGTTTAAGCCAAAGCCAGTCACTTAGCCAGCCCAGATGTAAAGAGAGGGGGAAGAAATTTCACCTTGATATGGGAGAAGGCGAAGTCACATTGCCAAGTGTGGGATGGGTTATCTTTGCAAACAGAAAAATAGGGGAACTTTCAGAGGATTGAGTCTGTTCATTGTCATACTTTGTTGAACAATATCAAAGGGGAGATCAGATCAGAAATATTTTTATTAATGCCCACTCTAAAATTTTTAGAGAGTCACTTTTGGAAACACTGTAATTGCTTAATGTATATTAACTAATGACAAGTTAAGAAAAAGTTACCTCCTGCTGATAGCTGAGTACAGAGTTGAGCTTGACAATGTAATGATGAAGAGTAGAGAAAAAATATTTTATGTGAGTATGTATATACATATTTATTTAGATAAAAGGTCTTGCTCTGTCACTCAGGCTAGAGTGCAGTGGCACGATAGTAGATTACTAAAGTTTTGAACTCTTGAGCTCAAGTGATCCTCCCACCTCTGCCTCCTGAGTAGCTGGGATTACAGGCACATGCCACCATGATTGGTATGAAAAGAAAAATTTTTACATGAGGCAAATTAGGAAAAGAAGGCAAGAGTACATCTTGAAAACATTGTATATATATTATATATCTCATATTATTGATTATATAAATGTATATTACATACCCATCAGATATCCATATTTGAAAGCAATCAAGGATGTTCTGGTTGGCTGTGTAACAAGAGGAATCTGCACAGAATAAATGGTAATGCTCACACTGCAACCCTAGCATGACAGACAAACATACAAACACACATACCTTTATATATATAGGTAGATGGACATGTGAAAAAGCACAATGCTGTAGGGGTGATTTTAAAAGATACTCACACTGAAATTCCCCAGAAAGAAGGATAATATTAGAAAGTGGAAAAGAAAAGTAAATCCCTTATAAAAGGTACATTAGCCAGGGTTCTTCAGAGAAACAGAACCAATAGGCTATAGATGGAGCGATAGGTAGGTAGGTAGGTAGATAGATAGATGGATAGATAGATAGGTAGATAGATAGATTAAAAAAATTATTGTGAAGAATTGGCTTACATGATTTTGAAGGCTGGGAAGTCCCACAGTCTGCTGTCTGCAAGCTGGAGAGCCAGCAAAGCCAGTGGTGCAATTTCAGTCTCAGCCTGAGGGCCTGAGATCCAGGGGAGGCCGATGGTGTAAGACCCATCTGGAGTCTGAAGACTTGAGAGCCATAAGTGCTGATGTCCAAGGGAAAGAGAAGATGAATGTTCCAGCTCAAGCACAGACAGCAAATTCACCCTTTCTCCACCTGTTTTTCTATTTAGGCCCTCAACAGACAAGGTCAAGTCCACCCACATTGGTGAGGATGATCTTTATTCAGTCTACCAATTCAAATGCTAATCTTTTCTGGAAACATCCTCATAGACACATCCAGAAATAATGTACCAGCTATCTGGGCTTTTCTTTGCCTAGTCAAGTTGACACATAAAATTAACCACCACAAGTCCACTCCTTGTCACCTTGGTACCTACATGCCTTTTTGTAAATCATGCTTAATCTCCAAATACAGGTAATAACAAAATCATTATTTTGCCTAACATGATACAACTATCTTGAAGACAAGGGAAAAGGCAATAATACTAATCCCTTCCCCAAAAGAGGAAGTAAAAGTTATTGAGTGATATTTATTCTTCTCCTGATATTCCTTAAATACAATAATATAAAAATAACAGTACTTAAATACTGCCATAAAGTCAATACATCTTCTGTTATATAATAAGGAAATAAGAACAGAAAGAAAACAAAGATATCTGCTTAATGTATGTATATATATATATGTATATACACAAATGTATTCATAAAAAATAAGGAGAAAATTCTTATGATAATTAAAGTCTCATTTATGTAACTGGTCACATGATCATAGCTGGTATTTATAACTACCTTCTGCTACTATTCATTCAGTATTCCCTTTGCCTTCAGCAAGCATGTCAGCTGGTCATGGTTCTTTGCCTGATGAGGTGAACCAAACATTCATTCCTGAAGAATCTGGGCTATTAGTAGCCCTGCCTAGATTGGGCTGTTGTAGTGTTACATTGACCTTTACCACAGGGTGTGGTAATACTAAAAGACTCCCTAAGGGATCTCCTGTATACCAGACATACTCTTCCTTATTTTTGTGGAGGAGTAGTCTAATTTCCCCTTTGTAGCCTGGATCATTCACTCAGGCCAACACTGTAACTCCCTTCTTTTCCTGTTGATTCAGAGGCATAAAGAGCCCAAAGTAGCTGGGTGAAAATCTTAACTTGCAGTTCAGTGGAATTATTTTGTTTCTTGCTGGAAGCATTCCTCCTTCCGGAACTAAGATCTCTAGGCCAGCAGAACATAAAGTCACGAGAATAGGAAGCAAAAGTTTGCTAGTGGGTCACAAGGGATAATAATGAGTGATGCCTCTTCCGTTTCCACTCTTTGATTCCTGAACCTATTAATTCTGGCTATTGGATAAACAGCATCATATACTGAATGCCGATACATAGCATATATAGCCTTCTGAAAAACTTTGCCCAAGTCCAGCAAGGTATTGTCTCCTAGGTGACACTTTAACTGAATCTTATCCTTTTTTAAATTTTTTTATTAATATACTTTAAGTTCTAGGGTACATGTACACAACGTGCAGGTTTGTTACATATGTATACATGTGCCATGTTGATGTGCTGTACCCATTTACTTGTCATTTACGTTAGGTATATCTCCTAATGCTATCCCTCCCTCCTCCCCCCCATGACAGGCCCCAGTGTGTGATGTTTCCCACCCTGTGTCCATGAGTTCTCATTGTTACTTCCCACCTGTGAGTGAGAACATGCGGTGTTTGGTTTTCTGTCCTTGTGATAGTTTGCTCAGAATGATGGTTTCCAGCTTCACCCATGTCCCTACAAAGGACATGAACTCATCCTTTTTTATGGCTGCATAGTATTCCATGGTGTATATGTGCCACGTTTTCTTAATCCAGTCTATCATTGATGGACTTTTGGGTTGGTTCCAAGTCTTTGCTATTGTGAATAGTGCTGCAATAAACATACATGTGCATGTGTCTTTATAGCAGCATGATTTATAATCTTTTGGGTATATACCCAATAATGGGATGGCTGGGTCAAATGGTATTTCTAGTTCTAGATCCTTGAGGAATCGCCACACTGTCTTCCACAATGGTTGAACTAGCTTACAGTCCCACCAACAGTGTAAAAGTGTTCCTATTTCTCCACATCCTCTCCAGCACCTCTTGTCTCCTGACCTTTTAATGATTGCCATTCTAACTGGCGTGAGATGGTATCTCATTGTGGTTTTGATTTGCATTTCTCTGATGGCCAGTGATAATGAGCATTTTTTATGTGTCTGTTGGCTGCATAAATGTCTTCTTTTGAGTAGCGTCTGTTCATATCCTTCACCCACTTTTTGATGGGGTTGTTTGATTTTTTCTTCTAAATTTGTTTAAGTTATTTGTAGATTCTGGATATTAGCCCTTTGTCAGATGGGTAGATTGTAAAAATTTTCTCCCATTCTTTAGGTTGCCTGTTCATTCTGATGGTAGTTTCTTTCACTGTGCAGAAGCTCTTTAGTTTAATTACCCACAGCCAGTATCATAATGAATGGGCAAAAACTGAATCTTCAAAAAAGCATTCCACTGTTCTATCAGGACTGTTTCAGGATAATGGGAAACATGATAAGACCAGCGAATTTTATAGACATAGGCCTATTGCCACATCTTTCTTTTTTCTTTTTTCCTTCTTTTTTTGCTATGAAGTGAGTTTCTTGATCAGAAGCAATGCTGTGTGGAATACCACAACAGTAGATAAAGCATTCTGTAAGCCCATGGGTGATAGTTTTGGCAGAAGCATTGTGTGCAAGAAACATCTATATCTAGAGTGCTTATTCCAGTAAAGACAAAATTCTGCCCCTTCTATGATGGAAATAAATGGTCCACTGTAATCAATTTGTCACAAGGTAGCTGGATGATCACCCCTGGGAATTGTGCCATATTAGTTTTTGTTGCTGGCAGATGGGGTACTCAGTAGTGGGCCATAGTCAAATTGGCCTTTGGGAGTAGAAGTCCATGTTGCTGAGCCTATGCATAAACTCCATCCCTGCCACCATGGCCACTTTGTTCACAAGCTCATTGGGCAATGACAGAGGTGGCTGGGAAAAGAGGCTGACTGGTATCTATAGAATGGTCATTCTATCCCTGTGATTATTAAAATCCTCCTCTGTTGAGGCTGCCCTTTGGTAAACATTCACATGGGACAGAAATATCTTCATTTTTTTGTCCATTCAGAGATGTGTATCCACCTACCTCTTTCCCATATTTCTTTGTCACCAGTTTTCAACCATGTTCCTTCTATTTCCCTGAGCATCCAGCCAAATCACTGGCCACAACCAGTGAATTCAAATATAACTGCTTGTCTTGCCATTTCTCTTTCCAAAGAAAGTGAACAACCAGGTGTACCCTCAAATTCTATCCACTGGGAGAATTTCTCTCTACTACTGTGCTTCAGGGATGGCCCAGAGAAGGGTTGTAGTGTTGCAACTGTCTACTTTCAGGTGGTACCTGCATATTGTGGTGAACTATCTGTAAACCAGGCCCAAGTCTTCTCTTTCTCTGTCAACTGGTTGCAGGGAACTCCCCATGAGGCCAGAAATGCTGGCTGGGAGAGAGACGTCAGTGTAGCATGAGTGGGGTTCCTGGCATTTGGGCCATTTCTTCATGTCTCTTACCTTCAAGGCCTTCTGGGTCCTATTATGTATAAACCACTTCCATTTGACGATAGAGTGTTGCTGTGCATGCCTAACTTTATGGCGTGGTGGGTCAGATAACACCAAGTTCATTATGGGCAACTCAGGTTGCATGGTAACTTGATGGCTCACAGTCAAATGTTCAGTTTCTACTAAGGCCAAGTAGCAGGGCAATACCTGTATCTCAAAAGAGAATAGTTATCTGCAAATGATGGCAGGGTCTTATCCTAAAATTCTAAGGCCTGCACTGTGATTCACTTGTGGGGCCTGCCGAAGGCTCCAGACAGCATCCCTATCTGCCACTGACCCTTTAAACACCACTGGATTTGGTGAATCATATGGCCCAAGTGCCAAAACAGCCTGTACAGCAGCCTGAATCTATTGCAGAACCTTCTTTTTTTCTGGGCCCCACTAAAAACTAGCAGTTTTTTGGGTTACTTGGTAAATGGGCTGGAGTAACACACTCAAATGAGGAATATGCTGCCTTCCAAATCCAAAGAGGCTGAGTAGGCACTGTGCTTCTTTCTTAGATGTAGGCGAGAACAAATACAATTGATCCTTCACGTTAGAAGTGATATCTTGACATGCCCCATACCACTAGACCCCTAGAAATTTGAGTGAGGTGGAATGCCTCTGAATTTTAGGCTTTATTTCCCACCCTTTGACATGTCTTACCAATAAGTCTAGAGTAGCTGCTGCTTCTTGCTCACAAGATCCAATCAGCATAATGTCCTCAGTGTAATGGACCTGTGTGATGTCTTGTGATGGGAAGAAGGAAAGGCGATGTGAACTAAATTATGACATAAGGCTGGCTGGAGAGTGGCCCTGAGGTAGGACGGTGAAGGTGTATTACTGACCCTATCAGCTAAACTTGACAATGGTAATAATGAAGACGAAAAAAAAAACTTAATGAGGCAAAGTATCAAAAGAAGACAAGGAAAAGACAAGGGTACATCTTGTAAACAATTGAAGATGTTCTGGTTGGCTGTACAAGAATAGGAGTCCACACAGAAAAAAGAGGAATGCTCATCCTGCAATCCTAGCATGATAGGTAGGTAGGAAGGGGTATTGATACGGGTTCATAGGTATGTAATGTGCAGATATAGATGTGGGGAGCTGGACATATGTGAAAAAGCACTATGATGTAGAGATGTACATGATGTAGAGATATACACTATGATGTAGAAAATATTCACACTGAAAGTCTTTAGAAGAAGGGTAATATTAGAAAGGGGGAAATGTAAAATCTTCATAAAAGGATAAAAGAAAAAAAGGTTAAGAATCCAAGTTAAGACACAGGGACGAACAAGCCAAGGTACGAAGTAGGTTTCCTAATTGAATCCTATTACGGACAATCTGAAGTATTAGAAAGAAGGAAAAAAGGGGAAAGAATGAACACATCTGTTATAACTGGTATAAATGCTTGTGTAAGAATGAGTCTTTTCCACTGATCTAGTTATTTTAAGTGGTGAAGATCTCCTCTCCCAAAGAATAGAAATATTGAATAGGTGCCTAGCACATACTGCAAGACATTTAACTGACTTATTGAATTAAAACACATAATCCATCACATGTGGAGTTTGTGTTTTCTACACAATTGTGTATTTTACACACATTCCTGTCATGCTGAATGTTTGTCAATAGTTGTTATAATGACAATGTCTTAGCCTCAGGGACTGGAAAGTACTTTCCTTGAGACAAAGCAAAAATATGTCCTCTCTTTCCCTCATCAAGTCTCTGGCTTTTGAACTGTTAAGATGCATCAGCTGAAGATGCCCTAGGTATTGCCAGACTTTCCTTCGGAATGTAGGTTCCCAAACACATATTCCCAGCTGAGCCAGGGAGGTTTGCCCAAGAATGCAAGATGGCTTGCAGAAGACTGGAGAAGCAACTTTCTTTCTCTTCTTGTTTCAGCTTCCTTTACTGCAGCCAATGCCACACTTCACACCTGAGTATAAAGGTTGAAAGAAGAGAGGAGAGTGGAGAAAGATAGGTAAATTGCCTTCACTTGCCTTTGTAAATCTGTGGAGAGGTGTAGGCCTCTCTCTGTGGGCTGATAGCAGCTCATTTTCCCTCTGTGATGGGGAAGATATTGGCTAAATATCCTGATATCCTGAAATTAGCTTTCAGTTGAATTAATAGTTGAAACCAAAACTGCATATGGGACTGTTGGTCACTGGGAGACTTTTTTTTAACTCCTCTAGTTTATGTCATCTCTATGGCAGTTACCATTTCCTACCATGTACAGTCTTAATCCCCCTAGTAAATCTAGGGACTGTCGTAAATATCTTTATTCCCTACAGCATCTAAAACAATGCTTTGCACATAATAAATGCTTAACTCCTTTATTTATTAAAGGAGTACATAAATAAAAAATAAAGGCTTATTAAACTATCAGTGGCAGAATAATTTTGTGATGGCTGGAATTTTCTGTGATAGTCACCTTTTCAAATTATCATAAAAGTGTTTTTTTATGTCTTTGTAACTTCAGTGATTTCCCTGATGTTTCATATCATAAATACAATGACAAAGATGTGGTTTTACCTCAGTGTCAATATGTAGATTAATTTTTTACATTTTAAAGGGGATACTACAATTCTTTCTCAAATATACCTAATTCTAAAATAAAAATGAGCCAAGTGCAGTTATGCATGCCTATAATCCCAGCTACTCGGGAGACTGAGGAGGGAGAATTGCTTGAGCCCAGGAGTTTGAGGCCAGCCTGGGCAACATGGTGAGACCCATCTCTAAAAAAGAAAAAGAAAGAAAAAAAGGAAAAGAAAAAAAGAAAAAGAAAAATGGTTTCCCACGAGGTGTTGTAGTGATGTAATCTTATATTCTTCCATGCTACTTGATTAACTATACCACACATTTTATTTTCTTCTAAGAGATTAATCATACATATTCACCTTTGCTTGTATTTAAAAGCTAGGGGTCAGGAATTTCAAAGGAAACACTTTGTTACAATTCCAGTATAGTGAGAAAACATAATGGCAGAGACCAAAATCTATCATGGTATTTTGGCTTCCTGCCTTCCTTTAATTTTACAATGAGGGGGAAAATCCAGGTGAGACCTGACTCCGTTTAGGAGTTCCTTTCCTGTGTACTCTGTCTCCAGCCAGGAGAGAGACTGACAGAACGATAACACTCGATGCCAGGCTCCTTTGCCCACTCAAAGACCCTCCCTCAGGTATCGGTTGCTTGGTTGAGCTCTGAGGTCAACTAGACACCTCCCTTGAGACTTACCTGGCCTGAGGGATAGAACGACCAGAAAATCCTCTCAGGGATAGCAGCTGTTATCTGAGCTAGGATCAAAGTCCCCCTCTGTACTGCAGAAAAACATCTTCCAAACTGGGTCTGTTTCTCCATGATTCGAATGAATGTTGAATGAGTCCCCAGGGACGCCAGTTGCTTTGCTTAGGAGCAAGCTGTCAGAAATACTGTGCAATGAAAGTTCACCTCCTTTTAAGGTCTTTTCTGTTTGAGCATTTGTTGTCTCAGAGGGCCATCAGAAGTTAATCAAGAAATTAAGCAACAGGAAGATGTGATGATTAATTTTGTTTTGACAGTTTTCATTTGTGTATTGTCTTTTTTTTTGCCCTGAAATATGACAATTGCTTCACCCTGGTAATAGTCATAGTATCCAAGAAAGGCACAGTGGGTATAAAAAGCCATTGTTCAAACCTTCAGTTTTGTATATGAAAACATGAAAAATAAAAAGTAACTTTCCTACTGATTAGATTTGTATTGCAAAGTGCTAAAGTTTCTCTTGCCTTATACCAAATCTTTTAGGCTAGTCCATAACAGCAGCCTTAAACTAGGTACCTGGCATTCATGTTCTTAATGGAAATACAATAGTCCAGAAAATTTGATAATTTTCCATCAAAGGATAAATATGAATCATACATCTAGTGAGTCCATATTTGCAGAGACTCAAATAGATCCAAAGTGATGCTTCAGTTTACTCCTAAGCAAATATAGCACTAGAACGTAAACTCTTCAAGACCTTGAACACGTCTCATTCATTTTAGTATCTCCAGCAACTACCACTGGGCCTGGAATACAGAAGTAACGAATATCTCTTGAGTGAACTAGATTGAGCATAGCTTCTTTTATCTTGTTAAAATTGCAGGACAAATGAACTGAACTAGAGGTAAAAATGTCATAAGGACAGAATATGTACCTGGGCCAAGGAGAGAGAGTATAGCATTTGGAAGGACACTTTATAGATAATGCCTTTTAAATACTTCCATTCTTTTCAGCGTGAATATATTTTGCTGACATTGTAGTTATAGCCAGTTTTATTTTGCACGTTTCAGGTTGCCCAGTTTAAATTGATGTTTTTGGTAGCAATGCCAGTGGGTAGGTGGGTGGGTCAGATATTTTAGTCATGGCACACACTATTGTACAGACATCTGTTATATTGAATGGATTATTTTGTTTATCAAGTTTCTTTGAATAGCAATTTCAGTTTTGTATCTTATTTCCTTCTTTGATGAGGGTATTGCCAGCAGATGCAAGCTACATATTGGCTTGAGTTTCTTGCAGTTCCCTGCATAGCTTTTTTTTTTTTAACTTCTTTTTCTTCCCCTTAGCATTTTTCTTCTGAATAACTGTAGCATTCTAAAGAAATTCAGCATTTTGAACGTAATATTCTAAAATTAACAGCCTCACTAATTTTCCTTTTAAGAAACATTTCTTATCTTTCCAAGGTCATTACCAATAATAACACAATTTTCCCCTTTTCCCTCCTTTTAAAAAATCTTCTATTCTGGTGGTTTCCCCCCTTATAAATAGCTAGTTGTTCTTTAATAACAAATGTTATCTGAGAGAAGAGTTTGTGGTTTTGTCTAAAGTGCTGTTCAACAGTTGTTCTACTTATTTAAATCAGCAGAAACCCCTCTGGGGCAGAGCTTGTGTCAGGAGATCTGAACATAAAGGGTCAGTATTAGCCATTTATTCTGAATAATCTGGAAGTCAGATAAATCTAAGCAAGTATTTTGGTAATCTCAAGAAAGGCATTGTGGGGAAGCAAGAACTCTATGCTCTATTGTGCTGTGCTCTATTGTCAAGACTACAAATCTGATGATAATGATAATAACAATGGTAATGATGACAATGATGATAGTTAATGCTTATCCAGCACTTAATATGTGTCAGGTATCATTCTAAATCTATCTATCTATCTATCTATCTATCTATCTATCTATCTATCTATCTATCTATCATCTATCTATTGCTCTATCTATAATCTATCTACTCATTCAAATCCCACAACAAACCTATAAGATAAATATTTTTATTCCTGTTTCACATTTGAGGACACTGAGGAAGAATAACATTAGGTGCAGCCCCCAAATCCAGAGTAAATGGCTGGAAAATGGCTGAATCAGGACTCAAACCTAAGCAGGATAGCTAAAAAATGTGTACTTTCGACCATGTGCTACATTACATATATTTACACATTATGAAGGAGAGAGTAATATGAATATGTTGTTGTCTACACAGTTCTAGGCACTGCCAGGCATTAGGACTGGAAAGACAAAATTCTCCTGACTTGAAATTGCCCACAGCCTAGCAAAGGATCAGGATTGAAAACAGATTAATTCACCACAAAGATATTATAGAGGAAGGATGCATGGGCATGAAGATGGTTAAGGAAAGATCCCAGGAGATCTGAGCCTGGCCAGATGAATAGCGAGTAGAGGTCAAGGTAGGTGCAGAAGAAGGTTCAGAGATCCCAGGAGGGAAGGAAAGGCATGAGTTGAGGCAGAAAGCCAGGAATCCGGTGTGGTTGTGAGAAGCATCTCCTTCCATGGCGTTACTAAGATGCAACATGGGAATCTGGACAGTACAGGAAAGGAATGTAGAGAAGCAGGTAGAAGCTTTGTGTGAGGCATTTGGTGATAAATTGTCCCAAGACAAGAGTGCATAATACGGCCTGCCTGTGGCAGCGTGAAAAACACGAAGCTGTCAACACCTGATTCCTCCTTTTGTCTACCACTGGAGAAAAGCCCTGACATGTGGGGCTTGGGACTAGTTGCTCACTGCTCCCCATCCTCCCTGTTCCACCTTGGAGCTTGGCCCTAACACAGGGGTTGGCAGTGGGATGGAACTGGCTGCCTTTGTCACCTAGACTCCATAGCATCATTTCACTTCTGGCCACATCGCCCTCCTTGTGGAATATGGCCTTGAGGTTGCATGTTGGTAATCCCTCCTGCTTAATGACAGTGTGCCATGGGTAAAGCTCATTTCTCCTTTCCTGCAGGTGAAAGAATCACAGTAATTATATTGGATGAATGTGCATACAGTGGCCTAGCAGTTGGACTGAATTGGAAAATCAGCAAGAGTTAGCAATCTTGAGGAAGAAACAAAAGGCTGAAGAATATGAATAGGAGGGAGAGGTTTGAAAGGAATTTTAAATGTGAGGCTCTGGCAAAAAGCTAGATAGAGATACTAAAAAATGTAGACGACGTGGACTTTAATAGAGTTTCATAATATCCTGTAGAGTTCAAAGTGCTGGATTATTGTGGTTCCAAGAAATCTTTTTCCCCTTATTTATAGCAATTAATATCTTGTTTCACTGTAATTTACATGTCTTTGTCTCTAGACTGTGAGATCCTTGAGTCTAATCTTATTCCTCTTTTAGTATCTCCAACACTTAACAGGGCTTGGCACAAAGTTACTGCTTAACAAAGGAGTGTTAAATTTAAAAACTATGTAATGGAGAGGTACGGAGAGGTATGAGCCTCTTTTATATTGGTTGGGTGTTGTGTAGGGAGAAACATAGAGTGCTCAAGATAGAGACCCAAAGAGAAAAAATTGTTGAGAGAGACAGTGGGGTGAGGCAGAAAGTGCAAGGGCTTTGGGCTCAGAGAAACTCAGATTTCAGTCTTTGCCTTATTGTCACTTGGCTCTATCCCCAACTCTGGACAGGCCCAGCTCTCCATGAGGATGGCAAGGACAGGAAGATGTGTCTCAGCAGCAACCTGCCAGAATGTCCTGTATATCCTTGTGTGGAGGATGCTGCTTGCCCACATGGATGTCAGGAGAGCCAGCTCTGCCCATCTCAGGCCAAGGTTTCCACCATGCAGGTATGCCCAGCATGACCTCACCAGAATCTTGAGTTCCAGAAAGTCATATACACAGCCCAACTCCCTGCTTTCTTTGTTTCCTCTTTCTATACCACTGCTAGATAGTCCTGTAGGGATGTCTACTTCTGGGTGTGTACTAGGCTTCTGCATACACCTCTTGTATTATCATGTTATTCTTTTTTTTTTTTTTTTTGAGATGGAGTCTTGCTGTCGCCCAGGCTGGAGTGCAGTGGCACGAGCTCAGCTCACTGCAACTCCATCTCCCAAGTTCAAGTGATTCTCCTGCCTCAGCCTCCCAAGTAGCTGGAATTACAGGCATCTGCCACCATGCGCAGGTAATTTTTGTATTTTTACTAGAGACGGGGTTTCGCCATGTGGCCAGGCTGGTCTCGAGCTCCTGACCACAAGTGATCCACCTGCTTTGGCTTCCCAAAGTGCTGGGATTACAGGAATGAGCCACAGTGACCGGCCTGTGATGTTATTCTAATATAACATGGGGAGAGATCTGGCAGCCTGGATATCTTTTTGGTAACTTACTGAATAACAATCTTGTATTAGCTGTTATCCCCTCCAAGAATTGCAAACCATATTATCTATCTAGAATTGAAATTAAGCAAAAACAATTAAACTTTAACTCCAATTGGTTTCTCTCTCTCTCTTTGAAATGAATAGATATTATTTTAGGGCAGTTTTACACTTACAGAAAAGTTGAGTAAAAAGTACAGAAAGTTCCCATATTCTCCCTCTTCTCTCTCACTCGTTTTCCCTATTATTAACGTCTTGTGTTGGTATGGTACGGTTGTCACAAGTGATGAATCAATATTGATGCATCAGCGTTAACTAAAGTCTACAGTTTATATTGGGGTTCATTCTTTGTGTTGTTCTGTGGGTTTTGCTAAAAGCATAGTCATGTTATCTACAATTACAGTATTAAACAGAAAGAATCACTGCCCTAAAAATCCCCCTGTGATCCACCTATTTATCACTTCCTTCTCCTCCAGCCCCGGACAACCATTGATCTTTTCACTTGCTTTTTACACATAGCAATGTGCATTTAAAGTTTCTCCATGTCATTTCACTGCTTGACAGCTCATTTATTTCTATTCCTGAATAATATTCTAATATGTGGATGTTTCATAGCTTGTTTGTTCATTCACTAATAAAGGTTACCTATGTTTCTTCCCATTTCTGGCAATTATGAATGAAGTTGCAATAAAATTTGCAGGTAGGTTTTTGTGTGAACATATGCTTTCAATTCATTTGGGTAAATGCCTAGAAGTATGATTGCTGGATCATATGGTAAGATGATGTTTAGCTTTGTAAGAAACTGCCAAACTGTCTTCCAGGGTGGTTGCACCATTTTGCATTCCCACCAGGAATGAACAAGAGTTCCTGTTGCTCCAAATCCTCACCAGCATTGGTGTTGTCTGTGTTCTCAATTTTGGCCATTCTAATAAGTATGTAATGATAGCTCATTTTTTTTTTTTCTTTTTTGAGAGGGAGTCTAGCTCCATCGCCCAGGCTGGAGTGCAGTGGCGTGATCTCAGCTCACTGCAACCTTTGCCTCCCAGGTTCAAGCGATTCTCCTGCCTTAGCCTCCTGAGTAGCTGGGATTATAGGCATGGGCCACCACACGTGGCTAATTTTTGTATTTTTAGTAGAGATGGGGTTTCACCATGTTGGTCAGGCTGGTCTCAAACTGCTGACCTTGTGATCCACCTGCCTTGGCCTCCCAAAGTGCTGGGATTACAGATGTGAGCCACCACACCCAGCCTCATTGTTGTTTTAATTTGTATTCCCCTAATAACATATGTTATTGAGTATCTTTTCATATACTTATTTGCTGTCTTTATATCTTCTTTGGTGCTGTGTTTGTTCAAGTCTCTTGCCCACTTTTTATGGGGTTGTTTTCTTATTTCTGTGTTTTGACAGTTCATTGCATGTTTTGGATACACATCCTTTATGGTATATCTGTTTTGCAAATATTTTCTCCCAGTCTGTGGCTTGTCTTTTCATTCACTTAACAGTGTTTTTTGAGGAGTAGAAATTTTTAATTTTGATGTGGTCCAATTTTATGATTTTGCATTTTGCATTTAGGTCTATGATCCATTTTAAGTTGATTTTTATGGAAGATGTAAGATCAGTGTCCAGATTAATGTTAAACTAACATATTAGGTTGTTCTTGTTGTTTTATTTGTTTTTCTGCCTTTGTAGTATTGATTCTGTGTTTTGGTGCAAGCCTGTTTCTCCCGATTAAATAGGTCTATTTCTAAAATGTGATATGATCTTTGACATACTAATATGTTTTATTAGTCTGATCATTTTACTCCCCAAAGGCTCTTTTGTAAAATGTGTGGGTTTGAACAATTTATTTCATTTTTTTCTTGCATTTTCTAATATGTAAAAATGGGGAAATTTTTCAACTTTAGAGGGATGATGAAATAACATAATGTTAGAACATATTAAGAGATGAGAAGTTCTATTTACCAAGTACTTCAAAGTTTCTGCTCATCCATCCGACCACACCACTTTCCTCTCAGGGACTCAGAAGCAGAGCCTGGAAAGACAGCTTATCTTTCCTTAAGCTGATGTTTAGAGGGTTTTAGAGATTATGTTAGATTTTTGTCAAAAAAAGAGAGAAATAGAACAGAGAAGAGATTTGTGTAAAGGACCTCATGGATGTCCATCGTTCACTCATTCAGGCACTGTTTCTGACCACCCACTATGAGTCAGGTATTAGCAGACACTGCAAATATTTAACAAGGAAAGTGGATATGGTCATGGCCCCACTGGGTATGGAGTGTAGGGGAGTTAGAGGGACTTGGGGCACTCTTCCTTCAGAGTTGAAGAATAAAAGACTGAAAAATAATCGAGCTTTTGGACCATAGAAGCAGATGTTCAATAAGCATAGACCTCTATGCTAGGGTGGAGGGTCCCAAGAAGCCTTAGGTTACCCTTCTCAAAGGTTGCATTCAGCATATCTATTTTGGCACAACTCCTGTTTTTAATAAATGCTTCAGGCTTTGCCTCAAAACTTAGTCTTGTTGCTGCTACCTCTACGTCCTCTACCTTCCATGAATGACAATCTCCCATCAGACCTTTTGTGGTCTCTTTCTGACCAGCAGCTCTTGATATTGGCTTCTCACTTGCATACCTGCCGCTCTTCACTGTGTCTGCTTCTGGTTGGCTTTTGCTTTATGCCTTAATAGGTGAACTGAATAGTTCCCTCCTTCTGCCCGCGTGAGTTTTTGCCTAGCCTCTTCTACTTCCCCACTCCCTCCCACTCCACATCTCAGGCAAACATAACAAAACCTGGATCTGAAGAAATAAACTCAAGCATTGGAGGAAGAAATGGCAGAAAGCAAAACTTGAAACAATAATGATAATTCTTGAGAGCTTTCTACTGTTGAAGCTTTACATGGCACGCTTTATCCATTATTTATTTTAATCCTCACAACAACTTTGTGCCATGTTCTTCTGGACACCGCAACCCTCAGCCACAAAACTAGAGATGGAGTAAAATGTCCTTTATGATGTTGAGTACGTGGGTAAGTTTAAAATCTGAAAGTGAATTGAGGGGACAAGTGAAGGAGAGAGTGCGAGAAAGAGAGGGAGAAATAGAGAGAATGACTGACAGGCAGAGAAAGGGAATAAAGTCAAAGAACTAGGAAAACAGAGCTGGCTTCTTGTTCCAACAAAATGTAATTTAGATCTTGTTCTACAATAAGCCATAATGAGCAACAAAATCAAATTGATTATAAAAGGAAGAGTCTCCAGGTGTTCGGATTTTTTTTATTTTGTTTTTTAACGTCATTTCTGACAAAGGGAAAAAGATTTCTATTCGAATGGTTAGGATTAATTCTGCAGTAGGAAAGGGTTAAGTAAATTGTTTTTATTTGTTTGCAGTTTAGTAGTGGATATAAAAATTAAGCACCATGCTTTATCATTTTCTTGCTGTAATGGACTCCATGCCACACGAAAAGTTGATAGTGTAAATGTATTGAGCATTGACACTAACTTGTTTCTCTTAGCCCCATACACCAGAGTTACATCAGGGGGTATAATAAAAAGGCTGTGAACTGTTCTGAGGTTGCGAAACAGGACAAATGTTTTAGTATATTTCTCACTCCTCATCACTTTCTTCTTTTTATGAGACTTAAATTCTCTTTTTCTTCCAAGCTTGACATTTTTTACTACTCTTTTGAATATATAATTGGTCCTGTATTCCATTCAACTCCTCACATTATAATTAAAGACCACATTGTTATTACATTTTAATCATCACTCTTTGCATGTTGATCCGATTGATTATACTGTGTTTTTCTTTTATTTATTTATTTATTTTTTATTTTATTATTATACTTTAGGTTTTAGGGTACATGTGCACAATGTGCAGGTTTGTTACATATGTATCCATGTGCCGTGTTGGTTTGCTGCACCCATTAACTCGTCATTTAGCATTAGGTATATCTCCTAATGCTGTCCCTCCCCCCTCACCCCAACCCACAACAGTCCCCGGAGTGTGATGTTCCCCTTCCTGTGTCCATGAGTTCTCATTGTTTTTCTTTTTATCAGGAAACTTAAAGTCCACTACCATAGTTCTTTTGCCTTGTTCTGTCACAGGTAAACGATTCTCCCTCCAGGTTTTCACATTGATTACTTCACTGGTGAAATGTGTGATGGCATATCTTACACCCTCTTTTGTGTGTAAGTCTATAACTCAGTCCTTTGCTTTCTTTTTTTTTTTCCTTCCTTCCCAGTAAACTATTCCTGAAACCCTTCTGTCTGAAGGTTTATGCAGATTGATCACGGTCTGAATTTGGTGGCTGAGATTATATCAGCTCTTGGCCAAGTATTGTGCCACAACAGACGTCTCTGGGAAGGGAGGAGAAGCAGTGGTGAGACAACATTAACAACAGACTTGGCAACACAAACAACAATTTCAGAGACATTTGATTCCTGTGGAGCTACCCTGGAAAGCTCCAAATGATTTCTTTCACTATTTGCTGAAATGAAATGTTTGCCATGACAATCTGGTTCCCGCAGGTTGTGTTTGCAATTGTTTCTCTTTTACAAAGTACATGCCTTCATCGAATTTGAAACAACAACTTGTTTTATTTTATTTTTATATGAAACTCTGGCTGCCAGTATCTTAAAAGGCTGCCTTGGGTGGTATTGCTGGGCAGTTATCACCTTCAAGGAAATGCATAACTTATTACAGTTACGATTTTTAGATTGCATCTGGGTAAGAAGGAATTTCCCCATTTCCAGGATTATGGCATTGCATCTGGCTAGAAATGCTGATTTTGTTTCACTGTATTAAGCAAGACAGCTACAGGCAGAGGCAACAGCATAAACAGGAAGAGTTTGTTTTCATAGACAATCATCTTTGGCTCTGTTTTTCCTCTGCTGACTCTTTGTCTCAGGTGTATTTGTTTCCTAGGACTGCTGTCACAAAGTTGCAGCACAAACTGGGTGGCTTAAGCAACGGAAATTTATTCTTACAATTTTGGAGGGTAAAAGTCCAAAATAAAGATGTCAGCAGTGTGAATTCCTTCTGAGGGCTGTGAGAAAAGGATGTGTTCCAAGCCTCTCTCCCTGGTTTGTAGATGGTATTCTCCCTATGTCTTCACACTGTTTCCCCTCTCTATAGATATGCACTGTCCAAATTTCTTATTTTAATAAAGGCACCAGTTATGTCAGATTAGGGTTCATTTTAATGACCCCTGTCTTAACCAATTACATCTACAATCACACTATTTCCAAAGTAAGGAAATAAGATGCCACTTTTAGGTACTGGGGGTTAAGACTTCAACATATTTTTGGGAGGACACTATTTAACCAATAACATCAGATATACAGTTTTCTTATGCTTTTTTGTCATCTTTCTTCTTTATGCCAAGACCTTTAATACATTCAAGGGAGGGTGATAGGTCATAACTTAAGTTGTTATACCTCCCAAGCCTACTTGCATTTTCTTAATGTCTCAAATATTGCAAAAATGGATGGGAGAGGCCATCAAGCAGAATACATTTTGGGGTATTCAGTTTGGGTTGATTAATTTTTCAGGAGCAAGCTTAGGTGTAAGGGCTAGGGGATGGTGCTTTTGAGAAAATCTTACTGTGGGGGTGCTTGTCATTTCACCTAAGCACAGGACACAGCATAGTAATTGGAGCCTTTGCTCAATTATTTCAAGAAAGTATGTGCTATGTGGAAAGTACAAAGCAAAGCAATATTTCTTCATGTGTAGACCTTGGACTATCTGCCTCAGAATCAATGGTTAAAACACAAATTCCTGGGTCCCATCACAGTCCTAATGATCCCAAATTAGTGTAAGTTGATATTCAGGACCATTCTAACAGATACCCTAATGAAGTTTGAGCTGTTAAAACAACAAAACGTTATACAGAAGAATCTGTCTGGTTAATTTATAGGCATACCATGTACATGTACACGAGCATGTAGATCAATTTTCTCAATCTTTCAAAAGTTCAGGGGCTGGAGTTGGGATTCATAATTAATAAGAAGTTGCTCATGACCCTCTGCCCAGTCAATTCGGCAGGAAAGATGGTGCAAAGCTTTGAAGACACAGTATTTTATTTCGGAGATTCTTGGAACTGCTGCTTGAGTCCTGGAAGTCCCAGGGAGCCATGGAAGCCAGAAATTTTCCTGTTGATATTTAGGCCAGATCAGACCACTAGGTTAGTGGCACCAGTATAAGTGGCACCAAATGACAGCTGGGGCCAGTACAGTGTTGATTCATACAGCTGGACCCCAACAACTAGGGATTTGCTATGTGGGCAGGCCTGCCTGGTTATTCTCTTGGAATAAGGTACCTCTGGATTTTATACAATTTGAACTTTTGGACTCCTCTTTTCATTTAATGTTTAGCAAAAATCCACCAGTTTATTAAAAACTTTGAATAGAAATAAAAAATATTTTATTTTATATGCATTCTTACCCCTCAATAAAGTATATGAAATTGGTCTTCCACCGTAAGAGAAAAAAACCTTGAACCTGAGGGGCAAATGGTTGGGTGCTGGATCATTTGGAAGAAAAGATTGCATTTTCCTAGTCAATCTAGACTTAAGGATTTAGGACTATCACAGTATCTACAATAGATGGCTATACAAATTTGCACATATAACCACTATACTTTTGCATCTAATTTTCCTTTTAGTATACACAGACCATATGTATTTGCTTTCTCCCTAGACAAATTTCTTTATTTTTGCTCTGGGGTGAAAAAAAATCCCTTAAACCCCAAGTATTAAAAAGAAACACACACACAAGAAGCAATTTTGGAAAGATTAAAAGCAATTGTTCTGTTACCCCTGGCAACAGAATCTAGATGCAGCCAATCAGCAAAGTTGATATATTGTTTTGACACACGTGCACATATTTCTAACATAAATAGCAACAGAGACCTAATAACAGTAGGTTTTAAAGCTGGAAACTGATGTCATTTCAAATGTGTCAATCAAAGAGAACCTATGAAAGTGTTTTTTTCTATCAAGCTGACATTAAGTATATGCTGTAATGGCTTCCTAAGTGATGGTAGACTTCTGTCAGGCCATACAGGAGATGCTAAATCTATAATTACACTCTTGCTTCTTGGAATGTGTCCTTTAGCACATCTCAAAAAAAAAAAAACTTTAATAAGAAAATAAAATGAATCCTGCAGTAAAATTCATCTGTTCACATTACAAAAAAAAAGTGTGCTTATAAGAATGAACAAAATTAGGCTAGAATTAGCTTGTTTATCCCTAAAATAGATGCATGTCTTTAGTTCCTATGTCTGTTGAATTTATGATCAACTTGTGCCAGTAAATTCTGCTATTTAAATTTTTTAAAGTCTCTTAGAAATTAGCATTTGGATAGAACAATAGAAGAGAACAATAGTATTAGGCTGTCCTGAAGAAAATAAGTGGGATGGTTAGGGGTCCAGTTCTGGTGACACTTACTGCTCACTATGAAAAGGGATGGCTAGGGGGTCAGAGTTCATCCTTCCCTAGGAACCAGGAGCAGTATTATTAAAAATTAAATAAAAAAATAAGAGATGCCTTTTACTGAGTGCTTATATGGAGCGTGCACTATGCCAAGTGCTTTACAGACATTATTTCATTTAAATCTTTACAACAATTCAATAGGAAGGAATTATTATCCCATCAAACAGATGAGGAAACCTGGGTTATTTAGCCTGGCTCCTGTCATATGGCAGATGAATAAGTGGCAGACCTGGGGTTTTAATCCAGGGCTGTTTTGCTCCAAAGCTTCTGCTTTCATCCACAGTTTATAGGGACTTTGACTTCCCCAGTAGATATGTACCTCCCTCCATGCCAGGAGCCTCAGGATGCTATTAGTTACACACTTGAGAACTGAATGTGACCTCTGCTTTGTCCCTCAACAGATGGTGGGCCCAAGTAAAATTATATATAACTTCCTTGAGCTTCCTTTTCCTGATCAGTAAAGAAAGCTACTTTACTGATATTTATATACTTTATTAAATATTATCTCAATGGCTCCCAAAGTAACTGTAGCTGTTGGAGTGAGATAATATTTAATAAAGTATATAAATAGTAGTAAGTAGTAGTTCTATTTAATAAAACTCTTGTGCTTAATAAGAGCTCTCAGTAAGAATTATCTTTCTCTTTGTCTTTCTTTCTTTGTAAGTATCTGTCTAAAGTACCAGGTAGTGTGATGCACATTGTAAATGCTCTGTTAAGTTTTTGAATAAATGACCCAAAAAAGTAACCTTCAAAATCTAAAGTATTAAGACTTCGAATATCTAGCTAGTCTTTATCTCCTTTTCTTTCTTTCTTTCTCTTTCTTTCTTTCTTTTTCTTTCCTCCTTCCTTCCTTCCTTCCTTCCTTCTTTCCTTCCTTCCTTCCCTCCTTCCTTCCCTTCTTCCTTTCCTTTCTCTCTTTCTTTCTTTCTTTCTTTCTTTCTTTCTTTCTTTCTTTCTTCTTCTTTCTTTCTTTCTTTTCCTTCCTTCCTTCCTTCCTTCCTTCCTTCCTTCCTTCCTTCCTTTCTTCCTTCCTTCCTTCCTTTCTCTCTTTCTGTCTTTCTCTCTTTCTTCTTTTGACAGAGTTTCACTCTTGTTGCCCAGGCTGGAGTACAATGGTGCAATCTCAGCTGACTGCAACTTCCACCTCCTGGGTTCAAGTGATTCTCCGGCCTCAGCCTCCAGAGCAGCTGGGATTATAGGCGTGTGCCACCACACCTGGCTAGTTTTGTATTTTTAGTAGAGATGGGGTTACACCATGTTGGTCAGGCTTGTCTCAAACTTCTGACCTCAAGTGATCCACTCACCTCCCAAAGTGCTGGGACCATAGGCGTAAGCGACCATGCCCGGCCCTAGTCATCTTAATAAAGCTACAACTAAGGCCCTCTTCAACCCTTGCTGCACAATAAAACCACCAAGAGAACTTTTTAAATTAATGAATTTTAGGCTTTAAGAGATTTTTACTTATATCATCCAGGGCAGGAACCAGGCACCCATATATGATTTTGACCTGCTCACTTTCCTTCTCCCCTTCCTTCCTTCCTTCCTTCCTTCCTTCCTTCCTTCTTTAAATTAAGATGAAGCTCATATAATATGAAATTAACAAATTTGAAGTGAACAATTCAGTAGCATCCAGTATAGTTACAATGTTGAGAAACCACCCCCTCTATTTAGTTTTGAAACATTTTCATCACAACAAAATAAAACCCTGTAGAGGTTAAGCAGATGCTCCTCATTCCTATCCTCCCCCGACACCAGGCAACCACCAGCATGTGCTCTGTCTCTGTGGATTTACCTATTCTGGATGTTTTGTGTAAACACAATCATACAATATGTGGACTTTTGTGTTTGGCTTCCTTCACTTGGCATAATCTTTTTGAGGCTCATCATGTTGTATCACATATCAGCACTTCATTCCTTTTCATGGCTGAATAATATTCTTTTCTATGGATATACTATAATTTGTTTATCCTGTTTATCCATTTATTTGTTGATGAATATTTGGGCTATATCTACCTTTTGGCTATTGTAAATAGTGCTTCTGTGAACATGTGTGTACATGTATTTGTTTGAGTACCTGTTTTTAATTCTGTGGGTAGACAGGAGTGAAATTGCTGGGTCATATGGTAATTCTAAGTTGAACTTTTTGAAGAATTGTCAAACTGTTTCCATAGTGTGGAACCATTTTACATTCCCACCAGCAATGTACCAGGGTTCCAATTTTCTCATATCTTTGCCAACACTTATTTTTCTTTTTTAAAAAAATTACAACACCCTTGTAGGTGTAAGGTGGCAGTTCGTTGTGGTTTTGATTTGCATTTCTGTAATTACTTTCTTTTTTTTGTTTGTTTGAGACAAAGTCTCACTCTGTCACCCAGGCTGGGAGTGCAGTGGCATGATCTTGGCTCACTGCAACCTCCGCCTCCCAACTTCAAGTGATTCTCCTGCTTCAGCCTCCAGAGTAGCTGGGATTACAGATGCCCACCACCATACCTGGCTAATTTTTGTATTTTTAGTAGAGATGGGGTTTCACCATGTTGGCCAGGCTGGTCTTGAACTCTTAACCTCAGGTGATTCACCCGCCACAGCCTCCCAAAGTGCTGGGATTATAGGCATGAGCCACTGTGCCCAGCTGCATTTCTGTAATTACTAATGGTGTTGAATATCTTCTCATGTGATTGGTGGGCATTTGTATATCTTTTCTGAAGAAATATTTATTCAAGCCCTTTTCAGGCATCCGTATGTTTTAAGATGCCTGCTATCCCTTGAATGTGATTTTAGTGCGCAAAGGTTGAGAAGAATTATTGATGTAAGGGAAAGTAAAGAGCAAATAAGAAAGAGGATGTCAGTGACTTATTGTCTTTGTCATTTGCATGTGGATAGGCAAGAACTGCAGGTAATGTTATCAGCCAGTCCTTCACCAACTCTGCTCTACCTGAAAAATTCAAACAACAAGCATAAAATTGTGTAAGTGTGACCAGTGTATGTTCCACGACTTCGAGGTGGTATTAAAGACAATTTTAAAAGGCTGAATTTCATGTTTTATAGCTAATAAAATGTCTTACAAGACATATAGAATACTTGTCCCAGAGAAGCCAAAAAGTTTACCCTTTTGTTACATTTTATAGTAAGGGTACAGATTTTTCACTTTTAAGAAATTACAACAAGCAAAGGAAAATAATAAGCCTGAGTTCCTGTTAAATTCAGAAGAAAAATACAAGTTACTTATGTCCCTGGCCACCAGCGTGCTGCCCCTCTCTTTCCTTCTCTCCTCCCCGATTTCTTTGTCCTTCTTCTCCCCCTCTTTTCTCTTTCCTTTTCTTTCCTATGAATCATAGTATGTGAATAAGTAGAGAGGTTTATTTGATTCTTATACTCTATTGAGTTGCCCATGTGGTCCTTGTTAGTTCAGTGTTACGTCTTTGGGATGCGTCTCCTGAAATTTCTATGTCAGAGAAATGCAAAAGAAAACAGTCCATCTAGCAGATGCCTAGGTATCTATTGTTCCTTTCCAACATAGAAATGTAGTGCTTACAGAGTAGGGGATGAAATTTTCTTTAATGAAAACAGTTTTAATTAGAATTTAGACCCTAAATATCTGTCTTGACAATGGAACAAAAAATATTTGACAGCAAAACCTTTGTTGTCAGGAAGTGCTGCAGGATGGGCTCTCCAGGCAGTCAACCCTGGGAAAGGAAAGGGAGAAGCAGGCGTGGGCAGAGGGAGGCATCAGACTGTGCCGTAGGCCTGGACAAAGGCTCTGCGAACCCAACAGAGAGCTCTGGAGCAAAGATTGCACATTAGAGGAGGCCCACTTGCAACTTGTCTTACTGGCTTCGTGTCACTGCCTTAGTCATTGGCCAAGGGACCCCAAAATAAAGTGTGACTTCAGCTCCACCACTTGGGCCAGTCTTGAGGAAGCCTCCAGCCAGCAGATGTCAGCTCACCACACTGCCTGCAGCTGGCTACCAACCACTTTCTTGAAAGTGTTTCTGAGTGGTCCAGCTCTGTGTTGACCATAGAAAGTGATCTGTTTTTCACTTGTCAGACACATATGGGCAGTTGCAGGTAAGAAGCAAGAAAGTGCATGTTAGCTATTTCCTTACCTCTAACCTAATGGTTTCTTTATCGAAGTGATAGATTCTTACAAAATCTGCCAAAGCTCTCTCAAAACAACACAACCCCGATCCCTCTGGAACTTAGTCCAGTATTTAATGCACATCTTTTAGACTCATCCTTTTGAGAGCTAATTCCAATATCAAAATACTGTTAGGATGCAATGTCACCTCGTAGACCTGGATAGAAAAAGCTTAGGATGGTGCCTGGGCCATAGTAAGTGACTGGTAAAAGTCTGTTAAATTAATACACGAATAATTAAATTACATAATGAATTACAAGACTGTTTTTGAACGTTGCTTCAGTATCATGGTCTAAAGAGAAGTAGCACAATTGTTAATACCAGGATTCCAGAATAAAGTCCTGTTTTGAGTTCCTTGAAAGTTTTAAACTATGTTTTGAGACATTTCTCTTGTTTCTAATATTTATACCATGGCAAAAAAACAAAGTCTAAATGCATTTTGCAGGAGAATTTTCCACTTAATTGTAAAACCCTTGTGTATTTTAAGGAAAATTCAACCCACGTTTCGTTATTTAATTTACACTTAACCATAAAACGGTTGTTTTGTAAGAGTCTAAAGTGTCCAAAAAATCTTTGGTAGTTTTCTCCCACCTTTTCTTAGAAGTAGAAAGTCTCGGTTAAGGCAAAACTAAACTGGGCATTCTAGCCAGAGTTCTAGAGGGGACAAGATGATGTATCCTTACTTCCACCATCATTCCCTGCCCCCATGGGCTGTGGGTCTCTAGTAGACTGAGTAGAAATTCTGTGTGAGGCTGTGGCTGCCAACTCTTTCCTCAGTCTGTTGGTGGCATCAAGTCTGTGGCAGTCACAACAGGCTGGCCTGATTTTTTTTTTAAATTATTATTATACTTTAAGTTTTAGGGTACATGTGCACAACATGCAGGTTTGTTATATATGTATACATGTGCCACGTTGGTGTGCTGCACCCATTAACTCGTCATTTAGCATTAGGTATATCTCCTAATGCTATCCCTCCCCCATCCCCCCACTCCACAACAGTCCCCGGTGTGTGATGTTCCCCTTCCTGTGTCCATGTGTTCTCATTGTTCAATTCCCACCTATGAGTGAGAACATTTTGTTGCAGAACAAGGGTACTTCTCCAGACTGCACCATCGTGCAATGGTGTTCTGCCCACCATGGCCTGAGCTTTGCTGCAGGAGGAGGGCTCCTTCTCCAGGTTGCAGACCCCGGCTGAGGTCCCTCAGCAGTCAGCAGTGGGTGAAAACTCCAGGGGACCAAGGAACAGCTCAATTCCTAAGGAGCTTAAAAAGAAAGAAGGAAAGTGAAATGCCAGTCCCTGGGTTAATGCTTTGCCAAAGAGCCTCTTCTGAGATGTAGCTACTTCTTTCAAGGATGTCCTGGGGCAGAAAGAAAAAGTCAGGGAGGTGCTATACTAAAAATTAAGACTTAATTAAACAGGTGGAGAGGAAAGGGAGAGCAATTAAGTGTAATTTCTAGATCTTTCTATAAAGATACCTGAATGGCACTATGGGTGCTTACCTAGTCACAGTGGGTTTTCTTCACCAACAGAAAAGAGACTGGGGCAAATAATATCACTAACATAGAAGGGATTGGGCCAAACAATATCATTAAAACGCGTTCATGGTTGAGCTTAACATAAGCTAGGCATTGTCTTAAACTCGCAGCTTTCCCTTAAGTGCAGTGGCTTCCAAACACTCAGCTAAACCTAATCTGTGACACAGGACTGTGGCTCCCTTCTTTAAGAGATTGTGCTCTATTATTCTCCTTCACTTGGAGTATTGATTACTTGATTAACTGATTGATTAATTGAGACAAGGCCTCACTCTGTCACCCAGGCTGGAGTGCAATGGCACAATCATGGCTCACTGCAGCCTCAATCTCTTGGGCTCAAGCAATCCTCCTGCCACAGACTCCCGAGTTGGCGCCACAAGTGTGCAACACCATGTCTAACTAATTTTTTTAATATTATTTTTTATAGAGATGGAGTGTTGCTATGTTGCCTGGGCTGGTCTTTAACTCAGGCTCAAGCAATCCTCCTGCCTCAGACTCCCAACATATTGGGATTGCAGACAGATGTGAGCTGCCATGTCTGGCTCACTTGATTTTAAAGAAGTTTTGAACAATCCGTTTATGTGGCTTGGAGTACTGCTTGATGGTCCTTCTTTCTTCAGTGAGTTGACACAATTTTGTCATGATCAGGAATGGCAAGGTCACAGAAGCATACTAACGAGAAGACAACAAAGGTTACTCAACAGAAATGGCCCAACCGGCTTGTTTATGTGCCCTCTTGCAACCGCATGATCCTGACAGCCGAAGCTGGGGGGTGCTTCATAATGTGAACAGAGTTGCTTATCTGCAACAATTGTAAAGTGTAAAAACATAATATAGAGGATTCAATGCAATGTAGATTACCTTGCCCTGAGAGTTAAGCTTTGATGAGTCATCACTTGTATTGTTGTTTATTTCTTCTAATTTTTCCTACTAGGCTTACCATTTTTAAATTAGCGAGGGAGCTGTTGGAGAGAGGGGTTTTGGCAGGTAAATATCTGCCCCCACCTTGATGGCACAGAGCCAGTGGTGGTGTGGTAGGAGGAGGAAATCCTCAGTCTCCATTCCACCACCCATGGGGAGATGTACACTGAAGCTGTTAGCAACAGGGATGGAAAGAGCTCCAGATTTGATTCACTGAGATGCCATTTGAGAAGTTCATGACAGAGAGAGAGATTGTGAGAAAGGGAGAGAGTTGACATTATATATGTAAATAGTGAATAGTAGAGTGAGCCCTGACAGCCAGACCATAGTCTTTGCCTTCCCCTGTGCTTTGGGCCACAATGAAGAGAACTGGCAGAATGGAACACATTAGAGAGCGAGGCAGAGCTATAGAGTTAAATACACAGCCTTTAAAAAAAATTATTAATAAACATTCCATAGGTTGCTCGGCCTTTCTAGGAAATAACTTGAAATACCATTTGATAGTCTGGTCACACAGCATTGAAACCCTTCTGAAGATTTTGTAAAGATTTGAATCTTTCTACAACCTAGATAACGTTGTAAAACCTGTCGGAAATACAAATGCACAGAAGACATGATGTCCTTCACATGTATTTTTAGAATGAATGAACCCTCAATCTGGGCTCCTATTTAACATTATTTTAAATCCAAAACCTGGGTCAGAAAACATTGTTTTATATTTTATTCAATATACATTTATATAATTGGGGATAAGAAAATTGAGTTCTATATACCAATGAACCTTTACTTTGAGTACTCCAAGCATTACTAGTTATCAGATAAAAGCAGAACGGCTTATGCTGGATACATAGTTGTGCTAATGTTGTGATAACCAGAAAGGTTGGGGTAGCCGATGCTTCCACATCTCTACCTCAGAAGTGTGGGCTTCCGAAACAGGTACAAGCACCACATACTGTCTGCATAGTAGTGATAAAAGAATAACTGCCAGTGAGCCGAGATTGTGCCACTGCACCCCAGCCTGGGCGATAGAGCAAGACTCTGTCTCCAAAAAGAAAAAAGAATGACCGCCACTGCCATTTGGGGGTTGGGGGGGGGTGCTTTCTTTAGTATTAAAAAGGATTGGCCTATTGGAATCTTTGAAAATCACTGGTAATTTCTCCAGCACCTTCTTACTTGATCATAATTGATAGGGCCAGTGGACTCTGGAGATACCTTTTACAGATCACCATTTATTAAGCATCTCCCAGGTTAGCAGGGTGGTGACATTATGCCAAATACGTTTTACGAAAACATCTCTTGTATTGACCTTACGACAAATTTATTATGTACCTTAAACATTTGCATTGCACATTTAATCTTTTCAGCTCAATAAATGACTGAGGTAAATAATCAAAATATAAGTTCTAATTGCCTGAGAAGACACCGAAAATTTGTTAACTCTTCCAAAGACTCTTTAATCGCACAAAACCTGTTGACTTGTGGAGGTTGACCTTAACCTGTGGTTTTGTCCATGGCTGGTGTTTGGAAAACACACTTCTTTCTTGAAAAGCCATCCTATAATATGTCAATATATTAACATATTATATTTAATGTTTATGTTAATTATTCTGTAAAGAAAAGGGGCAAGGTAAAATTCCACAGCAAGTTGTTTTTGAACTCTGGCCTTACCTGTAATAGTTCCCTTTGTTTCTTGGACCCCGTGCTCTCTTTCCAATCTGTGTGCGCTTCCTCTTGTGTTCCCCATCTGGGACTTTTTCCTCTTTCCTGCCTGTTTTAATAGCTATTGCTTTCTTAAAAAACAAACAAACAAACAAACAAAAAACAAAACAGAGGATCGAGGCTTGCTAAACCCAATGGCTTTTCCTGATTAATTTTAGGAGGCCCTCATCACTCCAGTTTTACTCCAATTCTTATAAACATGCTCATGTGTACTTAGTGCATTGTGTGTGTGTGTGTGCGTGTGTGTTTAATTTCAGGTGTGTTGGCTCTATCTTCCAGAAGTGTAGGACAAAAACATGTAGTGAAACAGTTAACAGAGACATAGTTACCCAAAAATATATGGACATTATTCTTGAAAACCACAAGAATGTAGGCTCTATAAAGACAGGAATCTTTGTTTTGTTCACAGATGATCCAGAGTTCCTGGAATATAGTAGATGCTCAATAAATAAATGAATATCCAGGGTCCAACCATGTTCCCAGTTGTAATTGTTCTCAAGGCTAATCTGCCATCAGATTTTTTTTGGAGGGACTATAAAAATCATGCACAGCTTTTTGAGAATTTATTTCCCTACTTGTGAAATAGTGATTACGATTGAGTAGGCAGGTGCTTGAGACATTACTTGCTCTTTCTCCAAAACTTTAATGACAAAATCCTTTAAGCTAATATTTTATGCACAGAATTCTCCATTCTAAAATCAAAATGGTCTGGGACAGAGAGTAACTACTTCTGTTTCTCACCAGCATTAAGATGATCAACAGCTGCTAGCACTGCTATACATTTTAAGTCACAATTTGGAAATGAAATCAGTGACTGGCATCACCAATCCTTATTATCCGGTAAACTATTGAATGAAACTTGGTTTTTATTCCATAGTAGTGCTTTGGAAAGGAGGACAGGCAAAGATTCATCCTTATGATTAAACAAAATTGCAAAATTGTCACCTGTAAAGAGATCTTTTTCTATTAAGAGATGCAAGGGCCTGGGAAGTGGGGAGATGGTATTTGCCTAGCATATGATTCCTCTGGAAATATTTGGATCAGACATGGCTAAGAATTCACACCTATAAAATTCTTCCTTCCTTCAATCCCCATAACTAATTTATCAACTTATTGTTGTGTTTGAATTAACGGAAATAAACCACAAGGCAACTGCTTGTCAAGAGTGCAATATCCATCTGAGGAGGAAAGTATTAAATTAGACCGGTGACAGGAAAGAATGGGAGCTTCCCATGCAGACCTGGTTGCCTGAAATCTGTAAAACGTGTCAGTTATTTAGAGGATTCTCAGCAATGACAGGAGAGGGGCAAAGGGGGAAGTATTCAGGTTGCATTTCTGGGCGGAGTTCCTTCTACTCTAAACCTAACACTCTGAGAGCTGAAACTTGGCCCCTTTGCGAGATTAGCCTTCCCAAATTAGCTGTCTTTGGTGACAGCAAAAATACCTGCCTGTCCCCTTAAGCAAGACTCTCCACCTGAATGAGAAACCAGAAGCATGGCCCAAGCCCAGAACAGGTGTTTAACGGGGAAGCTGAAAGGTAGCAGGCTTCCACATGCAGAACCTTTGAGTCCATTGCTGTGGGGATTTGGCTGCATGATAAGCTTTTATTACAGTTAAACAAAATTAAAAGCAGAGTCTATAATACTGGCACAGAAGCTAAAAGGGGCATATTTGCTGGCTCACTCGGGAATCCTAAGTTTTGTTACATTTTTAGAAAGTGGGCATCTTTAATTGCCATCAGAACCTGTGGTGAGACATAATGTTTGTTTCAGTTTGTCAAGATGTTTCCAAATGTATTGCTGTTATTCTTTTTTAAAAAAAGTCTACCTCAGTATAAATTCTATTAGTTGTTCTAAATAATATGTGACATATTGGAGGCAACCTCACATTTATGGACTTATTTTATTCAAAAAGTACCTATATGAGGCCAGTAGGCTGAGGAGCATTATGATTACCTATTTTATAGACGAAGAAGTTAAGGCAATATGGAAAAATGATTTATGTCTCTTTTTCTGAAAGTTTTATTCTGAGAAAACAAGTAACATCCCACTAGAAAAGTACAGATTTTGTCACAAAGACAAATGATAAAATCACAGGAAAGAAGCTGTAATTTTTTTGCCACTTAAATTTAAAGTGGATATCCACAGCATTCATTCTCACTTCCCTCATTGTTTTCCTTTACACTCACAATACAATCTAAACATACATATTTATTTGCATGCTGCTCATTCCCTGGCCCCCCTCCCCTTCAGAGTGTTAGCACCATCAGGGCAGGCACAGTGTGGCTTTGCTGCTGATCCAGTACCCAGTAACCCTGCTTGGCACCTAATAGGTGCTTGAAAACGTCTCCTCAAGGAACAAATGCTTAAAGAGTAAACATAGCAATATATTTATATTTGAAGGTATCAAAAAGTCAGAATACGGAGAAGTTTGGGAAGAATTAGTCCAGGTGGAAAAGAAATAAATTCTCTCCATTTGCTTGAGATAATTACAGTTGTATAACAATTATTATCATACATATCTCTCTTATTTTCTTTTTTGACTTTGCCACTATATGTAAAAAAGGATAGAGTAGGGCAGGCAAGGTGGCATTTTTTTTTTTGAGACGCAGTCTCGCTCCGTCGCCCAGGCTGGAGTGCAGTGGCGCAATCTCGGCTCACTGCAAGCTCCGCCTCCCGGGTTCACGCCATTCTCCTGCGTCAGCCTCTCCCAGTAGCTGGGACTACAGGCGCCCGCCACCACGCCCGGCTAATTTTTTGTATTTTTAGTAGAGACGGGGTTTTACCGTGGTCTCGATCTCCTGACCTCGTGATCCGCCCGCCTCGGCCTCCCAAAGTGCTGGGATTACAAGCGTGAGCCACCGCGCCCGGCCGGCAGTTCTTAAGGAGTTATAAACAGGAAGGTAAGAGCTGTCTTGTGAGGAGTTATTATGTGGGGCCTTATCCACAGGGGCTTTGAATGTCCTAAAAAGTCCCAAAGTTGTGTACAAACTTGGGTGAAGAGATTCAAGGTGAATTTAAGGAAACACCCTATCTTAACTTGAGTGTGAAAAGAAGCCTTGGTGGGTTGTAAAAAGTCATTAACACGAGGTACGTGAGGAACGTGTTCAGTAGAAGACTAATAGGAAGCTTGTAGATTAGGAGTCTGCTCTCAGCTCTTCCCTGGATTGGCAGTGTAGCCTTAGTAAAGTCACTGAGCTACTCTGGGCCATCATTTCAGAGTTTGAATTAGAAAAAAGAGATTTTCCGGCTCTAAAAATCCATGCTGTTTTTACTCCTCCAAGTCTTGCTCTATGTTCTGTATTCTTTCTAGAAAAAGAGTCCTTATATATTTAATATTTGCACTTAACTGTTTTAATAAAAGTTGTTTTCGTGGGGAAAAAAAAAAAGCCGTATTTCTTTGTGAACTATACCTGCGGGGAGCCTAGCTGTTTGAACCATGAGGCTATAAAAAAGGCTCAGGAGTCCACCTGGTGGTTTCTTACCCTAAATGCAAAATAAATGCGTAGAAAGAAAGGGCCTTGTATAAACCCAGTTAAGTACAGGAGTGATCTAAATCTCGGGCAGATTTTCGTAAAATGTCTTGCCTATAGACTCACAATGAATTAGTTTCCTTATCCAAGTCCAGGACTCTTCTAATTGTCTAATAAGATTGCCCTATATCCCAACATATGGAAAAGAGTTATTGTGCTTTCTGAAACATTTAATTGCTATTAGGGAAGCTTTGGTTTGCCTCTTCTCGGGAGAAATAATTCCGGTACTGTGCTTTTCCCCTGCCCAATACTGTATTTTGATGCAACAGGATATTAATGGCTAGAATGAATTAGGTCTAGGAAACTGGCCAACGGTCTGGCCAGTGCCACAGGTCAAATAGGCTATAAGTAGAGTCCAACCAAGAGAGGAGGAGAATGACAGAATAATGCACATGTAGGTTGGCCAGGCAGATGGCTACTCTCTTCATTCAAAAAGCACTTAATAGCAATTCCTGCATGTACGGAATTCCAGGTCATCATGGTCTTTACGGATAACTCTGTGATAACTTATCTGATTGTATCATAATCATTTAAGTCCGTGTTTATCTCCCTTATTAGTCTGGAATCTATAAGGGCAGGGACTGATTTATCTCCGCACCCCTTGGCTTGAGCAAGTGCTTGGCACATCAAAGGTGACTCTACATTATTAGACAAACACTCATGATTATTATTGTAACTATTGCTCTTTTTGTATTTACTATTATTACTTGAATGAAAAAAAAAACCTATCCAAATTACTGGTAAATAATGAATTTTAAATTTCCCCCAAACAATCATTTTAGAGAAAATACCCAGGAAAAAGGGATTTAGTTAGTTGATGAAATATTGTTTGATCTTACTCAAAATACACTTACTTTTATTAAATAACACAACCTGGATTCTATCTTCTATAAAAATACTGATAGAATATTCTCCTTTTCAATTGTGTCAGTGGAGTGATTGGCAGATATGTGCTGAGACTGACTTGTGTGTTCAAAAACTAGTGCTTTACAATGTAGTTTCCTGAAATCCAAGATTCAGGAATATTCTGTTATTCTCCCTAGTGGGTAATGCCAGGAACCCTGCTATGTGATCTTACAAGCCTACCAGCTATTTTGAAACCTCACAAATTTATCTATCTCTTCTTGTTCTTTTTTATAGCTTTGTTATATGCATCAAAATTATTTCCAGCACAATGCTAACCTTCTCAGGGATACATATGTTTAAAATAAAAGGGATTGGGAACAAGCTTAACATCCTTCTCTTAAAAGTAGCATACATTCTTAACATTAAAAGAAGCTGCCTATGACCCTTAAGAATATATAAGAATAGTCCTATAAGAGCTTTTTCTTTCCTCATTTGTAAAATAATTTATACACATACACTCCTAATTAACATTTTACGTATACCTTCAGTTTTTTCCCCCCAAGCACTTGTGTTTATAAAGACACTGCTGTTGAGAGTAAATAATGATACAGTTTTGGCCTTTATGATTCCAAACACCAGTAATGTCCTTTCCAGGGCCTTTTCACGATTTGTCTAATCCTCTATCGCCCTCACCATCTTAGGCTAGTTGCTGTTCGTGTCCACAAGAGATGAGCAGCAATACCATTATAGGATTCCCTAACAAAAGACTTCCACGATCATTTTCTAGCATCTTGGAGATTGACAAGGTCCCCTCCTGTTTCCCAAGCCCATTTCCCCCCCTATTCCTGGTGATTTCTTTTCTTATACACCAGAAAGAAAGCACCTCGCTGAGTGGTGACCTCTCTCGCTACATGGATACCTGCTAGAAACAACAAACCTCACGTGTTAAAACTGCCCCTTGATGTGTTGGGATTGGTGTGATGGTTCCTGTTTGATATACTGGGCTGCTTGGAGCTGCCTTTAAAAAAATCAATCCATATTAAAAATAAAAGTTCCTTTTGAAAATTACTCTTCTTATTTCTTTGGGGGGGTTGCGCCACAAACCAGCTAAAAGTGCTGAAAAGTGTCATATAATGAAACCACCAGGACTCTAACAAGCCAGAGGAGGAGAAAATGTCTGGAGTAATTACAATACTTTTTGCTTTTCAATCATGTTTCAGTTTATCAGTAATGTCTAGTTTGTTTTCTTGTTGAGAAGACTGCAAACTTTCAAAATATTTATGAGGTCAATTTTAATCTTTTGTCCAGTTTATTTCAAATTGGCAAGTATATATAGATATATAGACATATATTTGTTTTAGAAAAGTATGAGAAATAATTGCCTATGAACTTATATCACAGGGCATAACTTTTTATTAAAAGTTAATAACAATCTCCCTGAAACTTTATCCTCTTTTTACTAGTAATTTTTGCTAGTAGATTTTTGTTTCATTATGTGTGTAAGTCAATAATGTATGCCAAAGTAAGTCATTTGAGAAAAGGAATAAACAATTTTAAAATACAGAAGAGCCTTTAGAAAAACAAATAATTAGAATGTTTTTGGTAAACTTTTCAATTGGAGAGACTCCCTGGTTACATGTGTTTCTTAAAAACCTATGTTTATCATGTGCATATAGGTGCATTCATATTTATATGCAGATTCTAAATATACATACCTGCACTTTCATTTAAAAAATATATGTTTATAATGTTCCTCACATGACTAGGTTCAAACATAAACATGCCAGGTGTGGTAGCTCATACCTCATTGATGAGGTGGTTCAGGCAAACAGCCAAATGAGAAAGGGTAACTAATGGTGAGCAGCTGTGTTGGTTTAAAGGGCCTGCTAAAGGATCTAACCTGAGCAGGGTAGTTGCAATGTATTAACCACAGATAAGAGTTCACTTGGTTTTTCTTTCACAACCCAGTTAATATACGGGAACATGAATGCCACTCCTCCTGTAGACTCAAAGGATTAAGACAAATTTAGGGTAGGATTTGAAGAGTGTAGAAAAGCATATGTTCAGCCTTTACTTGAATAAAGGAATGTTCCTATCAGCCTAAGGAATTAAGTTTTGAAAAAGAAGAGCTTCATAATTGCACAGAGATTGGTCAACTGTTTCTCAGATTTATGACTGGATTTAGGCGGCAATCAAGTCTCAACTCCTCCAAATGGCTCAAGGCCTTCCTTAAGCCAAACTCCCTGTACTGACTCACCTTGAGTTCCTCCAGTTCCCTGCTGTGATCTGATTCAGTTCAGCGAGATGCCTTTTTTCTGAAATTGTGTTCAGTCTGTATCCTTTGCCATGTGAATACTCTTGTAAAATGTCTTTCCTGTTTTCAAACATTATGGCCTCTGCCGTGAGACCTTCTTAGGCATGGTAATATGCAAAGTGCATGGGCTCGCCAAGTTGGACAGATCTGGGTTTGAATTCTGGCTCATCTACTTACTTGCTACGTTTCACTGGGGCTGTTTTATTCCTCTGAACTTGTCTCTCCTTCTGTAAACCAAGATGATAACAATAGCTCCTGTTTTAATTGAGCCCCACTGTGATAATGCTAGCTATCGTTCATAAGTTTACATGTCAATTAATCAAATCCTCACAGCAATCAAGGGTATTTAATGACCATTTTATAGATGAGAAAAACTGAGGTTCAGAGAGATTAAGAAAACTGCCTTAAGTCATAGAGCTAAGATTTAAACCGAAAGTGGTTTTGTTTGTTTTAACAATTTCATGGCCAAATTTTTCTCCTCTGTGTCATTCCTCTAACTTACCTTACAGAGCTTTAGTGAAGATTATAAATGAGATATGTAAATTATTTAAAACGTAATAGGCATTTAATAAAGTTTTTATTATTCATTTATTTTAGCCCACCTATCTTTTAACATTCGTTTGTCTATAATATATATTTTGGTATTAGCTTTAGTCTTTTAAATTTTTTTTGGTTAATTTGTGGACTTATCTTACATTTCTGTATGGCTGATTTTACTCCTATACAAGGTAGGAGACTACGTGCAAGGTATGATTTAGGGGAGATGCTTTGCAAAATTTCTATGCTCTTCCTTAAGGAGTAGTGCAATGCCTTTTATTCCGTGATTAACATGGGGACTAAAAATGCAAAGTCTCCCATCTTTGAACTAAATGTATTCATTCAAATTAATCTCTGTTGAGTATCCAATAGGCATTGGAAATGGTTTTAGACAATAGGCATATGAGATAAATAAAATGGAATCTCCTTCCAGTCTGACAATTCCAATTCAATGTGAGGAGGGGGACTACTTGTGTAGAGTTGCTGTCTGACGTAGTAGCTGTTAAACACATGTGGCTATTGGGTGCAGCTAGTCTGTATTAAAAAGTACTGTAAGTATAAGATACACACCAGATTTCAAAGACAGTATAAAACATGTAAAATATCTCATTAATAATTTTTGTAATGATTACATATGGAATGAGAATATTTTGTTTATATTGGGATAAATAAAATATATAATGAAAATAAATTTCATCTGTTTCTTTTAATGTGGCAGCTAGAAAATTTAACATTCCACATATGGCTCATATTGTGGCTCACATATTTCTATGAGACAGTGTTGGTCTAGAGTAATTGGGGCGGGTGGAGGATGAGTTAGAAATTACCATTTCTATGTATTTCATTTTATAAAAATCAAATTCTGCTGTTAATAACTGGTTTGTAACTATGTTTTTCCCCCTTAATAATATAGGTGGATGTCATCCCATGGCTGGGTGGTGGTTCATAATATGGATGGATCATAATTTATTTAGCCTTAGCCTGTGAAAAGTTGTGGATTTGAATAGACTAGAAGAAGTAGAACTAGAATCATGGGGTAAAATATAGGATGTCACAATTAGAGGGTATGTAGACGTTTCTGAGGCCAAATGCCTCATTTGAGAGATGAGAAAACTGAGAGCCAGAAATGATGACTAGTGTTTCTTTTGGCTCTTTATTTTATTTTAAGCTAACACTTGAGCATTATTCTGTATTGTGCTCTGTGCTAAGCACTATCTCAATAATCTTCATGATAACCTGTGAGGTAGGCACTACTGTTATTTTTACTTAACAGGTAAGGAAACAGAGACTTAGAAGAGGTCACCTAACTAAAAAGTGACAGAGCTGAGACTTGACCAAATCTACTTGATTTCAGCCAGAATTGTTACCATTTCATTAGAAGTTGCCAGATTTTTAGATTTAACAAACTATTTTTTAATGGAAAACAAAACCACACTTATCCACATCTTTTTTTTTTTTAAGCAATAACACAACTATTACTGCAACGATGTCACCACTATCTCTTATAGCCATCATTTCATAAAGGTAAGAGCATTTGAAAATAAATAAATTAGTTTTACTTTTTAGAAAAACAATGTTACTTTATTGCCCATATTTTTCAGATTTTACCATGGAGTGGTGAAAACAGGGACACAGATAGGCATTGGGCTGGAACTGGTGGTAGGGAACTGTGCAGGATGCTGTAGGAGAAACTCAGTGCATGTAAAGCTGGCTGCTGAACTATGAGCAGGCTCAGATGACTCTAGATTGCTGGAATCCTCTTCAAGTTCTTGCGATACTGCAAAAAAGTGTCAGCCCTTGCCATAGTTATCCTGCGTTGGGTAACATCCTTCATTGCACGGGTACTTTACTGTATCAGATCTGTGTACTTGGATTATTTATCATTCTAGTTTTTTTTTTTTTTTTACATCTTGGTTGCTCTACAAGGATGCAAAGCACTGGGTGTTTTCTGACCCCCTCTTCACATAAACTCCTTGGCCTTCAAGAAGCTGGCTCCATTGCCCTGCCTTTGTATTTTGGAGCAGGCTGTTGAGACGGACATGGTGCTTTGGCCGTCACTATGTCAACTCTGTTCTTACATACGGTTGGCATTTTCTTGCTCTGCTCTCCTTTGCCAGCCAAATAATTCTAAGTACCCATTGCAAATACAATCCCTCTATGGCTTGATGCTTCACCAATTTGGAGGTTTTCTAGAGACTGTAGGATTAAATTGGTATGATATAGACTTTGTTATTCTTTTTCAAACGCGTGTACCATATTAGCACATTGGCCATATTAAATGATTATTAAGTGGTAAGTGTCTTTGAATTTTTTAGTTTCTCTGGGGAAAAAAACAAGCTACAAATTTTATTATCAATAAGCTTAGTGTTGCTGTCATTTTTGTGCTGACTTCGTTTAGATAAGACTAATACTTAATGACTTTGAACTAAGTAAAACAGCAAAAACAATTCAGATTAAATATCGGAGTCTCCACAGAATTTAGAATAAAATGCAAGTAAAAAATTAAGAATAGGGGAGAAAAGGAGGAACAGCATTAGAATGTGGTGCTGTGTCAGTGCTGGTGAATGCTTCTTAGGTTACCAGGCCAAAGAATGTCTACTAGAATGGAAATAAAAATCTTTATTGTTACTTTTATTAATTAGAAAATAAATCCTTGTTTTTACACTTCATGTTTTGATTTATAATATTTCAAATTAATTTTAGGTAATTGATTTCTTACAGGAGATCCCGTTAAATTGCACATTGAATATAATAAATGTTGAATGATGCCAACATTTTAACCTTTCTCCATTTGGGAAATTGGAGTTCTAGTTCCCATTTTTCCATAACTGTGTTTTAATTGATGAAGGAAATTTTTCTTTTATCCCAGGGTTACTAACCTTCCTCAGCCTTTTGTGTATTCCCCAATCAAAAGGTTTTTGATTATCTAAAGAAATGACACCCACTGGTTCGCCTTTATAGATCATTTTGTTACCTCTTTCAAAGCATCTTAACAGGTTGGGGAGCCCAGATTTACCCTAACAAAAGCCAGGCTGGTCGCTCTCTTTTGTAACCTCCTCCTCTAAGCAATTTATAACTTTCCCTTCAGTGCACAGCTGAATTGGTTATACTGGGATCCAAGGGCAGCTGTGGGGGGTCCTGGATTGTTTTCAGGGGTCATCAGAGGATCTTTCTAGAAAATTATGGCAGCACTGAAAATTCTCAGTGCCCAGAAGGGTGAAGAGAAAAACTTCTTTTTTTCAATCCCTGTTGATTTCTGTTTGTTACTTAATCTTTTAAAATTATTTTCAACTGCTGGAAGTTTAGACTGTGTCCTGAGTTACCTTAGGTTTAGGGTAACTGCATAATGAAAACTAGAGGAAAGATTAAAGTGAAGAGGATTGTTGAGGGGGAAAAAAAGGTAGCCTTGGGACATAGCCTTGGAAGGGAAAGAGGAGGAATTTTTAGAATCTTAAATTCTTAAAAGATTTTTTATTTTTAATTTTTGTTTAGAAATTTGGAATTTAAAATCAAAGGAATCATTAGACATAATGAAGATAAAACTCATGCTATTGATGAATTAAACTATGCAATGTAGCAATTCATTCATGTTCTTCCTTTTTTTTCTGTTACACAAGTGATACATACTACTTTTTGTAAATATTTTAAGCGGAAACAGAAGCATAGAGTGAAAGTTTCTCTTTATCTTCCATTCCTCTTCTTAAGGAAAGCCTTTGTCCTCAGTTTGAGATGTACCCTTTCAGTCCTTTTCTCTACTTATTTACGTGCACATATACAATACAAATATAGAGAATATATTGTTTTTGTTTTTATATAATGGGATTTATACTATATAAATTATCTTGTGACTTGCTTTTTTCACTTTATAAAATGTCTTGGAACTTTTTACATGTTAGTACATATAGAGCTACTATATTCTTGTTAACGGCCACATGGTATTTCATAATATGGATATAGTAGAAACTATACAACTGGTGCCAAGTTAATAGACTTTTTCTGTGTTTCCAAATTTCTGTTATTATAAGCATTAGTGCCCAAACATCTTTGTGCATGTAAGTATCTGCAGAATTTCTTGGATATGGAACAGCTGGCCTGATTCACTCTCCACTATTATTAGCATACTAAGACATCCTCTAACACATATGCCTGCCTCCATGATCCATTGCACATGGTAAGTCATTTCTGAAAATGCGTGTCATGTTGCTCTTCTGCTTAAAACCATTTGATGCCTTCCTCTTCCTTTAGAATAATGATCCAACTCCTTCTTATGGTTTACCAAGTCCTATCTAGCCACAGCTTACCCGTTAGCTGCAATTTTCGTGGTTTTTTTTCTTAATGTTCCAGCCAAATGGAGCTACTTCCAATTTCCTCGGTGTGTCCTTCACATATAGGCATTTACACCACAATTTCTTCTACCTGGACACCCCTCTCAACCCCCAAATTTTACTCATCTTTAGATCTTAGCTTGAAAGTAATTTTCCCTGGGAAGCTTTCCCTAAGCCACTCCAATCTCCAGCCTGCATCCTCCTCCTGTACACCCATGTGCATCCACCTTCCTGGGTGAGGTGTTCCGGTATGTATCCCCTTATAGCCTCAGCTCTGCACATTGTGAGCACCACCTTATTTGTATGAATCCCCCACAAATCTGTAATTTTTATCTCTGTCATACCACTCAATGGTAATTAATATCCATGGTGTCACACTAAGCAACATAGATTCGAAAGTATCTCCTAAATTCTAAAAAACATGACATTATTTCATGAAGCCTAGCACAGCGCATTGCGATAGAAAAAGCATTTCTCTGATCTAGGCAATCTTGAGTGGGAAGGGTGCGTGCGGCAGTGCTGAGGCAGAGAAAGCAGGGGAGACTTAGGTTTCTTAATTATCCAACAACAGCCTGTGGTGGGGCCATTCTGTTGAAAGCAAAAGCTAAAGTAGACTCATCGAATCACCATGCTGGAAGGGTGCTTAGAAATCATCCAGCGTCTTGCTACTCCAAGTATAATCTGTGCACCAGCAGCATTGCATCACTTGAGAGCTTTTTAAAAATGCCTCATCCCTTACATACTGGATCAGAATCTGCATTTAGTAAGCTCCCAGGTGATTTGCTTAAACATTAAAGTATGAAAACGCTACCCTAATTCTCAATCTGACTCTATATTAAAATAATCTTGGGAACTTTTTTTTTTTTTGAGATGGAGTCTTGCTCCTGTTGCCCAGGCTGGAGTGCAATGGCATGATCTTGGCCCACTGCAACCTCTGCCTCCCAGGTTCAAGCGATTCTCCTGCCTCAGCCTCCCAAGTAGACTACAGGCGCCTGCCACTACGCCCAGCTAATTTTTGTCTTTTTAGTGGAGACAGGGTTTCACCATGTTGGCCAGCCTGGTCTCGAACTCCTGACCTCGTGATCTGCCTGCTTCGGCCTCCCAAAGTGCTGGGATTACAGACGTGAGCCACCTCATCTGGCCATCTTGGGAACTTTTAACCAATCTTAATGCAAGGCCCACCTCCCAGAGATGCTAACTCTGTTATTCTAGGGAGAGGCCAGCCAGGACATTGTTGTTACTTTTTAACTTACCAAGTGATTCCAAAGTGTTGTAGCTGGAATTCAGATTTCTTGACTCAGGCCCTTCCTCTTCTAATGGTACAGATAAGGATGCTGTAGACAGCAATTTAGTGGCTAAGTTGTGTTAGAACCCACGTTTTTTTACTCCATTTCTGTGTCCTCTCCTCCATAAGACAGCCTCGGAGTGATCACTCAGCAATCCTACAAAGGGTATTCTGATAGCTAAGCTTTATTTTTCAGAGGGAAATTGTGTTGTCTAAGGTGAGTTCACAGCAACAGGACAATGCATGGGAACTAAAACGTCCTTTGCTTTGTTTCCCTGTACTTCTCTGCACCAAGCATTCTGTCAGATCAGACCGTTGGCCCTACTCAGGGTCTGATGTGACATCACCCACAGAGGAGTCATTGGCTTTATCCTCTGACAAGGAGGGTGTGCTGTGCCATCCTTTTAACCCAATCTGAAACACACCTATAAAATGCAGCCTCCTAAAAATATGCCCTTTCAGAAAAGACCACCTTTTAAATTCTAAATTCCAAAGAAAGGCCACAATCTCAGGAAGCATAAATGAATCCCCAGATAATTTGACACCTGCACCTGAAACCAGCAAGTTTGCTGCTGAGTTTTGGTTTCTAAAGAAAAATCTTTCCTGGGCTCTCATTTACTCCTCAAATGCTGCTGTTCTCAGCAACTGGAGATCAGCCCCCACCTCAGGTGCAGGTGAGAATGTTTGCTGCTCAACCAGCTGGTAATCCTAGGTGCAGAAGTAAGTGCTTAGAGCAGTAGTTGGGAGGGTCTCAATGCCTTTTCTTTTGGAATGTGATATTATCACTAGATTAAGAGGCTAGACACCTGGTGAAGAAATATTAGCCTTATTCTGTCTGGGTGTTTTTGATGTCTTCCTGGATTATTGCTGGTTGGAGAATTTTCCATTCTATTGAAGATTACATGACACTGAGCTCCTCAGAAATAAAAATAAGAAAACAGAGAAATGTAACCATGGAAAATATATATTTAATAAGAGGAAGCTCTACATAGATGTCTTCTTTCTTTTTTGATTATTTTCAAAGTATAGATTGATTAAGTTGAAAACCTTCATCTGCAAATGGAAACTTCATGGGGCCAGACCAAGCATTTATAAGTTGATTTACTTAGATTCAGTTTACCCTACAGGTGAAAGGAAGTAAGGGTTCATTCATATTTCCACGAGAATGGCAAACCTTACTGTGTAGCCTGAAAGGCAATTATTAAAAGCTCTCGAAAGTGGATGCAGATAAAAATGAACAGTGCACATGTGCCCAAAGACAATATGTTCTAGAATGACACTGGTGGGAGGTGCAATATTGGAAGAAGTTTAGTTAAACTTAAGAAGTGAAAGCCCCTAGAAATGATTGAGGGGAAAATAGACACCCATTCTCAAAGGCTTGGACCATCCTCAGAGCCTTCTGGGCTCTGATATTTTGGGGAGTCTTCAAATTCTCTGACTTTAATATGTGTGATAAGTGATAAGTGACCTATCATTTCAAAAATTCAGCCCAATTGAAAATAATCTGGTTAGAACTGTAGAAGATTCTTCTGTTTGTGATTCCCTATTTAATTTCTTTGAAGAATTATTATTAAATCTTTTTTCTAAAGCTCTTGCATATGCTTGTGGAGAAGTAAAAAACTTAAATAGAAGAGAAAAAGAAAGAAAGAAATGTGGTACATAACATTTTTAAAAACCTAAAAAAAATTCATCGAGGCCAGTAGGCTTTTGTTCTTGTTCAATTTTTTTAAATGAAATATTACAACTTACAGAAAAGTACAGTACTGTATTAATACCTAAGTATCCCTGTTTGGTTTTCTAGACATCTTGCCATATTTGCTCCACATTATTTAAGAAATACACCTTTACGGATATAAGTGAAGTCCACTGGCTACCCCTCCTCTATTGCATTCACTACGCTACACTGCTTTTATGCTTTTACTACATATGTGTGTATCAATAATCACTAGATAATGGTGTTTTCCACAATTTAAAAGTTCAATACACAGTAATATGCCACATATCTACTGGTACAAGTGTTATTTATTTTGCTCCAAATTGTGTTTGTGAGCTTTTTTCTGTGTTGGTTCACAGAGCTCTAGTTAATTCCCTTTACTTTATCAGTTGTATGACCATGACACGCTATATCCATTCCCCTGTTAACGATGAGTATATATGTTGTTTGTCAGCATTGTTTATATTACTTTAAAATCTTTTGCATGTCTTTTTGTGTGTAAGTATGAAAGTTTTTCTAGCTATATACCAAAGACTAGAATTGCTGGGTCAAAGGTGAACAGGTCTTCAATACTACTAGCCATTGCCAATGTAGCAGAACTTTTTCATCGGAAAGAGTTGTATTATAATTTTGAATTCCAGTGATATAATTTTAAACCCATTGTTAAGTCTCATTGTACATTGTGGATTTGCACTCGATAGCCTGCCTCTGGGACATATGCTGTGCTCTCTGATCTAGGTATTCAACATGACATGTTTGCCTTATGTGCTCTTCCTTCCTTATTCCTTCTTACTCCCGACAATAGCAATAACAAAATGGTAAAATGCAACTGGTTAAAACGTTTTTACCTTTAAACTTACAGTCACAAAAGACTGGCTCAAATAAATTGTAATTATAGACAAAAGACCTGTAGATTAAATTAAAAATAAATATCAACTGAAGGGCTCGTTTAGAAATAACAAGCAAGTTGGCAGGCAGGGGAGGGGGGAAATTATCTGCCATCTAAAGCTAAGTTCCAGGTTTTGCTTGCAGGGAGTAACCTACTACTAGTACATTAACTAGCTAAAATTATCTTTCCTTTGGTCCTATTTCCTGATACTGTTAGGTAGATGGGTTGTAGAGAAAGACCTAGAGAATTTTTCAAATTATGATAAATTTTTATCATCTTACAAACAGAGAAACTCAAGGATTTCTGTTATATATACCTTTTCAGCAATATTTAGCATAAGGGTTCCAGAATAGACAGATTTATTAAAATTGATTTCTTAAGTTAAATTGAGCCAAAACAACATCATATTAGATAAAGATTACTTTAAATAACGTTCAAATGCTAAAATTAGACACTGAATTAGAAGGGAAAGAGTTGTATTATTTTCATTTGGTTTTTCTATTTTTCTATATATTCTCTCTATATTTCTATATCTCTGGTACTTCCAGATAATTGAAGTGGAGTAGTTAGTTTAAGAGCCTTGGGCCTTTGCCACCACCCTAGAAAAACCTTAAGGTTCTCACCGAGGCTCAATAATGATCAGTAAATATATACATACATTTGTAATTCAAAGTGCATTCAGCCATCCATACATGTATTATTGATTCCTTTTCTGAAAAGGTTGTATGTATCATCATTTAATATGTACTTAGAAGTCACTTGCAAGGGCATGTATTGGGGTAAAGATAATGTATATAGACATGGCTTTTAAAGGAGTAAAATATTAGCTGCAGTAAGTTGGAGTGTCCAGAAACAGTGCCCATATTCTCAACTCTTGATCTCTTTCCTTACATCTGGCTCCAACACTTCCCCACTGTTTTGTATTTTGAAATAGGAAACACCCCCACTTTTGAGAACCAGATCCCTTGCCCCCTTTCCAATTTCCATTCTGGGCCTTGTCTGAATGTATCCCCACTTTATTCACTGTCAAATGGTAATTAGGCCCTATAATAGAGCTTCTTTAATGGGCTGAGTGGTTCAAACTTTGGCCATATTTTCAGTAACAAAAAAAACTGGTACGTTTTGGTGGAACTCATCATTCATGGTCTAAGTATTCAATTGACAGGAATAAGAAGTAACAGTGGGTTTCTCGGCTATCTGCCACAGGACCAAGGGAAAACAATTGTAGAATACATTAAACTGTGGAACTTAAAACACTAAATTGTAGAACTGTAGGTTCTTCTACCATTGGAAGGTGCCATGTCTTTCCACCCTGATCTGATATTGCTCCTTAACCTCTGAATATGCTGTGCTCATTTTTCTTTTAACATGAAGACTTTTTGATATAGTTCCCCTAACCTTAACTTTTCTCCTGTCATAGTCATCTGTTTAAAATTCTACCCGTTCTTAAAAGTTCAGCGAAACCTAATCTTCTCCTTAGATCATTCTTTGAGGATAGTAGCCCACAGTCCCTATAGAGCCAACAACAGAACCTCTGCTTAAGCATCTCATTGATTCATCTGACATATAATCATGCACTATTTTGTAGGAGCAAATTATGTACCTTAGTTCCCTTCTCTCCAATAGACTGTAAATACCTTGAGGATGGAAGCCATATGTATTTCCTACTTTATCTTCTAGAGCCCTAGCACAATTCTGAAGACATAGTGAGCATTTCCTAAATTTAATTAGTTATGTCTTTTTCTTGACTCTTGCCATAGGTTAATATATATACTTTCCCTATAGAAGTATATATATTCTAACAGCAAAAACTATAGCTAAGACTTTTGCGTTCCACATATAGCAGTTGATCAATCAGTATTTCTTGAGCAAAGGAGAATATCATGCCTCTGAAGAATGGTGTGATTGAGCAGTTTAAACAACCGTTTCCTCTTAAGGATTACGCTATGGAACAAGTGAGCAGTATAGCATCTGATGTCTAATCTGACAAGTCAGTTCTTCAGATGCCAATGGCCATATTGGATTGTTTCTAGTCAGAGAGTAACAATGGCATAGGGATGTTTTTTTTTTTTCCCATCATTTAATCTATAGCACCTTATGCAGTACCAGGCATGTAGTAGGCCATTAGTAAACATTTATTGAGTTGAAATTGAATAAATTCAACAGGTAATTCAAGTATTTATTGAAGTTGTATCACTTACCCCATTATGTCATTTAATCCTTATAACAACATTTCAGGAGGGTAATTGTCCATCATTTTACAGATGATGAAACCAAAGCCCAGAGATATTAAAAGCACTGTCCAACTTCACGGCTAGAAAAGGACAGAGTGGGGAATACAAAGTTTGCTTTGCTTTGCTTTGCTTGGGCCCTCTAAACCCAAATCCCACATGCTTTTTGTTACATCACACTGCCTTGCCCTCAGGAATTTTATTTTGCTGCATGGGCCTCAGGTTAATTAATATATCTCCTAGTCTCTAGAGAAACCTCATACTGGGCCTGCCTACCTAAAGTTGGTGGAGGAGTAGTTTCAAGGATTGACTCTTGAAAAAGCTAGTTGTATATTCATTGAAAAACTTAAGGCTGCTTGGGAAGAGACTTTTGACATTAAACAGGCAAGTAGGCAAAGACCTATGACATTCGTTTCAAAGGGAAATATTGCTTTTCACAATTGTTATTTTATTTTATTACCATAATTTTACCTTTTTAAGCCCATTTTCCTTGATCTGAATTCTGGTTATTTATTTGCCCTTCTTACTTCTCCATAAAGGTGACTACTGGAACAAAAAGTGGCTCTTTACCCTTCACCTCCCCCCTCAATCTCAGATAGTATGGAGAACACTAATCTTATTTTTAAAATTATCTGTTTATATTAAAGGAAAAAAATATACCCCCTAAAATAATATAGGGATTTGTGGATTGGCTTTAGAACTGGAAGGAAACTTACACATTGGTGAAGCTGAGTGACTTGATCAAGGTGTTAGCTAACCTCTTAGTTAAAGTATAAACCTAAAATGGACCCTAGAGATCATCTAGTTCAACCCCTTCATTTTTCAGAAAAGTGAACAGGTGCACACAATCCCAATACCTTTCAAGGTAAATATAATGTCATCCCACAATGACCTCGCTTCTAGTTGCAGAAATGACTGATGTTTTGTGTGCCTTTGTGTTAACTTAAGGTAGATTCTTAAATATACCTGCACCCCATAACTATAGTGGGCAGAATTGAATGTTCAGTAGCTTTTTGGAAACCTCACCATGGAAACAAAGGTTTGGATTCTCAGATTGGATTTTGCCGTTCTTCCTCTAGAGCGGATAAATTGAGGCTCCTGCAGGCATGGGTCCTGTCAGATGAGACTTTAAATTTCAAAGTAAAAGATTCTTCTCGGCAGGATATTAAAGCATGTTGTGGTGCACTATTAGTAAGGAATGCAGCCTGTCCCAATTCTCTTGGCCGACCCTTTGAAAACCATGACTGAGGGAAAAATCTTGTTCTTGGCCTCCTGGATTCTTAGATGCTCTAAAGAAATGTAATTGCTTTTTATAGCTAATAGACCCTTAAAATTGCTTCCAAACAAAGTATGTCTAACTGCTGATTTTTAATATAGTATAATGAAGGTGTGAAAAAGTCAAAATACATGTTTTTGAGCATATTAAAAAATATTTTTGATGCCCAAATTGCAAGAGCTTTAGAAAGTCAGTTCCACCTCTGGGAGGTAATTTTTTTGTGCAGAGTGAGGACCTGGTTCTATAACTTAGAAAATGGAACAGTTGTTAGGTGGTCAGCTAGAAGGATGGGATTAGAAAGTAAAGGGTTTATTCCACCCTTATTTCCAAGCTGACACAACATGTTTTAAGTGGATGGTGTTTGGTTTCATTACCTTAACAGCATCTCCCTGTGCTCTTTGATGCATCGCTCCAGTGCTTAGTAATTTAGTAACAGGTTGGAGATGGACTGGGGGGTAAAATGAGACTCTGTCACCATAGGGACAACTACTTGCCTCTTATTTTTGAATTAGCATGGTAGCAGAAGGTGACATTTTGCCCCAGGGTTCAGGGGAAAAATAAAGTTAGAAATTATACCATACATATAAATTTGTTGAATGGACAAGTCCTCCAGAATCTGCTCTTAAAGTACCAGCTGATCAGAGACTGATGGTTCTAATCAACTCAACGTGAGACGTGATAATTTTACTAGGATATAAAAGAAAAATATGAAAGTTTTCATGACAAAAATTACCTGTTCATACTTTGTGCTCTTGTAAGACTTGGTTTATATAAAATGCAGAGGAGCTGGTTTTCTAATCTTTTGAGGCATGCCATTAATTATTATTATTAACCAAAAGGGCTGAATGAAATCCTAGGCATAAAAATGATCAACTCCAGATTTAATATTGGGTGTATGACTTAACTTTTACTCCATTTTGCCTGCTTTATATTAGTCTTAGGGCACATCAATGACTGTGCTTCACCAAATCATTTGAACAAAGGAGTTTCCTATAAATACCTGGAACAGCTATCAGATGAGACAGTATACATACCATATTTATTTAAAAAAACCTTTGTCACAGTTACAATTTCCAAATATCTTTGACTACAAAAATTATATGGTTCAGCCAATAAAATTCACGTAGAACACTGGAATAATCACTGCAGTCTTTTTGGCCAACAGTACAATTAGAATAATCCCTGCAATGTTGTTTAGATCTTAGAAATGCTGGTATTACTTCCTTTTGTGATTGTGTCTTTATTTTGAGTATATGCATCTTGCAGCTAAAAAACTAACCTTTGGTTAAGATCTACACTGAATGAAGAATAGTTAGAAACTTCACAGGGAAGGTTGCTATTTAACTTCCCCCTGCCCCACAAACAATGTTGATGATTTACAGGAATTTGTAGTTTCTTGGGTGCAATATTTTTAATAGAAGCATTTCAAAGATTTTCAAGTGTTCATGGACACTGGAATTCTGGACGGCACAGTAACTTTTAAGGTTTCGGAAAGGTACAGCATTTAGCTGCAATTCATGAAATGATAGCAAATACCATGGATTTTATTTCCTGGGACACCAATTGACTTGGGTAGGGAAAGTAAGGGATGATAAGCTATATGATTAGAGATTCATTCAAAAATTAGAGATTCATTTACATTAACAAGTATTTCTTTTGAATTCAAATGTTTTCTGAAAGTGCTAATCAGTTATACTTTAGTGTAAATTTCCTTAATTAGTTCAATAAGATCGAGTATTTTGGAGAGAAAAGGAAGAGGGGGGTTTGATGTCACAGAAGTTGGATAAGGGAACTGAATGGACAAGAATAATAATGGTAAAAACTGAACCACAAGGCATGGGACTCCTGCCCCTTGCCCAGACTCTTCTATCCCTGGACCCTTCCCAGCTCATCTTTCCCTTTATTAAGAGAATTTTTAGACTGCCCTATCCTTAGAGAGCTCTACAAACTCTTCCTTGTAATGCAGGTGTGCCAGAGAGTTGAGAGTTCACTCCTAGGTATAAAATATTATTTTTAGGAAATAAAGTACAAAGCAATTAACCTCACCTCCTCCCAACCTCCACCTCCACTGCCTTTTTAAAGAGCTGTGATAAGAGTGAATAGTAAAGCATGGCAATAGAAGTCTACCTAGAAGGTAATTCATGAACTTTCTAGTTGTTTCTACTTATTTAGAGTCAGTTAATCATTCAGTCTTTTTGCATGTGAGTTTGTGGACCCTTTTGCATGTGGCTGGTTCGCTCAGCATGTTGCTGAAGATGTTCAAGAACAAGCTGATTGGTTACTTGCTGGAGATGTTTGTGAAAGGGTTTATGCAATTTTGAGTTGGGCTATTAAGATAGGCCAGGCGTGGTGGCTCATGCCTGTAATCCCAGCACTTTGGGAGGCCGAGGCGGGTTGATCGTGATGTCAGGAGATCGAGACCATCCTGTCCAACACGGTGAAACCCTGTCTCTACTAAAAATACGAAAAATTAGCTGGGCGTGGTGGCAGATGCCTGTAGTCCTAGCTACTCGGGAGGCTGAGACAGGAAAATGGCTTGAACCCGGGAGGCGGAGCTTGCAGTGAGCCGAGATCGCACCACTGCATTCCAGCCTGGGCGACAGAGTGAGACTCTGTCTCAAAAAAAAAAAAAAAAAGATGGGTTGGGTTGGTTCCCTCTAAGGCCTATGCCAATATGAGGACTTAGGAGAGGGATGGCAAATAAGTTTCAATAAAGTGCCCCTTTGATCAATTATTAATGTCTACATAATGTCCTTGGTTGAAGAGGAGTTCTGAGACTGTGTCCAAACTCTTGGAGAGAAACTTTTGTGATCAATTAATGTCCACTTTGTGTAAAGAGCATTAGTGTGTATAGGCGTGTTTGCCATCTCTGTTCTAGAAAACTCAGCAAGTTGATTCTGACCTGCATTTTCATGCGAAACTGTTTCCATATCTTTCTGTTCATGTTCGATGACTGAATCTTGAACCCCATCCAGCTATTGTACATGACAAACTGTTGGTCTGAAGAGGAAACAAGAGAGCATGGTTCAACATTAGGTGCATTCTTAGAAAATAACTCCGTATATTTATGAGTAGGATTTCTCAAATAAAGGGCAATACTTTAAAAATGTAGACGTTTAGATAGGTGTGAGATAATTTGCTGCTATAGCTATAATTAAAAGTGTCAAAAAAGTTGATATGTGATCTTACAAGGCAATGCAATAACAGACCTCAATGTACAACCCTCTATTTAAAACATGACCTGTTGCATGTAGCATCGTTTTTGAGTAGGACTAGCTTTGAATCAGTCTCAAGAAATTATTGCCCAGGTTCATGTCTTCCATTAGTCAACCACAGGATTTCCCCATCAGGGCATATAAAGCGAGACATTAGATGTGTGTGATTTATATGAATTGCTGTTTGCCGGGATCTGTGTGAAAGGCTGTCAAAAGGGATGTTGCCTTTAATCTAAAAGTACTCAGCTGTTGGCATTTTGGCATTGTCCTTACTCAGAAATGAAGATATGAGATTTAAGGTATTTCTGAGGAATTTTCAATAATTGCTAGAATCAATTTGAGTTCTGTGAAAACCTGTACACATCATTGGAGTGAAAACAAAGGACTATTCATATGGATGATCCCTTGCCAAATTGGGCATGTGAAAGCTTATAAGAATTTGCTTATATACCTTAATATGATGAATTAATGCCTTAAGAATATAACTCCTTCAAATGCCTTAAATTTCAAGAGGGTTTTACTAACCATGTTTTCTTTTAAGAATGTGATGCATTTGGAACAATATAGGTGGGCAAATGATTCTTTAAGCATTGTGCTTGGCACCAAAGAGGAATTAAAATACAAGGTTTACAGATTGTGTATGCTAATACATCAACAAAGCTAGAAAGTGGAGAGATCAGTGCTGGTATTTTCTCTCATGTTGAGCGATTGTAGCAAGTATACATTTCTCTAAATAGAATGGGCACATCATTTTGGTCTGATTAATCTTAGCAAACAGAGGTGAATTAAAAATTCACCTTAGAGAGACCTTAGTCTCAGCGTGAGTTGAAATCATAAAGTTCTCCAAGTTGTGGATGAACAAGAAAATTAAAGGTATTTTTCATTATGTTATGCAACGTGCTTTCCATATGTAATACATTCCTCCCAGACTTTAGCAATAAGATAGTATTTCCCTTTCAAATAAACTACATACCTTCCTTTATAAGACAGTAAGCCTTCACATTTCCCTTGTTGCATTGACTGCCAGGAGTCTCAGGGCTATATTTAATACTCAGTATCAGAAACAATATCACTGTAGCTTCCTGACACAATAATGCTTTTTTTCCTAGGTGATTTCTGTTCTGCCTCAAAATGATTGCTACTTTACAAGTGCTATAAAATTGTAAGTCACATCAAATCCTTTGTTAGGATATAAAATAAAAATATCTAAGAGTTGTTGAATAATGTCTATGTTCTTTGAACTTAAGATCTGAAGGAAAAAATCTGGAAATTTGGGCCTTAGCATTGTCCAAATAGTTGTAAAACTAAACTTAAATGTGGCAGGGGCAGGGTTGTTGTGTGGAAATGAAAGTTGAGAAATAAAGCTGAGTCCATCATTATTCTTTATGTACTCAAGACACTACTGATATCTCCTATTTTTTCACATGGTATATCGCCACCCCACTGCCGTGGACCTTATGTCTGTCCATGTTTCACCTGTATTAATCCAGCATCTTTGGAAACTTTGCTCAAATGCTGACTCTTTCTTGAAATCTCTGTATAGATACTCTTGCTGTTAGATGCTTTCTAATTCTTCTGATACTTATTTTTCCACTAATACTCCTTTATCATTCACATTATTATTATTTACCCACATTCATCTTATCTCCCCACCTAGCTCCTAGACCATTCCTTCTCAATCTGCCTACATATTGGATCACCACAGGAATATAGAAAAATGCTGCTGTCTGAATCCCATTCCCAGAGATTCTAATTTGTTTGATCTGAGGTGCAGCCTGGGCATTGTGGATAATTCTATCTGAAGCCACAATTGGTGAGGTTAAGCCACTGTGTTTATAAAGTTAATGTCATTCTTAGTCATCATTCTTTGCTCTAAGAACAGTATCTTGCACCTAGTAGGTGTTTGAAAAATATTTATTGATACATCTGGCAGAGCAGCTGTTGAGAAAACTTTTATTCTGTCAACCTGATAATCTTTAGAGAAGTATGATTATTTTTGTCTCATTCATTCTTTCCTTTATACAGCAAGTATGTATTAAACAATCTTAGTGTAAAAAAAAGTTTGTGTGTGAAGTTAGAAGTGTAGTCCAGATTTAGTTCCACCCTTGGCCTGACCTCCAAGGAAAGCTGTATATAAAAGTTCAAGTCAGGCTAGGTGCAGTGGTTCATACCTGTAATCCCAGCACTTTGGGAGGCTGAAGCAGGAGGATCACTTGAGTTCAGAAATTTGAGACCATCCTGGGCAATGTAGTGAGACCCTGTCTCTACAAATTTTTTTTTTTAAATTAGGTAGGCATGATGGCATGCACCTATATTCTTTGCTACTTTGGAGGCTATGGTGGGAAGATTGCTTGACCCCACGAGTTCAAGGCTGCAGTGAGCTATGAAAATGCCACTGCAATCCAGGAATGAGACCCTATCTTGAAAAAAAATTATCAAGTCATTTCTTATTCTACTGCTACTCTTGTTAATTTCTATGTTCCTACTGTGTGCCAGACACTGTTCCAGGTATTTTTTACTATATGTGTTAGTATAATTAATTGCCACACAGCACTATTTTTGTTTTACAATTAACAGAGGTAGAGAATACATCTATAGTTTCAGCTCTAAGGCTGGGATTCAAACCCAAGTGTGCCTGACTCCAAATCCAATGTTCTTTGCACGTACCAGGCCACTACTAAAGGATCTATGCATATGACTGCTGTTTCGTATGTGTATATTTAATATGGATAATCATAAAATGTTTAATTTTAGGCTTGCCTTTTCAAGCTGTCTTTCCTGTGGTTTGAAGACATGGTGGTCATCAGATGTCATTCAGTGGGATTCATTCACTAATCTTACAAATATGCTGTTTGATTATAGTTAGTCACAAATCCCTCTAGACAACTGTTTCTTCCAGAGCCTGTTCAAGGCCTCAGCAGTGGTGGACAGCCTGAGTATGGCCAGTTTGCTGGCTGACATAGGAGGAGGAATCGGAAAACCACCCAGTCATCCTGTGACTCTTTAGTTGCAAATGTAAGGACACACTCTTGGGCCCCCTATGAACAATGCCAAACAAAGGTTTTTAAAAAGCAAATAAACAATCAATAAAAACGAAACAAAAATAGGTATCATACTGAAAATAACAGAGGCTTAGTCTTGCCTCCCACCGTGCCCCAGCCTCCTATACACATGCACACACACACACACACACACACACACACACTTCAAGACACTTTTATTAAGCTTGTCTTTATTACTGATATTTTTTCCACCTCTCTGCAGTGATAAAGTAGAAGCTTGCCCATAGGTAAGATGTTTTCAAAAATAACAACTATGAACACAACAAGTTTTCAGAGAAAGGGAGAAAAATTGTATTTATTATTCACAATTTTATCTGTCCATATATAATCTCTCTCTCTCTCTTCCCCGTTTCCTCTTCTACCTTCAGTTCTCCCAAATTAGATGAGTTTAACAATCCAATAGCATAGTTTGGCTCTTTATGATACCAGGGTATTTACTCGAGTTATTTGGAGATGCTTTATTTCAATGCACATTTCAAGCAACATTTCTCACAAAGTGTGTCAACACAAATAGGTATAACACTTTGAATGTTCCTTCGTAGTCATTACCACATACTAAAACTTTGCCTGGTGAATTCAAACAAAACTACAGTAAGTTATTTTAGGTTAATATCACTGAATGAAAATGAAAGCTAGTGTTCCATTTTTTCTCTTTGATGCAGTTGTGTGAGATATTAATGTTTGCACAGTGATGTCTCTTTTCCTGTTACTATCTTCAGACACATTACTGTAAAACAAAAACAGCCTATTGATGAGTATTTAAAGTGAGTGGGGTTATCAGATACTTCTTCAATTTAAATCTATATTTTTAAGGACATTTTTTCAGTGTTTGGGCCTTCTTGGCAGGGTTCCCTTCCATCATGCTATTACTTCTTTCTACTACTAAAGGATTGCTTTGTGTGTCCACTGAGCCAATATACTTACAAAAGGCAATAGATAACCCTTCTCTTCTTTTGTTTAATAAATGAAAAGTTCAAAACTTTTAGCTTCCAAAGAACCAAAAGGGCCAATACAGTATTTGGCAGGCATAGAGTTAAACTTAACTAAGAAAAGAACAGTACAGTGGAGAGTATTTTGTCATGTGTAATCATCATCAGGAGAAGAGGCTGGAAAAGTAGCAACCTTGAATGGCAGATCCTGAAGGTTTTGATAAGGCTTTATTTTATGGATTGAAGAACCAAATAGGGTTTTTACTCTATAGAGTGACATTATATTTTAGGAGGTTAATGCATGTGATGGTTATGGCAAATGGATTAGAAACAACATAGAAAGTGGTCTCAAAGTGCTTCCTAGACCAGAACTCATAGGTTAAAAATGTGAATTCTCAGACTCCTACACAGACCTCCTAAATCAGACCCTGGCAGAGTAGTCTATAATCAATGTGTTCACAATCACTCCAGGTGATTCTGTTGCACACTAAATTTTGAGAACCACTAGACTGGAAGAAGGAAGACTTGACTTGAAACAATTCACAAACTGTGTCTAAATCACTCAGCATCCAGCACATAGTAGGTACTCAATACATACTTTCTGAATAAATCAATAAAGCCAAATGTGACAAATGCCTAAACTAGCAAAGGAAAGGTATGAGAACCAAGAAAGATTTTAGTTCCATTTGCAATTCAGTCAAGAGTAGAATTAGGTTTTAAATGAAAGTGATTTTATAAATAATTTATAAAATTGTCTTTTATTTGACAATTTTCTTCCTTTCCTAGTAGTTGCTCATTCCAAACTCAAAAATAAATGAAGTGGGAACTTTTGGTAGCTTGTACCTGCTTCTACAGAGGTCCTGGGTACATCTCTTCCACCTGAAAGAAATCACTTGGTTAAGTAATCAACAAGGTGGCATCAGTGTGGCAGGGAATGGTGGCTTAAGTTCTAAGACCATCAGAAAATATGATACTGGGAACTACACACAGTCCAGGATGGAGACAGATTCTGAGTGGTTAGAGACAGATTCTGCATGGTTGAAAACAGGAGGAGGGGTCAGGTATTCCTTGAAGTTGCATTGGCATTGTTTCTTGAAGAAATTCTAACCTTGCAGCAGAAAGACCAGATATTCAATCATTAATGTCTTTGATTGCTAAAGGTAAATGTTCACTGAGAAAAAGGAAGATGTATCAGTGAGAGAGAAGAACCCCAAAATCTATTCTCTACCAATCAGTATGCTGGAACTTTACAAACATATCTTATTTGGTCCTCATCATCTCACCACGTGATGTTAATATATCTGTTCTATAAGGTGGGGCCAGAGACAAAAGTTTGTCCAAGGTTAAAGAGCCACAAAGTGGTCGCACTAGAATACAAACTCACACAGTCTGACTCCAAAGCCTGCATTTTATCTTTTAATATTCAATAAAATGCGTGTGGTTATAGTTTCAGTAACTGTTCTGAAATACTTTATAAAGTATATATAATATTTAAAATAAATATTGAGGATATAGTTGTATGTAGCATATAAATTGATAGTTTAAATAAAATGTCTTAGACTTGAATGTAGGAGTTTCGAACAGAAAGACAATCTCCTGCTATAGTGTGTGTGGTCTGGGAAAACTGGAAATAAACTGCTGCATTTTGGTTCTCAGTAACTTTAGAGGGCATATAACTTTCCGTCCATCCCGTCTGGTCTTTCTGTGTTTTCTTTATCAAATGTTTTAAAATATATTTGTATGTATTTCAATAGAAACTGTTTTTTCTGTCAGTGGGATAAAATCAATACATTCCTCTTTTTCCCCCTTACATTTGATGTGTATTTATCTTAAGCTCTGAAATGGCCTAAGTTACACAAGAGACATCCAATTATACTTCCTTAAAGGATGAGGTCTTAAAGTGCTCGCATTTCCCCTTCCTCCTACATAGATGTTACTTGCGGGATCACTTGGTAACTCGGTCAAAGCAGTCTTGGATGCAAGAGCTTGATTTGAGCTGGTCTTTGATTGGCTAGAGGCTTAGGATCTTAAAAATTGCATTTGTTTTCATTTCCAGTGCAAAAGGGTATCATAATATTTACCTTTTCTTGGGAGTGGTGGTGGTGGCAAGGAATGACTGAATTGGTTAATTAAGTCAAATCATTATGACAACTCATTTTAGCTCCTTAAAGGAAAGATGACGTAAGTTGAATGCACATTCTACGTATTTTATTCTACAAACGTGCCTTGTAGTGCTAAAAATTTAGAAGTCTTCTGGGTAAAATGGGGTGAAGACTAAGAAACTTTTAGAAATGTTTAAATAATATCATAATTACTGTTTTACCCTTTTTAATGTTTTAATCCTCATTCCTCACTTTTAACAACAAATTCCTATGGGAACAGCTTGAATAGTGCTTGATGCCTTAGAAGACACTCAGTTTATTTGGGGTTGTACACGAAAAAAAGCAGGAAGCTGTAGAGCAATACTCCAACATAAGGACGTATTCCTGCTTCCTGCTTTTGTTTTCTCAAATCCTAGGAATTTATGCAATGAAGGAGTAAAAGTAGAGCTGGAGTTCAGCCAATACACACTGGTATAATTTCTGTATTAAAATATTGAAATTCATCTCTATGAGTTAATAAATAACCACTACTCTCAGTGCCCCCTGCCCCAACGCACTGTCCCAGCCTCCTTGATGTAATGCTGGGGCTCCTTTAATCTCTTGCATCCAGCAAGGGGCTTCCAGGACCCTGCCATGATGTCTGTTCTACTTGCTTGTGCCCATGACTTATTGGTGTTAAACATTTTGAATATCTCCCTCTGTGCCCACAGAGAAAACTTGGAAGATCAATTATACTAGTTACATTGAAACTCTTAATAAATTAATTTTGTCTTCATTGATATATATATAAATCTTCTTGGACCTTAATTTCTGCTATTGGCCCTTCTATTATTGCTTTAGGAACTTCACACTAATGCGAGATGAGAGAGAGAGAAACAGCCATTAGGAAACAGGTTTGAGGGCCCACAGGCCCACATTGGAGATGAGTTTGGCCATATTCAATTTTATTGAACATCTTGAAGCATTTAAAACAATACAATGTCCTGTGGAACCCAGATGCATACAGCCAGGTGCTTTTCTCTTAATATTTAAACCCATTTTATGGAAGATTTAATCCATATGTTAAATCTTTGACTTCAAAAGGCATTCCTTGAAAGGCTAATAGAAATGATGAAAAACGGGTCTAAAGATTATGTTCAAAGATGTCATTTATGGATTGGGGATCAGGGTCTGAGGAGAGAGAGAGAAACTTGGGGGAGTTTCATGAAGTCATTTAAGTATGTGAAATGTTCTAGAGCACAAGGGAACTCTTGACATTTCATAATCATAGAATCTTTTTTCATCTCCAAAGAGCATGTTTTTGAGACAGTGCATAATATAGCTATTTGTTCTCTTAGACACATCTCAGGGAAGAAAAAGAAGTTAGGAAAATGAGCCCATTGTTTTTCAAAATTACTGACAAACTTCAAAATAATTCCAAACAAACCTCAAATAAAACATTTTCCCCCTACTGTGAATCCCATTTAGACTGTTTGGGTCAGTCTGTTTTAATGAGTCACATTCACGCTGACACATCCACACACTTCAGACAAAGACGACTGTACCTCTAAACCCATTTAAAAATGATAGATGACTGTCAGCTTTGTGAAAGCAGCACATGCAGTGGCTTGATAGTGCAGAATGAAAGCAATCTACAAGTGCAAGTCTGTTTCTTTTGGCAACGGAAGGAGTTGCTAATGGATTCATCATTTTCTGTTAAGCATGAATGTCAAACAAAAAAACATTTAGGGCTCTATTCAACTGAATTTCCGGCTCGACGCTTGCCAGCCATGGAAGCCCTGTGACTTGGAACCTGCGCAGCCCAAGCCTGATTCTTGTTTCCAGAGTTCCGTGGGGCCAGTGCCACGGAACTTGGAATTCTGCCGAGGGCTCCTCCTCCTCTCTTCACCTCCCCCTCTCCCCTTTTCTCACCAATCGCATGAAGCCGCCAGTCGTGCTTCCTAAGTGAATGCCTTCTATGGAGCAGAGCTGGTTGCCAACTCTTACACCAGCTGACTCCGCCTCGGGATCACATAGGAAGTCCACTAACACCACTCAAGAAGGGATGGCAGAGTGAGGACTTCTTGTATCCAGAGATTCTGGGGGCCGTTATGCTTTGGAATTCATTGCGGTAGAGTGGGCATCACACACCTCCTATTTTGGCGTCATAAATATGCCACATGTCCCGGACTCTTTCTACAAACAAAAAATAAACACAAAAATAATAACAGTTAAAGTGCCTGGGCTCCAGAAATGCCACGTTAGCCTCTGAATGGACCTTGAGAGGAACCGGGGAAAAATTCTGGCCTTAGAACACAGCTCTTTTTTATATCCTTAACCACCGAAGAGCTGCCTCTGTCTGGGAGAATGGCTTCTTCAATTGAGCACACAGTGGACAGCTGTAGGAGTGTGCTGAGCCCAAACACATCAGTAGCGTCCGCCCTGGCAGGAGAGAGGTTATAGACCCCAAGCCCTCATATGCCAGGCCAGTGCCAGCCCTGCCAACAGCTGTGTGGTCTTGGACAAGTCTCTCCACCCCTCAGTGCCTCAGTTTTATCATTTGGTTGTTTTTGAGGATTAAATGAGATTAAGTGAAATCGGGAGGGTAAACTATAAATCACTACACAAGTGTATATTGTTATTAACTGAACTGTTTTAATAAAATAAATTAATAATAAATACTAAGAGCTAATGTAGGATGGTCTAAGGGAGTTTAGAACAGAGAAGCAAAGAGACAGATTCCTGGTAACTCCATTTTTTGTTCTGCGACCTCGAGAAAAATCAGTGTACCCTTTAAACTGGAATGGAAATATTTATCCTAATAAGTCGTATTTTGACTATACAGTGCCATGGATTTGTACATTATTCAGTCTTTGGAAGAGACCTAGATAGCTCTCACTTCTCCAGATATCAACCCTAATGTCAATCATTCCACCGCTCTAGCTTTACTATTCCGCATTTCCTAGCAAATAGGACTCCCCTCGCCCAGTTAAAACCAAACATATGAAAGGATACGAATTCACGCTTAACTTAGCAATTAGCATTTAGCAGGGTATAGCTGGATTAAGACACAAGGTTGATGCTAGTGGGCTAGGGGAGGAAAAAAGAAACCAGGAGAAGGGAAAGAAAGCTCTGAAATCAACTTCACTTTTTTTTTCAGGCATGCCTTGTTCCTCTCTTGTCTTTAATGTTCAATGATATTGTGAAGATAATTGCAACAAGTTGTGAAATGTTGCCAGTACCTTTATAAATTACAGGACTGTAAGTGATTTCATGTGACATTGATATTGATGATTACTTCAGCCTGAAGGATAAAGGCAGAACTTGTATAGGAATGAATTAATGGTCTTACCTGAAGATATTTTAATCTAAAATTGTAAATGTTACCTCTTTCAGGAAACCTTCCCTGATCCTCTAGATAGAGTCAATCACAGTATATATTTCAAAATATGTATTTCTCATATCGTTTGTTTTTATATTTTTTTTTTACTTTTATCTTAAGTTCAGGGGTACATGTGCAGGTTATATAGGTAAACTTATGTCATGGGGGTTTGTCGCACAGATTATTTCATCACCCAGGTATTGAGCCTCGTACCCGTTCATTATTTTTCCTGATCCTTTCCCTCCTTCCACCCTCCACCTACTGGTGGGCCCCAGTGTGTGCTGTTCTCCTCTATGTGTCCATGTGTTCTCATCATTTAGCTCCCACTTATAAGTGAGAACAAGTGGTATTTGGTTTTCTGTTCTTGTGTTCGTTTGCTAAGGATAACGGCCTCTAGCTCCACTCATGTTCCTGCATAGGACATGATCTCATTCTTTTTTATGACTGTGTACTATTCCATGGTGTATATATACCACATTTTCTTTATCCAATCTATCATTGATGGGCATTTAGGTTGAGTCTGTATCTTTGCTATTGTGAATAGTGCTGCAACAAACATATATGTGCTTACAATACATGCATATTAAGTGTGAGTTTGACTCTTTTAACTCTATATTCAATACCTTTTTAAACTCTATATTCATGTAGTAGTTAGCACATTGTAGGAACTCAGAAAATATTTGTTGAATTTAATAGATACAGTATTTGGAGGACAAAGTAGATCAGGCAATCACTCTCTAAGTGTATTGGTCTACTTAGCAGTCAAAGCTAAAGATGCTTTTCAGCAGAATATTAAACTCCATAAAGGATTAGTTGCCCTAAGGTTTTTTAAAATGCTGCCACTTAGATGATACTTTAATAGAATTAAATGGTATTTTGCTGAAGCATTTAGCTAAATTTTATATGCCCATATCTCTTAGAAATATAACCAAACCCACCCAGGAATTATCTATACATACATGATAGTATATTGGTAAAGCTACATGCCAAATGTCACTTTAACTTGCAGAAATGATCAGATTCTTATTCCACAGGGCTGGTTTCAATGAGGAATTTTCAGAATGATGAAACCAGATTTAGCTGGTAGCAATTATTGGTACATTTCAGATGAGCTCAGCATGAAGAATAAGACTGAAGAAAGATTAAGTCTCAAATACTAAAGGAGAGAAAAAAAATGAAAAGAGAGACCAAAAGGTTTTGAAAAGCAGGAAAGGACCGGTTATCTGCAGGATGCTGGTATTCTTATGTGAGATGGTGTGACCCAGTCTGGGTTGGAATGTTATCTCTATGTGATCTGCAGAATTTCTCTCTTGACTGTAGCAACTGCAGAAGAGTGAATTAAAGTCTTAAGGAGAAAAATCAATAAAGGAAAAAAAAAGATAAAAGCAATATGGCTGGAGAGCATTTCAAAAACCATATAAAAGTCTCTTAAATGGCCATGGAGGACTAACCAGTATTTATAAGGGTTTAACAGGAATACCAATAAGAATAGATTTGTTGGTCTCCTTAGAGGAAGAAAAAGGCTTCTGGATGGTTTATGGCATTTAGCTGGTCTTTGTTTCATTCTAGTGTGTGACATACAGAATCATAGATTGCATAAAGGACTGCCTGTAATGACAAGAAATTCACTGGAGAGATATTATGAGAGAGCTGGGATTAGAGTAGCCCTTACTGCTTGCCCAGTGCTGTGAAAGAAGCGCAGTACCCCAAGCACCTTTCCTCTGACTACCTCTTCTGTATTCCCAAACCGGGAATTTCTCTGAACTATATGCCAGAAACAGATAACATACTCATTTAATCCCAATAATAACAATACTTTCTCTACTATATCTTTTTTTTTTTTTTTTTGATGGAGTCTCACTCTGTCATCCAGGCTGGAGTGCCGTGGCGTGATCTCGGCTCACCGAAAGCTCTGCCTCCTGGGTTCACGCCATTCTCCTGCCTCAGCCTCCCAAGTAGCTGGGACTACAGGCGCTTGCCACCATGCCTGGCTGATTTTTGTATTTTTAGTAGAGATGGGGTTTCACCATATTGGCCAGGCCGGTCTCGAACTCCTGGCCTTGTGATCTGCCCGCCTTGGCCTTCCAAAGTGCTGGGATTACAGGCGTGAGCCACCGTGCCCAGCCTATTATATCTTTTAAAGATCTGTAAAATGTTTTTTTCTTCGATTATAAAAAGTGTAACTCATTCCAAACCTTCTCTCAGCCAACTATCTTCTTAATTTAGTGAAAAGATGAAGGAAGCAAGAGGGAAAGAGTTGTAGAAATGGAAGTGACAGAAATCTTGGAAGAAAAGGGTAGAGTGTATTTCTACAAGTTAAGGAAAGGCAGGTCAAATAAAATCTAGAGCTTGGGGAGCTATATTTCAAAATGTCCTAAAAGACATAAATCTGACTCCTCCTCTCTCCTGCCCTGGTCTGAATGCAAATGTGGAGAGCATTTGATACCACATCCATCTAGTCATTTGTTGGTCCATTTATTCATTTCAATATATTCTTTCTTGAGTTCCCATTATGTCACAGGTACTCTTCCTATCGAGAAGCTTTCAAAAGTGAAATTCTGGCAATGTAGCCATAAATATTCTTAATTAGGAAGAAAAAAAGTGTGTTTTTTCATAAAAGCCTAGAGTGAAACTTTACAGAATCTGGACTTTAAAACGTGTACACATACAGTGGAAAAGCACCTGTGCACGGAACTATGAATAAGTGACTAAAGAGCTAAAGCCTGGATGTGAAGGGAAGAACATCGAGAAAAAAATCCAGGCTGATAGGTTAAATAAAAATTTGCATTTGGCTCTATCTGATTTCAGAGGAAGTGCTTTCGATCCTAATGCCAGGGTTGCTTAAGTGATAAGCCCCCGTATCTAAATATGTCCTATTAAGAATGGTGGGATAATACAGATTTTATGGGTCACATTTTTGTCTTTTTTTTTCTGTCCTATGCCTCCAGCCCCTCCCCTTCCCCCTACACACACACACACTCTGACCCTCACCTGTAGGCTGCTCCTAGTCCAAACATGCAGTGATTCTGAAATAGGCCATTCTTGTAGCCAGTCTGGTCCTACCTGTGCCTTGATGATGATCTCTTGACATCTGCCTTTTGCTCTGAGTGAAATCCCAGTGCTGACAACCTGTCCCGCAGTTGGGTTTTTGTTTTTTTTTTTTTTTTGAGAGGGAGTCTCACTCTGTCGCCCAGGCTGGAGTGCAGTGGCGCAATCTCGGCTCACTACAAGCTCCGCCTCCCGGGTTCACGCCATTCTCCTGCCTCAGCCTCTCCGAGTAGCTGGGACTACAGGCGCACGCCACCACGCCTGGCTAATTTTTTTGTATTTTTAGTATAGACGGGGTTTCACCGTGGTCTCGATCTCCTGACCTCGTGATCCACCCACCTCGGCCTCCCAAAGTGCTGGGATTACAAGCGTGAGCCGCCGCGCCCGGCCTTTTTTTTTTTTTTTTTTTTGAGATGGAGTCTCGCTCTGTTGCCCAGGCTGGAGTGCAGTGGCACGACCTTGGCTCACTGCAAGCTCCGCCTCCCGGGTTCACACCATTCTCCTGCCTCAGCCTCCCGAGTAGCTGGGACTACAGGCACCTGCCACCAAGCCTGGCTAATTTTGTTTTTGTATTTTTAGTAGAGACGGGGTTTCACCATGTTAGCCAGGATGGTCTCTATCTCCTGACCTTGTGATCCTCCTGCCTCGGCCTCCCTGTCCCGCAGTTTTTACACAATGAGAGTCAGCATTGTTTTGGCCAATTCAAACTCCAACTATAATAATCTATTCTTTCTACATTGACCACTAAAGGCTGAGCCCTTCCTGTAGTCATACTGCCTTTAATTTTTCCCATCACCAACCAGGCTATCATTCTCTTTTTACAAAGGAGGAAACAGAGCTTAGTGGAGCTAAGAAACTTACCCAAAACCACGTAGCCAAAAGGGATAGAATTCAAACCCAGCTTTCTACATTCCCTCTCCTTCCTGCTACTTCCCCCAGATTCTTCACCTGAGCCATACTTGTGGTGACAGACTTCCAAATGTCACTTCCAGGCTCTCTGCACTGATAGAGGCTTCACCTTATCAGTGGACCCCATGCTCCAGCTTGCAAAGACTATCATCTTTCAGGTGCTGTCAAGAACTTTGAGTACGATGTGTTTCCTATGGCCTGGGCTGCCTCTCAAGACCTGACCTCAGTACCTGCCCTCTCCAATGAGTGGGTCTAAATCTATTCCTGGTCTCCCGCAGTTTGCCTCATTCCATGTGGACAACACAGATATGCCCAGCCAGGTTTTGAGATATGGCCCTCTTTTCTTGAAATCCCCTTAGAAACTAAGATTTTCTTTTTGAGTCATTTGAAAAGAATCATGGTTTACTTCAAATGGCCAAGAGCTTGGGGTTCCAAGTCAAGGATGTACTTTGTTTCTGATACTGTCATGAACCTAATTCTGAGCCTTCATTTACTCATCTGAAAAACTGAAATAATAACAAACCTCTTAGGGGTTTTGTAAGGACTAATGAGTTATTAATGCAAATCTCTTTTCAGAGTGATTAGCCTGAAGGTGCTCAATGTATGGCGGCTCCTATTATGATCATTATCCACATATTCATTATTGTAATCATCACTTCAGGACAAGGAAAGTCCTAGGGGTGGACTGATGAGAAATCCTTATGATGTGAACTGGAGACAGGTACAAGCACTTCGCTTTACCTGGAGAAGGAGGTGGTGCAGTTTACTGGAAAGGATTCTCAACAAAGCTGACTGCTCAGTCACTATTTAGAGATGATACCATTTTTTTTCTCCAATCTTATTTTTTAGTGAGAGCTGTCAGTGATCTTTTTAATTGGAAGTCCTGTAAATTCTGCGGAAAGGTTTTGTAAATACACAAATTTGGGCCCCATCCCCGAGGACGGATTCAGTCAGTCGAGGTGGGGCTTCAGGACTTTTACGTTGAGAAGCTGTGCGAGCAATTCCAGTGAGCACTGCTTGTTGTTGGTGCGCCTGGATTTGCAAATCCTTCCAGATTTGACATTCTGCCATTTCCTGGCAGCAATTAAAGAAGAAAATAATATGAGAAGTACAATGTGATGTGCCCAATTCCAGAGTATACATTTGTATTAGTTTGCTAGGGCTGTCATAACAGAGTACCACAGACTGAGGGGCTTCAACAACAAAAATTTATTTCTCACAGTTCTGAAAGCTGGAAGGCCAAAGAGCAGCAGGTTTGGTTTCTCCTGAGGCCTCTCTCCCTGACTTGCAGATGGCTGCCCTCTCACTGCATCTTTACATGGTCTTTTCTCGGTTTGTGTGAATCCCTGGTGTCTCTCTCTTTCTGGGTCCAAATTTCCTCTCTAAGGACAACAGTCAGGTTGGATTAGGACCCACCCTACCGACCAGCCTCATTTTAATGTAGTCACCTCTTTAAATGTCCTATCTCCAAATACAGTCACATTCTGAGGCACTGGGGGTTAGGGTGTCAATATTTGAATCTGAAGTGGGGAGACATAATTCAGCCATAAAAACATTCAAAGCCCTTGAAAACATACACAGTCACTTCTAGGAATTTATTCCAGGGAAAGAGAGAGAAAGAGAAGGCTGCCCAAAGTTTTCCTCACAGCAGGAGTCCCGCCTATGCCTAGGAGGCATTTAGCCACTGTCTGGGTGAGCCTGAGGAAGTAGGGCCTCTGGAACCACATTTTTGTCTGCCCCCTGACTAAACCAAGCTTTAGTGTCTGGTGTCTGCAGAAAGAGGGCCTGCAGGCAGAAGCTGAAGAAATTGTTTTCATGAGGAGTCTTGTGGGATAAGCAACAATGTGTGGTCTGAATCCCTCTAGAACAAAATAACACAAAACCTAAGATGAGAGTTCGGCTTCTACCAAATATGAAACAGAATGTAGACCATTTAGAGCTTGTTGGGGACACCAGTGGTTTCCAGAGGATACCAATGTGCCCAGAGAACACTGACAAGAAGAGTCATTGCCCCAGACCCGAGCCAGCCTGTTAGTGAACATAAACATCCAGCCCTAGGGACTCTTACAGATGTTAGAGGCTGAGATTCTACGTGAATAGGGGTGAGGACAAGAGGTGTCCTGTGAAGCAGACCTCTTCTTACAGCACAGGCTGAAGAGAAATCTGAGTATTGCTTACTATAGAAAAAAAAGGGAAAAAATACCACACATGTCCAACAATTAGGGGATAAGTTAAGTACATGATTCTATGTTTATGTAAATATAATAGTATTCAGTTGTGAAAAATCATATTGTGGAAGAATATATACTCGAGAAATATTCACGATATGGTGCTAAATAAAAAATACAAGAACAGTACAGAATAACAGCTTTTTGGTTTATAAAAATTATTAATTACCTATTAAAAATGCCAGGTGCATGCATACCAAGTTGTGGTTATCTTGGGATGGGACATTCAAGCTATTTTTTCCTCAGTGATTTTCTGTGCTTTTTCAAGTTTTCTGCATTGTGCATATAGGTTATTTATAAAATTTGAATTTTAAGGGAGTTTAATAAAAGAAAAACCAGCTCTGCTAAAATGGTATCCAGACTGATACCTGTCATTAGACTGTCTATGTGATTAGAGAAGGGACTATTTTCTTTTTCTGTTAAAAAATTATGTCTTTTCTACTTTTTTCATTAAAATATCATTTTGAATAAAATGAAAAAGACAGCAGATGGAAATTTAAAGTGTATTTACTTGAAAAAAGAGAAAGTTGGTATCCATATGCCAACGTCATTGTTTAAACATTTTCTTATACTCATCTTTCGTCTCACCAAAGTCTGGGAATAACTGCAATAGATATTTCATAATTTAACACACACGTACATCTTAAACATCTATGCCAAGAGTTTTTCCTTATGCTTTTTACACATCAGCCTATTATTTGTGTTTCAACTAGAGTATGTTGTCATTCCTGTTCCACATTGGCCAAGAAACCATCAATGCATTTGGGTGCTATGCCCACCTTCCTCTCTGACCTCCTATGCTGAATCATCAGAACAATGATTTCGAAATATTCTCGTTATATTTATACATATCCACATGAATAAATATGTATACATATCTATTTATGCAGATACAATATGCATATTGCTTTTTTAACTTTACTAATTCTGCACTTGACACATTTCATGTGTGATGTCCAACGTTCTACAAACCCTTTCCTGATATGTAAAGCAGACAAGAGCCACCTTGCATCAATGTGTAATTTGATTTTTTTGTTTGTGAGGCAATCATCCTGTCCTTTTCTTTATGAAATTTGACCTAGGTCTCATTGTTTTCTTCTCTAAAAAGTCCACTTTAAATCTTTAAATTCTTCTTTAATGTGTACCTTGTTTTTCTGAACTGGTGTTTAGTTTTTTAAAAGCAGAGAACATAAAAAAGTGAGATGATATAAAAATGATTAATTCAAGCTGAATTCTTTGGAGAGAAGGAACTTATTCTTTTAGAATATATTAAGAAAAATAAATCATAACTAGGACTAATTGAAATGTTGGTCAGAATGTCTATAATTATATCAGATGTTCTAGGAAGAATTTTAATTTAAAAACCATAGTAATTAATATTCTGTGTGGAAATCACATACCTATGTGTATTTCAAAATACTTATCTTGAGTATATATCATAACATTTAATACAGTGCATTGACTGCTTAATCAAACACTCCTATAAAGGTAACATATTCCACTGGCAGGCGAGTTGATGGAGTAGGGGAGGGCAGGGCTGTGGTAGGACATCTGCATGGAGCTAACAAAAGGCCCTGAAAGCGGTGTTCCGAGGCTGATGAACACAGGCTCACCTACTTTATTAATTTACGTAGGGATAGAGTGAAGTTCACCTCCTAGAGACTCATCCAAGAATATATATTTTTAGATGAGTAGAGGGCAAATGGCAACGCGAAAGGAGTTTATCTTGGCTCTGAAAAAATATAATGCTTTTATTGTGACCTGAATGGAGAAGAGGAGGATATCTTTATTGAAAAGAATTCTGCCCTTATTTTTTCTATTTTGTATTAATACAGTCAATTTTTCCTCCAGATTCATGTAAACCCAAAGGTTTTTGTTCCTTTTCAAATCCTTAGTGGTTACTCAATATATTCTGAATGAATGGGTGGATGAATGAAAAGGAATAATGATGTTTTGAACTTTTAAAATTTATTATGAAGAATTTCAAATCTAAACAAGTTGAGAGAATGTTATAATGAACTCCGAGGTACTCATCACTCGGATTTAACAGTTACCAATTTATGGTCGATCTTGTTTCATCTCTATTTGTTTGGTGCCCTCGCTGTGTTCTTTTAAAGCAATTTCAGATGCTTATTATTTCATCTGTAAATATTTTAATATGTATCTCCAAAAAAATAAGGACTCTTTCCTTAAACATAACCAGAATATCACACCAAAATTAACAATATCCTTGATATCTGGTCAGTTAAAGATTTCATGACTGTTTTGCATATAGTTTGCTTAAATTAGAATCCAAATAAGGCCCATACGTTGCAATTGAGTAACGATTCTCTTGAGGCATATTTAATGTATCTGTTCTCCATCTTTTTCTTCTTACCATTTATTTGTTGAGGTTTGTCCTATAGTTTTTCATCTATGGATTTGGCTGTTCATATCCCCTTCGTATTGTTAAGAATGCTTTATTTTCCTTTTATTTTCCATGAATTAGTAGTTTGATTATAGATGCTTGATCAGACTCAGGCTTGACTTTTTTTAGTAAGAATATTTTACAAGTGACATTGTGTACATCCATCAGGAGTCATATAATGTCTGGTTGTCTCTCTTTTTGAGATGTTAACAGCCATTAATGATCATTGCCTGGATCCATTAATTCATTAAGAGCTTCAGAATGCACTATTCTATTATTCTTTCTTCATTTACTAGCTTGAATACTTCTCTACAGAAACATTCTTTATCAGCTATTTATTTATCTTGTGGCATAGTTTGCATAATTAAGGAAGAATAAATCCTTAATTCTTTTTCTGTATTAACCAGTTTTCAAAATAATGAATTGGATCTCTAACATTTTCCAAAAATAACTAATGAATTTTTTGAAGTGTCATTATCAACTTATGAATTGAAACATGCTTAGTAAGATTCATTTTAGATATTGTATTATTGCATTGTTCCTCAAATTATTCTATCATTAGCTATTGGGGCCTTTTCAAGCTGGCTGTTGCGTCCATTTGACAAAGTTCGAATAGTCCTAATCATATTTTTCTTATTCTTGTGTGAGAAGGTGTCGTATATTTCTTGACCCACATCTGGGATTGGCCGTTTTTCCAAGGAGCCCTGGATCTTTTGAAAGGGAAGTAGTGTGTAAAGATCACCATCTGGATGGTGGGGGTGGCTGTTGCTTCTGGATTAGTCATTGCTTCTAGGCTTTTCCAGTGGACAGAACTAAGGAATAAGAATTTTTATGGCAAAACACATCACGATTTCACACTATTTCCAGGTCAAATTCTGGAATATAGGCTTTTTATTTAAACTCTTCTTACATCGGCATTCCTTTGTTCCACACAAACATTCCTGATTCTGAGCAGCACTAATATACTTACTTTCTTTACTCCACCGTAAATATATAACAGAATCAGAAAAATAATATGAAAACTACAACAAACAATATGATTACTGAAAATAGTTTAAGTTGTATTTGCCATTATTTGGTCCTTAGAATATATAGTTGTCTCTTAGCATTTCTGGGGAACCAATTCTAGGACCTCCATGGAATACTAAAATCTGAAGATGCTCAAATCTTCTATATAAAATGGCCTGGTATTTATATAACCTATGTACATCCTCCCCTATACTTTAAATCATCTCTGGATTATTTATAATACCTAATATGATGTACATGATGTGTAATCAGTTGTACCACTGTATTGTTTAGGGAATAATGACAAGAAAAATAAGTCTGTACCTGTTCAGTACAGACAATTTTTTTCTGAGTATTTTTGATCTGTGTTTGGTTGACTGTATGGATACAGAAACCACAAACAAGGAAGGCCTAGTATTCCACTAGGGGTAAGTATTCAAAATGCTGCATTTTAAAGTTACTTGGGACATTTCCATTCTGTGTGGTTATGCCACCAAACTAGGTAAGCAGCTAATATAACACACACACACACACACAGACGCACACACTTATATTACTATACACTTCCCCAACTTGCCTTTTTTGCCTAGCATTATGCACTAGACATCATTCTATAGTAGTGTGTAGAGATACTCCATATTCCTCTTTAATATGCCACTCTGTGGATGTGCCAAAACTTATTTACCTTTTCCCTAGTGATCTGGGTTGTTTACAGTATTTAGCATTTACAAATTTTTTTAAAACCATTTTAATGAATAGTTTTGTGAATTTGACATGTTTGAATGTCTTTATATTTTGCTAGTGCATATTTGTGATAGAGTTCTATAAGTAGCATTTTTATATCAAAGAGTAAATATATTAGAACATTTACTGCCAATCTCCAAGCATGGTGGTTCATACCTGTAATCGCAGATCTTTGGGAAGTGAGTTGGAAGGATTGCTTGAGGCCAGGAGTTCAAGATCAGCCTGGATGATATAGTGAGATTCTGTCTCTACAAAAAAAATTTCTTAAAAATTAGCTGGGTGTGTGGGCTCACACCTGTAGTCCTAACTACTAAGGAGGCTTAGGTGGAAGAATCACTTGAGCCTAGGAGTTTGAGGTTACAGTAAGCTATGATTGCACCACTGAACTCCAGCCTGGGTAGACAGAGTGAGACCCTCACCAGTCACTAGAATCTGGTTTGAGCCACTGCACCTGGCTATGTTTCTTTTTGACTAAAATGTTTGCTTTTATCTCTCCGATTTTTCTATAGGATTTTGTGCCTTTGACTTCTCAGTTTTTAGAAGCATTTTATATATTTAATTACTAACTCTTTGTGACACAAGTTGCAACTATTTTATTCAGTTTGCTGTTTGACTTTTTACTTTGCTTATCATGTTTATTTTGTATTCAATTTTTAAAAATTGTGTATTATTAAATGTATCACTTTTTCCCTTTTTTCTTCTAGTCAAATCACAGTTTGGAAAGTAGCCTTCTTCCCAAATTAAAGAGAAGCTATCCTATGTTTTTTCAAATCTTATTTCTAGGACTTGCGGTTTCATTAGAGTTTAACATTTAATTCTGCTACATTTGAATTTACTTTTGTGTGTGGTATGAAGAATGGATCCAATGCTGTCTTTTTCCATGTGGCTCTCTACTTATCCCAATACTTATTAGAAAGTACATCTTTTTCCCATTGATCTGAGATGCTGCCTTTTTCATGTACATTTCCAAATGCATTGGATTTATTTCTGGATTTTCTGCTGTATTCACTGGTCGGTCTATTCCTACCATAGTGGTTTACTTATAGAAGCTTTAACTACATTTTAATATTTAATAAGGCCAGACTACTCTTCCCCTATCCCCTACCCCATTGTTCTTCTTTTTCAGGGCTTTCTAGGCTATTGTTTTTCCAAATAATATTTATAATCATTTTGTTCAGCTCCTGAAAAAAAGCATGATGGTATTTTATTGAGATCACATTGCATTTAAATATTGTACCGAATGACAATTGACATCTTCAGAATATTGAGCTTTATAATCTAAAAGCACAGTATGTCTTTCCATTTGTTCATCTCTATTTTCTTTTTTATTTTTTGGCGATGTTTTGTAGTTTTCCTCACATGAATTTGAGACATTTTCTAGTCAAGTTTACTTCTGGGTATTTATTTTCCTTTTTGGTCATCCTATAAGATGTCTTTTATTACATATTTTAGCTGTTGTGTTTGTACCACTGAAGGCTATTGATTTTTGCATGATGAATTTGTAAACTGCTACTGTACTAAATTCTGCTATTGTTCCAAAAAGGTTTCTCATTTGTTCTTTTGCATTTTTCATGCATACAGTTGTACCATTTCTCTTTCTTTTCTTTCTTCCTTTCTCAGTAATTAAATGTTTAGATTTTCTATTTCTATTAGGGTAAGTTGTAGTTTTCTAGAAAATAACCTACTTTACCTAGCTTTTCAAATTTATTTGTATTGAGTTGTGCAAAGTAGTCCCATTTTTTAAAAAGTTTCTTCCATTTTGATAACTATTTCCCACTTATTAACTTTGCGTATTCATACTGTCTCAACTTTTTTCCTTTTTAATACTTTTTCCACTGAAGTATAATATACTAAAAGAGAATAAATCATTAAGTATACCTATCAGTGAATTTTCACAAAGTGAACATATCTGTGTAACCCCTAACATATCAAGAAATAGAGCATCCATGGAAATAGAACATCAAGAAACCCTACTCTTTTCCGTCACAGTCACTACGGCTTCTGTACTCCCCAGAGGGTACCACTATCTGACCTTCAAAACTACAGATTTATTTCACCTGTGTGCAAACTCTATATAAGTGAAATTACAGCCTTGCTTCTCTTTTGGGTCTACTTTCTTTCATTTAACCTTACACTTGTAAGATTCTTCCATGTTGCAGCATGTAACAAGTTTATTCATTTTCACTGCTGAATGAAATTCCATTTATTAATATACTAAATTTAATATCTGATCTGTTGATTAACATATAGATTGTTTCCAGTTAGTGACAATTAGGAATAATACTACTATGAACATTCTTATACATATTTTCTGGTACATATGTACACATTTCTGTGTGGCATATACCCATGAGACGATTTGCTGGGCAATGTATCATGTCATGTGTTCAGCTTTGGTAAATACTTTCAACTGTTTTTCCAAGTGATTGTTCCAATTTATGGTCCCCCAAACAGTGTATTAGAGTTTCTATTGCTCCACATAAACTTGGTATTATCAATCTTCTTAAATTTAATTATTGTAGTTTTAGATTTGCACTTTCCTAATGATGAATGAGCATTTTTTTCACGTTTTATTATCTGTTTAGAGTTTATCTTTTGTGAAATGCTTGTTCAAGTCCTTTGCCCATGTTTTTATTGGATTGTCTGTCTTATTAAAAGGAAAGGAATTCTTTACATGTTCTTTATATTAAAGAAATTTTTTACATGTTCTAACCCTTTGTCAAATGTAAGTGTTGCAAATATGGACTCCTGTTCTGTATCTTGCCTTTTAACTCTCTAAATGAGTCTTTTGATGAGCAGGAGTTCTTAATTTTTATATAATCCAATTTATGATTTTTTCCTTTATGGTTATTGCTTTTATTTTCCTGTTTGATCAATCTTTGCCTATGACAAGATCATGAGGTGTTCTCGTATGTCATATTCTACATTTCCCTTTCAGATCTGCTAAACATCTAGAGTTGATTCTTTACATGACACATGTGGGAGTCAAGATTAATTCTTTTCTGTATGGGTAGTTAATTGATGCACCATTATGTGTTGACAATTCTCTTTTACCAACAATTCTGCAATGCCACCTCTGTCATAAATCACGTGTGTATGTCAGAATCTATTTCAGTACTGCCTCTTCTGCTTCACTGGTCCTTTGCCTAAGCTTACACTAGTGCCACCTTGTCTAAATTAATAAAGCATGGTATTCAGTAGTGTAGAGTCTCCAAATGTATTCTTCAAAACTATTTTTTCTATTATTGGTTCTTTGCAATTTTTTTCTTCCTTTTTTTAGGAACAGGGTTTTGTTGTGCCACACAGGCTAGAGGTAGTTGTGCAATCATAGCTCACTGCAGCCACAAACACCTGGGCTCAGGCAATCCTTCTGCCTTGGCCTCCCAAAGTGCTGGGATTACAGGCATGAGTCACTGTGCTTGGCCCTGTTGATTGCATTTCAAAAATTAATTTTAAAACTTGTCAATTTCCCTCAATCCCCCAAAAAAACTTTGCCGGGATTTTTATTGTAGTTGCATTGGATCTAGCAATTGATTTGGGGAAGAACTAATATGTTTACAATACCTAATGTTCTAAGAATCCAGAAATAAAGCCACACACCTACAGCCATCTGATCTTTGACAAAGTTGAAAAAAATAAACAATGGGGAAAAGACTCCTTATTCAATAAATGGTGCTGGGATAGCTGGCTAGCCATATGCAGAAGAATGAAACTGGGCCCCTACCTTTCAACATATACAAACATTAGCTCAAGATGGATTAAAGATTTAAATGTAACAGGTAGACTTCTGGAAGAGAGCTTAGGAAACACCATTCTGGGCGTGAGCCTTGGAAAAGAATACATGATTAAGTCCTCAAAAGCAATTGCACAAAACCCAAATTGACAAGTGGGACCAAATTAAACTAAAGAGCTTCTGCACAGCAAAATAAACTACCAACAGAGTGAACAGGAAACCTACAGAATGGGAGAAAATGTTCGCAAACTGTCATCTGACAAAGGTTTAATATCCAGAATCTATAAGGAACTTGAACAATTCAACAAGCAAAAAACACATAACCCCATTAAAAAATGGGCAAAGGACATGAACAGATACTTCTTAAAATAAGCCATACAAACAGCCAACAAACATATGAAAAAATCCTCCACATCACTAATCATCAGAGAAATTTAAATCCAAATCACAATGAGATACCATCTCATACCAATCAGCATGGCTATTATTAAAAAGTTAAAAAACAACAGAGGCTGGCAAGGCTATGGAGAAAACGGAACACTTATGCACTGTTAGTGGGAATGTAAATTAGCTTAGCTATTGTGAAAAGCAGCTTGCACATTTCTTAAAGAATTTAAAATGAAACTACTTTTCAACCCAGCAATCCCATTACTGGGTATATATCCAAAAGAAAATACATTGTTCTACCAAAAAGACAGGCACTTGCATGTTCATCACAGCACTACTCACAGTAGCAAAGACATGGAATCAAACTAGGTGCCTATCAATCATGGATTAGATAAAGAAAATGTGGTACATATACACCATGGAATACTACACAGACATAAAAAAACCCAAACCTGTTCTTTTGCAGCAACATGGATGCAGCTGGAGGCCATTATCCTAAGTGAATTAATGCAGGAACAGAAAACCAAATACTGCATGTTCGCACTTACGAATGGAAGCTAAACACTGGGTACTCCTGGTCATGAAAGATTGTGACTACAGAAACTGGGGACTACCAGAGTGGGGAGGAAAGCAGGGGAGGAAGGATTGAGAAACTGCCTATCGGGTACTATGCTGAGTACCTGAGAGAAGGCATCCATCATACCCTTAGCGCCAGCATCACACAACATACCTAGGTAACAAACCTCCGTATGTACCACTTAAATCTAAAAGAAAAGTTGAAATTATTTTTTAAAAAATAAAAAATAGAGTTCTCTGAAATTTTGTGCATATTAGATTTTATTAGATTTTTTCCAAGGTATTTAAAGTTTTTGTAAATGCTATTTTAAAATTTAGTTCTCTAATAGTTCTATTTATGTATAAAATACAGTTAATTTTTGTAAATTGATTGGGTATTGAGATCTTGCTAGATGCACTTGTTAAATATAATAATTTATCTCTAAATTATTTTGTTTTTTTCATGCACAATCATTCACTTGCAAATAAGGACAGTGCTCTATTGCTCTGTCTAGGACCTCCAGTATGATATTGAATAGAAGTTGAGATAACAAGCATCTTTGCTTTATTTTTGATCTTAGAGGAAAGTTTTTGTACTTCAACGTTAAGTATTCAGTTTAGAGTAGTATGGTTTTTTTGTTTTATGACACCCTATATCAGATTAAGGAAGTTTCCTCTTATTCCTAGTTTTTTTTTTAATGAGCAGATCATTGAAAATGAATTTTATTAAATTCTTTTTCTGTAGCTATGAAGTGATGATGTAATTTTTCTTCTAATTTTGAGTGTAATGAATTACTTTAGTTGATTTACTTAAATTGAGGTAAAATTTATATATATTAAAATGCACAGATTTTCAGTGTACAGCTTGGTAAGTTTTCAGATCTGGGCAACCATCATTTAGATCAAGATTTAGACTATTTTACACACTAGAAAGTTTATTTGTGCCGACTTGCAGTCAATATTCAAAGGTAACCACTATTCTAATTTTTTTTTTTTTTTCAGATGAAGTCTTGCTTTGTCATCCAGGCTGGAGTGTAATGATGGAATCTCGGCTCACTGCAACCTCTGCCTCCCAGGTTCAAGTGATAACCAGGCCTCAGCCTCCTGACTAGCTGGGATTACAGGTGCGCACCATGCCTGGCTAATTTTTTTGTATTTTTAGTAGAAATGGGGTTTCACCATGTTGGCCAGGCTGGTCTTGAACTCCTGACCTCAAGTGATCTGCCCACCTCGGCCTTCCAAAGTGCAGGGATTACAGGTGTGAGCCACTGTGCCTGGTCTTTATTCTAACCTTTATTACCATGGATTTTTTGCTTGCCAACTTTATATAAATAAAATCGTACAGTATATACTTTTGGAGTCCAGTTTTCTCCTCAATATAATATTCTTGACCCAAGTGTTATTTAATAACATGTATTTTAATTGCTAGGTGAAAGGTCCTTTTTGGTTTTTGATTATGTTGTTAATTTTTGCATTTTAGTAAAAAAAATTATGTATATTATTTCTTCTTTTTTTTAAACAACTAAGTAATCAAGTTTTATTTAGTATCAGCAGCATGTTTACCATTTTCCAGTGCTTCTCATCACTTCTTGCATTACCATACTTCCATCTGAAATAATTTGTATTTTGCCAAAAGAACTTAATTTGGTATTTCTTTTAGTTTAGACTTGCTATGAATTCTCTTAGGTTCTGTTTGTCTGAAATCATTTTTATTTTACCTTCTTTCTAAAAGATTATTTGCACCAGTAATAAAATTCCATGTTGGCAGTCATTTTCCTTTCAGCTTTAACTTTTATTATTTTTCTTAAAAACTCAGCTTTCAGTCTTTTTGGTAGCTTCTTTAAAAATAATGTCTTCTTTTCTCTGGCCACCTTTAAGATTTCTCTTGGTCTTTGGTTGCCCAGCTATAGTTCCGTTTGTATTTATCCTATATGGGTTCATAAACTTTTTTGAATCTGTGGGTAAATTCTTACCTAGTTATATCTACAATATTGCTTTTTATTTTTTTTTAAATTATACTTTAAGTTCCAGGGTACATGTGCATAATGTGCAGGTTTGTTACATATGTATCCATGTGCCATGTTGATTTCCTGCACCCATTAACTCGTCATTTACATTAGGTATATCTCTTAATGCTATCCCTCCCCCCTCCCCCCACCCCACAACAGGCCCCGGTGTGTGATGTTCCCCACCCGGTGTCCAAGTGTTCTCATTGTTCAATTCCAACCTATGAGTGAGAACATGCGGTGTTTGGTTTTCTGTCCTTGCGATAGTTTGCTGAGAAAGATGGTTTCCAGCTTCATCCATGTCCCTACAAAGGATATGAACTCATCCTTTCTTATGGCTGCATAGTATTCCATGGTGTATATGTGCCACATTTTCTTAATCCAGTCTATCATTGATGGACATTTGGGTTGGTTCCAAGTCTTTGCTATTGTAAATAGTGCCACAATAAACATACGTGTGCATGTGTCTTTATAGTAGCATGATTTATAATCTTTGGGTATATACCCAGTAATGGGATGGCTGGGTCAAATGGTATTTCTAGTTCTAGATCCTTGAGGAATTGCCACACTGTCTTCCACAATGGTTGAACTAGTTTACAGTCCTACCAACAGTGTAAAAGTGTTCCTATTTCTCCACATCCTCTCCAGCACCTGTTGTTTCCTAACTTTTTAATGATGGCCATTCTAACTGGTGTGAGATGGTATCTAATTGTGGTTTTGATTTGCATTTCTCTGATGGCTAGTGATGATGAGCATTTTCTCATTTGTCTGTTGGCTCCATAAATGTCTTCTTTTGAGAAATGTCTGTTCATATCCTTTGCCCACTTTTTGATGGGGTTGTTTGATTTTTCCTTCTAAATTTGTTTTAGTTCTTTGTAGATTCTGGATATTAGCCCTTTGTCAGATGGGTAGATTGCAAAAATTTTCTCCCAATCTGTAGGTTGCCTGTTCACTCTGATGGTAGTTTCTTTTGCTGTGCAGAAGCTCTTTAGTTTAATTAGATCCCATTTGTCTATTTTGGCTTTTGTTGCCATTGCTTTTGGTGTTTTAGTCATGAAGTCCTTTCCCATGTCTATGTCCTGAATGGTATTGCCTAGGTTTTCTTCTGGGGTTTTTAGGGTTTTAGGTCTAACATTTAAGTCTTTAATCCATCTTGAATTAATTTTTGTATAAGGTGTAAGGAAGGGATCCAGTTTCAGTTTTCTACATATGGCTAGCCAGTTTTCCCAGCACCATTTATTAAATAGGGAATCCTTTCCCCATTTCTTGTTTTTGTCAGGTTTGTCAAAGATCAGATGGTTGTAGATGTGTGTTATTATTTCTGAGGGCTCTGTTCTGTTCCATTGGTCTATATCTCTGTTTTGGTAGCAGTACCATGCTGTTTTGGTTATTGTAGGCTTGTAGTATAGTTTGAAGTCAGGTAGCATGATGCCTCCAGCTTTGTTCTTTTTGCTTAGGATTGTCTTGGCAATGCAGGCTCTTTTTTGGTTCCATATGAACTTTAAAGTAGTTTTTTCCAATTCTGTGAAGAAAGTTTTTGGTAGCTTGATGGGGATGGCATTGAATCTATAAATTACCTTAGCCAGTATTTCTTTTTTTTAGCATGCATGGACATTTTCTGTATTACCCATGTCTAGGAATATAATTTTTTAAAAAAAATAATGAAACAGATGTATTCTAATATGTGGTCTTCTTAGAAGAAGGCTCAGGTATTTGAAGAAGCTCTTGAATCATCACAGTATTCCTTTTGGGTAGGTGGATAAAGCAGGTAATATGTTCTGCTAGTCTTTTTCAGTGTCATAATTATATTATATTGCTACATTAGAAATCCAGTATCCTGACATCAAGCTATATTATAAGGCTATAGTAATCAACACAGCATGGTATTGGTACAAAAGCAGACACAGAGACCAATGGAACAGAGTAGAAAGCCCAGGAATAATGCCACACACCTACAACCATCTGATCTTTGATAAAGCCAACAAAAACAAGCAATGAGAAAGGACTCCCTATTCAATAAATGATGTCGGGATAACTGGCTAGCTATATGCAGAAGATTGAAACTGCATATACAAAAGTTAACTCAAGATGTGTTACAAACTTAAATGTAAAACATCAGACTCCAAAAACCCTGGAAGATAACCTAGGAAACAGCACTGTGGACATAGGACCTAGCAAGGATTACATGTGAAGACTCCAAAAGCAATTGCAACAAAATAAAAAATTGAGCAATGGGACCTAATTAAACTAAATGGCTTCTCCACAGCAAAAGAAACTATCAACAGAGCAAACACACAACCTATAGAATGGGAGAAAATATTTGCAAACTATGCATCTGACAAAAGTCTAATATCAAGAATTTATAAGAAACTTAAATAAACTAACAAGTGAAAAAGCAAACAGCCCCATTAAAACAATGTGCAAAGGATATGAACAGACACTTCTCAAAAGTAGATATACATGTGGCCAACAAGCATATAAAAAATGCTCCACAACACTAATCATCAGAGAAATACAAATCAAAACCACAATGAGATACCATCCCATACTAGTCAGAATGGCTATTATTAAAAAGTCAAAAAATAACAGATACTGACAAGGTTGCAGAGACAAGGGAACGCTTATACACTGCTGGTGGGAATGTAAATTAGTTCAGCCATTGTGGAAAGCAGTTTGAAGATTGCTCATAGAACTTGAAACTACCATTTGACCCAGCAATCTCATTACTGGGTATATACCGAAAGGAATATAAATTGTTCTACCATAAAGACACGTGTACGTGTTTGTTCATTGCAGCACTTTTCACAATAGCAAAGACATGAACTCAATCTAGATGCCCATCAATGGTGAAAATATGGTAAATACACACCAAACACCATGGAACATTACACAGCCATTTTTTTAAAAAGAACAAAATCATGTTCTTTGCAGCACATGGATGGAGCTAGAGGCCATTATTCTAAGTAAACTAACACAGGAACAGAAAATCAAATACTGTAAGTTCTCACTTAAGTGTGAGCTAAACAACGAGAACACATGGACACACAGAGGGGAACAACATATACTGGGGCCTACTTGAGGGTGAAAGATGGGAGGAGGGAGAGGATCCAAAAAATACCTATTGGGTACTATGTGTATTACCTGAGTAATTAAATAATCTGTATACCAAACCCCGTGACACACAGTTTATAACAAACCTGCACGTGTATCCCTGAACCTAAAATAAAAGTGATAAAAAAAGAATTCCAGTATAAATATTAATATTTTAGTTTTAGAACTTAACTGAAGTCTTGCTTCTTGAGATGTTGTTCTATAATGGAGAGCTCCATGTCTTTCAAAGTCCAGCTCGTCTCTTTACTAGCTCTAATGCTTAGTTGCTTAGAATTACCTGTCAATTTCCTTACCAATAAAATGGAAATAACAGTATCTATTTAATATTGTTATTGTGATGACTGAATGAAATAACTGATAAAAGCATCTGGTAAGTGGAGTAGGTACTAAATAACTAGCAGCTATGGCTCTAATTGTTGTTAGCTTTAAATGAGCTTTGTTCACATGCTATTCTCACCAACACATGAGGGAATGACTTCTAGCTCTAGACTGACTAAGCCGCAATTGAGTCTGGATCAAGAGGAGCAGTCACCAGTCAAGCCTTATTTATCTTAATTGAGATATTATCCTCCATTCAAATCCAAGTTCTCCAGAAAAAAGCATCACAGTAAACCATAGCAGTCCCTTAAATATTTGTGTGACATATTGGATGATTATTTCCAACATAAGCATGCATCAAGGGCCAGTTGGGTAACTAGGGAACTGAGGGAAAAGGTCCTTGTAAAAGAATGGAAAGAAGGGCAGGAATGCAAGTGGCAAAAAAGACGATGATCTTTACACTCTTTTTAATTTTGTCCAGAAATGGGCCCTGCTAAGAATCACTAGTTGAACCTAGCAATCAGTTTTCATTCACGAAGAGCACTGTCAGGTTCCCCCAGAGATTGAAGCCTCTGCCTCTGGATTTTTCTTCTGCAGCATTCCAGAATTACACCTTTCCTTCACCTCTGTGATACCTTTAGTTTGTCCTTTTGGCTTGCAGCCAGATTCTTGTGCTCACACAGTCTCATTCATGACTGTCTTCCAATTTGAGAAGAATGAAGATTTGGGTGAAGGAGGGGTCAATGCAGTGGGAAGAAAGGAGATGTAGATGTGTCACAGGGAAACTCCTACCTGTGACATTCTTGTAGTTTTCAAGGTTACAGGGATCAAGCTGCTTGCAGTCAGTTGTAAAGAGAAGGCTTTCTTCCCCCTGTTGTGATTGCAGTGTGGAATGACTGGTTGTGATAATAACAGTGTGCTCCAGGGCTGATTGATGCGGTGACAGCACCAGGCTCTGCAGGAGACCCACTGCCAAGCCTTAGGACCTCACTAGTACTGTTGACAACCGCTTTTTCTACTTGACTCATATTGCAATCACCTGAGAAGCATGTTGTCCAAAATTTCAAAGAGATCCAAGCAAAATTAATGGGCCAGAGGCAGCAATGAGTGAGCATTATTCGTTGACAGGCAAAAATGTCAGATGAAAACAAAAAAGTCAACCAAAGGAGTTGTAAGGTGTGATTGTTGTGAAACATGGTTATGTTCAAGACCTAATGGGTTCAGCTGATATTGTACGGCTTATTTGTGTTGCTCTTTATCATCTTAATAGCAAAATTATCATTAGGTAAATCTGCAAGTAGATAGTTCTTCCACTGGTCAGTGCTTGGTCATGATATGCCTATCTTTTCTAGGTTTAAAACTCTTTTAAAAAATCTTATCTAATTAAATTGACTTCAAAGTGTAGGTGTTATGTGCACACGTGTACTTGTGTTTGTGTTCAGCAGCTTTTTTCCCAACTTTTATTTTAGGTTCAAGAGGTACATGTGCAGGTTTGTTTTATGGGTAAATTAATTGCATATCATGGAAGTTTGGTGTACAGCTTATTTCATCACCCAGGTAATGAACATACTACCCAATATATGGACAGGTACTTTTTTGATTCTCACCCTTCTCTCACCTCCATCCTCAAGTAGGTCCTGGAGTCTATTGTTCCCTTTTTTTTTTTTTTTGGCCTGTGTGTACTCAATGACTAGCTCCCACTTATGAATGAGAACATGTAGTATTTGGTTTTTCTCTTCCTGTGTTAATTTGCTTAGGGCAATGGCCTTCAGCTCCATTCAGGTTGCTGCAAAGAATATGATTTTGTTCTTTTTTATGGCTGTGTAGTATTCTGTGGTGTATGGTGTATGTGTACCATATTTTCACCATTGATGGGCATCTAGATTGAGTCCATGTCTTTGCTATTGTGAAAAGTGCTGCAATGAACAAACACGTACACGTGTCTTTATGGTAGAACAATTTATATTCCTTCCGGTATTTACCCAGTAATGAGATTGCTGGGTTGAATGGTAGTTTTAAGTTCTTTGAGAAATATTCAAACTGCTTTTCATAATGGCTGAGCTAATTTACATTCCCACCAGCAGTGTATAAATGTTCCCTTTCATCTGCTTCCTTGCCAGCATCTGTTATTTTTGACTTTTTAGTAATAACCATTTTGACTGGTGTGAGATGGTATCTCACTGTGGTTTTGATTTGCATTTCTCTGATGATTAGAGATGTGGAGCATTATTTCATAGGATTGTTGGCCGCATGTATGTCTTCTCTTGAGAAGTGTCTGTTCATGTCCATTGCACATTTTTTAGTGGAATTATTTGTTTTTGCTTCTTAATTTGTTTAAGTTTTCTATAGATTCTGGATATTAGACCTTTTTCAGATGCATAGTTTGCAAATCTTTTCTCCCATTCTATAGTGAGAAAATATTTGCAAACTACGCATCTGACAAACTGTGCATCTGTCTGTTTACTCTGTTGACAGTTTCTTTTGCTATGCAGAAGCTCTTTAGTTTAATTAGTTCCTATTTGTCAATTTTTGGTTTTGTTGCAATTGCTTTTGGAGTCTTTGTCATGAAATCTTTGCCAGCGCTCATGTCCAGAATGACATTTCCTAGGTTATTTTCTAGGGGTTTTATAGTTTTATAGTTTTACATTTAAGTTTTAATCCATCTTGAGTTGATTTTTGCATGTGGTTAATGGAAGGGATCCAGTTTCAGTCTTCTGCATATGGCTAGCCTGCTATCCCAACACCATTTATTGAATAGGGAGTTCCTTCCCCATTGCTTGTTATTGTTCACTTTGTCGAAAATCAAATGGCTGTAGGTGTGTGGCTTTAATTCTTAGTTCTCTATTCTGTTCCATTAGTCTATGCGTCTGTTTTTGCACCAATACCATATACTATTTTGGTTACTGCAGCCTTGCAGTATAGTTTGAACTCAGGTAGTGTGATGCCTCTGGCTTTATTATTTTGGCTTAAGATTGCTTTGGCTAATTTGGGATCTTGTTTGATTTTATAGGAACTTTAGAATAGTTTTTTCTAATTCTGTGAAAAATATTGGTAGTTTGATAGGAATAGCATTGGATCTGTCAATTGCTTTGGGCGGTATGGCCTTTTTAACAATATTGATTCTTCCTATCCATGAGATGAAATGTTTTCCCATTTTGTTTGTATTGTCTCTGATTTCTTTCAACAGTGTTTTGTAATTCTCATCATAGAGGTCTTTTACCTCCCTCGTGTCTGTGTTCCTAGGTGTTTTATTCTTTTTGTGGCTACTGTGAACTGTATTGCATCCCTTGATTTGGCTCTTAGCTTGGATGTTATTGGTGTATAGAAATGCTACTGATTTTTGTACGTTGATTTTGTAGCCTGAAACTTTACTGAAGTCATTTATCAGTTCCAGGAGCCTTTGGGCAGAGACTATGGGGTCTTCTAGGTATAGAATCATGTCGTGTGCAAAGAGAGATAGTTTGGCTTTTTCTTTTCTTATCTAGATGCCTTTTATTTCTTTCTCTTGCCTGATTGCTCTAGCTAGGAAGTCCTCGCCAGAGCTATTTATACCAATTTTTATATACTTACAGATATAACTAGTTGACTTTTCAAATTTGTTGAGTTTTAGAAATGATTTCATATATTGTAGTTCTAACTTATAACTTAATTTTCATTATTAGTTGAACACTGACATAATCAGTGCAGGAATCAACAACAGGGATTGGAAGATGAAAGTGAGATAGTGCTGTCAACCTCAGATGAGAATAGCTGGATCTGAATTCTGATGAAGACCCAGAAATTATGCTTGTCAATCAGTGCTGGGAGTCATCATCTCTTGAGGGAGAAACTTACAGTAAGTCCAGGGCACACAAGAATCGTACAAACCAGAATGCCCATTTTAGGAATTCAATGAGAAATATGTCCAGATCATTCATATTGGCATAAAATTATCTTCCTATAATCAAAGTATATGAGGATCCAAATCATAATTAGATGCCAGTTTTTGGACTTTTAAAGAAATTACCCTCAGGAATGAGAAATTGTCAAAAACCTAGGTGAATGATCTATTCCCTTCTTATAGGCAGGTCTACAGGGGAAATAGGATATTGATTGATGAATGGAGTGTCAGAACAAAGAGTTTTATATTAACTGAATATTTAAACAAATCAGGCAAAAACAATATGAGATATCTATCTAATACAAGCGGTCACCTTTATCTCCAAACCAGGAACCAGACACTCCCAAATCACATAGGTAAGACTTCCTCTTCCAATGACAGAGCTTGGGTAGACAGTACCAGTGTCTGTCTCTGGGGTCTCTCTCTCTCTCTTTTTGTTTTTGTTTTTGTTTTTTTTTCTTTCTTTTATTTTTTATTTTTATTTTTTTGTTTTTTTGAGATAGAGTCTCTCTCTATTGCCCAGGCTGGAGTGCAATGGAGCAATCTTGGCTCACTGCAACCAGTGTCTGTCTCTGGAGTCTCTCTCTCTCTCTCTCTTTTTTTTCTTTTTCTTTCTTTCTTTTATTTTTTATTTTTTTGTTTTTTGAGACAGAGTCTCTCTCTATTGCCCAGGCTGGAGTGCAATGGCGCAATCTTGGCTCACTGCAACCTCCGCCTCTGGGGTTCAAATGATTCTCTTGCCTTAGCCTCCTGAGTAGCTGGGATTACAGGCGCCCGCCACCACGTCTGGCTAATTTTTGTATTTTTAGTAGAGACGGGGTTTCACCATGTTAGCCAGGTGGTCTCGAACTCCTGACCTTGTGATCCGCCCTCCTCGGCCTTCCAATGTGCTGGGATTACAGGCGTGAGCCAAGTGCTGGGATTACAGGTGTGAGCCACCATGCCCAGCCTCTGGGGTCTCTTTTTTACCCCATGGCTAAAACACTCTACCTCTTCCCACCCAACTCAATACACGAACCCACCTCTAATTGTCACAGTAATTCTTTTGTTTCTCGATATATACTTAGAAATGGAATTGCTGGGTCAAAGACTGAGCCTAGTTCTGTAGGCAACATCAACTGTTCCCCCAAAATGAATGTATCAATTGGCACTTTGTCAGCAGGACATATGTTCCCTTTGATCCACATTCTAGTCAACCTTGGCATTTTTAATTTTGAGCCAAAAAAAAATTGTAAAATGATATATCTTTTTTTAACTTATATTTCCTTGATTATTAGTAAAACTGAGTATCTTTTTATTTGCTCCTGGGAAGATAAGATGCTTCTCTTTGCCTCTATTGAAATTACTACATGGAATTTCTTTAGCCAGTTTACACAGTAAATTACAATAAGAGATTTTCCTGTGTTTAATTCACATTACATTAAACCTGCCATTAAATAGCATCTTTCTAAAAATTGTTAGACTTGGTTTGATAACATTTCCTTTAGGGTTTTTACATTGAAGTTCAAAGGTGAACTCAGCCTGTAATTTAACTTTTTAAAATTGTCCTTGTCTGATCTGTTCTTGTCAAGATCACACACATCTCAAAGCCTGTTTTTTCCTATTCAGAAAGAGCCTGGTAATTTGTTTTTAAGAAGATTTTGAACTGCAGATTCATTTTTCTTCCATTGTTTTAGAACCATTCAGCTTTTCAATAATTGAGTAGACTTATCACTTCTTTCTTTTCTAGAATGTGTTATTTTTGCCTACTTTTACAATTTTTAATTTTTAGTATATTAAAATTTATATGTAGCAAACGTACAGATGGTTTGAGAATTTTGACAAATGTACATACCTAAATAATTAGCATCCATAAAGATATAGAATATTTCATCTCAGCAAAAAGTTCTTCCATGCCACTTTCCAGGGAATCCTGCCCTCTACCTCAGAGAAACATTTTTCTTCTGATTTCTAACCCATAGATTAGTCTTGTTTGTCCTTGAATTTCATATGAATAGACTTATGCAGTACTCTTTTCTTTTATGCAGTATGTGGATTCTTTATCTCAAATATATTTTTATATTCCTCCATATTGCTTAATGTGTTAATAGTTTGTTCCTTCTTATTTCTGAGTAGTATTCCATTGTATAAATATTCTACAATTTGTTTATCTACTTTCCTTTAATGGACATTTCCATCATTTCCACTTTTGGCTATTACAAATATATCTGCTGTGAAAATTTTTGTACAAGTCTCTTTGTGAATATATGTTTTCATTTTTCATAAATAAATAGCTAGAGTGGAATTCCTGAGTCATAGAGCAGGTGAATGATAAACTTGATAAGACATAGCCATACAATTTTCCAAAGTAGTTATACTATTTTACATTTCACCAGCAATGTAGGAGAGTTCCTGTGTAATACTTTTTTGCCAATATATAGTATTTCATATTTTTAAATGTTAGCTATTCAAGTGTGCATGTGGTGATATCTGATTGTGATTTTAATTTGCATGTCCCTAATGAGTAATATTTAAAGTACCTTTTCACAGGCATATTTGTCTTCCATCTATCTTCTTTATGAAGTGCCTGTTAAAGTCTTTTGCCCATTTTAAAATTTTGTTGTCTTTTTTCTATTGATTTGTGGGTATTTATATCTTATATGTATGAGTCCTTTGTTAGAAATGTAAACGGCAAATATATTTTTCCAGTTTGTGGCTTGTCTTTTTATTTTCTTAATCATGTCTTTTGATGTATAGAGGTTTTAAATTTTGGTGATATGCAATGTGTCAAATTTATTGAGTTAGCATTTTTTGTATCCTAAGAAACTTTTGCTTACCTCAAGGTTGTCAGGATATTCTCCTGTGTGTTCTTCTATCAGATTTGTAATATTAGCATTTACACTCAGATTATAACCTATCTCAAATTTATTATTTGCATGATGTGAGATAGAGAATCAAAGTTCATTTTTTTCCCCTTGGATATCATGTTGTTCCAGAACTATTTGTTGAAAAGACTTTCCTTTTCTCATTGAATTGTCTTGATGTCTTTGGTAAAAATCAATTGACCACCCCTATGGAAGCCTATCTTTGGATTTTTTTATTCTGTTCTTTTGATATGTAGGCTAATATGTTATTAGCCTACATATGCTTATGCCCATAACATACTCTCTTACTTAGCATCATAGTAAGTTCTCCAATTTTGTTGTTCTGTTTTTATCATTGTCATAGATATTTTAGGTTATTTTATATTACCATCTAGTGTTATTGAAATTATAATTACTATTGTCATCTAGTAATTTTGGGTCCTCCAATCCTTGAACATGGTATCTCTCCATTATTTAGGCCACTTTTCTTAGGAAAATTTTAATTTTCAGTATAAAGATCTCATATATTTTGCTATATTTATTCCAAAGTGTATTGAAATATTGATGCTTTAGCAAATGGCATTTTTAAAATTTCATTTCTTATTGTTTTTAGAACACTACAGTCTTGCTAAGTTCACTTATTAGTTGTAGTAGTTTCTTTTTTATTTGAGTTTTTTACATATAAAATGTTGTATACAAATAAAGGCAATTTTACTTCTTTCTTTACTTTTTCTCCCTTTACCTTTTTTTTCCTTATTATAATTCCAAAAACTCCAATGCAATGTTTTTTTTAGTTCAAGTGGTGGTTTAAGTAGTGATTTTTTATTTAAGTGGCTTTTTAATTTAAGTAGTAAGAGTGGACATCTTTGCTTTGTTCCCAATCTTATGAAATAGCCTTCAAAATTTTATCAAGTGTGATGTTAGCTCAGGTTTTTTTCATAGATGTACTTTATTAGATTGAAGAATCTGCCTTGTAGTTCTAGTTTGCTGAAAGTCTGCATCATGAATGAGTGTTGAGTTTTATTAAGTACTTTTTCTACATCTATTTGGAATACTAACTTTTTTCCTTAATCTGTTAATGTGGTATATTGTATTGATAAATTTTAAATGCTAAGTCTACCTGAATTTCTGGGATAAATTTCACTTGGTTATAATGCATTATTACTTTTATATATTACTGGATTTGATTTGCTATTCTGTTGTTAAGAATTTTTGCTTCTTTGTTTGTGGAGGATATTTGCCTGCACTTTTTTTTTTTGTGATGTGATGTCTTTGTCAGGTTTTGCTATCATGCTTATGCTGACTTCATAAAATGAGTTGAGGCACATAGCCTTCTCCATATTTTGAAATAGTTTGCATGGAATTAGTATTATTTCTTTCATGGGAATGAACTCTGCATCTGGAGTTTTCTTTGTGAGAATTTTTTTTAATTATAAATTCAAATTTAAAAATAGATTAGGGACTATTCAGATTTTCTTTTTCTTCTTGTGTCAGTCTTGGCAAATTGTATGTCTCCCAACAATGGTCCCTTTAATCTAAACTGTTGAATTTATTGGCATAAAACTATTCTTAGCATTCCTTTGTTCTTTTAATGTCTCTAGGATCTAAATTGATGCTCTCTTTCCACTTTCTCTTTCTCTTGATTAGTCTTGCTATAGGTTTATCAATTTTATTAATCTTCACAGAGAGTCAACTTTTGCCTTTGTTGGTATTCCTTATTGCTTTTGTTTTCTATTTTATTTATTTCTACACTAATCTGTATTATTTCCTTTCTTCTTTTAAAGTTTGTTTTCCTTTTCTAGTTTCTTAATTTGAAAACCGAGATCACAGATTTTAAAACCTTTTTATTTTCTAATATAAGCTACGAATTTCCTCTAAGCACTGCTTTAGCTGCATCTGATAAATTTTGATATTTTTTGTTTCATTATCATTCAGCTCAAAATATTTTCTAAATTTTTCTGGATTTTTACTTTGCCCATGGTTATTTAGAAGCTCAAGTTTCAGATATTTGGGAGATCAACCCAAGTTTTTGCAATTTTAACTTAAGAAAATACTAATGATTTTCATATATCTGGATTTCTATTTTTATCTTTTTAATTGAAACTTAATTTTTAACCTGTGTAATCTCTGCTTTATCATCTCTATACTCTGTTTATCTTCTCTAGATTTTCATCTAGTAATATTTATTTTACTCCTGTGTTATTCATGTGTGTTATTATTCATTTCTTCTCTCCTGTGTTTTGATTGGCTTTGCTGGTAAATTATTAATTTTATTATTTTTTCAAAGAAATAATATTCTGTTGATACTTTTTAAAAAAATTAAATATACATTTTTTTTTTAGTGGCAGTCTTAGGGTCACATCAAAGTTGAACAGAAAGTATAGAGAGTTTCCCTATATCCTTGTTCCTACATACATACAACCTGCCTCACTACTAACATCTGGCACCAACATGGACATACCAAGGTGCCTTCAAGAAACCTGGAGGTGGCAGAAACAAAATGGTTCTTGGAAGTTAAATCTCAAAATTAACATACAATGGTTCAAAAAACAGACATCTAGGCCAATGCAATTTGACTAAATTGATTGGATGCTATTGTCTATTGGATGCTATCTCATCTTACCTGTTCCCTTACCTAACCTGCTCCTTACCATCCCAGCCAAGCTATCTTTCACACCACTCCGCTGAGTTCTTTTTCCCAAAGGCATAAATATCCCCCATGTTGCCTAATTCAATAGTCAAATCTCAACTCCTTATCATATTCTACTCCTCAGAAATATTTTAATATAACTAACACTCCTACTATCTTGAAACATTTTCTTCTTCTGGTTTTGGGGACAATGTGTGCTGCTGGTTTTTCTCCTATCTCATTGGCTGTCTTCCTCAGTCTTCTTTGCTTTAGCCTCTTTCTTATTTCTGCTTCTAGACTGGAGTTGTTTCAGGCTAAATTCTTGGGACTTCTTCTCTTCTCTATTTGCATTCACCATTCTGAGGGATTGAATCCAATTCCATGGCTTTGAAAACCACTTGTATCCTGATGACTTCCAAATTTTTACCTTTAGCCCCAAACTCTTCTTTACAGGATATAGACTACAGACTATCCAACTGCCTGCTCAAAATCTGCCTTTTGATGTCTAATAGGCTTACTAAACTCATCATGTTCAAAACTAAAATTTTGGTTGGTTCTCCTCAAATATTCGTCTTTATTCACCACTCTCAACTTGGAGTTTATCCTTCAAAATGCATTTTAAATAACTCTATTTCTTACCTCTGTTACTATTATCTGTTTTGCTCTAGAATACCATCATCTCTTACCTGACCTTGCAGTCTGTACTATCTTGCTTTCTTATTGCCACTGTATCTGCCTTTGGTCAATTCTCTGTTTTGTAGCTTAAGTGGTCCTTTTAATATGCAAACCTGAGTATGTCACTGCCCTGTTCAAAACCCACCAATAACTTCTGTCATATTAGAATAAAATCCAAAACTCCTTATCATAACCTTATGATCTTATAAGGCCCTTTGTGTTCTGGCCCCTGACTGCCTCTTCCACCTCATCTTACCACTGTCCTCCTCACTTGCCCATTAAAAGCCAATCATATTTGTCTTGTATCTGTTTCTTAAACATGTCAAGCATATTCCCATCCCACGGCCTTTGTTCCTGCTCTTTCCGCTATCTGAACACTGTTTTCACATCCACTTGGCTTGCTTCCCTACTTCATCCAGGTCTCTATTCAAAGATCATCCCCTTAGAAAGCCCTTTGGTCAGGCGCGGTGGCTCACGCCTGTAATCCCAGCACTTTGGGAGGCTGAGGCAGGCGGATGACGAGGTCAAGAGATCGAACCCATTCTGGCCAACATGGTGAAACCCCGTCACTACTAAAAATACAAAAATTAGCTGGGAGTGGTGGTGCATGCCTATAGTCCCAGCTACTTGGGAGGCTGAGGCAGGAGAATCACTCAAACCCAGGAGGCAGAGGTTGCAGTGAGCCGAGATCACACCACTGCACTCCAGCTTGGTGACAGAGCGAGACTCTGTCTAAAAAAAAAAAAAAAAAAAAAAAGCCCTTCACTGTCCACTCAATCTAAAGTAGCATCCATCTACCCTTTGTTTATTTTCCTGCTTTATTTTTTTCATAGCACTTCAGTAGTAATCGATTTTGTATGATTGATCTACAGACTTTTTTTTTTTTTTTTTTTTTTTTTACCTTTTCCTCTCATTTGAAATGTAAAATTCATGAGGGCAGGGATTTTATTTGAGACTCTTAGGATTACCATTTTATCACCAATACTTAGGCATTCAATAAATGTTTTTTGATGTTAGAATAGATTAATATTTTGACAGTTTGATTTGCCTCCCAGTCTTTCTAAGCTTAGTTAATATGCGCTAAGCCCTGAGAAATGGAATCTTTTTTAGTGTCTTAGAAAAATCAAGTTCCTGACCTTCTAAGGAAGACTCAAAATGGTAAGAAATTTACGAAGGTCATAGATGGAGAGCTTCTCAGACAGCCACTTCGTCCTAGTAACCCCCTCTGCATTGTTGCATGTTTGTACATGTTTTCAGGCCAAACTTCATCAGTTATTTTCTCATTCAAAAGAGAGAGTGCAGAAAGGTCTGAAATTACTTCATTGGGTCATGGACTCAGGCAGGATTCTATTATAGCACAGTGGTGAAGAACATAGGCCCCAGAGTGAGGCTGTCTGGGTTTGAATTCTCTACCACTCAGCAGCCATGCAAATGGGGCAAAATATTTAATCTCTCTATGTCTTGGTTTTCTCATGTCATTCTTTCTCATAGACGGAATAAGAATATTTGCATCATAGTATTATGCTTAGAATACTATATGTAAACACTCAACACATATTAGCAATAATAATAATAATTATTATTCTCTTGTTTCTGTTGATCTCTCAAAGATTAAATTACTATAGTTTTACCACAGGACTAAACTTGAGGATAAAAGTGAAAAACTTTTGAGGTTCATTCTTATTTCTTACTTTGAGTTACTCCATTAATTTAGGAGAATTTGTTAAGCAGAAGGAAGATTTGTCATCTCTCTAGGTACAAGCAGGTGGGCAAAGGGTAACCAGAAGATTACAAAATACTCTGCAAATATCAAATGGCAGGAAACATGCCAGAAGTAATTCCTTTTAATATTGCAACTGGGCTATGACTTATGACTCCCCTGAGGTCTCACTGGGACGATCCCAGCTGATGACTCCACTCCTGAACACTGGTGTTAATGAGAGTCACCAATGCAATACTGCTTTCCTGTCTATGCAGAGTGAGTTCCATGTTCACACCCAGATGAGCACCAAGAAATAGGAGGCAGCAGAAGAGTGCTTTCAAAGTACATACTTAATGCAAAATGTTTTTACCCTCTTGTTCAAGTTCCACTATATACTAGCTTTATTAAAGACCTGTTTAAAACAAAACACAAAAGCTCTAAGAATGAACATTTATCATGCACGTACTTTGTACCATGTACCTTTCAAAGTGTTTTACGTATATTAATTCACTTAATCCTCACAATAACACCATGAAATGGGTATTATTTTTATCCCGGTTTCACAGAAGAAGGTGAGACAACATCAGAAAGGTCAGGAATATACCCATGGTCACGTAGTTGAAGTGATGCAACTGGGATTCAAGCCTAGGCTATTTGGCTCTAGAGCCCAGAAGCTGAGGTTCACCACTCTGTTGTCTAGAAAAGCTCCCAAGCATGCTCATTACTAATCTTATAATCACAAATAGACTACCTTTCATCTGAAAACATCAATTTAATTTCTTATTTAAAAGTTTTTTTAAGTATGAGTACAAGGTACTGAGCTATGCAGGGGAAATCCATAGAAGCCTTCTAATACTTTGCACACAACTGTATGACTGGGAAAACCCCATCCACATCTATTCTATTGGCTGGTTTCTGTTTGCTGCCTTGTTCTAGACAGTTACCTGACTTCTTTAACAGTGTAGTTGTGTTCTTTTGTTTTCCAGCAGAATTGTAGAAAGGCCCATTATCTCTCTTCTTCCGATCCAAGTGGGTGCTGAAGAGAACAAAAATGGAACAGCCAATCCTCTTTAAGCCTTTTTGCTGTATGTGTAAATTTTATTTTACTTTTTTGAGACAGGATCTCGCTCTGTCACCCAGGCTGGAATGCAGTGGCATGAACATGCAGGCTTAACCTCCTGGCATCAAGCAATCTCGCCACCTCAGCCTCCAATGTACCTTAGAGAAGAAGCGATATTGAGACATTGAGATAATCTGCCTAATTCACTTATATGATCCATTGGCCAGAATTAGGCAGATTATCTCAATCTCATCATAACGGAGGATGAGAAATCTGAGAACCACGTCAAATAACTGTAAGAACTCTACCACAATGAAATGTATTTGAAAATTGTATATTCTTGATATGTCAGGGCTTTTTTCACAAAGAAACAGTAACAATTTTTTTTATTATTATTCCCAGTATCCACAAGCACGCACCACCATGCCTGTCTAATTTTTTTTTAATTTTTATTTTTTGTAGAGATAGAGTCTTACTTTGTTGCCAAGGCTGGTCTCAAACTCCTGGGCTCAGGCAATCTTCCCACCTTGGCCTCCCAAAGTGCTGGGGTTGTCAGGCATGAGCCACTGCGGCTGGCCTGAATCGGTAAATTTTAATAGGTATTTTCTGGAGTTCGGTTTCAACTGCCAAGTAGAAACATAATAACAACAGGCAAGGGAACATTATTAAAGACACATTTTTGCCTGGAGAGATCCCTACTCAATGCTTACTTCTTATTCCTTTAAGGCTGATTTGGAAGTGGACATTGGAGGCATAACTCCAGTCTTTCATTCTTCTTGAGCCAGAGAGGAATACTTTTGTTGACTTAGTGGCTGTAGTGAGACAAAGGGGACCATGACTCAGGTTGAGACTTCTTGCAGGTAGAGAGATGTAGCTAAGGATGTTGTGTGTAAAACTTCCTCCCAGCCTTAAATTCGTGATACAACAATTTTATGTGCTTTGAAAATGGAGCAAGACTACTCTCCTCTGCTTATTTTGGGGCTTGGGTTCACAGATGGTGGGGAGGGGAGCAGCCTGATCTTTAGAAGTGGATGAAACTTGATTGCACTTACAATCTGCGTGACTATAGGAACATCACTTGTTTCTTTATTTGTAAAATGGGATTCATAATAGATTCTGGCCTGTGAAAATGAGTGATACACTATATATAATACATGACATACAGAAGGTACTCAGTAAGGTGTAGCATTATTAACTGTAATGCTTGAAAGGTTTTAGGAACCCTATGTTATGTTCAATTCATATATGCACATCCTAAATTATCTTGTTGCTTGAACTTATATTTCCAAAATGTTGACAGACTTCTTGGGAAGTGGCTCTTGTTTAGAAAGACAATGAGACTGCCATCGACTTGATAGGGACATATAGGAAACACCACAGTGGGAGCAAACCTTCAAAAATAGAGTAATGCAAACTTCTCACCCCAGGTAGAACGTCTTTATATTCCATTAGCATCCTGTATACCAGATTTTTTCAGTTTGTCTTTGAAGTCTCCTCACCTCTCTGTGCATCAGTTTCTTCATCTGTAAAATGAAGACATTAATCTCCAAATTCCCTTCCAGCTAAAACTTCATATTAATTTATTGATGAGGTGAGAGATGGCATGATTGAGAGACTCTGGATTTAGGAACTATAAATTTTAATTATAAAAATGCTCCCTATGAGTAAAGTTACTTTCTATTATCTGTCCTAGGTGGTAGGAGAAGGCTGTAAGTCTCAAGAACAGAGTAGTACTATCTTAATCACAAAGCTTTGTTGCACAACAGAAAGTACAAATTACTTGCAAATTCGAGAAACTAATTGGATTGCAAGGAGCCTCTGGACTAAAATCATGTCCTGACACTAGGAAAATAGACTGGCTTCAGAAACATATGACCACTTCCTATGGCTCGTCCATTTCTGTTTTAAAACACAACCTTGGAATACATACATTTATTCCTTGAAAAACTTTTTCACATTGCTTGGGTATAACCTGAATATCGAGTGGCCATAGGCATCCTCAACTCACACAAATTGAACAGTATGACGTCGTTCATGCTATGGTAAGCCTCGGTTTTAAGAAACTGGAGAAAGTAACCTGCTCTAAAAAGTTTCAAATATGGTACTTTATAAATATAACTTTTAATACTATATTATGTGGGAAATAAGAACAACATGAATAATGTCCTCTGAGCTCCTTGAAGGTGGAGAGTGTCTTATGCATGTTTATTTCCCCAGCACCTGTCTCATGCAAGGGGATATTTGAATATTGAAAAGAATTGTTAATGTTTGTATCAGGGATATTTGAATTGAAATGTTTCTTGACTTAGTTGAGCACTTTCTCGAGTGTTTTACTAACTTTTTTCAAGTCAATATTTTCATGCTGATTATCTCACTCAATCTTTAAAAAATAAATTCTATGACTTATTTTGGAAACCAGGAGTAATTTTTCAACCGAGATTTGATAGTAAATTAAAAGACCATCTTCCCTTTAAGACCCATAATCCCTCTTAAGTTCCAACTATTAAATGTTCTTAGAAAGCCCGTGCCTTGGAACAAGACAAATTGCTGCTTTCTAGTGATACGAGTTGAACAAGTTACTTAACCAGTCCAAGCCTCAGTTTTCTTGTCTGTAAAATGTCTTTGTTGGTCAATTGTGTTTTCGTCTTAGTCAAGATTAGATATAATGTATACACGCCTCTAGCGCAATTTCCAGCACGTAGTGGGGGAGGGGGGATATTATTATTGCCATTTTTCTGAAGCTTTTTTTCCCCCACTGGTAAGATATGACATTTTCTATTGGAAAATAAAAGTCTGCTGCTTGTCACTTTATTAAACCTAGACAAGTTTTCACCTCCGTTTTTGGCTTAGGTTAAGAAGTAGGATTCAGAATTATCCCACGAAATTAAAAATGTTCACCCCGTCCCCCACCTCACCCAAGGGCACTCACCCAAGGGTTTCTGAGCATCCACTCAGCCTGACCCACGAGGATAAAGAAAAGTTGAGAACAGGGTCTCCATGCAGAGCTAAATGATTCATGTGCAAACGCCTTCTCTGATTGATAACAAGGGAGCAAATCATCCTGTCATTCCCAGAAGCCTGCAGAGCCAGCTTCATTTGGCTGAGACTGTGGGGGCTCCCAGTTTCCAGGCCTAGAGTTTGGCTGCAGTCTGAATGCTTGGTGATGACCAAATTGGTGGGGAATATAGCTGAGCAGCAGGGCTGACGACTCTCTGAGGTACTGTGGGTAATTAGAGATTCATTACAATCCCATAGTTTGTATCATGGCTCGGTGTCAACGCAGGGTCACTGCACATGGCAAACTTATGAAGCTGTGTCTAGAAGGATGACGCCAGCCAGGAGAGGCTTGGAGAGGGAAGCGGACAGGGATGAGGAGCCAGGGGGGCTGGGAGGCAGATACACAGCTAGGGACTGGCGACAGCCCGGATGTGGGGCAGTGGGCCCCGCGGGCTCTGGGGAAGGGAGCAAAACACAGGCAGCTGAACTAGCTTCCCCACCGCCATTCCTGCCATCTCCAATTAACCTTCCAGGCCAAGGGTTCCCAGAGATTGGCATGTCATGGGCCAGTCCAATTTCAAAAAATAATTGGGGCCTGACATAGGGTAGCCAACTTCTTATTTTGCAGAGTAAGGACATTGAAAACAAACAAAACAGTTGCCATCCACTATCACCATCATTTCAGAAGAGAAAGGGGATTTTTACACTAAATAAGGTAGGAAGGACATAATCTCAGGATAAATGACAGTCATGTAAATTTAATTAATTTAGCTCACCAAGTTGTGGTTATTTTTCTCATTACCATGGAGACTTATGAAAACTGTCTTGCAGACTCTGGCTTTAGGTTTTCCCTCCAGATTTTCCACAGTGGCAAGACTCAGAGCACAGTTTTGTGGAGAATATTCATGAGGAGAAAAAGGACACTGCACATCTTATGAACTTTATGAAGATTGCTTTACAAAGAACTTTATGAAGAAAGACAGCTTCTGTCTCTTCTTTGTATACTCTTCTCATTCCCTAGTTGAAAAGAAAAGAAAGAAGAAAGAAAAAAAAGGAAGGAAAGGAAAAGCTTACCTATCAAATCATTTCATTAGCATGACATTTAAAGTGTTCTAATGAATTTAAATGGGATTTTTGATTTTATGTTTCCTCCAGGTGACATAGCAATGATAACATACCTGTAAAATTCTTTTTTTTTTTTTTTTTTTGAGACGGAGTCTCGCTCTGTTGCCCAGGCTGGAGTGCAGTGGCGCAATCTCGGCTCACTGCAAGCTCCGCCTCCCAGGTTCACACCATTCTCCTGCCTCAGCCTCCTGAGTAGCTGCGACTGCAGGTGCCCGCCACCATGCCTGGCTAATTTTTTGTATTTTTAGTAGAGACAGGGTTTCACTGTGTTAGCCAGGATGGTCTTGATCTCCTGACCTCATGATCCGCCTGCCTCAGCCTCCCAAAGTGCTGGAATTACAGGCATGAGCCACCGCGCCCGGCACATACCTGTAAAATTCTTTTATTTGCAAAGGATTTTCACATTTATGACCTTCTTTGATTCACCAAACAAACCCAGTAGATAGTATTATACTATATTACCCATTGTATGGATGAGGAAACTGAGGGTATGATTTGCCCAAATTCAAACATTCAGTAAATTGTGGAGCTAGGATTCACACTCATATTTCCTGGCTCCATAGTCTATACTCTTTCATTACAACATGAATTAAGGGAAAAGAGAGGTACTTTGATATAATTTTGCCATGATCAATCTATTTTATTCTCTAGAACAAGATCTTCACATTTTGGAAAAATCTTATAAAGAATCAAAAGTTAAACCTGGATGGCCCTGAAACCAAAAGCTCTGTTTTTCAGTCCCAAGGCACTCTAATTATGGAGCATGAGTCATCTCCACACTGATACATTTAAAGCCATATTTCATTAGTTCAAGTGGACCACCCTGCAGGGTGGGGTTGCACAAAAGAGGAAAACAGAAGCGTTCAGTTAATGAAACAGAAAAATGACAGCATTTTATAGCTGACTTTGTGTTAGTATTTTTAGATGTTTTTTTAAAGAACGCTTTTGCATATCTTTTTGTTACGTCAAATTAACACATTTCACTCGATGCTAATTTGTCACATTCAGAACTGGAAGAAGTGGTGAGTTGGGAGGCTTTGTGGCAAGGAGAATCCGCCTGGGTGAGGAACAGGTGGTATGTGCCCTTCTGTGTGTGACCAGCCCGGCTGCAGGTGGCTTCTGCACTTGCAGAGGCTGAAGGAGCACAACTAAGGATGTCTCTCACAGGACCTTCAGGCCCTCCCTAGGCATGTGGATGGCTCCTCTCTGTCATAGTCCTCCTCTAGCTGGAGTCCAAGTGCTTGCTGAATTTTGGGCCTGCCTCAGCTTTATTTCCCTTTCTACACTAATGCACAGCAATATCCTGAACTGGCAAGAAAAGGATGAATTTGTTTCTCAGCGAAATATGGGCCTTGAGCTTAGAGGTTAAAATCAGGGATTCTCATATCTGCATCTCTTTAGAACTGTGAAAGGCTTTGTGTTTTGCTTTTACAGAATGGGTAGACCAGACTTCTAGGTAGGTAGAAACTAACAGCTTCTTAAATACGAAAATTATCAGAAAAGGAAAATAATTATTTAAATTAGAGCTTTATATACTCATCTGTAAGTTTGTCTCATTTGCCTGACTAATGGAGCCAAGATATGATCCTAATTAGCTCCCAACTCTAAGATTAGAAAAGATCCTTCATAAACATTCAAATAAGTTTTGTATCTAAGTTAATAGAGTTGGACCAGTGTTAATTTTCTGGTTATGACATTCTACTATGGTTGTACACAATATCATTGGTGGAAGCTGGGTGAAGGTTATATGGAATCTATACTGTTTTTGCAACTTCTTTGGAGTTCTTAAATTATCTCAAAACCAAAGGGTTTTCTTGTTTAAACTCTTCATGTAGCTTTCTCCTGGTAAGCTAAGGGGTCCCCTGAAAGTAAAAAACATTAGTGGGTGGGTGATGTATCACATGTCCATATCTTCAGAATGCTGAGGGGCTTTGTGGTCTAGATGGTTCAAAACAATAATCTAAAAAGCTTATTTGCTTCATACTTACCATACATTTCATGAATAACTAATTATTTTTCTCATGTATTAGCAGGCCAAATGGCCTTCACTTTGAACTTATGAAAGGCACCTTTCTATTTAAGGAAATTCTATAAAAGAAGCTTTGGCGAATTGATAATAATGACCATCCACTGTGGCAGACAGCTGGCCTATGAACTTCATATACATTATCTTTTTTAATTGTCACAATAATCCTGCAAGGTAGTTATTATTGTTCTCCTTTTGCAGTTAAGAGAACTGGAGACACAAAAAAGCTAAGTGAATTATGCAAAGCCACCCAGCTAGAAGTGACTTTCTTCAGAGGAAGTTCTTGGAATTCCTGTGCCACCATAAAAGTTACTCACCTGCTGGATTTTTATGAGAAGGTATATACTTTCTAATTTATTCAGATATTTTTTGGCATATATCCTGCTTTGCTGTGCATGTTTATTCTACTATAAATTTATTCATTCAATCATGCATTGATTGACTAACTCATTCAACAAATATTTATGGAACGCCTTATGTGTACCAGACACTGCAAACTGCAACATTGAACAAAACAGAATCATGTTCCCTCCCTCAAGAAGGTCAACAAGTAAATACATAAATATTTTTTAAAAGCAATAAGCCAGTTTCAGAAAAATGAAGAGGTTGAGGGAGAATGGAGGATTAAGTGGAAGTGAGGTGTGGAATAAGGGCGCTATTTTAGGTAAGGGGTCCAGGGATGGCTTTTCTGAGGAGACAACATTTGGGCAGAGACCTGATGAAGCGAGGAGGAATGCCACAGCGGGGAAGAGGGCAGCAAGTGTGCAGGCCTTCAAGGGAGAAGCAGGAGATGCCCAGTGGGTTTGGAGTTCTGTGAGGGAGGAGTGTGGTAGGAGGTAGATGGGAGAGGTAGCCAGGGGCTAGATCACTGCAGGGTTTTGTAGCCTGTGCTGAGAATTTGGGTTTTATTTTAATTGTGATGGGAAGCCACTGGAAAAAAAGACCGGGTCAAACTTACATTTGGAAAGAATCACTCTGGCTGCTGCCTGGGGAACCATGTATAAGGGGGCCAGGGTGGCAGCAAGGATACCACTGGGGGCCAGGACAAGGGATGTGGTGGCTTAGATGAGGGTAAGAGTTTTCTTCTAACCCTGACCTAAGATCTATGACTTCCTGACAATAAATTCTAATATTGAATGCCTTTCGGCTTAACAATGTAGGGATCCCAACCTGCCAAAGCTGTGGGCACAGAATAAATAACACATTTTGCATTCTGAGTGTCTCTGGGAAAGGAAGAAAAAATGACAGGCAGAAGGGAACAAAGGGTGTGTATGTGTTTTGCCATTGTCTCTAAAAGTGGATAATGTGGATTCAATTGCCCTCCTCCTTTCAACTTTCATAGTGCTTAATTCTGCCCCACTAATTTTTACATAATCACATGTGGCCTTTCTGTGCAACTTCCCTTTAAGGAAATGCATCTTTTCTTTCCAAAAATACTAGCAGTTCCTAAGGGGCAGATACTGTGTTGATATAGTGCTTGTATTAAATGACTAGAATTTTACAGTAAGATAGTTGATGTTAAAATGTATACTTTTAAAATGATTAATATTTAGGTAATCGAATAAATGCAATTAAATTGTCCAGTTATTTAGTAAAGTTGAGGGTTATAAAATATTTTGGCCTCGTTGGATGTCTCCTGGCTCTAATGCACCCTTTCTGAGGATGTTCAATGGACCACTGTTCCACAGGACGTTAATAGGTGCTATTTGAAAACAGGCTTTTGTGGTCAGATAGTTTGGGGAGTCTGAGTGAAATAAAATTACATAGGTTTCTTCACTGTAGGACTTCTCAGTGGCTATACTGTGCTAATATCTATTGTAAATGTGCAAGAAGTGACATAATTTGTAATCTCTCCCTAAAATCTCTGACCGTGAAACTTCTTTTTCATTGAACATTTTTAGAGAGCATCTCCTGAAACTAGAGTTATGAAAACACATACTTTGCAAAAGATTTCAGTGGAAATCATGGTAGGTAATGAAGTGGGCAAACTTTTCTTCTGATTCTGTTATAAATAAAAACAAAGGCCTATACCAAGGAAGAATAATTAGCAAAGGCTTGAGTTGTCTTTTTCAAACTGATCATCAGAAAGACAATATTTAAATACACTTTTTTATCCTGATTTAGCAAAATGCTGACTGAGCTCCTCATCTGGTGTGAAGGATAGAATTCACTTGGTTCAGGCTGGGCGCGGTGGCTCACGCCTGTAATCCCTGCACTTTGGGAGACCAAGGTGGGTGGATCACGAGGCCAGGAGATTGAGACCATCCTGGCTAATATGGTGAAACCCCGTCTCTACTAAAAATAAAAAAATGAGCCGGGCGTGGTGGCGGGCGCCTGTAGTCCCAGCTACTGCGGAGGCTGAGGCAGGAGAATGGCGTGAACCTGGGAGGAGGAGGTTGCAGTGAGCTGAGATTGTGCCACTGAACTCCAGCCTGGGCCACAGAGTGAGACTCCATCTCAAAAAAAAAAAAAAAAATTCACTTGGTTCAAAGTTTTATATCAGAATCTATTGTTAACTGGTCAATTAATTTGTTGGAGATGTAGCAAAGGGATTGATTCATTTACCAAATTCTTTTTCATCTATGAAATTTAAAGGCTATGATGGACACAATCCTTCCTGGAAGGTAAAAACCTATACCAGTTTGTTGTTGGAAATGATTTCTGCCAATTCACAGTTGTGGTCACTATAGCACTTTATTTTTCACAATTTCAGTTGGAGTTGGAAATATCTAACCCACTCCAGTTTTGCTTGCCTTTCATGATCATGTGACCAGGAAGCAGGAGTAATCAGACTACTCTTAAGATGGAGCTGCAGTGATTTAGGCATGGGGGCTCTTGAAATTAATCCATGAGTATCATTCTGGGCATAGTGAAACATCCAAGCCTACAGCAGTTATGAGTTATGATGTGTGGTTAAAAAGCCAAAAGCAACGGAAACAGCATTTAGAGACCAACTTGGTGCTAAACAGGAGGGTATTGACCACATAATAACAGAAAGAGCTGTGTGTTATAACCTAGTGGTTATAACTGAGACAACATGGAAGTTATAACTGGAAGAAAGATGGGCACCTTTCTTCCATTAGCATTTGTCAGAACCTGGTTGAGAATGACAAATGAATAACAGGTATACTTTAAAAGACTATATACTGAAAGAACTCAGGAAATCATATGAAAGAGGGCATTACACCTCAAGGAGCTAGAAAGCAATGTACTTTATGCTACAATGAATCTTCTATGTCAGATACAGATCTTCCCCCCAATTCAGCTCTTCAACTAAGAGATAAAATCTTAAGAGTTGTGGCTCGGTGTTTGGCCTTTATTCAGCTAATTTTAATGTGTATTATTTAGAGAATATTAATTGAGCATAATTGGTGTTTACACCTGGAGCTTATAATCTCTCATAATATGTTAGCAATATAATATGATTAACTTTTTTCTTTTGGTATAAGCTGCTTTATGGATCTCAGGCAACGAAACTTATGTGTGGCAAGCAAAGTGCTCTCTCAAGAAGGAACTAGTTGACAACTGCTCCATTTTGGGTGGAGAAACCAAGGTGCCAAGAGGCAGAGGCCATGGAAGCTCTTCCTAGGACAGATTCCTGACTTTGTGATCTTGGGTCTAATTCATTATGTTGAATTACAATACATTGGTTTTGTCATCATTTTGCAAGACCTGTTGTATCAACAGCACCACCTCCTCTGATTTGCCTTTCTGAGTTCCCACTCTGGGGAAGTCCAACATTCTTAGTGTAGTACCTAAGACCTTCTGCCTACCACATCAGCCTGGGCTTCTTTTGGCTACTCCAATATGTCTTGCCTCACCTCTTGCTCCCAACTTTGGGTTTTCATATATACTATTAACTTGACCATAAAAAATATCCAACTCTCCATTCCCTACTTCCATCTACTTCTGTGGAAAGGGGGCTGAAGCCAGGCAGCCAAGCAGCCTTGCTCAGTAGGTCACACTCCCATGGTTCCCTGCAAGCTAAGACTCACTGGCTTAGAATCCCCGCTGGCCAGCACAGTACGGTGGAGTCTGCCTAAGATGACCAGGTCTCTGAGGGGAGGGGCAACCACCATTACTGCAGCTCTAGTCGGTGGTTTTTCTCTGCCAGTGCTAGGAAGGCTGGGCGGTTTGGACTGGGTGGTATTCTCCACAGTGCAGCACAGCAGCTGTGGCAGATTGTGGCCAGACTGCTTCTCTAGTTGGGACCGGGATCCATCCCTCTTCACTGCGCAGGGCATCCCTGCAGGAATTCCAGCAACTCCAGCCAGGGGGTTACAGACAGAACTCTTATCTCCCTGGGACAGAGAACCTGGGGGTGGGGATGGCCATGGTCTCAGGTTCAGTGGACTTAATCTTTCCCGACTGCTGGCTCTGAAGAGTCCAGGCAGTCTGGAAAAGGGGGATTCCCTAAGCACAGTGCACTAGCTCTGCTAAAGGGCAGCCAGACTGCTGCCTTAAGGGGGTCCTTGATCCTGTGCCTCCTGACTGGGTGAAACCTCCCAACAGGGGTCATCAGACATCTCATATAGGAGAGATCCAACTGGCATTAGGTTGGTGCCCCTTTGGGACGAAGCCTCCAGAGGAAGGAGCAGGCAGCAATCTTTGCTGTTCTGCAGCCTCCACTGATGATACGCAGGCAAAAAGGGTCTGGAGTGGACCCCAGAAAACTACAGCAGACCTGCAAAACAGGGGCCTGATTGTTAGAAGAAAAACAAACAAAAAGAAAGCGACAACAACATCACCAACAAAAAAGACCACACAGAAACCCCATCCAAAGGTCAACAGCCTCAAAGATCAAAGGTAGATAAATCCATGAAGATGAGGAAAAACCAATACAACAACACTGAAAATTCCAAAAACCAGAATGCCTCTCCTCCTCCAAATGATTGCAGTATCTCCCAGCAAGAGCACAGAACTGGGGTGAAGCTGAGATGGATGAACTGACAGAAGTAGGCTTCAGAAAGTGGGTACTAATGAACTTGACTGAGCTAAAGGATTATGTTCTATCCCAATGCAAAGAAGCTAAGAACCATGATAAAAGATTACAGGAGCTGTTAACTAGAATAACCAGTTTAGAGAGAAAGATAAATGACCTGATGGAGCTGAAAAACACAGCACGAGAACTTCATGATGCAAACACAAGTATCGATAGCCGAATCGACCAAGCAGAAGAAAGAATATCAGAGCTTGAAGACTATCTTGCTGAAATAAGGCAGGCAGACAAGATTAGAGAAAAGAGAATGAAAAAGAATGAACAAAACCTCCAAGAACTATGGGATTATGTAAAAAGACTGAACCTATGACTCATTGGAGTACCCAAAAGAGAAGGGGAGAATGGAACCAAATTGGAAAATACACTTCAGGATATCATCTGAGAGAACTTCCCCAACCTAGCAAGACAGGCCAACATTCAGATTCAGGAAATCCAGAGAACCCCAATAAGATATTTCATGAGAAGATCAACACAAGACACTCATCAGATTCTCCAAGGTTGAAATGAAGGGATAAATGTTAAGGGCATCCAGAGAGAAAGGCCAGGTCACCTGCAAAGGGAAGCCCATTAGACTAACAGTGAACCTCTCAGTGGAAGGCCTACAAGCCAGAAGAAATTGGGTGTCAATATTCAACATTCTTAAAGGAAGGAATTTCCAGCCCAGAATTTCATATCTGGCCAAACTAAGCTTCATAAACAAAGTAGAAATAAAATCCTTTTCAGGCAAGCAAATGCTGAGGGATTCTGTCACCACCAGGCCACCTTGCAAGAGTTCCTGAAGGAAGCACTAAACATGGAAAGGAAAAACCATTACCAGCCACTACAAAAACACACTGAAGTACACAGATCAATGACACTGTAAAGCAACTACATTAACAAGTCTGCAAAGTTAACCAGCCAGCATTATGATGACAGGATCAAATTCACTCATAAGAATAATAACCTTAAATGCAAATGGGCTACATGCCCCAATTAAAAGACACAGAATGGCAAGCTGGATAAAAAGACAAGACCCATTGGTGGGCCATATTGAAGAGACACATCTCATGTGCAGAGACACCCATAGGCTCAAAATAAAGTGATGGAGGCAAATTTACCAATCAAATGGAAAGAAGAAAAAAGCATGGGTTGCAATCCTAGTTTCTGACAAAATAGACATTAAACCAGCAGAGACAAAAAAAGAAGAAAAAAAAAGACAAGGGCATTACATAATGGTTAAAAGTTCAATTCAACATGAAGAGCCAACTACCCTAAATATATATGCACCCAATACAGGATGACCCAGATTCATTTAAAAAAGTTCTTAAAGACCTACAAAGGGACTTAGACCCTCACAAAATAATAATGAGAGAGTTTAATACCCCACCATCAGTATTAGACAGATCATTGAGACAGAAAATTAACAACGCTGTTCAGGACCTGAACTCAGCTCTGGACCAAGTGGACTTGATAGATATCTACAGAAGTCTCCACTCAAAAACAACAGAATGTATATTTTTTTCTCAGAGCCATATGGCACTTACTCTAAACTTTGATCACATAATTGGAAGTAAAACACTCCTCAGCAAATGCAAAAGAACTAAAATCATAACAGTCTCTCAGACCACAGTGCAATCAAATTAGAACTCAAGATTAAGAAACTCACTCAAAACCACACAACTACATGGAAATTGAACAATCTGCTCCTGAATGACTTCTGGGTAAATAATGAAACTAAGGCAGAAATAAAGAAGTTCTTTGAAACTAATGAGAACAAAGAGACAATGTACCAGAATTTCTGGGATGCAGCTAAAGCAGTGTTAAGAGGGGAAATTTATAGCACTAAATCCTCACAATGAAAAGCTAGAGAGATCTCAAACTAACACCCTAACATCACAACTGAAAGAACTAGAGAACCAAGAGCAAACAACTCCCAGAGCTAGCAGGAGACAAGAAATAACAAAGCTCAGAATGAAAATGAAGAAGGTAGAGACACAAAAAACCCTTCAAAAAAATCAGTGAATGAATCCAGGGGCTGATTTTTTAGGAAAAAAAAAAAAAAAAAAAATCAGTAAAATAGACCAGTAGCTAAATTAAATAAAGAAAAAAAGAGAGAAGATTCAAATGAACACAACAAAAAATGATGAGGGGGATACCATCACTGACTCCACAGAAATATAAACAACCATCAAAGAATACTATAAATAATTCTATGCAAATAAACTGAAAAATCTAGAAGAAATTGATAAATTCCTGAATACATACACCCTCCCAAGACTGAACCAGGAAGAAGGTGAACCTCTGAATAGATCAATAATGAGTTCTAAAACTGAGGCAGTAATCAGTAGCCTACCAATCAAAAACAAAGCCCAGGACCAGCTGGATTTACAGCTGAATTCTACCAGAGGTACAAAGAGGGGCTGGTACCGTTTCTTCTGAAACTATTCAAAATAATTGAAAAAGAGGGACTCCTCCCTAACTCATGTTATGAAGCCAGCATCATCCTGATACCAAAACCTGGCAGAGATACAACAAAAAAAGAAAACTTCAGGCCAATATCCCTGATGAACATTGATGCAAAAATCCTCAATAAAATACTGGCAAACGGAATCCAGCAGCACATCAAAAAGCTTATCCACCATGATCAAGTTGGCTTCATCCACAGGATGCAAGCCAGGTTCAACATATGCAAATCATTAAAAGTAATTCATTCCCAAAGCAATTTATAGATTCAATGGTAGTCCCATAAAACTGCCATTGACATTGTTCACAGAATTAGAGAAAACTATTTTAAAATTCGTATGGAACCAAAACTGATTGCATATAGCCAGGACAATCCTAAGCAAAAATAGCAAAGCTGGAGGCATCATGCTACCCAACTTCAAACTATACTACAAGGCTAGAGTAACCAAAACAGCATAGTACTTGTACAAAAACAGGCTCATAGACCAATGGAACAGAATTGAGAACTCAGAAATAAAACCGCACATCTACAACCATCTGATCTTTGACAAAACTGACAAAAACAAGCAATGGGGAAATGATTCCCTATTTAACAAATGGTTCTGGGAGAACTGGTTAGCCATATGCAGAAAATTGAAACTAGACCTCTTCCTTATACATTATACAGAAATTAAGAAGGATTGAACTTAAATGCAAAACCCAAAACTATTAAAACCCTAGAAGAAAATTTAGGCAATATCATCCAGGACATAGGCATGGGCAATGATTTTATGATGAAATCACCAAAAGCAATTGCAACAAAAGCAAAAATTGACAAACGGGATCTAATTAAACTAAAGAGCTTCTGCACAGCAAAAGAAACTATCACCAGAGTGAACAGACAACCTACAGAATTGGAGAAAACTTTTGCAATCTATCCATCTGACAAAGGTCTAATATCTAGAATCTACAAGGAACTTAAGCAAAGTTATAAGAAAAAAACAACCCCATTAAAAAGTGGACAAAGGACATGAACAGACACTTCTCAAAAAAAGACATAAATGCGGCCAAAAGACATATAAAAAAAAGCTCAACATCAATGTATTACAGAAATGCAAATCAAAACCAAAATGAGATATCATCTCACGCCAGTCAGAATGACGATTATTAAAAAGTCAAGAACCAACAGATGCTGGTGAGTTTGCGGAGAAATAGGAACGCTTTTACACTGTTGGTGGGAATATAAATTAGTTCAACTGTTCTGGAAGACTGTGTGGCAGTTTCTCAAAGATTTAGAACCAGAAATACCATTTGACATGGATGAAACTGGAAGCCATTATCCTCAGCAAACTAATGCAGGAACAGAAAACCAAACACTGCATGTTCTCACTTATAAGTAGGAGCTGATCAATGAGAACACATGGACACAGGGAGGGGAACAACACACACTGAGACCTATCAGGGGAGGGCAAAGTGAGGGGAGAGCATTAGGAAAAACAGCTAATACATGCAGGGCTTAATAACTAGGTGATGGGTCGATAGGTGCAGCAAACCACCATGGCACACATTTACCTGTGTAACAAACCTGCACATCCTGTAGTCCAGAATTTTTTTTTTTAAAAAAGTGGGAGCTAAATGATGAAAACACATGGACACATAGAGGGGAACAACATACGCTTAGGGACTACTTGAGGGTAGAGGGTGGGAAGAGGGAGAGGATAAGGAAGAATAACTAATGGGTACTAGGCTTAATACCTGGGTGATGAAATAATCTGTACAACAAACCCCCACGACACAAGTTTACCTGTATAACAAACCTTCACGTGTACCCCTGAACTTAAAATAAACGTTAAAAAGTAAAAATAAGAAAAGAAACTTCATTTGTGCAACAATACCCAATGAATGAGGAATAGATTTTTAGTGAAAATTGAAAAGGCAATAAACTGGTGTGAAGATATACAGAGAAAGGTATTTCATGGGATATTCGTGTTAAAACATTTCTATTTTTTCTAGTTTGGGATTTTCAGGAACTTAAGAGATACCCTTTATAAATAGGTGAGGGTTTCACATACATATTTGGCATTTTAGCACAGTGTAACTGTCATTCCAAGGGTAGATGAGAATTGTTGTCACTGATTATATTATAATACATTCGAACGTTTTCCTCTGCTTGACAGACATATTTAAATATATATTGACTGGAGATTGCATTGACAACAAACTGTAATTTTTAAAGGACTATAAAGCATTTGGAATGCTCTGGCAAAGTATTGACCAACTTGACCATCTTAATTTGATCAGTCTGGGAGTAAACTAGAATGATACTTTTTGTGTGTATCATTGTCCAGTTCTTCCTGAATGAGTTTTTTTTTTCTAACCATCTTACTTCTCCCTCTGTAGAGTTGTCACCCCTGGACATTGCTCTCCCATCCAGCAGGACAATCTTGCCTTCGGTGATTGAGGGCATGTTGATGGACATATGACCTGTGTAGTCATAGGGCCTCTCACTCAGAAGAGCCTGAGTCGTTCTTGTCATTGTTTTAAAGTTTGTAATAACTTATCTTTGAACTTGTGTTTTGTAAATTAAGTCCAAGGGGGCAGTGGAGCACAGGCTTGAACAGAGGAAATACAATGTGTGCAGTTGCTGGCCTCCTCATTTGCATAGAGTAGTCATGGTGCCCTCCTGGACATGTTGCAGGGAATTCTCATGGGCTTGCAACATGAGGAAGTGCAGTGAGACTCAAAGTGAGTACAGAACTTGCTTCTAATGCAAAGCAATGCCATTCTAAGAACCACAAAAGACCAAGTAATCCATCAAGTCTTTCCTCACTTGTGTTACTTCCCCGTATTAGCCACCCACTTATGCTGAAAATGATGACAGAAAAAAAGGGAAACATAGGGTAACTCATAGTTTCTTTTCCTTTCAGCCCTTACTTGCTTATCAATAAGATAAGGGTATTACCAGAATGTGCAAGTGTCAAAAAGTAAAATTAAAAACAACTGAGTTAGTTTGTGCAATGCTTCCACTATTCTGGCAAGAATAAAATACATATGCATGTATGGACTATGAAAAACAAATTATCTAATTTCAGTGATACTACATTTAAGTTAAATGCTCCTTGATAAATTGGCATGATGAACAGTAAAATCCATGCAAATAATTTAAATTTTTAATTTTATCCTTTACTTAGAAAGACATTAAATAGCAAATAAAAACACCATGACAAGTTGAGAGACCACAGAAAAGAGGACAAAATTTTATTTGAATGCCTTAAATGGCACATTTTTTTTCTTGCTTTTTATGCAAGAGACCCCACATTTTCATTTTGTACTGAGTCTGGCAAATATGCACCTAACTCTGGCCCCTGGGTCACTGCTGGCAGCCACTGGGGCAGCTAGAGCCTCTAATCTACACTTAGCCCTCCGGACCCTCCTTCCTAGAGAGAAATCATTGGTAGGGGGCTGCTTATATTTGCTGAACTCACATGGATGAGGAGGGAGACTTTAGCTTATTCAGGGAATCCAGGTGTATCCAGTGCAGCAGTTTAAAAATTTCCAAACACTCTGCTATTTAGCAAGTAGAACTACTAGTCATTACACTGATGCTTTGCATGAAATTGCTGACAACTTGGAAACTGCTTAATGATACATAAAATTCTACTTTTTCTGTGTGGAATGCCACTGGGCAAGTGGGTATTACTTAGAGATGTATAAATATTGTGCATATTAGCATGAAGAGTCACTTACAAGTCAGTAATCTTTCTAAACTGTAGAAGAACAAAGAGAAAAAAATCACAGAGAAATGAATAATTTCATAGGATCTTATTCCATTATTTCTTAACCTTGGAAAGGCAAAACATTTCTATAAACAGTTAACTTTTATTTTATTTTGAAGGTAATGCAAAGGCAACATTAAATTAGTTTTCCATTTTACCATTTTGCTTTGAAAGAAGAAAAATTTGCTTTCATTTCAGAATCCTGAGTGGAACAACAGATTTTTGAAACATGGCAAAGCTAGTGCTCATTGTTGCCTGTTTAATCTTTCTCCCCCACTTTGTTCTTTGAATCGGCTCCATTCTGATTTGCTTCTAATTTTTTTTTGGTGCAACAACTCTATGAGCGTATTTGCAAAGCTATTAATGAGGACAAGTGTCCCATCCTGGAGCTATTAGTTGCTACCATTAGTGATCACCTTACACAGTCACAGGGCTGACCCTGTGGAACAAGTTTTATGCTTCGGGTTCTAATTCAGAAGTTAGAATATTTTTGCTTTTGCTCGGTGTTATTCTCATGACCTTTAGACACAATTATATTCGTGTGGCCTATGGAAATGCATACATGGGGACTTTGAGGTCTCAGTAAATTGGGTTGAAGCCATCCGTGTTGCTTGTGAGGGTAATGAATCAGCTTCTTGGGATTTTCACTTTCATTCACAAACAAAGGTAAGTCTTACCTTATGGAGTTGTCATAAAGTTTAGATGAGATGTCAGCTGCAGAGTTGGGTGTCAGGCATATAGTAAGCTTCATGACTATTTTTCCTTCTTCTTTTTCCTTCCATGTAAAAACTTCATACACACTTAAAAGTTAGCCTCTTTTAAATTTTTTAAAAAACAAAATTTTTGCCATTTGTAAAAATTTCAGAAATACTTATCTGTATGTCCATGATGAAAAGTAGAACTCCATCTTTCCACTCTGGTTCCAAACTTCTAGGTCTGAGTAACTATAAAGAATTTTTCTGAAAATTCTGTAAGTATATGTAAATATCTATTAATCTAGCTAGCTCCTCATTTTTATAATCACAAATGAGGTCGTGTTATACATGCTGATATACAATTTATTATTGACATTTTTACATAGTAGCCTACAGTTCACAGTTCCTTATTCTTTTAAACTACTCCATACTATTCCTTTTGTTTCTAGCTTTTTGTTATCTCAAACACTGCAGTAGTGGCTATCACCATATGCACATCCTTATCCATCTGGGTAACTACTCATGAAGGGTACCTTCCAGAGCATAGTTGCTGAGTTGGAGGATGGAAGGATGTATTTATGTGTAACGTTGATTCTTTTCTGTATGTGCCCTCCAACTCCAGTTCCATCACCAATTCCCTACTCCCCTGTCAAAAAAGCTAATCTAAATAATTTAAAATACTAATTTGGCATAATAATAATAACAACAATATTTTTCTACCCACCTATCTCTTTCTAAGGTTGTTATGAAGCAAAAATGCTGCTGATGAAAAGCCTATGTTGACTTTTAATATGCATATAAAATTCGATATAATTTAAATTGTAGTAAGTCAGGATGTGTGACAATAAACTTTATTACTTATCAAGTGAAAGGCTTTGACCCTCTTCAGAGTTGGGAGGAACTAAACTCTCAGGGGAGAGTTTTGTGGAAGATTAGAGGGTTGTTCTGAAATCATTTTACATGTGTAAATACCTCCTTTGTGAATACTAATGCCATAAACTACAAACCTTCTCTAGGGTCCTTTTCACTGAAACCACGCTGAACCCCAAACATAAGGAGCAAAGATAGGGTAACACAAATGAGGCACTCCCCTGGTGGGGCCTTCCATAGTATTATGCAACCTGGTCACAAAGGGAGATACTCAGGTTTTTCTCAAACTTGGTGAACTTCCCTAAGTGGTTTTAGAAGCTCAGATTACAAACAGCTTCCTAATTGTCTTTGAAAACCATCCTTCCTATGAGTGTTGAGTTATTGCTGATTGAGACTTATCCTTGGGTTTTTCTGTGTCCTTGCTGACAAGTCCTGGATCCAAGGAAAATACAGAGAACTGCTCTGAAAGCAAACCTGTTCTTACCCATAAGAAAACGCCATTATTCAGTGGCTGCCATAGACTCAGGGGAACAATATGTGCCTTTCATTCCTCTATTTTCCTAACAGTCCTCATTGTATCTGTCTTGTCTGTGAATGGGTTCCACCATGCAGGAAGTGACATGGCACAGTGCGTTTAAAAATATTCCTTATTTTCGTTCGGTTGGGTAGCACCACGTGTCCAACCCCAAAACAAGAGGAAGGTCATGGTAATCCACATCACAGCCAAGATGGTTCATTAATCCTCTGATTAGGCCATCTGAACAAACTTTTGCAATTGAAGTAATGTCATAAATTTAAATCCTGTGCTCTCAAGTCAGATTTTTCTCTAAGAACCTTTTTGGGAGTGTTTATAAAATACATAGGTAGGTAAAGAATATCACCCCTCTTCTTCCAGAATGTTTTTGGTCACCTTGATAATAAAACAGCTATGACATATTGAGTGGTTATAATGTGCTCAACTCTTTGTGCACATCATCTCAGAACTGTACAACTCTGAAAGGTGAGGATTATTATGCCTGCTTATAAATGAGGAAATAGAAGTTCAGAGAAGTTGAGAAATATTCTCAAGGTCACATAGTTAGGTTAAACTTAAATCTGTCAGGCTTCAAAATCTAAGTTTTTCTATTACACTAGGTCATCTTTCAAACAAAAGGGCCTCTATGATTGTAAGGTTTAAATTTTTTAATACTTAAACTCTGTCCCCAAAGCAAACACTGTCTTCACAAATCAGTGACCTCAAGAGAGGAGTCTTTTTTTTCCACTTCCCAATAATTTATGAATCATATTAAATTCTAATATGGTCATTGATTTTCACATCAGATTAAAATAAATGGCTAGAAAGATTTTTATTGCATTTGAAGAATGTGTTTGGGATTATCTCACTTGATTCATAAGCTAAAGTGAATTATACATTGGGAACCCTCAAAAAGATATAGGCAGTGATCATCTGGATAAATAAACTGGGGCATCCAGGAAAGACCTGCAGAGGAAACCCAGAGGACAAAGAAAACAGAGCAGGTATCCTATAGGAGCCCCAAGCTAACATCAAGAGAGCATACCTCATGAAAGTGTGACTTGCAGTTGAACTGCTTCTTCTTCTTCTTTTATTTTACTTTAAGTTCTGGGATACATGTGCAGAATGTGCAGGTTTGTTACGTAAGTATACATGTGCCATAGTGGTTTGCTGCACCCATCAACCCGTCATCTAGGTTTTAAGGTCCCCATGCATTAGATGTTTGTCTTAATGCTCTCCCTGCCTTGACCCCCACCCACTGACCGGCCCCAGTGTGTGATGTTCCCTTCCCTGTGTCCATGTGTTCTCATTGTTGAACTGCATCTTACATGGGCAGTTCTGTGTGTTGTGCTCTGGGATGAATTACAGCTGGAATTTATTTACTTAAGTACGGTTAATGATTTTATAATATTTTGGATTATTTTATTAGTAACACTCTGGGTTCTCTCTAGTTGTGAAACTTGGCTTCCCTCTCTCAGGATTAACTGATCATTGCCTTAAATTCCTCTGTTTCTTCTAATTATTAAGGTGTGTGTGATGGAACTAGGCTAAAAAACACCAGCAGGCATCATGCATGGCCATGCATTAGGAGGTGTAAATGGTTAACAGCTAGGGAGCTCTACATGTCAAGCCAGGAGAGTCCTCATTTAAATCTGTTGTTTGTGCCCAGTTATTAATGATGCCCTCTTTCTCTTTCAGAAGTTTCCTAGTTTAGACAATAAATTATATGGTCACCCTAACATCAGCTACCATGAATTTGCAAAATCTGAGTTGAGTCCTGAGAGGTCATCAAGGCCCAGAGACCAGACTTCCAAATATTGGAAGCTTTAACAGCCAACCTCGCCACCCTTGCTCCAGGCCACAGCCTCTCCTTCAGGAGTTGCCCACTAGGAGTGCGAGCCAGGAGCCTCTCTTGCCAAAGCAGGCAGAATTTCTCCATCCTGAAGCCTAACAAGCCATAATGGTTTCTCAAAGGTCTAGGGTTTCCCACTGTAGCCAAAAGGGCGGATAGGGCTCATTCTCAGGGACATGGTATCTTATTAATCTCCCTATGTCTCTCATGCCTGCTATTGCTGCTCAATGTTCTAGATGCAAAAACCTCTTGTCATCTAAGCCTTCCTACATCACCCCTGGCTCTGTGCTTTTGCTTCTCCATCTAGTCTCCCATGCTCCTGCCCTGATGCTTGTCTACCTCCCCAGGGTGATGGCCAGGCTCATGAAGGCAGGTACCACTCACCAAAATCCTTAGTAGCCCTAGCACCCTGCACCTAGAAGACACTCAATAATTGTTTATTAGTTATGCCAATTCTTATGAACCAAATATATCCCCCACTGTCTCATGCCCATGCCATTCTCCCCTTCCAGCTAATATAAAATGCCTATAGAAAAACATTCTTCATTTTTTGAAAGGCTTATATATTTTTTACATCTGTCTTCCGTATCTTATTGTAAAAGGAACCAATGTTAAAAAAATTTTAAGTATTAAAACGTTCCGAAAGCTCCTAAAGAAGCTAATATGAAAACATTTATGAACAATTTGAAAGTTGTATTTCATTTGATTAGACTGAAGACAAAGGCAGTGTCTTCAGGAAGGCCACTGACATACACACATACACACACTCTCTTTATATACATATACACATATTACTTGGAAAGGGAACGAAGGCTAAGCAGATAGTCTTCTCTCAACACAGTGTGGCTTTGTTTGCCATCCTGGCTACTTGCCACCTTGGAGTGCCCTGAGTCCTGAGGAGATGGGGCCAAGGAGAAATGCTTGATTGTAGACTCCTTAAGGCCAGGGGCTGATGGTTTATCATTTGTCTCTGTAGTAACTGAAATGTGGCAGGTAATCGTTTGATAATCTTTCCTTAATAAAGAGGATGGTGGCAAGAAAGGCCCACAGTTTCCAGCACAGTCTGAGGATTTTTATACAAGGCATTCTGAGTGCTACGGGAATCAGTACAAAGGTGCTCTCAAGGAACATTCAACGGTGTAGTCTGGGAATGGCCCTATGGATTGTACCTTCCTGGAAGACCAGGGCATGGCCAGGGACTAGATCTTATTTGGAACAAGAAAAATTCCTACTTTTCTGTGACACCTCACAGGGGCCAGGCATGTGCTGGCCTTTTTCCCTACTTTACCCCAATCCAAGAGATTTCATTGCCAAAACACTAGGCTGTTTCCCTAAACCACCACACTGACTGTCTGTGTTGTTCACTTTGCCTCTATCACCTTTCCCACCCACTAAAACACTTCTTCACAGGTCAGCCCAGGCATTGTGCATGGCAGAAGCCTCCACTAAGAACTCACCACCCCACCTCTTCCATGTTCTCATGCCAATTTGAGCATAACTTATTAAAAGTGCTTATTTACTTTTTGTCTTCTCCAGAAACTAAGCTTTGTAAGTCGAGAACTTTATCATCTTCACCCTGGTGCCCCCAACACTTAGCAGAGTCCTCGGCATATTTTAGGCGCTCAATAAAAGTTTGTTGAATTGAAATTAGCCTTGTCTATGTACCACTGAAAATCACCATGTATTAATACTGCATGGATGAGTTGTTAAATATTACTACAAATTCAGTGCTTTCCTGCTTATCTTGCTTTAAAAACCTAGCAGCTAAACTTAGGCAGTTCCTTGCTAGTATATTTATTTGCAATTAGAGTGAGGATTTTCAAGGAAAGAAAAAGAAAAGTTGACCTGAGTTTGTTTCCCCCCACCCCAAATCATTTTCTGGAAGGATGGTACCTTGGAGCTGAGATCAAAGATAATTGTGCCTGTCTTAGAAACCCACAGGTTATTTTTAAATAAAACAAAATGGGATGATTAGAAAAGATTATGTTTGGAAATATAATTATTTCCTAACTTCTGAGCACTTGCCTTGAGAGCGCTTCTTTGAATACATGCACTGACAAATATTCCATTAAAGGATAGACTTGTTTACAGCAAAAACATTTCAGTGCAACAAGGTTATCGACTTGACAATTTCTTATAGTACATTGTAATTATATACTGTAATTTTAAAAATTCTGGTTACAAAAAAAACTACATGTGAATTCTAATTATTTCCAAAAGCTTATATATTAAAATGTCCCATTTAATGTAAAATGGAAAGTTAGGATGTCTGAACTGAACTGAAGAATCATATTGGTATCTTCTAGAGAAAGGGACTGACAAGACACAATTAATAAAAAGTTTGAAATTAAATAGTGTCTTTTATTGCCTCACTGAAATATAGTCAAATATGTTTTCTATATCTGCACAGTTGACCAGCCAGTGGGTAACTACTACCTGAGGTACCTCAGGCCACATTTCAGAAATGTAAGAAAGACAACTTACCTTTCATAGGAATAATTAGAGTAGATAGCAATTATCCAGAGAAGTTGCAAGGTTGATTGGTTGTCGTTTACTCATTTTTCCAGAGTGATATCTTTCCAGTGATTTTAGGTTACCACCTAAGCTCTGTTAACATTAGGAGGTCAAGATCTCAAAGTAAAAGCATTCCAATAATATCACAGGGCTCCAAAGAACTGTCCAGTGTACCTGTTAATCTTGAACCATGCTGGCTGTGTTCAGGGATTCTGGATTGAAGAACGTAGGCTAAGTTTCCCCACAGCTTTGCTGTTAGCCAGCCTTATGTGGGTTGACAGAATTGAAAGGATGTGAAAAGATCTAAGTTTATTCAATAGGTATTTCCTGAGGATCCAGTCCTAAGACTGGGCAGGACACACGAAGACATGGCTCTTGCCCTAAAGTAACTTAGAGGCTAATTTGGAAGACACGACTTAAGCATAAACATTTCAAGATCACCACTGTCGAGAAGTGTTGTGGGAGACGAGGCAGTACCAAGCAGGTGTTTTGGAGGAGTAGAAAAAGGTCGGTTGTTTTGGCCTACCTGGGGCTGCTTTCCAGGTCATAAATGTTGCAGATTTAGATTATAGGATTTACCTGTGCTCTGTGTCTTGCTAAAAGCCCTGGTCTCTGCTGATAATCCCTGGCCTCTGTTGATAAGGTTGATTGATGCCAAATGAAACTTTTGGTTCTATTTTGATCCAGGGACCCCTTGTCTTGAAATGATGAGAGCCTGGGTCTTCAAAACAATTGTTCTGGCAAATAGATCCTGCACCATTCCGCCAAAAACAGACAGATGGAAGGGCTACCAAGCACGTAACATGGGGAAATAAGAAACATGCATTTGAAAAGGAGATTTTCAAATCACCAAATTCGAGAATGATGAAGGAGCTCTCATTTCAGATGTTTCCAATAACATGTCACACCTGAAAACAAATCTGAAATTCAGAGGGACTAAGACCCCAGGTGAATTCCTAGGTCTATTTGATTTTTGATGAGGCAAAGGAAATTAGGAGTTCTTTCCATTTTGACACTTCTACTTGAGGTATTTCCAAAACAAAGGCATAAATGCAAACGTACAATCTTTAAAAACAAAACAATATTCAAAGAAACAGCTCATTACAAGAACATGTTTTTCCACTGAGAAGTGGCCTCGCTGTGTTATTGGGGGACTCCCTGCCCTAGCTGTCTTCTCACCGACATTCATGCCAGGTGCTCCCACTGAAGTTGATATACGAAGGAGAGCACTAAGCCAAACCTTAAAGTTATTCCCTGGAAGAGGTTGCCATGGCACACTCTGCCTACTGCCTTTTTTGAAACAGGGAGTATTTGCTTATGGAATGTCAAGCTTCTTGATTCTAAGAATCTCCTTCTCTCTTCATTGGAGGAATAGCTGACGTTTTTCTTCACGCTAATGGCTGCAAATTGGAGACAACCAGAAAGAAAAAAATGGTTCGTAAACAAGTCTTTTTCCAACATCTTTTATAAACGGTTAACAATTTCATCTCGATAATTATTCATTTGGTTTCAGAGGCTTCAGGAGTTCACACAGAGGGAGCATGATTCATAAAATTTAAATAGTAGCAGGTAAAGTCAGATCTGTGACAGGGAGCAGGAGGCTGCAACGGTGCAATTAGAGATTTCTGGATCATGGGGCAGAGAAGGTGAAACTAATTAAAATGGCTGCAACTTCAGGACATGGCCTTGCTCAGAAGGTTTTAAATGCTCTTGAAATTTTAGTTAGCCCATTTAAATAATTCATTCAGATGGAGCTCCAACTGTCTTATGTGAAATTTGTCAGTAGTTCACATACTGTGGATGTTGGACACAAAAACCTAGAAAAACATGCGTATTGTGACCCATACGGACAGGACAGAAAATGACCCTATAGGTATTTTCCAAATAATAGAAAGCATACATAGGACCTACCATTGACCCTGCACTGTCCCAAGTGTTTTGGATGGCCATTTAATTCTTACAAAACTTAGAAAGTGGGTATCATTATTTTCATCTGTTGGAGGATATTGACCCACAGCTGCTTAGGAAACTTGTCAAAGCTCATACAACTGGTAAGTGGAATAACCAGGAACTCAAACCCAGATTTTCCAGCTCCAGGGTCTGAATTCTGAGAAGTCTGTGAATGACATGCATTATTTTTTTATTTAAAAATATCACGTAAGTAACAGTGCTTGTAAATTATAAACACTAGTACAATAGTAATGAGAAGAAAGAGAACATGGAGAAGAAAAGAAAGGATAAGAAAGAAAAAGAAGTGGAAGAGAAAGAGTGGAGGAAGATAAAATGGATTTAATAAGAGGAGAAAAAAGGTAGAAACCACCCATATATGAACACCATCAAGGCTAATACATGCAGCCTAGATTTTATGAGCCTCCTATTTTGCTCTGTGCTCATTGTCCAACTGGATTTCGTAAGGCAGTTGCCCAACACATTTTCTCACATTAGCAGGTGTGACACTCCTGATGCAGTCATTACTTATTACTTTTAATTCCCGCAGCTCTGTGTTCTTCTTTCCTTCTCTCAAACTTCCTTAACACATTCCCTCCTTCTGTTTTTCAAACCCCACCTCAAGTCTAGCTCATCCTGCAAATCTTTGCTGACTACTCCAGATGTTTGTGATTTTTGGAACACTTGCGAACGCTAAAATTTTAGAATTTGACCACTGTTAGACATTGTCTAGTTTAAATCACTCATGTTGCAAATGAGGCCCATGGAATTTAGGTAGTTTGCCCAGGGCCACGAGCTAGTTGTGACAATGCTAGAAGCCATTCCAGTTCTTCTCACACTCCACATGACTGTCCTGAATTGCAGCGAGCTGATTGGATGTATATTCTCTCTTTCACTGGACTGCCAGGACCAGGTCTTCCTTGACTTTTGCGTCCTTTACTTCACCTAACATAGGGTTGCCAGGTGCTTAATAAAAGATTGACTGGTGGCTGGGCGTGGTGGCTCACGCCTGTAATCCCAGAACTTTGGGAGGCCGAGGCGGGCTGATCACCTGAGGTAAGGGGTTCGAGACCAGCGTGACCAACATGGAGAAACTCCGTCTCTACTAAAAAATACAAAATTAGCTGGACGTGGTGGTGTATGCCTGTAATCCCAGCTACTGGGGAGGCTGAGGCAGGAGAATCGCTTGAACCCGGGAGGCAGAGGTTGCAGTGAGCCGAGATTGTGCCATTGCACTCCAGCCTGGGCGACAAGAGTGAAACTCCGTCTCAAAAAATAAATAAATAAATAAAAATAAATAAATAAAAACGATTGACTGGTGAAGAACGGATGCATTTTCTCTATGGATATATATTTTCAAAAATCTTTAGAAACACTAAGTAAAATTAAAAAGAGAGACCATCATTTCTGCTATAATGCAGAATAAATATTTTCTCTAGAATTTACTTAGGAGCAGTTACAACTCATGCATGTTAAAGATAATCTTCAATTTTTAAAAATAGATGTGTCATTTAATAATAATCTGAACCAATGTATCCTCATTAGCCCTTTTTGTGTTCTGCTATGCAAACAAAATACTTGTCCATTTCTTAGGGCAGCAGAGAGCTTATTTAATAAAAACATATATGAATTCTCCTTTCTTAAGTTTCTCCACAAGGGGTAGATAGAGCAAAGGAACATCCTAAAGCATACCAACAAAGGCACTCATTAAATGCTTGCTGGCAATTGATCAAGATTAATGTGTGGGTATACTCACTGGACAAAGTGCAAGGAAGGCTCTCACTTATGAAACATAACAAATTACAATGAAATAAATCAGTTCATTACCTTTAATTGGAGCATCCCCAATTGACCACATTATCAGGGTCAAATACAACGCCAGATGTGAACTTCGGGCAAGTATCATTTTATGTTACACATTTATCAATTATTCCAATAGTAGTATTAATAACAAGAAATAATCACATTTTAAAAAGCACCACTAATAGTGTTGTAAGACCCGAAATCACAAGAAAAGGCAGGAGAATGAGTAATAGACTACACAAACATGAAAAGAAAAAGAGAAAGTCCTCTGTTTCTAATGGAAACATGTATGCTGAAAGCTTTCCAAAAGGGAGGCAAAAAGGAAAGAGCAGAAACCAATAGGCATTAAGTAACAATTATGTGCCAAGCTCTGTGCTGTACTCTTTTTTTTTTTTTTTTTTTTTTTTTGAGACGGAGTCTCGCTCTGTCACCCAGGCTGGAGTGCAGTGGCGCAACCTCGGCTCACTGCAAGCTCCGCCTCCCGGGTTCACGCCATTCTCCTGCCTCAGCCTCTCTGAGTAGCTGGGACTACAGGCGCCCGCCACCACGCCCGGCTAATTTTTTTGTATTTTTAGTAGAGACGGGGTTTCACCGTGGTCTCGATCTCCTGACCTCGTGATCCGCCCGCCTCGGCCTCCCAAAGTGCTGGAATTACAAGCGTGAGCCACCGCGCCCGGCCTGTGCTGTACTCTTAACAAATATTGCCTTGTTTAATCCTCACCAACCACCCTTATGGTAGATGTGAGTGTACTATTTTACATGTGAGTGCACTAAAGTTTCAAGAGGTGAAATTGTCTAAGTTTATAAATGTTGAGCCTGAATTCAAACCCAGATCTATATGACTTCATATATCAGGGTAGACATTGTCATTTCCTACCCAAAGCCCATTGCCAGTCTTCTTTGTTCACAGAATAAATTTATTGGGCAGCTTTGTGTTTTAGTGAAGCCTGGGCTTCTTTGCAGCCCCAGGAAGTGGATCTTGAGTAGTCTACTGACCTCTGGCCAGAGATTGGTGGGCAATGACCCAAATCTGTCTAATGAAACTTGAGGGACAGTCTGCTCTGGGGGTTTCTGGGAAGATTCTTCTTGTTCTTAAAAATGGATCCAAAGAAGAGAGATACTCTTTGGTCTTTGGATACTGTTGTCACCTGCAGTCAAGAGGGATATAACTGATCTACTGATATTAACAGAGAGAAAAGATGAAATGCACCTCAATCTACGATGGTGCTATTGAATCGCTGAATTCACTGACCTAAGACTTCCCAGGCTCCAGTGTTTTCATTACACAAAATAATACATTTTCCTTTTTGCTTAGGCTATTTTTAGTTTTGCAGCCCCAAACTTCTTCCCAGATACAAATTTCATGTCCTTTCAACAAAACTGAGATTCAGTTAAAAATAAAACAAGATACTGTTGCCTAAGAGAGTTTATAGGCAAGCTGAAATTGTCCAAGGCATGTGATGAAACAAGTATTTCCAAGTAAACAGCAAAGGCCAGTGGAATAGGAAAGTGATGAGCCTGCTTACAGTGATTGTGCTAGGCCAAAGGCTTAGTACCAACTGTATGTTTCACCTGTAATGATACCTTTCCTCTGAGAAGCTTAAGGGACTCAGAGCAGAGGCAGCCCTTTGTTTTGAGTAGGTTTTGTTGAATGTATTCTCTCTGGTCCTTTAGTTCTCCTCACAGAAGGTGGGGAGCCTTTTGGAATTAGTCCAACCTTGCAGAAAGAAGTAAAAATTGGCCAAGCCGGAAACATGTCTTACCATCCTTTCCTGCCTGCACATTCCATGGTCTCTGTGCATTGCCTAGATCATAGAGTAAATAAAGTTATCATTATTTATAACTGGTTCCTTGAAAGCCAGTCTTTTGGGTCCCTGATAATCGGTGACTGGTGCAAGTTATCACAATTCTTTTGAGTGAAGTGAGTGTTCCCAGGCACTGCTACTGAGATGCTCCGGGCATGTTCACAGAAAGAAATTAGAAATGTTTCCCAGCATTATAGATCCTTATAATTGTGGACCAAAACAGCATTTCTGGGAAATAAGACTATATATAAATACAAACACACTTACATATAAACAAAGCAAAAAGACCAACTTAAAAAAATGAGTGAGTAGAGCATAGAATCAATGGGAACGAACAGAGACTACACAAGCATTTAGATGTGGGCGCAAATCCTGACTCGCCATCCTATGCTCTGTGACCTTGGGTAAGGATATGGTTTGGCTGTGTCCCCATCCAAATTTCATCTTGAATTCCCACGTGTTGTGGGAGGGACACGGTGAGAGGTAATTGAATCATGCCTGCAAGTCTTTCCTGTGCTATTCTCGTGATAGTGAATAAGTCTCATGAGATCTGATGGTTTACGAGATCTGATCTCTCTCTCTCTCTTTTTGCCTGTCTCCCTCCACGTAAGATGTGACTTGGTCCTTACCTTCCGCCATGAATGTGACGCCTCCCAGCCCTGTGGAACTGTAAGTCCGTTAGGCCTCTTTCTTTTGTAAATTGCCCAGACTTGTGTATGTCTTTATCAGCAGTGTGAAAATGAACTAATACAGGTAACTTATCTAGAACTTCTCACTTTCAGTTTACTCATCTATTAGTTGAAGGTAACAGCATTGATATCACAGGTATGTTCTAAGGTTTGGTGACATTATTCACTTATTTTCTGAACACTTATATCACACTTACATAATATCAAGTACTGTTCTCACACTTGACTTAGATTATCTCAGTTTATTCTCAAAGCCCTCGGAGACATATATTTTCTTCCTTTTCTCATATTGCAGATATGGAAACTGAGGCCTTGAAAGGACAAATAATTTTTTGAAAGTCACACAGCTAGTAAGAGATGGAAATAGGAGTTGAACACAAGTTTGCTGAGTCTGTACACTTCAGGCACTGTTTAGGCACTGGAGATACACAGGTGAACATTCTGCCCAGCTCAAGTTCTCTCTTTGCAACTCACCAGTGAAACTCTTCTTTCCTTAGGCTTGCCCCCTGCCCCGCTAGCAGGATTTCTGAGTACTGAGGTATTCTGTTTATTAACCCACTCACTTGTTCCTGCCAAAAATTTTTCCTTTTGATAATCTGGCCCCAAAATAACGTTAATGGTATTGGGTAAACTTTTGTATCTAAATTCAAGCTCCTCTGATTTTAATGGGATTTCTTCTGCTGGTGAGGTCATCCATTATTTTAAGAGCTAATGTTGAAGACTAATAGAAGAAGCTATTGAGACAAAGGCCTCTGCCAAAATTGAAATTGTCCAATTAGAGGCCATCAGTGTGCTGGAATGGATGTGCCTTTTTTGCTTTCTGGGTGGCCCACACACCCTCCTTGACACTTCCTAGGCCTGGCTTGTCCCGTTCCTTTCCCTGCTGCTACCTCCATCTCCAGTTAGTGCCTGCCAGGGAAAAGTCTGAAGCCATTTGCTACCACTCCTCGACTACTATCCCACCCTGAAACTTCATGAACTTCATCCAGCAACCCATGTGGCTGGTCACTTGGGTTGAATGCTCCCGAAGAAGCCAGAAGTAAGATGATCTGTTCCTCTTACCTCAACACAGAAGCGTAAAACAAGAAAGCGCTCAGTTCTGTATGCTGCATAAAGGAGCTTGGTTATTCTTTCCCCGGACACACTATGAACAAGGTGGGACTTAAGCGAGAAGGGTCTATGGAGACCAAGATGAGTTCTGGGTAGTATCTAGACATCCCTTTTAGCTGTTGTGTGGGATCTGGTTTAAGAGGATTGATGCAGGAAATTCCTCGCTTCATGCTTGTCTTATGAGCTGTCCTAGTCAGCTGCATATCCACTCCAGGGTGAAGATTCCTAACATTGAAGGCTAATCATGCCTTCATCAGAATTCATATGATTTGCTAGTTCTGCAAAATCCTCTTCTAACTGACCACACATTCACAATGTGTTGTTCCTGGACACTGTCTGCATGCCCTGAGCTGTGTCAAGCATTATTAATATCTATAAGCTATTGCTATTATCCTTACTTGTCTATTAAAATAGACAGCGAGATCCTTGTGGGCAAGGGCTGGATATTAAACATCTCTGTATCTTCAGTACCTAGCACACTGTCAGGCACATAATACATGCCCAATAAAATGTTTGTTGAATCAACAAATAAATGAGATGGGCCTGTGAATTCTCTTTGGGAAACACTAGTTCAGGTCTCACTTCACTTTCTTGTCTTTGGGAGGAAATGCTTAGGCTATAATAATACATAATTGATAAAAGTGATGGAAAAGGCACATTTACAAAAATTAGTATAGAATTAATTAAAAATACCATGAAACACTTTATTTGGAAATGGGTAAAGAGACAATTTCCAAATACATACCAAACATGACATAACAATTTTGTTTGGTTGGTTTTTTTGGTTTTTTGTTTGTTTGTTTGTTTGTTTGTTTACAAAGGCTGTTGGATCAATATATCTGTGTCACTTGCTGTGGATCTCAAGTTCTGGGCTGTCTGAGTGATCAAGTATATCATAAGTGACACCCTAAATGCTATAAAATTATAAAAGTGAAGAGGGTGAAATTTAAGGCACAGTTAAAGAAACCTCTGCCATTGCCTATAAAGTTTGTGTAAAGATACGCATATAAAGCTATGCTTAAACTATATTCCCAGACTGTATTATTTCCTTATAAATTCTGCTTGGATTTTTTTTTTTCTCCTGTGTACTTTTGTTTCTTGGAGTCAGCTATCAGGTTTACCTTTTTGGTCCTCTGCATGAACTTTTAATCTCTGCTTTCTTTTAGCGTCCAGCTTAGCCTGGCCTCTTCTGTAATCTCTTTTGCAAAAAGATACCTCTGGAGGAGCTAACTATGGGGATGCTCCTCACAGATCAGACAGCAGATGTCCTGGGCATCTTTACACACCTATCTACCTCGAATAAGCTGCCAGACATAGGTAGTTTTCTCAACTTAATGGGTGATAGGTTGGCCTTTACCCAAGAACAATCCTAGAATTTGCTGCAGGAAAATGCAGGGGCTACTTTCAGAAGCTTTGTAATGGGGTGCTACTAGTTGACAACATTTTATCTTGGTTTCATTGAAAGAAAGCAATCACATCCCTAGTTTAGACATGCAATCAAAGTACACTTTCTGATGCCAAGCTGGCAAAAATTTTGGTCTCTGGTATTCGTCTTTGCAAAAGAAAAGGCATCAAGATGAGAATTTCTAATTTTTTCCAATTCTTTTGAAAATAAATAGCTGACAAATTAATGTTTTTCAAAGTGCAAGCAATGGATTGCAGAAATACTTTCTTGAGCTGAACTTACCTTGTCAGTCACTCAACTCTCTAGCAGTTGACAAAAAGGTTTTAAGATAGAAACTGGGCTATTTAGCCTTCATTAATCATTCATACTGTTCAAACACATCATCCAGTAACTGAAGAGGGATTAATGGTAACTAAGCTTGAGTCTGTTGTCAAAAGTAGGTTTAACTTTCTATGAACTCACTGGACACAAAGAATGCTGCCTGCTTACTATTCCAAATGTCACCAGCTAGGAGCAAACGGATGACTACTAATGGTAATTAAATACCTCTGAAGCCATTTGTACCAATAACAAAGAGTTACTGTCAGAACTTGAATGAGGTCCATCTGCCCATTTTAAAAGAATGTTAATATTATATAAGTGATAAAGCAGACAGCAACAACTAAATAAATAGACAAACAAATAAGTTTGGTGATAACATTTCTTTAGATGAACACTGATTTCCTTGGTCTTTCCTTTGGAAACAAGAGATTAATGAAAATATCCTATAGGCCTTAGTTGTTTCAATTCCATGTAGCCCATGAAATAATTAGAAGGGGGTTTTTAGTAAAAATTCTTCTACCTATATTCCCACAGCCATGAAAAAAAATTGAAATTTCATTTGACTTTTTTTGTTTCCTTCTGCCTTGCAAACTTCTTGGACTTAGTATTTACTATTGGCTTTTTAATTTCATTTGCTCTCATCTCCTTAAGTGAAGGGGGAGGAAAAGGGTGGATTTTTCTGCTTTCTGTCTTCAGAGCACCGAATCCCACAACTGCTACTTCTTGTACAGGTGGATTGGCAGCCCAGGGTTTTCTTTGGTGGCCTCATCTATTCAACTGCCCCTAAGGTCCCTGCAAGGGGCTGTCTGACTTCTGTTGGATGTCCACTGTGGTTTCCTCTGCATCTTCTTCTCTTTCTACTGTGACGAGACAATATATGAAAAGATATTTCATGAAAGAACCAAATGCTGAAGAATATCTAAATGCTTTTGAAATGCACCTAAAATCCTAGGGAAGCAAGAATAAAAGGGCACAGAGGGTTCTGAGTGGGAGCTACTACATTCATCAAGCCTTTGGAAAGGCAGTTTCTTGTAAAGCTATGGACTTCATTAAGTCAGTCAAAGGGTCTTTAACAGCTCTCTTTGCCAGGAGGTAGAACTACTTGTATATCTGATGGCTCAGTTCCAGTGAGAAGAGAAAGTGGCAGGTGAAGAAGAGGAATTGCAAGGTCATTGTTGCGATCGTATGGTAGGGGTAAGTGAATAGTGAAAACTTAGGCATTTACCTATGCCCTTACATAATGCTTAGAGGGGTGTTGGAGAGGAAGCAGCAAAACAACATCTTTGAGACACAGAGATCAAAGCTAAGAGAGAAAAATGGGTGTATAAAATTTAAGACAGCAGCTCGTATCAGTTAGGATTTGTTATGTTCCAAAAAACAGAAAACTTAAACAGAACAATGGAAGAATGTATTAACTTAAGTAACAGGGAAGTGTAGAGGTTTTATCTAGTTCAAAAATGCCCCTAAAGACCCTGTCTGTCTCTTTGCTCTGCTTTTTTGCTCATGGTGTCAGTTTTATCCCAAGCCTGATTCTCACATGGTTGCAAGATGGCTGCCAACAGTTACTGAGACTGCATTCTTTCCCATACATGGCCAGGAAAAGAGAGATAGAGTATCTTTCTCCCAACCAAACAAAAGTCCTAGATTTCACTCCGATAGGACCAGTATAGGCCATGCTGGCAATGAGTATAGGCTCAAACTGATAAGCAATTCCATGCTTACTTTGAGAATTAGGGGTAAGGGATCAATGACTTCAAAAATGCAAAATGGTGGTGGTAGGGAGAAGAGTGATGGGACTGAGGAAACTGATGCAGCAGGACAGTCTACAGTGTATCCTTGACCCAAGCATTTCAATTTTGCATGCTTCCTGAGAAAGGAGACATTCTATCAAGTAAATCTTTTCCCTGTTCCCTTAATTGAATTACCATAAATAATTTACAGCATTTCTAAATGTATGGTTCTAAGTTCTGAACCAAAATGACAAGGGTTGCTTAAATCCAGACTCCTGGGCCCTTCTAAGACCTCATGAATCAGAACCTCTGTAGGTGGCGACTGAGTTTGCCTTTTTAGCAAGCTTCCTGAGTAGTTTTATGCCCATTCAAGTTTGGAACACACTGATTTCATAGAAACTTGACCAAAAGTAAAGGTATCAGGAGAGCACCTTCTTGCTTTAGGAAGATTTGATAAAGTTTCTTACGGTACCTTTGCAAATTGTCTCCAATAAAATAGCTATCAACAGTTGCCATCCCAGTACCATCTCACGTTAGTATGGGCATTGTTTTATCTTAGTAAGATGTAAAAGTATTTAATTAAAGCTACCTTTGAAATGATTTATGTAATATACATATATATATATATAATTTTATTTTATTTTTATTTTTTTGAGACAGAGTCTCGCTTCGATGCCCAGGCTGGAGTGCAGTGGTGTGCTCTCAGTTCACTGCAACCTCTGCCTCCCAGGTTCAAGTGATTCCCTTGCCTCAGCCTCCTTAGTAGCTAGGATTGCAGGTGCCCGCCACCACGCCCAGCTAAATTTTTTGTATTTTTAGTAGAGATGGGGTTTCCTCATGTTGGCCAGGCTGGTCTTGAATTCCTGACTTCAGGTGAGCCTCCCAAGTGCTGGGATTACAGGTGTGAGCCACCATGCCCAGCCTTTAATATATTTCTATGAGGGGAAATAAATCTAGATTTTTGACATCATGCAGGCAAAAAACAAATGTGCGCTGCATTTTTCTCTTTTTTGGAATTACCCATATGCTCTCAAACTACATTTTGACTTCCTTTTGGTTCCAGTGATGGGTATTGCCATATTTATAAACATTTACTGAGAGAAATGGTTTTCCATTCCATTCGGAAAAGAGGCAGATAACTTCTAACTCACTTGGCTTCTTTGTATCAAGTAAAAATGTATTTTCTTCTGCTGAGAAAGATGAAAAGAACTAGATTTTATCCTCTGGTTGATCAATGATTTACAGGTAAAATTTTCTTCACAAAATTGGCTTATTTTGATTAGTTTTTCCTCGTATACTGAAGTAGAGAAATAACACTATCTTCATTATTATCCTATTTTATCCTGGTGGTGATGGTGAGTCTTAAAGCATGAGGAACTTCAGTGAGTTGTCCAAGGAGTTGGTGTTTTGGGGATAAGATTTCTACATGAATTATGTGCACAAATTTTAAACTTGTTTGTTTAAAATATTATTGTGTATTAAGTATGCTAGACTCTTGTGCTAAATGTTGATACAGTCGTCAGCCAAACAAAGTGGCACCTGTCCTCATAGGGTTCATAGTCCAGTGCTATGCTGTTTGATAGAGTAGCCACCAGTCACATATGGCTATTCATATTTAAATATAAATTAAACAAAGTTAATATTTAGTTACTCGGTTGCATTAGCCACATTTCAAGTCCTTAACAGCCACATGTGGCTAGTGGCTATTGTACTGGACACTGTAGGTATGAACCATTTTCATCATCATAAAAGGTTCCATTGAGCAGCACTAGTAGTGGAATCAAACAGAATTAAGTGCAAACCATGTTTCTGCTACTTAATAGTTGTATGGCCTTGGAAAAGTTCCTTCATTTCTCTGAATCTCAATTTCCTGGTTTGTAAAATGGGATATAATAGCTATATCACTGAGTTACAGTCACGATTACATGAGATAGTGTTGAGAAAGCTTTTAGATGAGTAGCACATAGTAAACACTCAATAATTTTTGATTAGCATCATCTTCAGCATTCAATATTCTGTCTCCCATGGAAGCATTTTACGCTTCTCTAATTGTCATTCAGCACGCCCTAGAAGGGCAGAAAGAGATAGGTCTTCTGAGGTCCTCTTGTCACTCAGACTTCATTCTGAGGAGTTCTCTAGCAAGGTGCTGTCAGTGCACTTGTGTCTGTTTACCTGAACTGTGACCTACACAGGTGACACAAATCACTCTTTTAATATATTATACTGCATCTAAGGATGAGAGAATTTTGAGAATCCTTTCTTCTAGTGTTAAATAATAAACCAAGGGACACAAAGATATTGTGGGATTACAAAAAGATATTGTAGTAAGTGGACACAGTTAATTTGGGAGAATTCGTTAGCCATTGTTTTAGGCAAAGTTACCTGTTAGTGCAGAGTAACAGTTTTTATCTTCAGGGACCACTCCAATCAATAGTTAGATGCTTCCTATAGAGCTTTTGAGAAGTACTGTGAGGCCAATCAGAACACAGCAGAAAAAGAATCCAGTCATCCATTAGTGATACCAGCTCTAGGCCTGAGAGTTAGGAAGAATTGGCACACATTTTATATATTTGTCAATCTTTCTTAATAAGGGACAGTTTGATTACAGAAACAAGCAGGTTTCTTGCTTTGGGCTACTATTGCTAATTGCAGTAGTCTTTAGTAGATCAAAGTTTGTCTGTCTGAGGTCTAAAATCACCTCGGGCCTGTTTTACGTAGACATTAATCCCACCAGCCATTGGCTTCATCATCTTTAAATGTGAGGAGACACTGTGTTTTACATTTCACGGTCCATTAGTTAAATCAGATGACAATTTTTGAGATGCATAATTTATACTATTACTTGGCTCCCAGATGAATGAGAAGTGGGAGGAAATAATTAAAGACCTAAAAATCTTCCTAAAGTGCAATTTCATTATGTCACTCCAGACTCAGGAACTCACAGTGGCTCCCTCCTGCTAATCAGCACCTCTTTTTTGCTTTCAAGTTCTATAATCCAGCTCACATCCTATATTTCTAGCCTTATTCTTTACAACTCACCAATAGCAATAGTCAACTCCAGAGTATCCAAAAGCCACAGTGTGCTCAGCTTATTTTTCTGTTTAATGTGTGTTGGTTTGACCTTCCCAACCAGGTTATTTGCATGTTTAAAAATTGGGCTACATTTTACATGTCTTCTGACCCTCCCAGTGCACTGATTACAATGCTAAGAGGTAAGATCCTTAAGGAAACAGGACTTCCCAAAGTTACTGGGCTCAGTAAATATTTGTTGATCTTGTTTCTTGGTTGCAGTATTTCAATAAATGTTTGATTGATTGCATGATTGAAAAGAAAAACCAAAATGATGTATTCCTATTATTTTCTGTTAGAAATTCATTGCAGCAGGAATTGTGTCTGATTTGTAAAAAGGAAGTAACGTGATATTGTCTACAACAGGGATTGACTGACACAGAAGTAAAAGTACATCATTCTTCTACTAGCTTCCCTGAGGCAGCTTTCTGGGACAAACCCAGCTCTCTAATTCAAATTTCTGAAAGGTGATCTGTGGTATGTTATATACAGCTAATGAGAACAGGGCAACTCTGGTCAGATATCCCTAAATATATTTTATAGCTATAAATTGTGGTTAATAAGTACAAACTTAAAATTCCAAACTCTTTTTTTTTTCCAAACTCTTAATACGTTAAAAGATTTGATTCATAAACACCCAATATTGAAAAATTGTGTTATCTCAATATGCTATAAAACAGTAAAATAATTATAATAAAATTGGTCCAATTTTTTGGACAATGGTTGTATTAGGGTCATTTTCAACTCAAACATTCATTCATTTGCTTTTGCTCTAACTAAAACCATGAATGCTTTAAAGGGGAAAAATTGAGAAAAGGTGGACATAGGTGAAGTTAAAGTGAATATTGGTTTTATTAGTAAAATTAGTTTACATAGGAATTGTTAAATGTAAAGAAATGAAAACAGCTTTGTTTAGCAACAACTAATAGGCAGGTCTAGAGTGGCAATTTTATATTATTGATGATTTTTATAGAGAAAATTGACTCTAAACACAACATTTAAATCACAGAAGTAGTAAAACGATTTGAATTCTGAAGATGTGAAAGTATATGATTTGCCTTCTCTCTCTCTACCTCTCTCTTTCTTCCTCTGTCTTTCTCACTCCTGAATTCATCTGATTATATTAGATTTATTTTCTTATTCAAAATAACAGCTCTACAACAAAATTCCAATATGGAGTTAAATCCTGGCACACAAGTATACAAGTGTACAGACCACTTTTTTTTTGATGAAGAAAAGTTTGGTTTGTTTTGGCCCCTTCCCTAGTAGGCCAATATCTGAATACTAGAATGAGGTTGTATATCAATAATCGTAAGTAGGAGGAATGTAGCTCTGGTCCTATTCAATGACTTGGCATCACCCATCACGCAGGTCTCTTGCTTCCATGCCTTTGTACATGACATGCCTTTTTGCTAGGAAAACTCTTCCATGCCTGTCTCACCCCAGTAACTTGTATTTACCCACTAGGCCCTGAGGTAAACTTGTATTTACCTCCCTGTACTCCTGAACACACACACACACACACACACACACACACACACACACACACACCACACACACCTCTTTGGCTAGATCAGGTACCCTTTCCCCTTGTTCTCACAGCTGCACTCCAGGCTTGCCTCTGTCATAGCAGGTAAAGTCTATATACTGCCACTTGTCAGCTTATTTGATTTTCCTCCACACTTGCTCCTTAAGGACAGGGAAGATGTTCTCAAGTTACCCAGCCCAGTGCCTGGCATAAAATATAAATTCTGTATGTATTAATTTAAAGAATAAATAACTCAGAAAAAATTTATTCAAGATGCTTCAGAAATACTGAATAAATAAGTGTAACTTTATCATTAGATAATTAACTTTTCAAGGGCAAGAACTGACTTTTGTATTAATCCTTAGTACCTAAGGCAATCTTTTGCACAGTGAGGTGTTGAAGAGATGCTTGATTTGGGAATTGAATTATTACTTTCAGGTATAATCAATGATTATAACTAGATTCTTGATATTTCCTAAGTAGTGAAATTTGTGGCAGAGGGAAGTTGGTTTCTCAATGGAGAATACTGGTTTGTAATTTTTGTATAAATTTTTGGTGGATGCTTCAAAAGAAGGGTTTCTGAAACTTGTCTAATAGTAAGAATCATCTGAGGAGCATTCACTAAAATATAGCTTTCCAATTCCCACCCCAGACCAACTGCATCACAATCTCCAGGAGTGAAGATTTCAACATTTTTACCAAGTGATTTTCCTATGACTTGAGAGGTTTGGGTTACTATTTATAGGACTTAGAAACAATTTTGCCTAAGCATTCTGATAGCTGCATTTTATATTCAAAATTCTGAGTTTGCTTTTTCCCTCAGGTTATATAAAGTACACTCCTGTTAAGTCCATTAGAATGATTCCAAATGCTAAAAAAATTCCAAATTAGTGGGAGTTCATAATAATCAAGATTGTTTTGTGAGCCCAAATTTCTGATTTGAGCAGCCTGGGTCTGTTCAAATTAAATTTAAAACAAGCTCAAAAACAGGCAGTGGAACTTAAAAAGCATCTCATCCTACTCTTTTGTTCTAACACTTTAAATGATCATGTATTCAACAATTGCCCTTACCAGGGGCAAATGATTCTATGTGTGACAGCTGAGACCACAAAAATCTCTCACTTTTTTTGCAGTTGGTTATAGGAATTGTTTTTCAGAGAGAGCAATTTTGTACAGCACTTTGCTGTTGTGTTCGACTTTCTAAACACCACAAGTACATGTTTACTTGGTAAAAAGTATGCTGAGTTAAGAAGTTAAAATACAAAACAAAACATAACCAAACTAGCACTCAAGAGTGTCAACCCCCTACTCCAAAGATTTCTCTTTATAAATCCTTTGAGTACGTAGGGGTCAAGGAGGAAGGTGAGAATTGCTCCTTTACCAAAGATTTGGCCATTTCTGTAAACTCATCGTGCTCAGGTAACTCTTTAGCCTTCTCCCTGTACACCAAACATGTACACATGTGTCTAACAACTCCCTGCCACCACAGGAAAGCAGATTACAAGGAACAAAGGATATTAGCCTTCCGGTGCTGAGGAGCGAGGTAACCTGCAGAAACACACAGGAGACAGAACAAACAAGGAAGAACGAACTGACTAATGAACAGGACAGGAAACCAAACCAGAAAAACAAACAGGCAGAGAAAGCAACTGGTGATTAAACAAAGCAGCAGAGTAACTCTGCCGAACCCAGGAGTCTAGCGCTCACCTGGGGCCCACCTGCTGAACAGGTGAAGGAAGGCAGCCAGAGCTGAATCCTTTTGTGGATTCTAGTTCCCTCTCCTCCACACCCTGAAACAGGTAGAGTTGGGGAGCAACCAGAAAAGCTGCATCTGTGATTCTTTGTCCCTGATGGAAGACCCATAAATACTTTATTATCAAGAGCCCATAGACAAGGCAGTGGTTACAGCAAAACAAGTATCAGGAAGGATAGATTTAAGTTTATCAAAGCTACAAGGCTCATTGGATTAAAAGAAAGCTTCTGCTTACTGTGTAACTAGGTTCAGCTATAGCTGTATTAGAGTTGAGGATAACATTGAGTGATTGTAAATAAATTTTTGTATTTTGCTTGCAATACAAAAATCCTTTTATCGGTGGGTCCAATGTAAACAGGCACACACACACACACACATTAAATATAATTAACAAGTATTTATTGAGCACCTACTCTGAACAAGGTATTGTGGTTTGGCTCTCTGTGGAGACTGTTATATAATGTACCTACTAAAAATATTTTATTGAAGACTCTCAACCTGACAGTGGTGCTGTATGTCTGAAAGTGCCTGAAGAGATTGGCTTTGTTATTAATACTTTTTTCCCAGATGCTTATTTGAAGACTATTCGGGGTGAGGTGGAGGTGTGGGTGGGGAATTGTTGGGGAATATTTAAAAGATTGATTGTTTTAAAAAAGGGACACAATGGATTTGCTATTTTCTGACTCAACTACAGCTTTTCATAGTGGAGATATCCAAATTCTATTTTCCTAGTGAAATTATATTTGTCCTGCTTGAAAACACCCTTGCAAATTTTCTTAAGAAGAAACCTACACAGACAACTTAGAATACTTTCTACATTTCTTAACTTTAGATTGATCAGAGGGCAAAACATTTTTCATGGCTATTGAGCCAAAAGTGAGGTTGATGCACAAAATTTAAGCCATGATATCTTTTTTATATTTCCTAAAGGTGAGGCACAAATTCAGCTCTGCCATTTCTAGAAGCCAATAAAAAGAAGGAAACACTGTTAGTTATAAGATTCAGTATATATGTAAAAATAAAAACAAATCAATTTTTCAAACAAAGAACAAAAATGTAGATAAAGAGACCAGAAAGAAATGTCTCCTTTAGCTGTTCTTAGAAATGGTTCCGAGTAATGGAATGAACAATATCTGCACAGCATCCCTTTGATAAATACATTTGCCTCATTTTATTTTTAATTTAACCTATATTGCTGAATTGTGTGCATTACTGTAAGAACCTTAAGTCTGTTTTGGTGCAAGGTTAGGTTAGGTGGGTAAGTGAAAAGATAGAAAACATGCTGGTTTGAATTAGGAAAAGCAGAAACAGCATTCTGGAAACCCATTTTTACTTAGTTTACTAAGTATCTGCTCACCCTTACTGTATCACTTTTCTAAGAAAAACTTTGAGAATGCCTTCTTCATTCTACAAATAAAAGTCCTTTGGATTTCTGTACCAGAGAAATACAAAGCTGTAGCTTTCTTAGCCCTGAGAGTTCTGAGCCCACCCCTGTGGATGTTCAAGAAAAGGGGCTAAGTCCATCTCTCTCCATTCATGTTGACCTTTAAACAGAAGACACCATAGAGAATAGCTTGGAATTTAAGCTTATTAAAAATATACTTTTTCTCCCCCTTGGACATTTTCTATTTTCCTAAACCTGCCCTGCACTTTCCCATCTCTGTATCTTTGCCCAAGTTAGTGTCTGTCCCTGGAATGCTTTTTTCCCGTCTACTTCTATGTGTTTATAGAAATCATACTCATCTTTTCCAGGTCAATCCAAATTCCTCTTCTTTAAGCAAGCCTTGCCCAATTACCCAAATATGATCACTCCTACCCAAATCTTCCCAGAGTCCCTCTGTTAGCATAGAACAAGAACGCATTCTGGGCTGCATTGTAGACACCTATGGATAAACATTATTTTCCTATCTGGGTAAAAAGTTCCCTGAGTTTTTTTCTTTTTTTTTTTTCCTATTTGCAACTTCATGTGAAGCTGCCATCACTTCAAAATAAAGAGTTAAGTTAAAAAGACAATCTTCTGAGGTGCTCATTTTTAAACATCCTTCCCCTAAGGGTCTAGAACAGTAACTAGCACTAAGTAGGCCCTTGATGAGAAATTGTAGAGTGAATGTCCATGAATGAACATGGAAGCAGTATGTGCCAATGGGTAGATAATGGGATTTAATCTTAGAAAACCTGGGTTTGGCCCTTAGCTTTCTTTCCTACTTGGGAAAATCTGGGACAAATTACTTAGTCTTTTTAAGCTCATTTTTTCATTTGTCAACTGGGAATAATAATAAATCACTTCACTGGGTTATTGTGGGGTTTAAGTGAGATAATGAATGTGCTCTTATTTCATTAACTGTAAGCACCATGCCGGTGTTAGTGATTATTGAGATTGTTGCTGAAGCAATTATACATGCATAGCCACTGGAGTTGCTCTTGGTGCCCGTAGCTTGTAGGTAGCATAATTCTAAGGCAGTCTTGGTTTGACACCCCCTTTCTATCTCTTTGCCACATGCTATGACATTCTTGAAGCACTCTTTCTCTCTCCATCCCTCCTAACGGTCCCCTAAATAGCCCATTTTATCCTTTCCAGTAAGACTTAGAAATAGTTAAAAAAAAAAACAGAAAACTGGAACAACTTCATGAAGTTGTGCTCCAGGGTGTTTAGAACATGATTATATGTTAGTAGTCAAAACATTTTTAATTCAATTTATGTTCTAAACATTGTTATCCTTTTGTGAAATACTTGTATGAAGGAATTCCCTGTCTTATAAACACAAACTCATAAACTGTTCATTTTTAACAAGGATCCTGGAGCAACAACCTCAGGTATTGTATACTGATACAAGCTCAGATATGCTCTGGAGGTTGGCAGAACAGGCCATCAGAGATTTCTTAAGAGGAGAGAATGAGGAATCTCATGGAAGGAAACTTCACAAACCAAGAGAATGAGGTTTACAGAATGGTTCCAGTAGCAATGGTGTATCATTCTGTATCCTACTCAGATTGTTTTCAGGCCTCGGCTTCATACTGCTGCTTTAACAGGGAAGGTATATTAATATAGCTGAATTACTGCAGCCTAATGCTAAGAAATGTAAGTCAGACCTGCCTTGTGAGCCCACTAACAGAGTGTAATGGAGGCAGGAGGATGTGGCTTGGTATCTTTTTCTCTATACTTCTGAGACTACTAGAAGCCAAATTAAAGCAAGGATTAGAGGTTTTGCTACACATCAGAAGGCACTGATGGTTTTCCTGGTGTGATCTGGGACCCACATAGCTAGTGTTAGAAGCAGAAAAGAGTCACGGTGGCAGAGGAGTTGACTTGGTACACAGGGGTGTTTAGTCTAGTCATTGTTGAGACCAGAATGGGCAGCCCTTTGTGGTGTGGAACCTGTATTCTAGAGCACACAAAACATCTTGAATGTGAGTTGCCACTATTCTGTGGGTAGAGATCCAGGCAGACGAATACTATTTTGTTTTTATTAGTATAACCCCCTCAAACCCCTCTACTAGACTAGTGCTTGGGAGGCATGGGCTATCCCTACATAATCAACCCTACTAACTGACTCCTCTCCATTGACTGGAGCTCACCCATGCCTCTTGCCTTTGCCACCAGGATCACCATGAATACACGCTGGCCCCACAGCCACTTCACTTTTCTCCTTCCTCTTTAGTTCCAGCCTCAACCACTGTTCTCCCATCTTTACTGCACATGCCAGGAAAGGTGGTAGAAACACCCCTACAGGAAATGTCTTTCTGTCCTGAGTTGAATCAAAGAATTATCTTTCTGATGGAAACAGAGTCGTTCAGTGTGTGGCTTCCAAACAACTCTGAGAATTCTAGATGAAATTCACAGTATGGGCTAAGGGGTTTTGTTGTGATCTAACCTTTGTTACATAGATTATGTCATTCTTGTGGGAAAGTGCAATTTGTATTCCAACCAGCCAATTTATTCAGCAATATCTGCTACACTGAGAAGTCTATATGGAGAAGAATTTGACTCACTTATTTTGTACACCATAAGAGGGCTCAATTAATGTTGGTTGAATTGAGTCATATAATTTAGGGATCATCTATTTCAGCCAGTCCTTCCTGGAGCTTCAACAGTCTGCTTTCTTTTAATTCAAATGACATTTTCCTGTTAAGTACAGGGTCCACACCACTAAATTCAATCATATATTGTCTATCATTTATTGATAGAATAAGATATGAAGATAATTAAAATGCTTTCCCATAATTTGGTTAAATGCTATACTTGGTGGCATTTTTCTTCCATCTCCACTGAACTCAATAGTTAGATATGATTTCCTTTGTGCTAAAAATAACAAAGATAGTATTTGGAAGAAATCAGAATGGACGAGCTGATAAATTATTTATGGCAATTTCTAGTAGCCTGCCAAACTGTTTTGTAATGTAGTAGAATCTTAATTTTTAATGAAGGACCCTATGAAAGTCTGCTAGGGTAAAAACCATGACCTCTAAATGATACCATGGGAGAGTGCCATCCCGAGCCAGACTGTGCTTTTTCCCATCACCTCACTAGGGCTTCACCTCCAGCTGACCCTACCTGGTCCAAGCTGAGGGGAGCTGGTTGGTACAAAGCCTGACTAAGACAGGAAAGGTGGAGTGAGGGAGAAGCCCAACTCTGAAAGGAGATAAAGCAAACCACCTTGGGGAACTATTGTGTGCCATTTCAAAGGTCTGTTTTGACTAATGCGCTGTGCTATTCAACTTTACATCCTTAATCTGTTGTGTCTGTTTCTAATAAAAAAATAATTGGGGAAAAATTAAGGACAATGAGAGAGTATTAGTGAATACAAATAGGTGAGAGATGAAAGCAGACCTATGGGGGGGAAGCACTTGCAGCTACGATGATACATCTGAATGTGAATTTGGTTGATCCTATTTTTACCTCTTGTGCTTCGGCAAAAATGCGTTTGACTTGATATGGTCTTGCTCACTGATTAAATTTCCCAAATTGTTATGGGACCTTTTGCTGTTCAGAGAAATCCAACAGATCTGCTTATTATCTTTCATCAGGGACTCCATCTTCGTTCTCTTGTCAATAGAAGACAAAAGCAGTATTTTGTGCATATTTATTAGCTATATTGTATCTCTTGGAAATATTAGTTTTCTCCAACATTTTTTGATAAAAATTTCATAGTTTTAAATCAAATATTTTCTTAATGGTTGGGAGCTTTTCTCCTATTATATGTTATTCATCTAATAATTGCGCAGTTAATGTCTTATTATCTATAACAGACTTATAAGGTCTTAAAAGCAGTTGTTAAATATTAGAACTTATACAGTCTTGGAATAATTTTTTTATCTGAACTCCGCACTGAGCAGTTGGGGAAACTGAGGCTAAGAAATGTTAAGTGGCTTGCCCAAGATCACAGAGCAGCTAATAAAAAAACTCATTGTTTGTGTCTTTTGAATTTACACCATCCTTTCTAGTATACTCTATTCCACATCCTGCAATCCCCACCAGAGACCTATACACAAGATCTGAGCCCTAAGAAATGTCCCTGAACAAATGTTTATCTTAAATCATGTTCTTTCTCCATATTCCCATTGTTTTAATCACTAGTAAGTGTCTTTCTTCAACACACATTAAGGAAAGCACTAGGTGGAAAAGAGTAATGCTGTCCTTGACTGTGGGGCTCTCTTGATTTAAAATAGCAGAATGCAGCCAAACGATGATAACACATTTGAGGCAAAGAGGGCAAAACGGCTGGTGAAGAGAGCAGAAGGGCTGACCTGCATGAATACCACTCTGAGGGGAGCAAGAGAGACTTCCTTTATGAATGGGGAGGAAAGAAGTTGTGATCTGTTTGTGCAAAATACCAATCATTTTAACCAGACAAAACAGAGTTTAACTTAGCTGACAAGAATGCTATGAATCACTGGGGTGGTGGAAGGTGAAGCTCCATTTGATACTCATAATTAGAATATTGTGAACAGAAATTGCTCATGTAAAATAAACTTTCTACAGTGTTGCAACATGTTAGAGAGACAGGTAGAGATGTCTTGAAAATTTTTAATGTTTCCAATTCCTGCAGCTTTTTGACAAAGGGCTTCATAAATTGAAATCTAAATCTATTATTCTGTCCCTGCTTCACAACTTGCTATGGCTCACTGGATAATGATCTCTAGTCTAAGAAATTGTCAATTATGTTGATAATATTGTAAGTAGGGCATTTATTAAATGGGAACTTATTTTAAGATGTTACTGTAGCCCCACTGGCTCTCTATTTTGCCATCTACTGAGTTAAACTAGGAGAAATATAGTGAACAAATAAAAGGGCCTATTTTCTATGGATTAAAACAGGATGGAAATAAAAAATTAAATTACTAGAGCCAAATATAACAATTATACTTAATATAATCAAAAATAATTTTCCCTCTTATTATGAAGATTTTCAAACACACAGTAAAAGAAAAGAATTGTGTAACCAACACCCATGTACCCATCACTTAGATTTAATAATTTTTAACATTTGCCTCATATACTTTTTTCTGCTAAAGTTTTTCCAAGTAAATTAGACATTACATTTCACCTCTAGACACTTTGTTTAATAGGAATACTTTCTGTATAATGACAATTTTTCAGCATCACGACTAATATAATTAACAAATATTTCCTAATATTGCCTAAAACCCAATTCATAATCTATCCAATAAATATTTTATAGCTGGGCTTGTTTAAACCACGATCCAATTAAGACCACACATTACATTTGGATATGACTCTTATAATTCTTAGAATCCAAACCAATACCACCCTTTCTCCTCTCCCCCTCAACCCCTCCCACATATTTTTTTGCATGACACCAACTTGTTGGAGAGCAGGCCAATTGTCATATAAAATGTCATTGTTTTCTAGTGGTGGTTTAACTTTTTCTTCTATTCTTTGTTTCGTGTAAACTGAAAGTTGGGCCTATAGGACTTCCTTGATACAAATTAGAGACATTTTTTGGCAGGAATATTTCAGAGAAGACCTAACAATTCTACTTCTACATATATATCCAAGAAAAATCAGATCACATGGCCACAGTAAAAGTCTTGTTACAAGAATGTCCGTAATAGCTTTCTTTGCAATCACTCCTAATTTACAGTCACTCCAAACTGGAAACAATCCAACTATCTGCCAAGAAGAGAATGGATAAACAAAATGTAAAATATTCGTACAGTGGAATACTAGCATTAAAAAGAAGTAACTAATGATGCACACATCAATATGGATAGAGCTTGAAAGCATTATATTGAGAGAAAGAAGCCACTTACGAAAGTGTACACACGATATGATCCCATTTATCTGAAGTACAAGAACCTGCAAAATTAATCTATGATGTTAGAAATCAGAACATATGACTTTGGGCCCAGAAGATGCTGATTCACTACAGAGGGGCACAGGAGAATTTTTGAGGTGATGGAAAAGTTCTGTATCTTGATTTGGGGACAGTAGTATGGGTGCATAGATTTTTCAAAACTCATTGAACTACTTTGACTTTTACAGTACATAAGTAATACCATGATGGAAGGAAAAAATTAGGTGAATCAACATATGTATTGCATTTCCCAGGAGGCATATCATATCAGGTTATCTTTAGTGATGCTAACATTGATTGCTGGAAAAACAGGAACATTTTAAATGTGTACTTTTTAATTTTAAGAAAAATCTGAGTTACATCATGGTGAGAATTTCATGATCATAGACATCTTTTGAAGACTATAATTTTTTTGCCTCAAAATTAAACTCAGCCCTCTGAAAATGCAAATATTGTTCTGTGGGAAAGAAAGGCAATATGGTGGGCATGGATGAAATAGAAAGAGAATCCCAGTAAGGAGTAGGGAGACGCTGATCCGAAATGATGGGAAACTTAGGGAAGAATAAGAAAAAGGTCCCAAGATCCTTCTCACCCACAAAATTAAAAAGCCGTATAGTATACTCTGCTGAGAGAGGAAGGCCAAGGAAACAGGTGGATGGAAATCTGCTGTGATAAGAAGTGCCTTCCCCACTGAGCCCTGGCAGGGAGGTTTTGCAGCGCAGGCCCCTCTGGAGCCTCCTACGTGGTGCCCAAACACAGCTGTCACTTCCTGGACTTCTGGGCAGGGAACTGAACCAGAGGAAGGGCAATGAAGATGCAGCACTGGCCAGTTCTAGCAGCTGGACAGCACTCAGTACTCCTCGGGATCAGGGCCTGTGTCTTTCTGTTAGATGTGAGAATCGGAGAGCTCACTAAAGGATTTTTGTCACTGGAATTCCCAGAGGGATTATTGCTTCATTGACAGCAATTTAATCATACCATGTCATGAAACAACATCCACACAAAAAGAAAATTGAGCTTCAAATCGAGGGCTGAGGCTTCTGAATTTGACTTATTTATAATGGTGGGTCTTACTCTGAGAAAGCCTAAGGCACAAAATCCTAGACTTTAAAAACTGTTTCAGCCAGTAGGTAGGGGTACAGTGGTAGGCAGGAAGGTTCATGTTCAAATTGCCAAAGGTTATTTCACTTTATAAAAATGGTTCATCACAGGTTTCCTTAAATCATCATCTTCCCAGAGAGGTCACCAGACTGAACAGTCTTCCATTCCCTCCCAGCAGGCAAGAGCAAGGCCTTACATCACTGAGACATATATACATTTCATGAGGCTGAATGGGATTTATGCTGTCTTTGTGATGTGTGCACTATTTTATGAAGTCTTCTTTCTATGAAGTATTCTGTATCTTAAAGGTATAATCTTCTAAAAATTCTCCTTATGGAAAGATAAGGAGAATGATTACTAAAACATTCATTGGATGAAAACATGTTCTATCCCAATGTTAAACTATAAATCAAATTAAGAGGATATTGCCTCACCAGACACTGAATTTTTAAAATATGATAATTCTCTGTAGCCTTATATGGTTTGAATCATTTAATCTATTTACTCATTTATGCCTTAACTCTATCCAAAATATCTTGGAAAAGACTGAAAAAATGCATGCAACTCCAAGTGATAAAGAGATAAGAAAAATCAAGCTAGAAGAGTAAGTCAAGTATAGATAAGGAAAAAAAACCAGGGCACAAGTGAACACATGCTGTAATGTCCTGTACTATAGTGGAGGCAGGCACAGATTTAGCCCTTAGCTTACTGGTGACTAAAAACAAGAGGAAAATACAATGTAAGAACATATAAAAATATGAAGGGAACAACAATAAAACACTGCTCAGGAGAAATGAGTTTAGTGGATCCTCCTAAAGTGGACAAGGTGCAATGAGAAAGACATTTTCCTATCTCTACCTCCAAGTGAGTTACATTTAACTGCTTCTCATGCTGTCTCTCAGGACATGACTAAGGCCAGAGTTAAATTTAGTAAAAGCAATTTCACAATTTGGGGACTCCCAGCCCCCAAAACAAAGTGTGGTCTAAGCATGTAGCCTTCGTGATGATGGCTTGATTTAGGGACATGGATGGGTAGCACATCCTTGATGCTTTTTTCTTGAGCTTTCCTTGAATATTTTCCTTGACTATGTTATACTTGTAAATTTGTTCAGGGCGGAGAGTAGATAGTTTAAGGTTATATTCTCTGGTAAGGAGTGAAATAACAACTTAGCTTTTATTGAGCATGTACTGTGTGCCAGAGATTCTAAGTGCTTAAGGTGTATTATTTCATTTAATCCTCATGACAATCCTATGAGGCTAACATTTTCATTTTTATAGATGAGATAAAGAGGTATGAGAGGTTAAAGGTGTAATAGTTGTTAGGTATTAAGGAATAGAAAGTAGGCAGCCTGATTCCACTGTGTGATATTGACTTCAGGAATTTGTCTCTGGTAGGTCGCTGGGGTAGGTCAGAACCTAGACGGAGAAGGAGAGGTTTGGCTTATGGCTCCCCAAACTTAGAAGCCTGACCAGAGCCAGTGCCTGAATACATTCATCCCTCTTCTGCACAAATGTGATTTTGTTAATTTTTTTCTTTTCTTTCTTTTTTTTTTGAGATGGAGTCTCTCTCTGTCACCCAGGCTGGAGTGCAGTGGTGCAGTCTCAGCTCACTGCAACCTCCACCTCCCAGTTACAAGCAGTCCTCCTGCCACAGCCCCCCGAGTAGCTGGGATTACAGGTGTCATGCCACCATGCCCAGCTAATTTTTGCACTTTTTTGTAGTGACAGGGTTTCACCATGTTGGCCCAGCTGATTTTGTTAATTTTTAAACAGTCTCAAAAGTGTCTGGTAGAATAGGTCCAGAAAGATATATACAAGGCAAACATAGCCACCCATCTTTTACAGGATACCTTTCTAGAGTATGGGAAAATATGTTTCTTCCCGATCAGAGGAGTTTCCCCCAGCTCTGACATCCAGTCTGATATTTTTAGAGTATTTTAGGTTAACTTAAAAATGCAGTCAGTGGCCAGGCGCAGTGGCTCACACCTGTAATCCCAGCACTTTGGGAGGCTGAGGAGGGTGGATCACGAGGTCAGGAGATCGCGACCATCCTGGCTAAAACAGTGAAACCCCGTCTTTCCTAAAAAAATACAAAAAAATTAGCTGGGCGTGGTGGCGGGCGCCTGTAGTCCCAGCTACTCCGGAGGCTGAGGCAGGAGAATGGCGTGAACCCAGGAGGCGGAGCTTGCGGTGAGCCGAGATCGCGCCACTGCACTCCAGCCTGGGCGACTGAGCGAGACTCTGTCTTAAAAAATAAATAAATAAATAAATAAATAAATATGCAGTCAGTAGCCTATTAGAATGAATTGACCTTGATAGGTGCTTACATTTATCTTAAATCTACTGAAAAGCCTTCAAGTCCTGAATCAGTGGTTCTCAAAGTGTGGTTCCACCAGTAGCATCAGTATCACCTGAGAACTTAGAAATATAAATTCAGAGCCCCCACCCCACACCTACTGTTTTGGAAACTGCGGGGCAGCAGCCCAGCAATCTGAGTCTCAGCATGTCCTCCAGGTGATTCCCTAAAGTTCGAGAACCACTGACCTAAACCACTTTGGCATAAATAGCCGAACCAGGACATAGTTAATTGATATTACCTCTCAGGGAGTAATAGTGTGTTGGAATTAAAAAGTAGCACGGCAAGGACAACCTAGGGCCCAATTCCCTTTTTTTAAAGATGAGAAAACTGAGGCTCAGGGAAGTGGAGAGGTTTGCCTGAGGTCACACAGGAAGTTAAAAGAGTCGATGGGCTCGAACCCAGTTTTCCTGACTCCGGGCCTGAGGGTATTTTTTCATTTTTCCTGTGACAGTTACATTTCCTTGAGAGGCGATTTTCCTCTTACTCTTTTCTCCAGTGTCTCCATGGGCGGAAGCTTATACAAGTGGTTGTTACATTTCACTACCCTGAGTCTTTCTCCTACTTATTTGCTCCACCTAAGAAGGTGAATGAACAGGTTTTATTGTGGGTAATTCACTCTTCCATGTTCTGTATACATTAAAAATGCATCAAACCAGTGAACACCTTTTAGAATTCCTGACACTCAATTTTTTTTTTTTTTTTGAGACGGAGTCTCGCTCTGTCGCCCAGGCTGGAGTGCGGTGGCGCGATCTCGGCTCACTGCAAGCTCCGCCTCCCGGGTTCACGCCATTCTCCTGCCTCAGCCTCTCCGAGTAGCTGGGACTACAGGCGCCCGCCACCACGCCCGGCTAATTTTTTTGTATTTTTAGTAGAGACGGGGTTTCACCGTGGTCTCGATCTCCTGACCTCGTGATCCGCCCGCCTCGGCCTCCCAAAGTGCTGGGATTACAAGCGTGAGCCACCGCGCCCAGCCGACACTCAATTTTTTTGAATGCTTGTAGAACGACTTACCTTCTATTCTCTGAAAAAGTATAGGATGAGTTTTCAAATCATTAGTTGTAAGGATCCTCAAGGAATGCAAAACTCTAAATGACGTCCTTTAGGATTTCTAGCTTTCTGAGTTTTCTAAAAAATTTAAACATATATAAACCTCAGAAGACAAGTTACATAATTTTTCTGTGCCTCAATTTATTTGTCTAGAATAATGCCTCCCTTAAAGAAATATTAGGCAAATCAAGTAAAATGATATATGTGAAGCCTAATGCCTAACATAAAATAAATGCCTAAAAACTATTAGTTCATTCTTTCTTCCTCTTTCCTGTTCTTATTAGTGTTAATAGTTGAGAGGTGATTGGAGGTCCGATGTAATTATTAGTGACTTTTTGAAAACTAACATAGGAGCAGCTCATCTGTTCTATAAGAAGTTGTTAGGTGATATCTCTTCTTTGATTTTTCTTGGTGATTGTCCTAAGGGATTTGCTCTCTTTAGTGTTGACTGGCCTCATGCATCCTAACCTATCCTTCCTCACCTTCCTTCATGGGACAGGGGAGACCAGAGGACAGTCCCTACCAAAGAAGAAGAGCTTATCTGTTTGGCTTCCGCAGAGTAGACATCAAAGGACTAGTTCTATGTTATGTTCTTGGGATAAGGCAGTAATTTTTAGGCCAGTAATTCAGGAACACATTGAATAAAATAAAACTTTATCACGTGACTTTCTAATGCCGTGTTTGGTGTAGGCACTAATTCACTTGTATTTCAATACAAGATAAAAATAGTCCCTTCAATTTTCTTATGGTTGCTCACATTTTGCCAAATTCCAGCATACGTTTCATGTTTTTTAAAAAGAATACATCCTTTAAAGTGGTAGAAATTGGGCTTTAGGCTAGTTTGGGGTGCCAGGCTTGCCTTTCCTAAACGTCTATGAATCCTTACCTACCATGTCACTCACTTTCTTTTTCTTTTACTGATCATAGATAACATTTTTCTATAAAGTGGCATTGCCCAGTGTGTGTTTTCTACCACTAGGGCAGGCTACCTGACCTGCAGACCCAATTCTTCAGCCATCATCAGTATTAATATTCACTATTACAATATGTAGAATCAGGAGATAATAATAGTATCCACAACAAACTGCAGTTGTTTGTGATAACACACTCGGATTCTCCACTGGGTTTGTGTCCTAGAATGCTTTTGTAGGATCTAATCAATATTCCAATTGTCTTGTAACAGTTCATGGAAGCAACTGTTTCTCAGTTTTGTTTTGTTTTGATGTGTGTGGGGGTGTGTTTTAAGAAAAGTACCCTAAAAATGTTTCAAAGTATGCACTAACTGGCATAGTAATTGGCACTCCCTATCCAAACACTAGGTCACATTCTGAAAGTTAGTTTTATCTATTTTCTATGGACACATACTTTTCAAATAAAAACATTATTTACAGAAAGGTAATGGAAAGTGGTTATTCAATTCCAGGAGACTGAGGGAAAAGAAGATCACCTTTGCGAGGGTTAACTTTCTCAGAATCAGATATTGGTCTAAGCTACAGTTTCATGTCCCCTACCCGGCTGCCAGAGGGCAGGGAGCGAGGGAAGGGCGATGCTGGAGATAGTTGGTGGTTTCTCATGCAGTTCTGTTTACCTCGGAGAATGGCTCAGATTCATGGGGTGGCTCATCTGTTTGTTTCCCAGGAGTGTCCTCCTCATCAGGTACAAATGACTTGTTGTTCCCCCTGTCCCGTCTGCCTCCTTGGTGACGGATAGACGAGAACTGTTCCCTGTGCTCTGGGACTCTAATGTGATCTGGGTCGTGCTGGTGGCAGAAGGGGAGGGGAGGGTGGGGGAGGCAACGAGGGGAACAAGGGGAAGTTAACACTAAGGGAACTACAGTCTTTCTTGGAAAAGAAAGTGTGTTTGTGTTCTAGGGCTAGTGCCCTTCTCTCACAGCTGTTATAATATTGATCTAGCTGTGATTTGGGACTTGGTGTTAACATCACCCTCGTCAGTGGGAAAGTGAGCCAGGGAAATGGAGAACTCAGTATTTCTTCTGATGAAGCAACTCAAAGAAACCAAATATTACAAGGAGGGTGGGGGAAGGAACACCACTGCTTTGAGTCTCACAGCAGATACAGGAGCCCTGAATTGAATAGTAATACCTGTGGCTTTTATGGCTCCACTGCAACCAAGGAGCTTGAAGCTTGACTGTACATTAGTCAAAATTGCCTTGTCAGGGGAGGCGATCTCAAGATACATATTAAACAGGAGGAAATTGAGGCAAGAAGATTAGCAACTTACCTGGATTCCCATGCTAATATCGTTGGCAGAGCTGGGAACTCACAGCACCCCGTTTATCCCATGACCTGTGGGTTAGACACATAGCCACCCCAGGGGCACTCGTGGTACACTCAGAGCTCACCATTTGTGGCTCTCACACATTTTCATTATTTGCTTGTCACTCTGGCTTGACTTACCACCACTAGCAAAACCAGTGCTTGAACAAGTTATTGTATCTCTACAAGAACCCCCTTTAAAGAATCGATTAATAACTATCATGCTTTAGTGTCTACCATGTGTGGCCTAAGCACTTTATATACAATATTTCTAATCCTTAAAATAGCCCTGCCAGGTAAGCATTAATATCTTAATTTTATAGAAGAAGCAGCTGAGGACTGTAGAATGTAAGAAACTTGCACAAGGAGGAAAATGTGGCTCAGAGAGTTTAAATGATTTTTTCCAGGTGACTCAGATAAGAGTTGCTGAAGCTCAGAATTGAGGGATGTCAGTTTCCAAAGCCTGCGCTCTTCATATAGAGCCATGCTCCCTTCTTCAACCTTCTCCAAGAGAAACTTAAGCCAGTCCATCTTAATAAATGTATCAAAGATTAATAGACTAATCACCTTGTAAATTGGAGAGTGGAGGGGCAGGGAGCAGGTGGCGAGTTTTGGGGAGCTGGGGTGAAGGACAAGAAAGGAGATAGCCTAATATCAAAGACACACTTTGCCTCATTTCACAATCTTTCCTGGCCCTGCCAAGTTTACTTCTTGGTGAGTAGGCTGTTGCCTGATGCTACAACTCAGCTTTTTAGGCACCTGCCCATTAGGAGAAAAGCCCCTGAATGTCACATTCCCCTGAACACATCCTTTCTGTGCAGACATGATTGTAACAAACTTGATCACACAGAGTGAGGCTCCTTAACACTTAGCCATCATTACGTTGCTGTCTAGATTGCAAGCTGCTCTAGGGCAAGGGACCCTGTCCTACTCACGTCTGTGCACCCAGTACAGTGCCCTGACTCATTTGAGGTATTTGATAAATGTTTGTTAAATGTGTAAAAGAACAGCTAGAGGAGTATTGGTAATGACTTCGTTTTAGTTAGCACCTTCATCACCATGACCTATAGGAGACAGAATACTGGGTATTTATTTTTATTTTTATTTATTTTTGTTTCTATTGATTGATTGGTTGATTGATTTTTTGAGACGGTCTCACTCTGTCACCCAGGCTGTAGTGTAGTGGCGCAATCTTGTCTCACTGCAACCTCTGCCCCCTGGGTTCCAGCTATTCTCCCACCTCAGTCTCCCAAGTAGCTGGGATTACAGGCGCCCCCCACCATGCCCAGCTAACTTTTTGTATTTTTAGTAGAGATGGGGTTTCACCATGTTGGCCAGGCTGGTCTTGAACTCCTGACCTCAAGTGATCTGCCCTCCTCAGCCTCCCAAAGTGCTGGGATTACAGGTGTGAGCCACTGCACCCAGCTGAAAACTTGGTACTAAGATAAGAGGGAGTAGTGAAACCTCTAACTTTCACTCATTAATCAAGAACCTCCTACATGCAAGGCATTGTGGAGAATACAAAGATTGGGAAAGCTCTTGTGGAGATTACACTGTACTTGAGGAAATAGAAAGGAAAAGAACAAACTGTAATAGAAATTAAGGTGCCTGGCAGCAGAATTCAATGAATTCTGCAATACAGGTCCAGAGACTGCATGGTGGGGTAACTGGTGAAGTTGATATGAGAAATGTTTAATGAAGAAGATGACGTATACAATCTTGACTTGGAGGAGTAAGTAGATAGAGGACAGGGATCCCTAGAGGGGAGGTATTCTGGCTGAAGGAACAATATGAGTAAGGTCAACCAGCGGTGACTTCATTTAGAGGAATGGCAGATAGAAAAATACACTCAGAGCATAGAATACATGGAGAGATATAGTGGAGCATGAAGTAGAAAAATAATTTGCAGAGAGGCTTAAACCTTGTTTTAGAGAAATAAGGAAGTCAGTGAAGATTTTTCAGAAGTCAAGCAACGTGATCAGACTTGTGTTTCAGAACCACCCTATGGATGCTATGGAAAGAAAATTGCTCCGTGAAAGTGGGCAAGCTAAGTGATTTCTTGACTATTTTCTTTGATCCTAAGGTAAGAGCCCTTTGCAACGTTTACTTTGTAGAGGCCATAAAACCACATCAAAATGAATCATGCACTATCATCCTCTATGTTTGTGGTTCCAGTAGGCATGATGAAATGCTAAGGTTTACTGAAATTTCAGGTAATCAGGGCAGGAGGGAAATCATTTTAGCAAACACAGGCCATTTGCTTGGAACACCAGATCTACTCACAATCAAAGTCTGTGTCAAGGAGAGGCAGCACTGGGCAGGTACTGGAGAGCCCTCCTATTTTCAGTGCACAGTGTCCAGCCGAGTGGGGGTCCATTTTTTCTCACCCAGGACAGTTATGACTCGAGACACCTTCTGTAGTGAATCTGAGAATCTCAGCCCCAGGAATACTTCGCCTACTTTGGGTAGTTTGTGTTTTTGTTCCCTCAGGCATAATGCTGCAGAGCACTTAGAGGCACATTTTCCACACAGTGTGTAGGGATTTAGTCCCATTCGTGTTAATGGAAATCCCGCCAGGAAATCTCCATGCTGGGTCACACTGAAAATTCACCCCGATTGTTCGGTTTGATTTGTTTCACCTGTGTCTTCCTCCATTCTGCTCTGAGGATGTTTGCGGGCTTGTTAGTGCCGGCCTGAACCCAGTGCTGAGTCTTAACCCCATACAGAATCGAGGAGGCTCAGAGGCATCTTTACTGCAGAAGAAAAGGGAGTGCCTGGTTGGGTTCAGTGCACTTACATGTGAAGCTATATTGGTTCTAAGAAAGCCAAGGATCCCCTATGTTGCTCTCGTAACAGCAATATGCTCATATTCAAAGCTCGGTTTTGTTGCGTCAGTTCAGGAGTGAGAGAAAGGGAGTAAGCTCCCAGTATGACCAGGGGGGACCTAAGAGCCACTCACCTCGGTGTTGAGGACACAGTGAAGCCCAAACCTCAGCAGAAACAGGCTGGCCAAGTGCCCATGCCTGGGGAGGGTCCAGTGAGGGGAAAGAAGCTCTCTCACCCCCACGAATGGCTGAGAAGAGTGATCACCCTTTTCATAGCACCTGTCATATATGGACTTCTGAGGGTAGCAAAGATCATTGCTAACAGTGCTGAGCTGTTATACATTAATATATTTTCTCTGGCCTCTAATTTAATCGTCTTCTTCAGAATAGCTCGATTTGCTCTTGTGCATTTAGGTACCATGACACGGTGATTATTGGACTTTTCTCTTCATGATGTGGGAGTGTGTTTGGCAGGTCTGACACCAGGACTCAGCTAACAAGTTGTTTCTGTTCTTGGCCACTGTCACATGTCCTGTCTGATGTTCATGCTCATCTGAGCACCACTTGTCCGTGTGCCCTTTCCGTGTGCTCTTGTGTCCTGACAAATAAATGAGGCCTAAAGCTGTGAACTCCAGCTCTCCCCTTGGGCTCTCAATGCTATGCATCAAACCAAGAGCTTAGAAACTCGACTTTGGATTCAGGATAGAATTTTGCCTTACAGCCTCCTCAGACCTAAAAATATGATTAAGAGTGTGGGCTCAGGAGTCAGACTGCCATGGCTGACATTGCCGGTGCGCCCATGAACATATTTAACCTCTCAAGTCATAATTCTCACTTCTGTAAAATAAAAGTAATGCTGGTACTATGAAATAGGTAAAAATTCAATGAGATAATCCATGCAAAGAACTTAGTTCTGTGCCTCTCTTACAATAAGAGCTCAAAAAGTGATCAGTATTACTCTATTTTATTACTTCTGCAACTCCAAATAATGCTGCAGGTATTTTATATGTAGAGGTGGAAATTGTAAAGGGGCCTTTGAGTATGCTATTTTTCATTCTGTGTATTGTCTGCTTATTTATGTCGTGTTTCTTTAAATAATAATCTTTAAAACTTAGCTCCGGTAAAAAACCATTGTACACATAGGGGCATCCTATGGCTTGGTCTCAGCAGCCACGGGAGACAGGCAGCACTGGCATGTTCTGCTCATTTCACAGGTTAGGAACTGAGTCTTAGAATGGTAAGTGGCTCCCTAAGAAGACATAAGCAGTATGTGATGTGACTGAGACTTAATCGCAGTTTTTGTTTTTGAAACAGAGTGCCTTTTATACTTGTTTGGGAAACACAACATGGAAAGAAAAAATTACAGGATTTTCTGAGCAAAAGAAACAGGAAAAAAAAATCTGGGAGAGTCGGTGTAATTCATTATCAGAAGAAGCCAAACAACGTTTTTTTTTTTCTGATGCCCTCATAAAGCCAGTGATCTTGGACTTGTAGATGTTTAATTGAAAATGATTTGGAAAAATACAATTCTCCTTCTGCAGTAGCACTTATTCCCCTAAGGGTAAGTTTACCCTTAAATGATTTCAATTTCTACGAAAAAGATATAAGCAAGAATATTGTACCCTGGTGTTTTCAAGGAACAGCATTTTTAACATCATCATAAATTATTTATTAAGAAACAAGTTGCATGTGGGTACATGCCTAAAACAAATTTTCCAAACAGTCAAGATGTCCTACAATTCATATTTGTCTCTGCAAGTCAATAATCTAATGCAGTGCCACAAAAGCAAATCCATATACAAACAAACAAAATAATATTAAGCCAAACAGGTCAACACCAAGTGAGTAATACTATATAATTGAGAGCCTCTGCATCTCTGTTAGGTATTTTTTTCTTTTTCTTTTTTTTTTTTTAAGAAAAAAAACTTTTAAGTTCAGGGGTACACGTGCAGGATGTTCAAGTTTGTTAGAAAGGCAAACTTGTGTCGTGGGGGTTTGTTGTACAGATTATTTCATCACCCAGGTATTAGGCCCAGTACCCATTAGGTATTTTTCCTGATCCTCTCCCTCCTCCCACCCTCTACCCTCCAGTAGGCCTCAGTTTGTGTTGTTCCCCTCTATGTGTCCATGTGTTCTCATCATTTAGCTCCCACTTATAAGTGAGAACATGCGGTAGGTATTTTATTTTTCGTGCCAAGTTTGAGTCTGAATGGCTTTATGAATTGGAGGAAAAGCAGCAAATGGTGCTACTTTTTTCAGTTTCTTGAGGACGGGTCTGAACTCATAACTTGCCTTATACTGTAAGCATTTGTCCTAGAGTTGGCACATAGGAAGGACCTGGTAGATGCTGGGTAAGTGAAACTGGGTAAAGCAAATGAGATAAAACAATAGATATGCAATTACTCGGAGACATATTGGTGAAGGGAAAATTTCTAGGGTATCCTGAACTATGCCATGGAAAGGGTGACTGTATTAAACAAAGGAGCTTGACTGTTATATAACTCCTAGTGAACCTCCACAGAAGTCTAGTCACACAATCGGAACTCGAAATCGCTGAGGGAAGAAAAACTAAGAATGTCTCAGATACTTTGCAAAAAAAGACATATAGATTTTAAATGTTTGTATATACTAAAAATATTTAATAAAGTTTTATTTTTAATTAGGACTAATATCATTATTTAGTGCAATGAGATGTGAAAAGCTCACTTTATGTTTAGTCCAGCATATGGTAAAAAGTTCAGTTTGTAGATCAATTTACAAACAAATTAATTCTTTGAACTTGAGAAGTTAGATGTGAGAGGAAGAAGGGTACTATAGGCTGATATTCAGAAAAAAAATTCCAGAATTAATTTCTTGGCAATGATTGTCCAATTTACTTAACCCTTGGCTTAGAGGGCCATTCAAGTGAAAACTTTAAATAAGCAAAAGACAAAGTGTTTCCTCAAAAGTCTCAGTAATCTAGAGTTTGAAGGGTCCTCAGTGTTCCAGAATCCCACGTTCTCTTTTTCCTTATGTCCCCTGGAAGAGTTTTGATTCACTCCTGCAAAGCAATATCCCCTTTTCTTCAAAGAAAGTCTGTATTTCAAGCCTTCTCTTTGAATGCCATGTCTTAGATGCATCTACACTAGAACTAGTTTAGCCAAGTTGGCCAGTGCAGTGGTTACCAGGCAGAAGAATCTCAATAGCTTGCCTCCCAGCTTGTACACAACAGGGAGGTGGCCAGGGGGGCCTTGGTATTTCTTGGTGAGAATTGGAGCTGTTTAAGCATCATCTGGGGTGGAACTAGAATTCCCAGGAAAACTGATTAGAACTAAATGTTCTTTTGTTCGATCTTGATCTTACTTTAAAATCTCTCTGTAACAAGGGAGATTGTGCTGGCTAAGACACATGTATATTTTCCCCTTCCTGTATATGGTATTCCCATTGAAATAGAAATGATTTGGCCAGGCTTACCATTTTGTGCCTACACATGCACTTACAAGTGTATCAGTCCTTGTTTTCTTTGTGCCAAAGACCTCTCAGCACTCTGTCAAGTAGGAGAAATAATCTCCATTTTCTATTTGCTGCTGACTCCATTTCTCTATTTGGTTTGTTTAATAAACATTGAATTTACACATAACGGGGGGATAAGGTTCAGGACAAATAAACAACCACAGTTCAAGGAAGAAAGTGACACAAGACAGAAAGGTTATGGGGTAATGTGCACACCTATCATTCAGTTAAAACTCTGGGTTTTGATGTTTGAATCAATCTGTGGGGTTGTTGGGGCTTTCTTTTTTGTGGCAATAATATTGAAGCTATGGAGGTAATTTGTGTTATTTTTCTTCTTTCATTCAATCGATCGCTAATGGTTTAGGAATCCAGTGCATCCATGCCAACTTTGGAGTTGCTTTTGTTTCCTAAATGTTTAATTAGAAATCAGAACCAATTTACAGAAATAAGGCTGAAATAAATTTCTCTGACATGTATGGTATTTCTTATTTCTTCAGTTTATGACATCACTATTCCTTTATCTCTGTGAATAATGAGAGCTGCAGAGATGTGAAACTGAAAGATTGAAAACTGACTCACCAGCTTATAATGTGGCTTTCTCCAATAGCTAATATTTGAGCACTCGATCTCTACTAAGTAACTGCTTTGTGTGTTATTTTATTCAATACTCAGGAATCCTAAGAAGAGATACTGTTATTCTTTGTATTTAACAAATAATCCAGAAAAATTAAGTAATTTACCAAGGCCACACTAATCTAGGATTTAACCCCAGGCAGTCTGAGTCCAGAGCCCTCTGCTTTGCTATGTCACACCTTTACTGGGGGCTTTCATTCTCCACCCAGCCATTACATTCTCATCTTCAACAAAGAGTTAAGTGTTAACCTGTGCCTTCTACTAGATGCTAAATATTCCAGTCTAAGGATTATTTCCTTAATCAAATGGGATTACCCATTTGAACTGATTATTTCAAATATAGTAGATGCTCAAATATCTGAATTGATTACTTCAAATATAGTAGATGCTCAATACATTTTTATTAAGTTGAATTTAGTTCTTATCTTAGTCCATTTGCATTGTTATAACAAAATACCATAAACTGAGTGGCTTATAAGCAACATAAATTTATTACTCACTGTTCTAAAGGCTAGAAAGTCCAAGATAAAGGTGTCAACAGATAAAGGCTAATTTGCTGGTTCATCGACAGTACCTTCTTGCTGTACCTTCATATGGTGGAAAGAGTGAACTAGCTCCCTTAGGCTTATTTTATAAGGGCACTAATCCCATCTATGACATGAACCAATTATACCCTGAAAAACCCTTCCTTCCTTCCTTCCTTCCTTC